>NC_052054.1:96426754-97626754 GCF_903992535.2 Arvicola amphibius | reverse complement strand
CCTTTTGTATTTTAAGCTTAACGTTTGTGTATGTACCTAGAGGAGTGTGTGTATGTGTCTGTGTTTTTATGACTTTACAAGGAATTAAATTCATATACTATTGTTGGAGAATTTCATACAAGCATATACTTTATATAGATCAAATCCTGTCCATTCCTTAACCTACCCACCACTGTTTCTTCTCTTCTTCATGTGCTTTTTTCATATCCACTGAGTTCACTTAGTGGACTGTATGTGCATGGGTGTAGGACCATCTATTGGAGCATGGATATTCAAGGGCTGCATTCCCTAATGAAAACGGACTCCCCTGCTTAGCAGCCACAAATCACTGATAACTCCTCAGCTATGGATGGGACCTCATGGGTCACTTCATCTACCATGGGATTTTGGCTGGCTTAATATAGTGTGTGCATCCACACCCACTGTGAGTTTATGTGTACTAATGACCTAGGTCATGTTCAGCAAATACTGTTTTGCTGCAAAAGCCACTATCCCTGGTTGCTATGTTTCCACTCTCTCTTCCCTGCTGATTCCCAAAACTTAGAGGAAATAGAGTGATACAGATGTCTAATTTAGGGAAGGTTAGTCCACAGTCTCTCATTCTCTGCTTTTTTGTGATACCAGTCTCTGTGTTAAATGCCGCATACTGAAAAACAAGCTTCTCTCAGGAAGGCTGAGAAATGAATGACCCACTCATTGAGCATAATGATAAGTATTTAGGAGACAATTGATTACTATAAATTTATTATATATAATATAGTTATATTATATAATATTATATATAATAAAAACATATTTATTACCATACCCACTTAGCAAAATAATAGTACTAGCATCTCCACTGGGGGCCACATCCTAGCCAGCCACTTTTGTCTCCTCTCAGTTAAGAGTATAAGGTATGAGATCTTTTGTAGTGACATTTCATGAACCCCAATATCAGTTTCTGAGCTTTTATTAAACATGCTTCAATCTTATTTGTAGAGTGGGCCTTAAATTCAGTCAGAAAGAACCTGGCTACTCCCATAAAGTTTGTGCTCCTCTTGTACCAGTGGGTGTGCCTTTCCAGGCCAGCAATTATTGTAGTGCACAGGCTTCACAACTAGGTAAGAATGGTGATCACCTTTTTCCCCTAGTAGCATACGCAGACCCTCCCAGCCCTATGAAGGAAATAACCCTGCTATAACCGATTTATTCACCACTATATTTGTTTTCTTGCTCTTTTCAGTTTTGACAACTTCCATTCTTGTTACATACGGTTTCCCCCTCTTTAGGTAGCATTTTTACTTAAATGGTAATGTATTTTGCTTTACAGAAACATTTTAGTTTTAGGTTGTACGGTAGTTTGAATATTTTTGGCCCCTGTAATCTCATAGGGAATGGCACTATTAGGAGGTGTGTCCTTGTTGGAGGAAGTGTGGTCTTGTTGAAGGAGGCCTTTAATCCAGACCTTGAGGCTAGAGGGCACACCTTTAATCTGGGCCACACCTTCTGTTAGAAATGTGTCACTGTGTGGGTGAGCTCTGAGGTCTTTTTCTCTGGTTTCACTCAGTGTGGCAGTCAGTTGACTTCCTATTGCCTCGGAGTCAAGATATAGTACTCTCAGCTCTAGCCCCACATCTGCCTGCATGTCGCCATGCTCCCTGTCATGATGACAATGGACTGAACTTCTGAAACTGTAAGTGAACCACCCTCAATGAAATGTTTTCTGTATAAAAGTTGCTGTGCTCAAGGTGTGGTCTTCACAGCAATAGTAAACCCTAAGACTGATGGTCCAAAGTATCAATTGCTCAAAGCCTGTTCTACTGGAGTCCTGCTGAGAAATTTTTTTTCAGTGTCTAAAGTTGAAACCTACTTTCTACTTTCTTTTCTATCAGCATCAGTATGTTGAGGTGCTTGACCCCTTTGGAGTTGAATTTTGTACAGGCTGAGAGCTAAGGGTCTAGTTTCCGTCTTGCACATGCAGGTATCCAGTTTGAGCAGCACTGTTTGCTGAAGATATTCTTTCCACTTGTGTCCTTTTTGGCTTCTTTCTAAAAAGTCCTGTGACTGTAGGAGAGTGGACTTCTATCTGGGAACTCAGTTTTATTCTATTAATTTTAATGCGTCTTTTTTTATACAAGTGTTGTCTTGTTTTTATTATTAAGCTCTGAATATAACTTGAAATCAAAGATGGGGGTACTGTCAACACTGTTTTTATTTTTCACGGTGGTGTTGGCTATCCCACGTCTTTTGTGTGTCTTAGTCAACATTCTATTGCTGTGAAGAGACACCGTGACTACAACAACTCTTATAAAGGAAAGCATTAAGTGATTGTGCTTACAGGTTCAGAGGTTTAGTCCATTTTCATCTTGGTGAGAAGCATGGTATCACACAGGCAGACATGGTGCTGGAGAAAGAGCTGAGAGTTCTATATCCAGATCAGCAAGAGAGTGAGAGCCTGGGCCTAGCGTATGGCTTGAATATTTGACACCCCAAATCTCCCCCGCTCCAATGACACATGTCCTTCGACAAGGTGCCACTCCCTAATGACCAAGCATTCAAAAATATGAGCCTATGGGGGCCATTCCTATTCAAACCACCACACCGTGTAAAATTTGAGATTACCTTTTCAACATCTATGAAGAACTGCATTAGAATTTTGATGGGGATTGGGTTGTAGATGTAGATTGCTTTTGGTAGAGTGACACTTTCCCCATTATCCTTCCCACTCTGGAACATAGGCAGTCTTTCAATCTTCTAGCATCCTTTTGAATTTCTTTCTTTGATATCATCATTTTCAGTATACAAATCTTTCACTTTCTTGGTTAGCTTAATTACAAAATTATTTTAGCAGTTTCTTTTATTTTTTTGAGATTATGGTATAATCATGTCATTTCCCCATTCCCTTTCTTCCATCCAAGTCCTCACATAGACCCCTCCACTCCTTGCTGTCTTTATTAACTATTCTTACTTACATACTGGGCTCTACAACTCTGAAGTTTGTTTGCTTCTGGTCTTCTGTAATGGTTTCCATCTGTTGCAAAGAGAAGTTTCCTTGATCAGGGTTGAGGAATACATTTAACTATAAGTAAAAGGACAAATATCTAGAATGTAGTCATGGATTATGCTAGTTTAGTACCGTGATAACTGTGTAGTATTCTTCAAGATCCATCACCTCACTAACTCAAGGTAGTTGGCTAGGTTACTAGTACTAGCCATGAGTTCTCTCTTGTTGAGCAGGTACTAAGTTCAATTAAAGCTGATGGTACCACCGATGTATGTCTGCCACTACTGCACACATACATTGTGTGATTGTGCCATGATTGTTGTTGGTGTGGCTCATAGGCCTCATGCCTGGATATTTACCTCCTTCGGACATTTGTATGGTGCCTTCTGTTACCTTAGAAACTCTCCAACAGAGAGGAGACTTCCAGGTTAGTTTCAGCTCAGGGGCCTCTTGGAGCTATGTCTGAAGTGGGTGATGCCTTCAGCAATAAGGACTCTCCTTCCACCTCTGGGTACAGCCAGAGGGCAATAGCAATAGCCTGTAATATGTTGGAGTCTCTTGGACAATCCTTACCATTAACTTAAAAGAGAGATTTCAGGACTGATGGAGTTTTTATTAGATGGTCTTTGGCTATTGGAGGCAACATTGCCATTCCATATTGTAAAATTTTATTTTAATTATATATATATATATATTTTACACTGATTTACATATATTGAAGGTAAATATTTAATAGTATGATTCTTTATAATTTTTTTCCTTTACTTATCTCCTCCCTCCTATTCATTTTTATTTTCCCCATATCACTATTATACCCTCTATTGTTCCCCCATCATCTCACCCCAGCAATGGGCCCCTTTTCTGGACCTGATTTCTGCAGTTACTCCGGGATATCTACTCAAATTTGAAGATTTGAAGTTAGGAGCCTAAGATGAGAGAGAGCGTGCCACATTTGATACTTGCTCAACCATGCTCATTGCTGCTTTATTCACAATAGTTAAGAAATGGAAGCAATCTACATGCCCTGAAACTGATGAATGAACAATGAATATCTGCTGTATACTCTATGGAATACTATTCATCTGTAAAGAAAAATGAACTCATAAAATTTGCAGGTAGATATATGGAACTAGAAAACTATCTTACATAACCAAGATGCAGAAAGGAAAGATTATTTTTAGCCTATTATGAATGGGATTTTTCCCATGATTTCTCTCTCAAGATGTTTGCCTTTGATATGTAGAAAAGCTACTGAATTTTGTCTGCTAAATTTTCTATCCTGGTGCTTTGTTGAATAAGTTTATCAGCTGCAAAATTATGTTTTTAGGAAATGGAATTTATCTTTTAAGTCTTAAGACTCTCTAGCGTATCATCACAAAATACACAGGCAAAGCACAGTAGTTAATTTGCTTTAAAGTGGAATGAGTTTGGGACAGTTTTAATTTTCCATTAAAGCCCCTCTCATTCGAATCAAAGAGAGATAGATTTCTATTAACAGTTTCCATAATACATTTCTAGTGACAAAGGATTAAAGATTATACTTATTTTTGTGTTTTGTTATTTTTTGTAATTTAAATGATCGTGGAAATTGTAATAAATAAATGGTGAAATAACTGCACATATTTTATTAAAGGTTTTGCCTCTTAATTCAACTGATGATAAACTTGAATAGGAAATTATGATTTAAAAAATCTAGTTGAATGATTCTGTAAAAGAAGCTGACCTTAAATTCTTTTCTAATTTCACTGCATGTAATCCAAGATAGCATTGCATTGAGAAATACCTGTTTTTAGAATGCTGTAGCTTTCCCAGAAGCAGAAGCTCTGCTCTGCAGATACAGCCTGTTTATTATCAGACAAAGGTTATTAGCAGAACTGTTATACAAAGAAATTCAGCCTCACAGTGGTATCAAGAAAAGGCTGTGGGTGAAAGACTGGAGAGTTATCAAGAGTCCAATGTATAACTCATGAGGACTTGAGTTCTTATCACAAGGAAACATTTAAAAGCAAGGTGAGGTAGTACTTAATGCTTCCCTGGTATTGGGTTGGGCAAAGACAGGTGGATCCAGGGCTCTTGGTTTTCAGCTAATGATAGAAATGGTGAGCTCCAGATTCAGTAACGGATCTTCTCTCAAAATAATGTGAAGAAGTGATTCACAAAATCATCCCTATCAACCTCTGGTTCCTACAGACCTCACAGGTAAACATCTGCACATTCAGGCACACACCACACAATCACATGTGTGTATACACAGAGAGAGTTGCAGGCTAGAAAGTACTGTGGCCAACTGAGGCACACTCAGGCACACATCACACAAGCACATGTGTGCACACACAGAGGGGAGGAGAAGGAGAAAGAACTGTGGCCACCTGAATAAGCGACGAGGAATACTTTCCAGAAGGGAAATAAATAACCTGCATTGTGAAAGATAAATAATGTTTTCCAGCTGAAGAAGACTGGTCATTCCCAGATGTCTGATATGAACAGTTACTAACATGATATGAACAGGAGTGAGCCAAAACTTTAGCATGCTATGTAGAAGAAATGTGTTACATAGACATGAGACAAAACATTTCAAGCTCAAATTTTGAAAGTAACTAAACATTAGCAAACTTTATTTTTCTCAAAATATATTAGGCACTTTGATAAATGATTTGAGCTTAAAATAATGCTTTATTTTAATAAAAGTAGATGCATTTTGCTTTTCTTTGGGTTCTCTTTGAGGACACTATGGTCAGTTTCAAAGTTTGGTGGTTTGAAGTTTTTGCTTTTAATTCTGTTAATAGTGAAACAGATATCTGGCAGAATTAACTGTGACTATAGTCACATATTTCTTGCAAGTTATATAACTTTAGTGCCTGTATTTATGTCTCAACTAATTGAGTTGAGTTCATTGAGCACCTTAAAGGCACAGGTTAATTAAAACCATTCTGGAAAGGTTTCCTGCATTACTGAAGACATTCTGCTGCACACTCCCCCCTCTTCCTACTTTCATATTCTCAGAAGAAACGCCCTGGTGTTCTGGAAGGTGTGCCTTTTAATCTCTCAGCTTCTGATTGCTTCTTTTCTTAACCCCCTTTCTCTTCTTTCTTACACAGATAATATAAATGAATACATATTCAATTTATTTGATATCTGTTATTTTTAGTTCACCGTTAATAATTGCTCATGTTCATAGGTACAGTGTGTAAGGGTGAAGGAGAATCATAGATGTTTACATTTCTTATAGTTAGTACCTGAGTTGGTGATTACTGTTCTTCTCTGGGAGCATGAAGAATACCTTCCAGTACTGTGAAAAATAGCCTGTTGTGGTAAAGGGTCTAGCTCAACTTCTCTGTGTTCAATAAGTTACATAGCTGTTGTCTTCAGCTGTAAGTCTTACCATAAGTTTGTAGAAAGCAACCAACAGTTTTGGCAATAGTTATTTGGGGATTTCCATGGGGGCCCCTTTTGACAACAACTCAATTAGATGTATACCTTTTCTGGCACTGAAGGGTGTAGTGATGAGGTGAGCAGGCCTGCTTTCTGTCCTGCTCAGCTACTGCATGGCTAGCTTTACACCTGAAATAACAACACACAAATTGTACTCATTTAAACACTACCTGGCCCATTAGTTCCAGCCTCTTGTTGACTAATTCTCACATCTTGATTAACCCATTTCTAATAATCTGTGTAGCACCACAAAATGGTGGCTTACCAGGAAGATTCTAGCCTACGTCCGTCTTGGGTTGGAGAAGCATGGCAACTGCCTGACTCTGCTTCTTTCTCCCAGCATTCTGTTCAGTCTACTCCACCTATCTAAATTCTGCCCTATCAAAAGGCTAAAGCAGTTTTTTAATTAACCAATGAAACAATAGATAGATAGAAGACCCTCCTACATCAGGAGGTATTCCTTGGCTGCAAGAAAATCTAGTGGGGGCTTTGTGTCCCCCACCGTTTGGTAATTCTGTTTATATTTCTTTCATGTATGTAAACATTCCAAGAAACTTGTACTATGATAAGGGGTACAGTGGAAAGACAGGGCCTTGAAAGCAGTCTGATATCAGGCTGGGGATGAGGCTGGAAAATTTTAATGGAGGACAGAAAAACATAATGAGGATTATCTAATTAATTCCCAGTCTAATATTGCTACTGGATTTCCATGTGAAGAGTTATCATTTAAAGTTGTATCCTCACCCTGGGTTTTATCCCCAGCACCATAGATACTGGGTATGGTGATCTGTGCCTATAAATCCAACACTTAGAAGGTGGATGGAGAAGGATCCCAAGTTCAATGTCATCATCAATTATATGTTGAATTTGTGATAGCCTGGGCTACATGCAATTTTGTCTTAAAAATAAATAAACAAAAAAAACAAAAAAGAAAAATTAAAAGGTTTTATGTTATTGCCCATTTGTGTTTTTTGATCCCTTTGTAATTGAATAATTTTTTCATAACAGCCTAAGACAGTTGACTCTGTCCTTCCACTATGTGGATTCAGGGGTTTGAAGTCAGGTAGTCAACTTTGGCAGTCGATGCCTTTACCTGTTAAGCCACCTTGCTGACCCCATTTCGTGCCTTTTAATTGGAGAATTCAGCTCATTTTCAGTTAAGAATATTGAGAGGCATTGCATTGCTGTTATTTTTTCCCTTTGGTTGATTCAAACTTCATGCTTCTTTCTGGCTTCTTCGAGAGATGTGATAGTTTACTGTGGTGCTATTTGATTCTTTCCTAGTTCCAATTTGTTCGTCAATTCTTCTGAAATGTATTTTGAGCTGTTGATATTGTAAATGTCTTTCTTCCCTGTCTGTGCCAAGGTTCCTTTATGTGACTTGATCATTGATGGGTCACTGGACATGACTTACATTAATTTTGACTTATTTTGCAAAGCATTTAGTTTTCTATTTTTTTAAAGGAGTAAGTTTGTTGTATGTATTAATCTTCATTGGCAGTTATTTACTCTCATATTTTGAAATGTGTTTTTTTTGGCAATTTCCTGGCTTTTAGGGTGTTTTCTGAGAAGTCTTACATAATTCTGATGAATTCATATTTGCAATTTTGCATATTTCTCTTGAAGCTGTCCGAATTTGGTCTGTGTTCTATGTTCTTAGAATTTTAAGTGCAGGATGTGAAGAAGTTCCTTTCTATTCAAGTCCACTTATGGTGATGAGTGTTTCCTGTATTTGGATGTTCATATTTCTCCCTGGATTGGAGGCAATGGGCATCTAGGAAAGGAGAAGGTAATGAACTCTGTTCTAAAGTTGTTTATACCCTTTGTTCCCTTCTGTGAATTTTTGTGGCTTTTTGTTCCAAGCAGTACATTTCCATTTTCCTAAAAGGTACCTTATTTCCCCCTCCTCTGTGTTGAGTCTCTCTGTCCCTGGTATATCATTCTTTCCCTGCTAAGCAAAGGGAAACAGAAGGTTGGAGCCCCATACTCATACATACATACTCAAGTCAATCAACAATCATTTCCTGACTGGTGCACCAATGCCATTGTCCCTATTACAGCTGCCTTTTTGCTTGTGTATGAAGCAAGTTATCCCATTGCAGTTATTTGTGT
The DNA here is from genome assembly GCF_903992535.2 of Arvicola amphibius. Taxonomy (NCBI): domain Eukaryota; kingdom Metazoa; phylum Chordata; class Mammalia; order Rodentia; family Cricetidae; genus Arvicola; species Arvicola amphibius. The sequence continues at coordinate 97,618,224 of NC_052054.1, read as the reverse complement.
GCTTGTGGACGGGGTGGAGACTCAGTCTGTATACCAGAGGAGATACATGGATGTGTTAGGTTTAATAGGAAAATAAGAGGCATCACCAGATTGAGGGGAGATACTTGGACACAAACAGACCCTCTTACAGACAGAGGCTTCTCAGCTCTGGTACTTTCCTTCATGTATTTGAGGATGGAAGGCTTCCCAGTAATCTTTGCTTTCACTTTGCTCTGAGCTATTTTCCAATCTTTTAATTCTTTAATCAACAGAGAAAAGGAATCTTACTATTAGCTGGTATCACATTTGGGAAATCTTTTGATATAATTTATTACTTTAATTGCCAAGATTTTATTTTTTTCCATAATATCTACCAGCCGCATTTTCACCCACATTATAGAATTTCTCATCTGAGTATCATACTACCTCATTCACCTGCTCATTAAATGATCTTTAGTGTATTAATCATTTTGTAAATATAATTTTGATAATCTTTATCCAACATCCCAATTATTTCAAAATAGATTTGATTGAGCTTTTGTCTTTTGGCAGTGTATTTTCTTTTGTTTTCATTTATGCATTGTGTTTGGTCCATTTGTTCAGATGCATCACAATTCCAGTTTAATATTGGCCTATTTAATGGGCAGTTTTCTTTTTTTTTCTCATTTTTTTATTAAAAATTTCCATCTCCTCCCCTCCTTCTCCCCCTTCCCTCCCCTCCCTTCCACCCATACCCCCACTCCACCCCTCTCCAAGACAGAGAGCCATCAGGGTTCCCTTCACTATGTTAAGTCCAAGGTCCTCCCAGCTCCCCCTAAGTCCAGGAAGGTGAGCAACCAAACTGACAAGGCTCACAGTGAGCCCGTCCATGCTGTAGAGCTCATGCTCATTGCCGTTGTCCTTGGTTTCTCAGTCCTCCTCCACCGTCAGCCACATTCAGAGAATCCGGTTTGGTCCCCTGTTCCATCAGTCCCATTCCAACTGGACTTGGTGGTCTCCTGTTAGATCTGTCCCACTGTCTCAATGGGTAAACGCACTCCTCACGGTCCTGACTTCCTTGCTCATGATCTCCCTCCTTTTGCTCCTCATCAGGACCTTGGGAGCTCAGTCCGGTGCTCCTATGTGGGGCTCTGTCATTTTCTCCATCCAACGCCAGGTGAAGGTTCTATGGTGATATGCAAGATATTCATGAGTATGGCAATAGGATCTGGACATTTCTGGCACCCTCTCCTCAGCTGCCCAAGGACCTAGCTGGGGGCGTCTTCCTAGACACCTGGGAACCCCTCTAGAGTCAAGTCTCTGCCAACCCTAGAATGGCTCCCTTAACTAAGATATATAATTCCTTGTTCCCATATCCACCCTACCTATATCCCAACCATCCTATTCCCCCAAGCTCTTCCCATCCTCCACTTGACACTTTTCTCTCCCCATCCCCCCCATCCCCCCATCCCACCCCACCCCCATGTTCCCATTTTTTGTCCGGCAATCTTGTCTACTTCCAGTATCCAGGGGGATAACTATATGTTTTTCTTTGGGTTCACCTTCTTATATAGCTTCTCTAGGATTTTTTACGAATTATAGGCTCAATGTCCTTTATTTATGGCTAGAAACCAATTATGAGTGAGTACATCCCATTTTCATCTTTTTGGGCCTGGGTTACCTCACTCAGGATGGTGTTTTCTATTTCCCTCCATTTGCATGCAAAATTCAAGATGTCATTGTTTTTTACCGCCGAGTAGTGTAACACCCGATTCTGTGTTACCCCCTCGGTACAGTTCGCGCGCCACTGTACCTTATGCGAGTAGGACAAGGGCCTGGAGATTGAAAGAACACACAAAGAGACCTGGGTCATTCGGAAGGAGATCAGCCGAATGCCATTTATTTAGCCTTGGGGAAAATCTTATATACCCCACTCCTGCCCAAGGAATTCCACCCAGGCAGGTGGGAAATTACCATATCTAACTGCTGCACAAGGACTCCCACCTAGGCAGGTGGGAAATTACCATACCAACAATAGAGTCAACAATGCCCTACAACAAATCACCAGGCGGGGCAGAGGGAGCACAGGAACAAACAGGATGCTTAGTCATCTGACCAAAAAACTGTCCTCAAGATGAGCCCCAGGAACAAGGGCAGACCTGGGCCCTACAGAGTAGTACTTTAATATGTATATATTCCACACTTTCTTAATCCATTCTTCCACTGAAGGGCAGTTTTCTTTAGAAGCCTCTTTCTTCACTACCATTAAGAGGAGAGAAGGTCAACCACAGTCTCACTGCCACCAACCATCACCACCACTATGACCAACAACAGTTCAACAACAAACCAGATGTTCAAATGTAGCCAAAACTAATTGAGTTTTCTCTGACACTTTAATGCAAACACATATACCAACATATTTACCTAGAATTGCCATTGATGAGAAATCGTGGACCACATTTAAAGAATAATTAAATTACCAAATAGAAAAGGCAATAGACAGTTAGAAAGGAAAACAACAGGGCCTCCATAGCCAGCTGCTTTCCAGGTCCATTTGGTCTGCATCAACAGCTAGATGCCAGAACTAGCTAGTCCCTGGCTTTTGTCGCTAGTATCCTCTGGTGAAAACTGTACGATATCATTTAATGCATGCAGAAAAGACATCCCATGTCTGGATAATAGTAATCACATCTCTTTATGTAACAGCAAACCCCTCCAGGGTCTGGGTGATGTCAACAGCACGGTTTTATATAAATAATAAATGACCACCTGCCTCGAGGATCACATCTTGCTTTGCAACCCGAGGAAAAATGTTCTGTAGCAAAAACTGGCAAGGAAAATGACAAGACTGAGGACTTGACAAGAAAATGGGAAGAATAAACCATTCCCTTAATGATCTACGTCCTTGTAAACACTAGAGGTCCAACTCTGATAAGCCTGCCTGCTCTTATTCCTCAAGAACATGCTTGCCCCGCCTTCTCAGAGTGCGTGCTTGTGTGGCGCTCTCGCAAGTCCCCTTCCGCATTCTCTCTGTGCCAGATAAATTCTCCAAGAGTTTTCCTACCATGTCAGGTACTAAATTAGTGTTTTCAGTGACACCATGGACTTTCTTGCTTCCCCCCTACCCAGATCACTTTGGTATCACCAAGAAGAATAGAAAAAAGCCTATGGTCATTGGAGGATAAATTAGGAAGTTAAAAATTATTGAGGTAAAATTATTAGCAAGTGACTAAAGGAGAGTGAGGAAAAGCAAGACAGAGGAGAGGATGTCTGTCTTCTGGTGGTGTAGACAGGGAGATGTCTGTCCCCTGCTACCTGTGGTGGGTGGAAGAGCTGGCCCAGTGGTTATAAGAGCCGGGGAGCTGTCTCTGCCCCCCCCCCCACCAGCTGCAATACTCAGTGAAATGACCCTGCACCTCCAGACAGCAGCATAAAGCTGGCCTTGCTGGTGTAGGTGTGGGAGAGCCCAACCTGAGGACATCAACACATGACAACTGGCCTTGCCCCTTGCTCATAGCTGCAAGGGGTGAACTCACAGCCAGGGCAATGCTGGAGAACTCATCATGTTCTTGAGAATGCAGTGGAGCTGGCAGGGTGACCAACTGTGCAACAATCCAGGCTCAGACCTAGGGTTATGAGTTGACTTACCTCAACATCCACCCCATCTAAGATCTGCAGGAACATGTGGATGGGCCTGTCAGGCAGACCCAAAACTGCAGGATCTCCATGACACAGGACAACAACAGAATATCTAAGAGGAGTCCCAGTGAGGACCTGGTATTGGCTGTGTAACAGAAACCATAGCCCTCTAACCATACCAATCACTTATTGCAGCACTGCAACTCTTAATGGAAATATGTGCAGCAACCCCTGCTTTTCTTCTCTTTCATTTTCAGTGGTGCCTTTTTCATGACTGCACATCCTCCGTTGGACTTCAGTGCTCTGATCACATAATCAACCCTGGCTTCTCCAGAGCCTTGGCACTCATCAATGGCTCACCCTAATGCTGACACTGTTCATTTGTATCCTGGACATGAGGTTCTGAGTGTCACACTCACATGACCTTTTATATAAGTTTGGAGGCCACAAAACTCTGAACATTTTTAAAGTTCTGATATCTAATTTATCTAATTTATCTGGTCTTCCTTTAAAAATTTGAAGCCATTGTCCTGCTTGCTTCAGTTAATAGTGTTGCCACAGTTATCTGGTGCAGAATAATTGTCTATATTCTGTCAATCATGTTTTAAATAAATGCTGATTGGCCAGGCAGGAAGTATAGGTGGGGAAACCAGATAGGAAGTAGAGGTAGAGCAAAGAGAACAGGAGTATTCTGGGAAGCAGGAAGCTCTTCCCCAGTCCTGCCCAGACCATGGAAGAAGCAAGATGTAATCTACCCGGCTGAGAAAGGTACCGAGCCATGTGGCTAACATAGATAAGAATAATTAATATAAGTTGCAAGAGCTAATAAGAAGCCTGAGCTAATGGGCCAATCAGTTTATAACCTAATGCAGACTCTCTGTGTGATTTTCTTTGGGACTTGCTGGCTCTGGGAACAGGGCAGGACAGAAACCCCACAAGCCGGCCCTCATGTTACAGTTATCTATGGTGCCAAACAATGGGCATTGTTTTATTTCTCTATCTCTTCTGGAGGTGTGGGTTTCCTATCTGAGAAAAACATGAACTGGGTCCACAATAATGACAAATCCTGTGGATGATGCTTTCTCAAGAAATCTCAAGACTTGACAAATAGCAATAATTCTCTAGGAGCCGTAATACTTTTAGATGCATGCCACAGCAGTGTCCCAGTGCTCCCAGATTATTGCTGTCATTCTGCTACTGTGTTGAGTTAGTAAGAGGTAGCAAGAGGCAATTTCAAACTACAGATCTTATTCTATTGAGATTGATGTACTTGCCTTGAATAAGCCCTCCTGGGATTGTCATAAGCCTTTGGTTTGCTTAGGCACTTCAGAGGAAAAAGAAATTTTAATATGTAATTTTAAAAACAGTGTTTTTCTTTTTATGGAGGAGCTGATCTTTTAAATTAGTTTTTAAAAATCAGCATACAAGGTCATGGCTTTCACTGTAGTATTTCCACACATACTTTTTTTTTTTGCTCCTCCTTCTGAGTCCCCTTCCTACTGCCAATCACTCTTCCTTCCTCCAGTAGCCATCTTTCTGGTTCCATGCTGCCCTCTTTATGTGTGTATTGCATAGGTGGATATATGTATTGAAAATAGGGAGGGGACCAAAAGAGGGGGGAAGGAGATGTCAAAGGGATGGGTAAGAAAAAACAGAGTTGTCATTCTGTGTGCACAGTCTTTTTTTTTTTTAAACCAAGTGTATATCCAGTTCTGCATAGATTCTCTGAATACTTTTTTTCTATTAAATTAAATTGTCTGGTGCTATAAAATATTTCTCTTGATCCTGTCAGAGAAAGATGTAATCTGAAGAAAATAAGTGTAATCCCAGTTGAACTACATGTGGGTTTTTCTAGATTTGTTATTTTGTAAATAATTGTGTGTTTCCCGGACTCCATGAGACCAGTGAAATGGTGCGAAACTTTTCCACTGTTGATTTGATGTTTGAAACACATCTGCTGTGTTTATAGCTTATTTTGATATCTAGGCAGTGTCAAACACAAAGGATGTGGTTAAACAGAAGTTCATTAAACACATGTAAAAGCTATACATGGTAAATGGAGAAAGACAGGGAAAGAGAAGAGCTGTGGAATTCACCACCCGAGTCTTAACAAAGCAGTAGAAAGATGCTCAGCCAGCAATGTGTTTAATTAAGTCTGTATCCACATAATGAATTTTGAAGTGCATGTTGTCATGTTAGCCAAGGCAATTATTCGTCCTGTGAGGTTTCTCCAGTGGTAGCAGGTGCAACGTAACTGAGGCGACACAATATTGCCTTTCCACCACCCTAGCTTGACTGAGAAGTTAATTTTAGGTTAAAAATTAATTATAAAATTTCTATTTGGTCACAAACGAGGAAGCCACTGGTAATGGACAGAAAATAGTTTTGTTTTCTGTCACAGAGAGTAGTTGTGCAGTCTATCATGCCAATTCCTCAGCACGTCAGATGAGTCATCTATAGGAACTCCTTCAGCCAGGAGCCTTTAAGATACTAGTCCACTTAAACGTGGTCTCTTATACTATAAATGCCGATATAAAGTGCGTTCTCCCTCTCTTCCGGCTTCTGGATTCGGTTCCTGTTCCCCGTGAGTCTACCCCTAAATAAATAACCCTTTATTTTACTCAATTCTGAGCTAGTGTAGAATTATTTTTTAACTTCCAACTCCCTATAACTTCTATCTTCAGTCATCTGTCTTTCTTTCACTTTATTTAATCCAAAAAGAAGTGTCAAGTCACTGTAGCCACCAGCATCTGGAGACTATCTCTGTTTGGGATACTGATGGCCATGCTGGCTTGTGAATTGGGTAGACATTCTTTCCTATCCTTCCTATCTTCCTTTTCAAATCCCACAATCTCATCCCCAGCCCTGTTGTACACCACTTACAGGGCACTGAATGTCTTCTCTGGCTCCACTCCTTGGGGAATCAACAATTTGTCCTGCAGACCCAGTTTTCATCTTTCCTGTGGACCCTCTCAAATGCCACTTCTAGTTCAACCCCATTCCTTCATAGTAACCTCTTAATACCTAGAAACATGTTCTATCATGGGCTCTAGTGGTCATGCTTGGCAGGAACTCAGAAATGCTTTCTGTCATGAAGCCCATACCCATCAAGTTCTTCTAAGATCCAGAGCACATATCAGCATCTAGACTCACAATCATCCCAATCCAGTCCTTATACACCAGCTTAAAAATACAATCAATTACAGCCAGGGTAATATATCTCCACTGAAACCCAGCAACCCTACTATAGTAGGCCCTGAGAAATGAAACATAGTTGAAACATATGACACAGACTTTAAAATAGCTGTTATGAATATGTTTTCAAAGAAATGAATGAAGTCTATAAAAACATAAACAGTGGAACAAAATGAAGAAAATAATTCAAATATGAAAGTAGAAATGGAATCACCAGAGAAAAACTGAGATAAAACTCATAGCAATTCATTACTGAATGAAAAAATGGGCCAAGACAGAAATTAAGAAGGAAATTAAAAACTTTTTAGAACTGAATGAAAATGAAGACAACATACTTAAACCCATGGGACACAATGAACATAGCTCTAAAGGGGAAGTTTAATATCATTAAGTGCCTACATAAAAAAATAGACAGCTCTCATATTAGTAACACACTATAGAACAAAAAAGAAAAGAAATCATACCAAAAAAGTAGACTGACAGAAATAATCACAGGACTGAAATCAATAGATAGAAATATAATAAAAACAATACAAAGAATAAATGAAACGAACAGTTTGTTATTCGAAAAAAATCAGTAAGATTACTAAACCATTAGCCAAATTAGCTAAAAGAAGTATAGAAAAGATCAAAATTAATAAAATCAGAGATGAAATTGGAGTCACAATAATAGACACTGAGGAAAACTAGAAAACCATAAGGATACACTTTTAAAATCTGTACACTACCAAATTGAGAAACATAAGTGATATAGATAAATTTGTTGATATACCACCTACCACAGTTAAATCAAAATCACAAAAGCAATCTAAACAGAACTATAAGCCCTAGTGAAATAGAAGTAGTAATTAAAGGTCTCCCAAACAAAATAAGGCCAAAGCCAGGTGGATTCAACTCAGAATTCTATCAGGCTTTCAAAGAAGAATCAATACCTATATTCTTCAAACAGTTTCATAACATATGAAAAGAAGGGACATTGCCTAATTGTTTTTCAAGGCCAAAAATATCCAGATAGTTAAAGTACAAAAAAAGAACTGCAGATCAATTTCCTTTATAAACATAGTTGCAAAAATTCTCAATAAAATATGTGCAAACCCAGTCCACCAACATTATCAAAAATATTGTTCATCATGATCAAGTAGGCTTCATCTCAGAGATGCGGGGATGGGTCAAAGTAAACTGATAAGTGTAATCCATCAAATAAACAAACAGAAAGACAAAAATCACATGATCATCTCATTAGATGCAGAAAAGATCTTTGGCAAAATCCAGTACCCCTTCATGATAAAAGTACTAGAAAGACTAGGGATACAAAAGACATACCTCAACATAGTAAATGTGATTTACAGTGACCCTACAGACAACATCAACCTAAACAGAGAGAAACCAAAACATTTCCACTAAAATCAGGAATAAGACAAGGTTGTCAATTCTCTCTATACCTATTCAGTATAGTACTTGGTGTCTTAGCTAGATCAATAAGAAAACTGAAGGAGATCGAGGAGATACAAATAGGAAAGAAAGACGTCAAAATATCTTTGTTTGAAAATTATATGATTGTATATTATCCCAAAAAGCTCCACTGAGAAATTTCTATACCTGATTAAATACTTTAAGCAAAGCAGCAGAATTCAAAATGAACATATAATAATCAGTAGCCTTTTTATGTTAAAATGACAAACTGAGTGAAAAAGAAATTAGAGAAACAATTCATTTTACAATAGCCTCAAAAATATATTTTGGTAACTCTAACCAATCAATTGAAACATTTGTTTAATTAAAACTTTAAGACATTAAAGAAAGAAATTGAAGAAGGTAGCCAAAGATGGAAAGATCTCCTACATTTGTTGGCTGGTCGGACTCAAGTAAATGATTGTCCCACCAAATGCAATCTGAAGATTCCATACAATTCTTATCAAATTCCAACATGATTCCTCACTGACTTGAAAGGACAATGTTCAGCTTCATATGGAAAAAGAAAAAATCCAGGATAGCTAATATGATCCTGAATAGTAAAAGGATAGCTGGAAGTATCACCATTCCTGGCCTCAAATTGTGCTATAGGAATAATAATAAGAACAGCATGATATTGGCATAAAAACAGATACTTTGGTCAATCTAATTGAATTGAAGACCCAGACATAAACCCACACACCAATGCACAACTGTTTTTTTGATAATAAAAATACAAAAAAAAATACACATTGGAAAAAGACAGCATCTTCAACAAATGGTGCTGGACAAACTGGATGTCTGCATATAGAAGAACCAAAATATGCTCATTCTAATCACCCTGGATAAAATTCAAATCCAAATGGATCACGCACCTCACCGTAAGACCAGGTACACTGAATCTGATAGAAGGGAAAGTGGGGGAATAGCTTTGAATTCTTTGCTACATATGAACTCATAGATCAGCGCGTTGCTCAGCCATCACAGAGAATCTTCGTCCTGCAGTTAATGGGAACAAATGCAGTGATTCATGACTGGACAACGTGTGGAGAATGAGAGACCTTGGAATACTCAGTCCTAAGTGAGACATCTCCATTAAATCTCTCCCTTCAGGGTTCATGGAACTTTGCAGGATAGGAGGTGAAATGATTTTAAGTTAGGAAGATAACAAGGAAGCAATGCCTTCTAGACTCTACAGGGTGGATGCCCTTATGAATCCCCAGAGACTGTGGTAGCACTCACAGGGCCTTCGCAGGTCTAAGTCATCTGGGATCTGAGTGCTGGGAGGACAATTAGACACAAGTCCCAGTTCCTAACCTGGAAGCTAACTCCAATTGACAGATACTCACAAACGACAAATCTAGTTTCTCCAATGGCATCTCCCTAGGTATACAAACCACACTTATGGGAAGGCCCATGCCCAGATGTAGACAACCAGTACAGAGGGAACTCAATGGTATTTTTGAAGGGTTTTTGTGTCACAATGTTATGAGAATTTTTTAAATAAACATTATGGTTTCTTTTTTTGAGATTTTATGGATTTTCTGTGTGTGTCTCAGTGTAGTTGTTTCTTGTACATTTTTCCTTTGTCTGATTTATTTCTATTTGTTTGTTTTGTTCTATACTGCTTTGTTTTAATTTTTCTTATTTTCTTATTTCTATTATTTTAGATGATCTTTTGTATTCCAGTGAGAGAGAAAGAGAATAAGAATCTGAATTGCAGTGGATGAGGAAGTAGGAAGGATATGGGATAAGTTGGGAGTAAGGAAACCATAAATGAAGCAAACTCTACGCAAAGGAAAATCTATTTCTGGTTAAAAAATAGTAGAAAAAGGGTCTTAAGTCTTCTTGCATTTACATGTGGTTTTCAGAGGAATGAGGAATACTTTTTATAATGGCATCTTTAATACTAGTCAACACCAGTTTTGCATACAGTTACCATTTTGTAGTTGTTTCTGAACTAGTCAGGAATGTGTGAGTATAAACACATGGATTACACTTCACTAAGGCATGCTAGCTGAGTTGTTTTCTCTCAACATTTATGGATTGTAAATGTACGTATTTCCCTTCCTCTTTTCACATTGGATTCTAAAGGTAGCATCTATTATAACTGCTATCCTTAAATATCTATCTGCCTCCTGATAATTGTATCTATTGTAAATAAAGGTAATGCCCAGTGAAAAAGGTAATCATGACATTCAAGGAGGAGGTGTGCATTCAGGCCATCCATTGACACAGGAGAGGAATCTAAGTGTATATTTTATTAAATGTCATAGTTTTCTGATTTCCTTTGAACCCCTTCCAAGATTAACATCTTCTTTCATCTTCCTTTGTTCCTTCCTTCCTTTTTTCCTTTCTTCCTTCTTCCCTTTCTCTTTCTTTCTTCCTTCCTTCCTCCCTCCCCCTCTCTCTCTCTCTCTCTCTCTTTCTTTCTTTTTTCTGACAGGGGTCTCATAAAGCTCAGGGCAGCCTTGAAATCAATATGCAACTGTTTACAATAACCAATATATGGATATACTCTAAATGTCCATTGATAGAAAAATGGATAAAGGAAACATGACATTACTCTACAGTAGGAGATTATTCAACATGATCAAGAAGGATAGCCTGCTATCTACAATGACATACACAAACTTGGAAATAATACATTTAAAAAAGCAAAAGCCACTAATAGAAGATATGCAAAATTTATTTGTATGGAGCAATCAAACTCAGAAGCAGAGACTAGATGGTAGTTTTCAAGGCCTGCAAAGGTAAGGAAATGGGGAGTTGGTGTTCTATGTGTGAATGTTCACTTACACAAGACAGATGAGTTTTAAAGATCTGCTATACAATGAGTCGCTGATAAGAAGATATGTGTATTTAAAATTCCACAGGAGTTGTCTTGGTTAGGGTTTCTATTGCTATGAAGAGGCATCATGACCATGGTAACTCTTATAAAGGAAAATATTTTATTGGGGTGGCTTGCTTACAGTTCAGAGGTTCAGTCCTTTGTCATCATGACAGAACATGGTGGCATGTAGGCAGACATGTTGCTGGAGAAGCAGCTGAGAGTCCTACATCTTGCAGGCAACAGGAAGCAGTCTGTCTCACTGGGTGTGAGTTGAATATATATGAGACCTCAAAGTCTGCCTCCACAGTGACATACTTCCTCTAACAAGATCACACATACTCTAACAAGGTCACACCTCCTAACAATGCCACTCTCTTTAGGGGCCATTTTTTTCAAACCATTACAGGAGTTTCTCTCATTTTTAAAGGTTTCTTAACACCCACTACACAAATGAAAAAAATATAAATATTTGGAAATGGCATATGTTGTTATGGCTTGAATCTGAAATAACCCCAGATATGCCCATATGTTTAAACATTTAAAATCAGCCGATGGAGCTCTTTGAGGTGCTTATGGTACCCCTGAGAAGAGGCCTTGCTAGCACAAGTGAGTTGCTGCAGTGGGGAGGTAATGTCTGTAGGTAATATCTTCTTGTTCTGGCCCAAACTCTCTGTTTCCTGATCCACCAAGAAGTGAAAGAGTTTTATAGCTCAGCAACCTCTTGCCATCGTTTAGTGGATCCAGTCCAGAGTCGAGCTTTTCCTACACACTCTCAAGTTGTGGGTAGGAGACATCTTTCCTCCCTTAAATTTCTGTCTGTATTTTATCATGTCAATGATAAATTACCTGAGACTAATGTGCTTATTCCCCTGAGTGTAGACATGGTATCATGGGTGAAGACATAAGCCAGATTCACCAGGTAATATACATTCAAACTGTACATGTCTAAAATATAACCGTGTCTAATTGAAACTGATAAAAATTGGACTGGTGAGATGGCTCCGGAGATAAAGGCACTTGCCATCCAGCTGGATGACCCAAGTTCATTCCCCAGAACACATATTGTGAAGGAGAGAGCCAACTACCCCATGTTGTCCTCTGACTGCCATGTGTGTGTCATAATATAGGTATACTCACACAGGTGTGATGTGGGAGGGTCTTCTGTTTGAGTTGATTTCATTGGCTAATAAAGAAACTGCCTGGCCCATTTTATTGGCCAGCCCTTAGGTGGGAGGAGTAGACAGAACAGAATGCTGGGAAGGGAGGTTAATAAATCGCCATGCCTCTGCTATCTGAGCCAGACTGCCGTGCCTCTCCTCAGGGAGACAGATGCGATGAAGCCAGCCGCCAGGTCAGACATGCTGAATATTTCCCGGTAAGACACCACTCGTGGTGCTACACAGATTATTAGATATGGGTTAGTCAAGATGTGAGTAAGAGGCTGAAACTAATGGGTCAGGCAGTGTTAAAAAGAATACAGTTTGTGTGTTGTTATTTCGGGTTTTAAGCTAGCCGGTGGCCGGGAGCAGGGCGGCGCAAAGCCGCCCGCAGCCCCTCACTACACAGGTGCATACACATATGAAACTGATAAAATTATAGAAGATATATTTTCAAGAACATGGAAACATAAAAATATACCATTTGGATGTGTACTTATTTGTAGTATGGAAAGAAGTGAAAGATAAAGCAAAAATTGGGATGTGGTTGCCACTGGCAGACGAGGAGTCAAAAAGAATTAGGAAGAGAGGAAATGGGATTCAAAGACGCTGTCATGCTCGATTTCTTAAACTGAATTGTAAATATATAGTGACGACAGTTGGTGCTATGGATATCTTATGTTTACATTACATTCAAATATAGAAAAGCTCTCCCCTAAATAGTGACTATCAGACAGTCATATAACAGGCTTTGCATGTTTTAAAACATGTTCCTAATTCAGCATTTTCCGTGTTTGTTTCCTTGAACATGGAGATTAAAGCAAAGCGCACACACATTGAATATCAGCAGCTCGCCTGACATCTGTAGCTTGTCATAAGTGGAATTCTAACTCATTCATGTCACCGCGTTCACTGTCAAAAAATACTGAAATGAGATTCCTATGAAAGGCATTATTACTCGTGAAAAATGAACATCTTGTGAAGTAAGAGTTGAGACGCCTTTATTTCTCGCCAGTATAGAGGAAACCCAGGGAAGTTGCTAGAATTAGGTAATGGCAGTTGACACAATTTTGTGTTTTTGCTTCTGTTTAAAAGCATGCATTAATTAAGCTTGAAAGAGAAAACCGCTCCACGTTAACAATGTCTTCCTCTACCTCACACACTCACCCTATTCCCATGTCGCAGACATAGCCTGTGTTCCCAGGCAAGTTTAAATTAAACACATCAATCACCCTAAGGCTCAAGAATTACCTAATGCCCTGATAAACAACTCTGGGTTTAACCTCTTAGGGTTTGCTGTTTGGAGATTCGGTACCCACATGCGTTTATGTACTGGACTTAGGCAGGCTGATGCAGAAAGGGAATAGACAAGTATCTGTGCTTTATCAAACTACCTTCGGAGTAGCCTGGCATGGTGTTTGGTATTGCCATTTTCAGGATTATTTCCTTGGAGAGTCACTGTTCTGACTTAACTGCATTTTCTTGGAAGGAGGATAAGTGAAGATCAGAAGGTTTTAAAGCCAAAGTCGTGAGTTGGATAGAATCACCCTGACATAGGAGTTCATGTGTAATTTTTCTGATTTATGAACATCTTAAACAGAAAAGATAACAGTGGAGATTGTCAAGAATTTAAGGAAATAAAAGTACACATTTATTTAGATGTGAGGGGAATCTAGGTAAAGGCATCCTAGAAAGGTCCACTGCAAAAACATAAAGTTATAGTTTTTTTGTTTGTTTGATTATTTTGTTTTGTTTTTAAATAAGGAATAAGATTATCTATCTATCTATCTATCTATCTATCATCTATCTATCTATCTATCTATCATCTATCTATCTATCTATCTATATCTATCATCTATCTATCATCTATCTATCTATCTATCATCTATCTATCTATCTATCTATCAATCATCTATCTATCTATCTATCTATCTATCTATCTATCTATATCTATCATCTATCTATCATCTATCTATCTATCATCTATCTATCTATCTATCTATCTATCTATCTATCTATCTATCTATCTATCTATCATCTATCTATCTATCTATCTATCTATCCACCCTATCTATCTATCTATCTATCTATCTATCTATCTATCTATCTATCTATCTATCATCTATCTATCTATCTATCATCTATCTATCATCTATCTATCTATCTATCTATCTATCTAATCTATCTAATCTATCATCTATCATCTATCTATCATCTATCTATCTATCTATCTATCTATCTATCAGCTCTCCATCTATTAACATCTACATTTATATTTAAATGATCATATTAAAGACTGAATAAAACACAATGGTACGTTTGGAGTCAGGCAGAAAGGAATCGAAGAGATTTTTAGAATTAGTTGGAATGTGGTAATTATATGTCTTCTGCAATCTGACTAGTCCAGTTTGCATACATAGCTAAACAAAGGGTCCCGGGAATTCTTTTAAATGAAAAGCTTGGAATTCATACCCCAATCTCTATGAAGGCATGGGACATCTGAGCATGTCTTTTTCGTCTATTTGTTGTTTCTGGGGAGAATTAATGTATAATTTTCTTTATCACTGTCAGTCATGCTTTGTCTGGAACAGAAAACAAAAGTGTGCTAAACAGCCGCATAGGAAAATGGTGGGCTGCTTCTGTACCTAGAGAGAAGGGAGAGAAAGCCCGTGAAAGCAGCTTTGGACGTAGGTGTTGAATACAATTATTTTGTAAACGCTTGGAATAGTTCCCGGTTTGGTTAATGAGGTAGCCATTTGCTTGACTGAATGGTCTTTGAAAAACCTTCTGTTCCGTTAAGAGATATTTCCTTGTGGCCGCCAGTTTATTTCTATCGCTGAGGCTATTTGGCGACAATGGACCTAGTCTGGATGGCTGGAAGGATACTGCTTCTTTAATCATCGAAATTGATTTTCTTAACTTTCTCATCAATCCTTACAAAAGATGGACACAGCAGAGGGCTGGAGGCTGGTCCTCACAAGAATTTACTTCCTATTGTACTGTAAACATTTCCCAGTCAGCATTTTAATAATATTTAGACTTTTATCAATCATTCTTTTACCCAAACACACGAGCTGCCAAGACTCGGAGCCAGCGTCTTCCACCTGGCCTGATTTAAAATCTTTTCACTTGCAGACTGCAGTCTTGCCTGCCTCCAGTAATTTTTCAAAACCGCCGTTAAATCATCATGTTGACCCTCGCTTTAACCTTGCCACCTGCTTCCTTCACTCTGTATCACAGCCTTCCAAATGCTCTACGAATTTGGACCGTGATTCTACTTTAAATCTCTCCACTATAAAGAAAACGGTGGTCCATGGTTCTTCCCGTCTCCTTGTCGTTTCTCTTGGGCTGCTACTTCTCCAGACTGCCCAGACAGTCTGCTTCCTTTCATTTTTACAATCAGTGTTCCAGACTTACAGATGCTTCCCTCATCTCTCTAAAAATAAACCATTTTCTGAAATACAACTTTCATGAATTTTTAAAACAAGTTTTCATTATTAGCATGTGTGCACAGTAACATATTCTAACTATATCTGTGTGTATTGAGTATAGATTTCTTTGTCTATGAATTGCCTTACCAAAGAAATATGATTTTAATTTTTATAGTTCAATCAAATCATTATTTTTCCCTCCATTACTAATGCTGTCCTCTAATTTTGAGGTTCTAAAGCCTAAAATATATGCTTATTTGAAAACGGTGGGGCAGATGAAAATGTTTTATTAATTGATTGAAAATATAAGTGTTAGAATGTAGGAGATGACTTGAATTATAATTTTCCACAGAAAAATGTAGAATGGTACAATAATTCTTCAAACTTTTGGCATTTTTTCAGTATGCTAAATGTAGTCTTATGGTTCAGTAATTCGATTTCCAATTGCTATATCCTTAGGTAAAATAAAAACATGTCAACTATGAATGCTCATACAGCATTGTTAATAGTACCCCCAAAGTAGAAATAACTCAACTATTCATTAACTGGTGAGTAAATACAAAATGTTGTGTTCATAAACACAATACTATTCTGATTTTTTTTGGCTATTTTGAATTAGTTGATTTATTCTTATGTTATTCAGTTTTTAGATTTATACATTTTGATATTCTGATTTATCATGATACTTATAAAACTTTCTCTAGTTTCTTTGTGATTAAAATAATTCACTATATAAATGTCCTAATAACTATTTTGTTTCTAGGAAGACATACCATGCCCAAAGGAACCCTGAGAAAAGAAAGCATTTAATTGGGGGTTTGCTTACAGTTTCATTGGCTTAGTCCAGTATCATCATGGCAGGGAGCATAATAGGTATGTTACTAGAAAAGTAGTTGAGAGTTACATCCTTTTTCACAGGCAGAGAGAGCCTGGGCCTGGTGTGGTCTTTTGAAACCTCTAAGCCCATGCACAGTAAAACACTTCCTCCAATAAGGCTAATTTTTTTCAAACAATTCCTCTCCCTGGTGATTAGGTATTCAAATATATGAGCCCCTGGGGCCATTCTTATTCAAGCTACAACATTAAACAAATGAAAAGACAAGAAGCACATGATGATCTTGTTGGATGCAGAAAAGGTCTTTAACAAAATACAACACCACTTCAACATAATAAAGGCAGTTTGCAGCAAGTCCACAGAGAATGTCAAGTTTAATCGAGAGAAACTCAAAGCAATTCCACTAAAATCAGAAATTAGACAAGGATGTCTACTTTCTCCATACCTATTTAATATAAACTTTAAGTATTACATAGAGCAATAGCACAACTTAAGGAGATTAAGGGAGTACGAATTGGAAAGGAAGAAGTCAAAGTATCTTTATTTGCAGATGTTATGATAGTATAAATAAGTGACACTAAAAATTACACCAGGAAACTTCTACAGCTGATAAACATGTTCAGCAAAGTAGCTGGATACATAGTTAACTGACAAAAGTCAGTAGCCTTCCTATATACAAACAATAATCAGACTGAGAAAGAAATCATGGACGCAACACCTTTCACAATAGCCACAAAGAGTATAAAATATCTTGCGTTACATCTAACCAAGCCGTATGATAAAAATCTCAAGTCATTGAAGAAGATAAAAGAAGATGGAAAAATTAATATAGTAAAAATGTAGTAATATTTTAATATAGTAGGATTAATGTAGTAAAAATAGCCATTTTACCAAAAACAGTCTACAAATTCAATGCAAACTCTATCCAAATTTCAACACAATTTTTCACAGATCTTGAAAGGGCAATTCAGAGCTTCATATGGAAATGCAAAAATTCCAAAATAGCTAAAACAATTATTAATACTAAAACAACTGCTGGAAGTATCTCCATTCCTGACCTCAAATTGTACTACAGTGCTATTAGTCATAAAACCAACTTGGTATTGGCAATAATTATTGCAGAAAAAATTGAAGAGTTTAAGTGAAGTCAATAAAAGAATAATAAATAATACAAACCTACATTATATCCTTTGCACTTTGACATTCGTTACAGAATTATTCAAATGTGAAGAAGATTCTGGAAACAAGCTAGGTTTCTGTCTTAGGTAGAGTTTCTATTGCTGTGAAGAGACACTATGACCATAGACAGGAACTCTAGTGAAAAAAAGAACTTAATTAGGGTGGCTTACCTTTTCAGAGTTTTAGTCCATTTTCATCCTGGTGTAATATGGCAGTGTGGAGGCATACATGGTGATGGAGAAGTAGCTGAGAATCCTACATCTTGACTCACAGGGAGTGGTCTTCTTACTAGGCATGGCTTGAGCATATGAGACCTCAAATTTTGCCTCCATAGTGACATACTTCTTCCAACAAGACCACATATATTAATAGTGCCATTCCTTTTATGGTCTATTGTTTTTCAAACCATCACATTCCACTTCCTGGTCCCCAAAGGCTTGTAGCCATATCATAATGCAAAAATTGCATTCCGTTCTACGTCAAAAGTCCCCATATTCTCTAACATATTTATTTAAAAGTCTAAAGTTCAAAGTCTCTTCTGAGATTCATGTAATCTCTTAATTGCAATCCCATGTAAAAATCAAAATCATAAAACAGATCACCTACTCTGACATATAATGGCACAGGATATACATTACAATTCCAAAATGTTGGGAAGAGAGCATAGTGAAAAAATACTGGACGAAAGCAAGATTGAAACCAGCTGGGCAAATTCTAGACCCTATGTCTCTATGTCCAATCACAAAATGCTCTTCAGATCTCCCACTTCTTTCAGCTTTGTTGACTACAGCACACTTCTCTCTTGGGCTGTTTCCACTCCCTGTTAACAGCTTTCTTCAGTAGGTATCCCATGGGTCTGGCATCTCTAACATCTTGGGATCTCCCAAGGCAATTCAGGCTTCAAGTTCACAGCTTCACACAATGGCTTCTCTAGATCTCCATTCAGGGATAGCCCTGATACATGCCTCCGTGGCTTCGTTAGTTGTGGAAGCAAATTCCATAATTCCTTTCTTCTATCCTTGACTCTAAAGCCAGAACTATATGGCTGCAGCTACTAAGTTCTGTTGTTCGCTGGAGCTGGAATGTGGCCCTTGGTTCAGTTGCATCTTCACCATCTTTCTGCCCGTCACTGCCCAAGTTTGGTTGTCCTGAAGCTGGGTCTGTAGACCAGGCTGCCCTTAACCTCAGAGATCTGTCTGCCTCTACCTCTGGAGGACTGGGATTAATGTTATACACCACCATATCTGGCTCTAAGATTTTCGTTAATTCCTTTTCACAAGTCGGAAATTTAGTGCGGTAGAATATTGCCCTGAGGTCACCACTCCCTTTATTCCATTTCTTAATCTGTTATCTCCTTGAACACAGAATTTAACTCCATTCCACTTTCTAGTTCTCCTTTTCTCTTCAAATTGTACATCTTGTACTTTTTTCTCTTGCTCAGTTTGCTCCTTTTTCATTATAAATGTTCATCAGAGTGACAACTAATAACTACACAACTGAGTCAATACTAGGCTGTTTTGAGATTTCCTCTGCCAACAGAATTAATCCAAAATTCTTCACTTAAGCTTCAAGCAGACTTTTTGGACAAGAACAAACAAAAAGCAGCCACTTTCCTCAATGAAATATTACAAAAATGATCTCTAGGCAATATGCTAAAATTCTTCTCCTCTTAAACCTCTTGAGGCAGCTTCCCAAAGTTAAAATCACTCTTAAGACAACTGTCTTCCATGCTCCTGCTACTATGGCCCATTAATCAGTATGTAAAACATTCTACTCCTTTCCTAACCCAAAGTACCAAAGTCCAAATTCCTCTAAACAAAAACATGGTCAGGCCTATCACAGCAATATCCCAGTCCCTGGTATCAACTTCTGTCTTTGTTACGGTTTCTATTGCTGTGAAGAGACACCATGACTATGGCAACTCTTATAAAGGAAAACATTTAATTGGAATAGATTATATTTTCAGAGTTTCAGTATGATATCATCATAGTGCCACAAGGTGGCATGCAGACAGACATGGTGCTGAAGTGGGAGCTGTGAGTCCTTACATCATGTACAGGCAATAGGAAATTGTGGTAGTTTGAATGTAATTGGCCCTCATAATCTCATATGGAATGGCACTACTAGGAGGTATGTCACTATGGGGTGGGCTTTGAGGTTTCCTATGCCTAGTATACCACCCAGTGTCTCACTAAACTTCCTATTGTCTGCCTGAGGATCTAAGGACTCTCAGCTCCAGCATCGTGTCTGCCTGCTTGCTGCCTTTCTCCCTACCATGATAATGGACTGAATCTCTGAACTATAAGCTAACCATCACAATTAAATATTGTCCTTTATAAGAGTTGCCATGGTTATAGTGCCTCTTCACAGCAATAATCTCCTAACTAAACAGAAGTGGTCTGTTTCACAGGGAGTAGCTTGAACATAGGAGACATCAAAACCCATCCCTACAGTCAGACACTTTCTATGGCAAGGCCACATCTACTCCAACTATACTATACCTCCTAATAGTGCCACTTTCTTTAGAGACATTTTATTGCAGACTACCAGTTTCCTTTGATGGTTGGGGGTAAATAAAGAAACTGTTATGCATTTGTATGAACACACACACATACACACACTGGGATATTTCTTGACCATTAAAAAGGAATCCATCTTGTGATTTGTCACAGTGTAGGAAGATCTGGGAAGCACTGTGACATCTGAAATAATGTAGAGAAAGAAAGTAAGCTATTTTAAGGTCTTACCTTTGTTTGGAATCTGAAGAAAAGGCAAATTCATATACACGTGCATAAAGAAAAATTAAACAATGATTATCATGATTGGGGTGGGCAACGAAATAGGGATATGAAGGAAACAAGTTAGTAAACACATATGGAAAACAAATTTAGAGACGTTATGTACAATTTGGAACCACAGTTAATATAGTGCACTGTGTTCTACATTCTTCTGAAGGAGTAGTACATAAAAATACGCTGATAATCAGGGGTGGGGACCCAGGAAATAATTAACATATGAATCATATGTTACATTGTTTCACTTTACCAGTATCTTATGACATCATATTTTGTGCCTTAAATTGAACAGAAAATTAAAAAGCATGAAAAAGAAAGACAGTAAGTACTTCACTTTAGGATAGACACTTAATCATCAATGTTTGACACAAATCATAAAGACTTATTTGTATAATGTTTTTCTTAGTTGGCCATTTTCATAGGAGGTAATCAGATTGGATCATGTAACATTTTAGTGTCATTAGACCACAGCTTTGACTCATACTGGGAAAAAGGAGCCTTATAGAACACCAGCTCTTTCCTATCCCCATAACTCTGATAGCTTTCCAAACATTAATCTCACTAGAAGATGATAATCCTGAGTTTGTCAGAAACTATGAAATACTAAGCATCATCATATATTGGGCAAAGGGCTGCTTTTCTGTTTTAAAAATCAGAGAATCTAAAAACTTATGTCTGTTTCTCCTTGAGGAATTTGTGAGAGAAGGGCTTCTTTCTTTTCTTCCTTCTTTTTTTCTTTTGTTCTTAGAACAAGAACTTCAGATCAATGGAGGTTAAGAGTTCAGCAGGGTAAGGAGTTCAACAAATCCCTGGAGCTCCATGCTGACATTTCAAGGCAAAGCAGTAAAGGTTCTCCTTTCTTGATGCTACTTTGAAAGAATGCATTATTGAAATGTCACCTGTTTGCAATACACTCCTCACTCCTTGTCTGTCTATGAGTCCTTTAATCTGGGATTTACCTATCGTTGGATTTCCATACATTCAGTAGCTAGTTGGCCTCACTAGGTCAGATGGATGTACAGCAAACTGTTGGGGACTGACTTTACCAACAAGCTTTTGCTGCACAGATTAATCTCAGTATTTTTTATTATATAAAATGTGACAATTTTCCAAGTTCAGCTGATTTTGATCAAGTATGTTTTCTGAAGATTTGTGTTTTCTTTGGTTACTGCTTGTGTTTGAGTATTTTTTGCCTGAATGTATGTTTCCCAGTCATGTATATTCTTGGTGTTTGCAGAGGGCAGAAGGTGCCATGGGATTTCCTAGAACTGTGTTTACAGATGGCTGTGAGCTGCCATGTAGGTTCTGGGAATTGAACTTGGGTCCTATATACAAACAGCCAATGCTATTGAACCATCTCTTCAGCTCCTATTTTCCCCCATCTTTAACATAAAATAAAAATACAGGAAATCTGAAGTTTAACAAATCCCCCCAAACTCATCTAGTTTGATAATTTTTTAGCTAATTTTTCAATATTTACAATGTGGAATTTTTCTTTCATAAATGAATGGCCAATATTTTGCAATAATAACTAAGATCCTTAACATTTTTATAGTCATGTTCATTATTAATAATACCTCACTTTGAATGCTATTGATGTTAAATTATTTTCCAATATTATTAATATTAAATTTCAGTCAAAATTGCTGGTGCAACAATAGAAGATGAAAACCCGAGGTATCAGCAGTTCTTTAAAGTTGGAATTATCTTTTATTGTGTTTGCCTGTGATAAATCCCCTGAAAATTTTTATAATTCAGGAAAGATGTTAGCTTCATATTGCTATTTTATGACATGAAATTCGAAGCCCAACAATTTGAGGACTTTGTAAAAGATTTCAACATCATCAAATAGCAGCAGAATAATTCTTCTCTGTTTTATTTGTCAGTGATGATAATGCTTGTTATTCTCCAAACACTCATGTTCTAGCTCAACATGACCTTAGTTTTATCCATTGCCCTGTGACTATAAGTGCTTCAGGCTAGGTAGCCAGTTCAAGCTCCAGACTGTGCTTCTTTTCTTTTCTAAACAACATCATGCTATTTGCATCTTTTTTTTTTTTTTTGCTTAAAATTGAACTTTATTATGAAGCTGGAGTGGAATTTTATCTAATGACGCCTGTAAGCACTTTTCGGATGTGGTGTCTGTGTGTTGCTGTATGTGATGTGTGGAGCAGCCATCGCCATAGAACAGCTAAGGAGTAAAAGATCGATGGCCACGTACAGGACAGAGCCAATAGGATTGCAAAGAGGGTGTGAAACTCCGGGAGTTCACTCTACATAATGCATACATGTGCTTTGAGATTATAAATAGTCTCTTGCAACTTGATGAAATTCTTTCTCAACTGTGAGAGTCCTTTCGGTGAAGACTTTAAAACTCTTATGAGTAGAATAATAACATATACAAAGACAGATAGTATGACTTCTTTTCCCATTTGTATCTCTTTTATTTCCCTCTCTTGTTTTATTGTTATCACTAATACTTCAAGCAGTTTACTAACAGGAGTGGGAATAGTGGATGTCCTTGCCTCTTACTGAAGTTGCTGGGAGCTCCTTGAGTTGTTCTCCATTAAGCATGCTGTTGCCATTAAGGCTGCAGTATACAGAGTATATGGTGGCATATTCCTTCCATTCCCAGCCTTCCAGTGACTTCATCATTAAAGGATGATGAATTTTGTCATAGACTTTCTCTGTGTCTAATGAGATGATTATGTGATTTCTATCTTTGAGTTTATGTGATTGATAAAGTTTTTTTTTTATTACATGTGTTGAACCATCACTACTTTCTTGGAATGAAACCAAGTTGGTCATGATGAATGATGATTCTGATAAGAGTTTGAATTCGGTTTCCCAGTAATTTTTTGGATAATTTTTGTGTCAACACTAATCAGAGAGATTGGTGTGTAATTTTAATTTATTTTACTTCTCTGTCTTTAGCTGATTTTGGAATTGGATAATACTGGCATTATAGAAAAGTGTTTGGGAGCCTTCTTCCATATTTTAGTTCATGGAATAATGTGAGTAGAATTTTTTTTCAGAAGATCTGGTAGAAATATGTGGTTAACTCATCTAGTCCTGGGCATTATTTATTTGGTAGAATTTTTATTACCATTTCAAGAACACTACTGAATTATATTTCTATTGAAATTTTTGTTTTGTATTGGTTTTACTTGGGTATGGTGTAAAGATCTAGAAATTTTACCATTTCTTTTAGATTTGCCTAATTTTATGAGACACAGGTTTTTAAAGTATATTCTTATGATTTTCTGAATTCCATCGATGTATTTTAATGAGTTCATTTTTGTTTCTTATTTTAATTTAGATCGTCTCTTTTTCCTTTTGGTCAGTTTGGCTGTGTGTTACTTTGTTTATCTTTTCAAAGGATCAGCTCTTCATTTTACTGATTCTTTGTACTTTGTTTGCTATTGTTTCTTTATCATGCCTGATTTTGGTTATCTAATCCAACCTATTGTTTGGGTGATTTTTTTTGTTTTCCCCAGGACTTCAAGTATATTATTAAATTATTAAGTTGTGATCTTTCACTTTTTAAAATGTAGACACTTAGTTCTCAGGATTGCTATTATTGTCATCCATAAATTTTGTTATGTTGAGCTTTTATCTTCATTAAGTTCTATTAATTTTAAATTTATTATTTGATTATATTAGATCCAATTTTTGTTATGTGGTGTGTTGTCTAAACATCACAAGATTGTATGCTTTCTGTAGTTTTTATTGCTGTAAATAGCTTTCTTCAGTTGTGGTCAGATAAAATTCAGGATATAATTTCAATTTTCCTATTTTGTTGAAACTCATTTTGTATGGTAATATGTGGTAGATCTTTGAAAAAAATTGATGGACTTCTACAGAGATGTGTATTCTTTAGTTTGGGGGTGGAATATTCTGTATGTTATGTAGGCCACTGACTAAGAAATTAAAAAAAATCATAGCTTGTTCAGACCAATTATGTATAGTATTCATTAGCTAAACATCCTGTGGTCAAAATACTTCCATTAATAATAAAATATTTTTATGGGGTCCTGTCTCAGCTGGGTTCTAGTCCTGAGATGAGAAAGGGGCATCTGAGCACCAAATGGATTTCACACAAGTGACAGCCCTGAGTAGCTTGAGCTGTCTTTATTTATACTTCAGAAATAAACATCTTTTTCCTACCCCCAGAGTTTCCTACCCCCAGTCATATTCTGTCCTTATGAAGTTAAAAGGTGATAGACATAGGCACACACTCTCAAAGAACAACATATAGCTTAAAACTTGACAAAACATATTCACAAAAATAAGGGTGAGTTTCCATAAGTTGCTTGCATACAGTTAGCTTGTGTTTCTCTCACCTTTCTCTTGACCTACAAAAGGGTCCTGCACGCCTAAGCTTCTCTATAAAAGACAAACTTTGATAAGGCACTCCTTTTCCATCATGCACACCATTCTTCATGTTTTTTTTTTCTTCCAGATTTGGGAGATGTAGTTAATGTCCCCTGTGTTGCTTTCTTGTATGTTTCCATTAACTTTTATTGCTTCCGATCTTGTCAGCACGGAATCAGAAAAGTGCCCAGGTTCTGAGTTGACAGCTGGTATTTCCAGATAAGAACCTGAAAAGCATCAGTTCCCAAAGAATTTTAGGGGAAAATATTTGAGAAAAAGATTTGGTTACCAGGAGTGACTACATCTGTCTCATGCACGACTGACAAAGTGAAACTATAAACCATCCAGAGAATCAGCAACATCATGAGAGAGAAGAGAGTGTGCAGGCCACTCGGTCCCAGCAGTATCCTGCCCGGTACTGAGGTTGACTATTTTTTTTCCTGAGTGAAAGACCATCTCTATGGGCTTTGCCCTACAGAGATTCATTGGACAAGCACTCATATGCTGATCTGAAACTAGGCCACATGGTTTCCAGCAATATTTTATATGGTAGTTATTAAGATAAATGTGAGCCCTTAGCAACTGTGCTGCATAAAGCTCATCATAAAATACATCAAACACATCATCTGCACATGTGATTATTTTAAAACACAATTCCCTAACTGGTGACTCTTTTTCCTACACCATTCATTAAAAGTGTCTCATTTTTTAAAAAAAGACTCTATGCCTATATTTTGTTTCATCTCTAAGTCTGGCAGTAGAATCTAGAGTAGTGTGTCTTATGACATGGACAGCATATATGTGAGTTTCACGTAGGCAATGCTCACTGCAACTCTAGTGCTTGGGGAAGTGGTTATATTCAGTTTTGATCACTTTAGATTTTGGGAAGGATATGCTGCTTCAGTGAGATTTTCCATTTGACAGAATTAAATTAAGTTTTTAGTTACTAAGCAATGTATCATGTCTCATTTTGACAGTTTCATTTGCACACGCGCACACGCGCACACACACACACACGCACACATTTGATCATATTCGCCTCATCAGTGTTCCTTTTGCACACACCCCAAAGCCCCCCCACTCCCCATTCTAACTTCATAGCCTCTGTTTTCATTTTTAGAAAAATGTCCCACTGAATTTAATCCATGGTACGTATATATGCATAGATATGGAGTCATCTACTGGAGCATGGTTGAACTCCTAGGGACCACACCTCTAAAGAAAAGTAATTTTCCTTTCCCTTGCAGTCATCAACTATCAAATGTGCCTTGGGTTCTGGGAGAGGTAATGAGCCCCTTACTTCCCCATGCTGGACTACTGACTGGCTTGACCTTGTGCAGGCAACCACGGCTGCTATGTGTTCACGAGTGCTGTGGTCCTGTCACGTCTAAAAGACACTGTTTTGCCTCAGTTCTCCCAGACTTCTGCTTCTTACAAGCTTTCAACCCATTCTTAGACTGTGATATTTCCTGAGCATCTAGGAGAACTTTTCCAACTCTTGTTGGTACCATTTCCCCCCTCCAAAGTCCCAACTTCAACTTTCATATCACATATACTCCATTATCTTCTCTTGATCCTGCCCCCCTTAAGACTTCTTTCTCACATATCATAGTATGTTGTATACATTTACAATGTAAATATACACACATTCATACACATACATGCATTCATACATGGGCACATACATACATGCATTTAAATTTAAATCTCGATTTTACATGTGAGAGAAAGTATAAGATTTTGTTTTTCTAAGTCTGGATTATGAAGTTAATGGTAAGATCTCCAGTTCCCTCACTATCTACAGCATTTGGGAGAACAGGCCCTGCACCTTGCCTAGGCAAAGTAGTAGAACTGGCCCTGGTGGCATGGGCGTGGCTGAGCTGGCCCTGAGGATGTGAGAGCAGGAGAACTTGCCCCACTCCTTGCCACTTGCTGCAATGGGTGAGCAAGTTGGGCAGTTCTGGAGTGGTGTCAATGAGGGAAGGTGGACTGACCAATCCAGCTATCACTCAGGTCCTGTACCTGGCCCTATGAGTTAGCCCGCCCTAACATCTACCTCATCTATGAACTGCTGGAGCATGTGAAGGGACCTAACCCACAGATCCAAAGCTGCAGGATTTCCATGAAACAGGGCAACAACAGGATAATCAAGAGGAGTCCCAGTGAGGGCCCAGTATTGATAGTGTAGCAGAAGCCAGAGAGCTCAAACCAGATCAATGACTCATAGCAATGAACGCTTACAAGTAAAGATGGATGGGCTAAAGTGTATACTGAGTGACTTACTGGGCCGCACTACACTACAACTTCCACACTGAGATTATTTTCTTTCATTTTCATTGCCTGATTTGTTTTTGTTTTTTCTTTAAATTTTATTTTGGGAGGTTTCAAGGGAAGAAGTCAGCTAGGAAGGGATGGGGAGATGAATGGGATGGGATTGCATGATGTGAAATCTGCAAAGAATCAATAAAAAGTTAAAAAAGATATCTAGTTCCATCCATTTTCTTGAAAGTTAAATAATTTTATTCTTTATAAATGAATAAAATACCACTGTGAATATGCATAGGGTTTTCTTTACCCATTTATCTGGTGATCAGTTATTAAACTGGCTTCCTACACAGCTTTGGTGACTAGTGTAGCAATAGGCATGGGCATGCAATTATCTCCATTGGTATGCTGACTTAGAAGCCCTTGGCTGTATACATGAAAGTGATATAGCTGGATCACATGGTAGTTCTTTTAGGTTTTGAAGGTCCTGCACACTGGTTTCCATAGAGGAGATATTAGTCTTCATTCCTACCAGCATCAGTTTCTATTCGCCTATATCTTCACCAGCATTTGTTATCATCTTCATGATGGCCATTCCACTGGGGGTGACATGGACTATTGAGGTAATCTAAGTTTGCATTTACCTGAGGGTTGAAGATATTGAAGATATTTTAAAACACTTGTTGGCCATTTGTATTTCTTCCTTTCAGAAATGTCTACCCAATCTGTGAACCCATTTATTAATTGTATGATTTTGGTTTTAGTGTTAATACTTGGATTTCTATATAGATTATAGACATGAATTTCTTTTCAGTTTCTTCTGGAGCCTTTTCACACTGATGACTATTTTTCTTCTCTGGGGAGACTTTTGAATTTCATGCAATTCTACTGGCTTGTTCTGAGATAATTTCCTGTTTCAACAACGTCTTTTTCAGAAAACTCTTGCTTATGTCTTTATCTTAAATATTTTCCCTATACTTTCATTTAAAGTCTCATAGTCTTTGGTTTTATAAAAAGATCTGGGTCCAGTTGAATTTATTTTGGCTCAAGGTGTCAATTATAGACCTAACTTCAATTTTACATGCCAATCTCCAATTTACCACTGCTTTTTGTTGAAGAGACTGCTCTGCCCATCCAAAGGATATTTTTGACATTTTTGTAAATATTAGATACCTGCACCTTTGTGTTTATTTCTGGATCTATCATTCCCTTCCACTTGTCTCTGTTTGTTTTTATGCCGTTCTTCAGCTGTGTTTGATAGTGTGGCTCTGTGCTACAGTCTGAGGTGATGTGGGGGGGGTCCTTCTGTCTATGTGCTGCTTTTATTGATTAATGAATAAAAAAACTGCATTGGCCTGTTGATAGGGCAGAACTTATATAGGCAGGGAAAACTAACTGAATGCTGGGAGAAAGAAGGACGGAGTCAGACAGATGCCATGTAGCCCTGCTGGAGACAGATGCCAGAACTATAGCCGGTAGGCCACAGCCACTTGGCCGTGCACAGATTAATAGAAATGGGTTAAAGTAATATGTAAGAGTTAGCCAATAAGAAGCAAGAGCTAATGGGCCAAGTAGTGATTTAATTAATATAGTTTCTGTGTGATTATTTTGTGGTTAAGTGGCCAGGAACAAACTAGCGGCCTCCTTACTACACTGAGGTCAGGTATTATGGTATCTACAACATATTTTTTTCCTGGTTAGGATTGCTGTGGCTGTTTGAGACTTTTGTGTTCTTATCATAACCTTAGTATTTTTCTTTGTTCTATGAAGAACATCATAAGAATTTGGATGGGGATTGTGTTAAATCTATGGGTTGTTTTAACAACCTATTTTATGATGTTGATAATTTCATATTATTATTTCTGGTTATCCAAGAATGGATGTACTGTCTTCAATTTTTGTTTTCATGGTAGAGATCTTCAACTCGTCTGTTAGATTTATTTCTTGTTATGTTTTTGTGGAACTAACTGTGAAGAGGATTTTTTTCTGGTTTCCTTCTTGACATGTTCATTATTAGTATGGAGAAAAGCTACTGATTTGTATGCTTGTGCATTGGATTTAGGAGTTTTCTGGTGGCAACCTTATGGCCTTTTTAAGATCTTATTATTTTCAAGTAAGTTTCATTTAGTGTTTACATACTAAAATCATTGTACCTTTTTGATAAAATGTTTTCTTTGTTATTGTTATGCCCTTCTTTATAGCTTCTGACTAGTTTTGATTTAAATTTACTTAATCAAGTACCATAATAGATATTCCAGCTTTTTTTTTGCTTAAGTTTAACTAATTGGCTGGAATATAACCTTTAACAGTTAGTCTGCAAGATATGCTTTTATACAGTTCCCCTTTCTACAAGAGGGTCCCGTGTCTCAATCTCTCTATAAAAGGCAGACTTTGATAAGGCACTCATTTCCCATTCCCATTATACCATAGTTCTCCCACCATTATAAACTCCTGTATGTGGTAAAGATGGATCTATCCATCCCATATTTTACAGTGTATTTTTTCCTCTTGGAGCATACCAGATCCTAACAATGACACAATATTCTTGGTTGCCAGGGAATTTACTCTCAGCAGCTGGCACTGTGTGCATTCCTGAGGTTTTCCCCTATTCTGTGTATACTCTCCATTCCAGAACTATGAGTCATGGTTAATGTTCCAAGTGTTGCTTCCTCATATGTACCTGTCTCTATTGAGTCAGAAAAGTTTCCAGGATTAGGAATTGTAGTTAGGAATTCCAGATAAGAGATTTGAGAAGTGTTAGCTTCCTGTTGAATCTTAGGGGAAATATTCAAGAAACAACACAATTTCCAGGGAGAATTACAGCTACTGCATGTGTGACTAACAAAGTAAAACTAAAAACTGCTTCAAACATCACCAATATAGTGAGAAAGAAAAGAGCCTAAAACTGCATGAATTTTACAAATTCCTATGCTGTCCTATAGACTACTGGTCCTTTTTAAGTGAGAGTCTGTTTCCATGGATGCTTTGGCCCAAGGAAGTCCATGCTGATCCAAGACTGTGCTACAGGGCTCCTGACATGATGTTAGGACTGAAGGTGTGTTGGTTTGTTGTGTTGACAGATCATTCCTTCCTGACTCTTATTTATTCATGTTTGTCTTTCGTGAATTTCACTCTTTCTTGGATCAATGGTTAAGAGCATTTGGTAAGATTGTAAGCAAAGTTTCATTCTTTGAACCTATGTAGCATGGCTTGCAACTTTGTAACTCTAACTACAGGAGATCTGAAGCCCCCCTCTGGACCCTCCACATGCAAACACACACACACACACACACACACACACACACACACACACACACACACACACACAAGAGAGAGAGAGAGAGAGAGAGAGAGAGAGAGAGAGACACTAAATTTCAGGGTTTGAAGTATGTTGTTCTACGTGATATATTATTTGCCTTTGTAGTTGGGTTGGTAGTTTCCTTATGGTATTTAATACTATTTCTTTGCATTTTTTTCCTTTTTCATAGCTTATGTATGGTCATATTTATTTGGGATTCTACTAGGGAATCTAATGTTTGAATGACATTTTTCTAGATTTAGAATTTTTCTTTGGTTTGGTCCATTGATCTTATCCCAGAGTTCTTAGACAATGTGGTCACAACCTTTACATTTAAAAATTATCTATATTTAAGTGTAGTATTTCATTCATTTCTCCTCCATTTCTGATATTGTTTCATTTGTTTAGTCATCTCTATTAGTAGTGCTTTCTCTATTGTAAAAACCAGTTTTAAAATAATTTTTATGTTAGCTTACAAAGCAGTAGATTTCATTATGAAGTTTTCACACCCATTTGTCATTGAAACTCATACTGTGATTTTTTTGTTAGATTCCTTGAGTGTTTCTTTCTTACATTTATATTTTTTCCTACATTCTCAATTTTCTTGTTGAGTCTTGCTTACATGCTGGTGACTTCTCCATCCATATTGTTCATTTTGTCATCTGTTCTGCTAACTTCCCCTCTATGCTACTGACTCCTCTCTAGGTCCTAGACTGAACGTGACTGCTTGTCCAATTATATTGTCTTTGAGAAAAAATTATAGTAAATGTCTCAAATTTTCATGTAACATTTTATATATTTCAGTATCTTTAAATTCGATAGTTGAGAAGTTTTGGTCACTTGGCGGTATAATCCTGATTTGAGTTTACATATTTCTTTTATTCCTATGTTTAAATAGAACATCTCTTTGTTTGGCCTGCTCTTTTAGTTATTCAGGGATAGATATTCTCAGCACTGTTAGAATTTCTAACAAGACCAGCCTAAGGAAGGCAATGTTTATTTTAGCTCATAGTTTGTGAGAGGATGGATATGAGGAAGGCACGACTGCTGGACTTTGAAACAGCCAATCACATTGCATCTTCCCTCAGGAAGCAGAGAATGATGAGTGCTGGTGTTCAGCTTACTTCCTGTTTTTTTTTTTTTTACTCACTCTGAGACCATATGCAGTGGAACAGTGCAACCCATAATTAGGGTAGGTCTCTCTGTCTAAATGAACTCATTCTAGAAACTCCCTCTTAGGCATGCTTGTCTCCTTGGTTATTCTGGATCCAGTCAAGTTGACAATCAATATTAGCTATCACAAATCTACCCCTTGTCAACCTGACACTCACGAGCATTTTAAGTTGTGTTGTTTTACCCCTTGTATTCATAAGTTCATGGTTTCCTAATAAGGAAAAATTCATTCAGTTCAACTTCAACAGTTACTATAGTCTTTAGCAACTCCAACTCTGTTTAAAAGTTTCAGTGTAGAGCCTTTTCTGGGGCTGACATGAGCTTTTATTGATCATTTCTAGAAGTCTTCTGGTAGAAATTTTGGATTGCTTATGTATATCATATCATCTGCAAACAGGGATAGTTTGATTTCTTCTTTCTCCATTTGTATTCCTCTAATTTCCTTTTCTTGCCTTATTGCTTTAGTTAGTACTTCAAGCACAGTATTGTAACTTATGTATAAGATGGGCATCCCTGTCTAATTCCTGACTTCATTGGGATCGCTTCAGGCTTTTGACCACTTAATTTGATGTTGGCTGTTGATTTATATTTAGCTTCTTTTTATACTTAAGTATATTCTCTCTAGTCCCACTTTCTCTAACTTTTTTTCATAAAATCATGTTGGATTTTTGTCAATGGATTTTTTTCCTCATTTTTTAATTAAATATTTGCATCTCCTCCCCTCCTCCTCCTCCCCCTTTCCTCCCTTCCCTTCCACCCATACCCCCACTCCCTCCCTCTCCAGGCCAAAGGGCCATCAGGGTTCCCTTCACTATGTTAAGTCCAAGGTCCTCCCAACTCCCCCCAGGTCCAGGAAGGTGAGCAACCAAACTGACAAGGTTCACACAGAGCCCGTCCATGCCATAGAGTCCAAGTCCATCACCATTGTCCTTGGTTTCTCAGTCATCCTCCACTGTCAGCCTCATTCAAAGAGTCTGGTTTGGTTGCATGTTCCATCAGTCCCATTCCAACTTGACTTGGTGATCTCCCGTTAGTTCTGTCCCACCGTCTCAGTGGGTGAACTCACCCTTCACGGTCCTGACTTTCTTTCTCATGTTCTCCCTCCTTCTGCTCCTCGTCAGGACCTTGGGAGCTCAGTCTGGTGCTCCAGTGTGGGGCTCTGTCTCTATCTCCATCCATCGCCAGGTGAAGGTTCTATGGTGATATGCAAGACATTCATGAGTATGGCTATAGGATCTGGCCCCTTCCGTCTCCTTCTCCTCAGCTGCCCAAGGGACTAGCTGGGGGAATCTCCCTGGATACCTGGGAATCCCTCTAGAGTCAAGTCTCTAGACAACCCAAAAATGGCTCCCTTAATTAAGAAATATGCCTCCCTGTTCCCATATCCACCCTCCCTATATCCCAAGACTGGGAAAAGATCTTCACCAACCCTGCAACTGACAAAGGTCTGATCTCTAAAATATATAAGGAACTCAAGAGACTAGACTTTAAAATGCTAATTAACCCATTTAAAAAATGGGGCTCTGAACTGAACAGAGAATTCTCAACAGAAGTTCAAATGGCCAAAAGACACTTAAGGTCATGCTCAACCTCCTTAGCTATCAGGTAAATGCAAATCAAAACAACTTTGAGATACCTTCTTACACCTGTCAGATTGGCTAAAATCAAAAACACCAATGATAGCCTTTGCTGGAGAGGGTGTGGGGTAAGGGGTACACTCATCCATTGCTGGTGGGAATGCACACTTGTGCAACCACTTTGTAAAGCAGTGTGGTGATTTCTCAGGAAATTTGGGATCAACCTACCCCAGGACCCAGCAATTTCACTTTTGTGAATTTACCCAAGAGATGCCCAATCATACTACAAAAGCATTTGTTCAACTATGTTCACAGCAGAATTATTTGTAATAGCCAGAACCTGGAAACAACCTAGATGCCCTTCAGTGGAAGAATGGATGAAGAAACTGTGGAATATATACATATTAGAATACTACTCAG
This sequence comes from Arvicola amphibius, assembly GCF_903992535.2. NCBI lineage: Eukaryota > Metazoa > Chordata > Mammalia > Rodentia > Cricetidae > Arvicola > Arvicola amphibius. Next base: position 97,584,643 of record NC_052054.1, on the reverse strand, counting down.
TGATAAAAAATAATGACATTTTGAATTTTGCATGCAAATGGATGGAAATAGAAAACACTATTCTAAGTGAGGTAACCCAGACCCAAAAAGATGAACATGGGATGTACTCACTCATAATCGGTTTCTAGTCATAATTAAAGGACATTGAGCCTATAATTCGTGATCCCTGAGAAGATAATAAGAAGGTGAACCCAAAGAAAAACATATGGTTATCCTCCTGGATATTGGAAATGGACAAGATTTCCAGGCAAAAATTGGGAACTTGGGGGTGGGTTGGGATAGGGGCAGGGGGAGATGGGGAGAGAAAAGCGTGAAGGGGAGGATGGGAGAGCTTGTTAATGGATTTTTTTCCTGAATCTATTGAGATATTCACGTGCTTTCTGTCTTTATGTCTATTTATGTGGTTTAATGCATTTGTTGACTTGTGTATATCGAACCATCTCTGCATCTCTAGGATGAAGCTAACTTGTTAGTGGTAGATAACACTTTTGATGTATGTGTGTATTTATTTTGCAAGTATTATATTCAGTATTTTTGAATCAACATTTATCATGGATATTTGCCCTTAGTTTTGTTGTTCTGTCTTTACTTGTAAAGGCATTGCCTGTATTGTTAGAATGATACATTTAATTTAGAAAGAGTTTGGAAGCATTTCTATTTTTGAATAGTGTAAGGATTGATTGTATATTCTTCTGTGAAAAGCCTGGTAGAATTCTGTGTGAATCCATGTGGACCTTTACTTTTTTTTGTTTTTAGCTTCTATTTGCTGCTGATTAGAATGTACATACTTTGATGTTTTGGTGGAATATTCTGTTGATATCTGTTAAGTCCATTTGATGCATAATGTACTTTATTCAGAAAATAAATCTAAAATCAGAATGTTTCTTTGCTTATATTTTCCTCAGATCATCTGTCTACTAGAGAAAATGGAGTAGTAAAATAACCTACTGTTCATAGGTTGACTTTGATCTGTATCTTTAATTCCAGTCATAAACATTTTATGAAACAGGGCACACAAAATTTGGTACATACAGGTTTCAGATAATAATGTCTTCTTGGTAAGTTTTCTCCTGATTAGAATGAAGTGTTCTTCTTTATCTACTCTGATAAGCTTTAGTTTGAAGTGTATTTTGCCAGATACTAGGATAGCAAGCCTCTTTGTTTCCTGATCCCATTTACCATTCATTTACACTAAGGTGGTATCTACCTTTAAGGTTAAGATGCATTTTATTAAGATTCCATATGCCTGCCTTTTTTGACTGGAGAAATGAGGTTGTTAATGTTTAGCATTATTATTGAAGGGTTTGTGTGGACTATAGTCATTGTGGGGATTTTTTGGTGTTTTTTTGTATTCTCAGTAGTTCTTTGTATTATATTAATTACAGCTTTCTTTTTGTTTCAAATAGTCTCTTGGTTATGCTCATTCCCCTCTTTAGGCTGAAATAATGCTACCTGTATTTTTTTGACATTTGTACTAGATATAATTTTTTCATGGAAACATTTTCTTTCTCCCTCAAATATGCATATAGTTTTCTAGGCACAAGAGTCTAAGTTGTCCTTTAAGGACTTGGATGCATTGTTTAAGGCTCTTTGGTTTTCAAAATTTCCCTTGAGGAAAAACTTGCTATTCTGATGTGTTTTCCATTACATGTGATTTGTGTTTTCTTGATGCTTTCAATATGCTTTGTTTACTCCACATATTTAGTATTTTAAGTATGATATGACATGGAGAATTTAAAAAAATTGGTATTGTCTATTGGGTATGTTGTGTGCTTCTTGCTTTTGTACAGGAATGCCTTTCTTACTTTGAAGAAGTTTTATTCTATGATTTCGAAGGTTTCGCCTATGCTTGACCTGGAATCTTCTCTCATTTATTTCTATAAATAAAAGGTTTAGTCTTTTCATAGTATCATAAATTTCCTGTATGTCCCTCATTCCTTACATGTGTGTACATGCATTTTAAATATTTTCATATTCTTTACTTATTTCATGTAGATTCTCTACTTCATCATCAAGTCCTGATGTTCTATCTCCAACTTGATTCATGCTACGTGTAAAGGTTTTCTTTGAATTTACTAGTTGAATTATTAGGCTTTTCAATTACATCTTTATTTAATCTTGAATCTCCTTCCATGTTTTTGTATTTTTATTGAATTGCATTTTCAAATCCAAGATCATCTTCATTTCCATTAGTCTTCTGTTTGGGTTTTCTTGGGCATCACTCATGTGTGTTTTTTTCCCATTAAGTTTGTAGATATATTGCTTTCTATCTTCTTAAAATTCTTTGGAGAAGCTAATTTATGATTGTCTTTTTAAATTCTGTGTACTAAAGTGCATTTAGATAATTCTCACTGGTGAACATTTTTATAGGGCTGATGAATTTTTTGGAGAATATTATATTTATCTTTAATTTTTTTGTATTTTGCAATATCTGGGCACGAGGATTCTGGCATTTGCGCTCTGTTAGACCTAAGAGTTAAATGTGCTTATGCAGAGTGAAGTCAAATGAACATAGGAGGTTGAGCTGGTAGGTGGGATGTATGTCCTTGGTGTTTGAGGACAGATTTGGCAGTTGGGGAGAGTTCATGGAGGGCAGAATCAGACAGACTCACTCAGCCTGAACCCTGACAGGGAATATGAAGGATCTGACTGTGTAGAGATATTAGATGTGGCAGGAAAGAGCCAATGGGGATGGACAATACCAAGAAAATAAAGCTCTCTCAATCACCATGATCAAAGCACATATGAACTCACAGAGACTGAGCAGTATGCACAGGGTCTGCATGACTCTGCATCAGGACCTTTGTAAACATATTATGGCTTCTAGTTTAGGAGTTTTATGTGATCCTCCAGTGTGTGAATCAGTGAATCTGTTTATCTGTTTCTTTTGCTTTCTCTTAGGATATTTTCTTCTCTCTGCTTTTGTTCAGTTTTGTTGTGTTGGTTTTTTTTTATCATTTGTCCAATTCTCTTGGCTGCTTTTTGTTTTATCATATTATATTATTTTATTATTATTCCTTAGAAGTATTTTGGCTTTCTAATGAGAAACAGAAAGGAAATGTGTCCAGATGGGAGAGCCAGTAGGGGAAAATTAGGGGCATAGAGGGAGGAACACCATAATCAGGATCTATTATGTGATGAAAAAAAACTATTTTCAAGAAGAGGAAAAATAATGGATACAGCATGGGCACAAATAATCCTTAACAGCCCATTTTATCCTGTTGGGTTGCTTCAATTCTTCTGCTTATTCTACTTCTTCTACAAGATTTTTGACTTCACACCTCTGAAGTAGCTGGGAATTACTTATGAGATAGTCTGGAAAGGTATCTGATTATGAAAACATTATTACTGTGATATGTTTGGTGTCTTAGTGTTTAATCAGGATCTTAGACTATGCAGCATCCACACAGGAGTCCTCGGGTTTGAAGTCCTACACTGTTCTACATTTCGTGGAAGCTACATATCTTTACTGGATCAACAAATATTTCTCCTCTGGAGAAGTTTACTGCTGTTAACTCTGAATAATTTGAAATTCATCAGGTTGGAATTCATTCCTCATTATAAACATGGATTACAAAGTTTAGAGTAATTATTCATATTCTAGATAATGAATTATTATGTATTAGATGTACAAAATAAATGCTTACATTTAGCTATATAATGATAAATTCTATTTTAATTTGCAAGCTAATATCTATTTGCAGTACAAAATAATTTACTCCCTTTAAATGCAGGAGACTCAGTGGAAGTAGTGCAATTGAAAAGTGATGTAATGGAAAATAAAAATGTTTTATGATTCAGTGACCAGAGGACACATTTGGATAATTTTAACAATTATTCCCAACTGAGTTTGAGGGACAATGTTTAAAACATAATTTCTGACACATTTTAATATCATTTTCATTGTGATACTTTTGTTATATCTTTGTTGTATTGTTTTTTTTTTTTCTGAAATTCCTACTTGGCACTTAGAATCTGCACAGTATAAGACACAGATGTTGGTACATACACAATGGTTCTTAAAGATTATAATTCTCTTCTGAGGTTGTAATTACCATAAGAATGTTGTTAATGTGTATGAAGTAAGTTATGAATTAGGACTGTAAGTAAGAATAAATTCAAGCAAAACATCAAGCATCCATATCTTTGACCCTGTGGGAAAACTGAAATGTGTGGCCAGTATTGTCACACTATATCCATTTTGTGTAGTAAAAAATTGATTCAGTGCTATATAACATAATATGTTTATAAGGAAATATTGATTATAAGATAGTTCTGTGGTTCATAATAGTGCCTGAGCTTTCATGATTGTGTTTTGACATTAGCAAGAGGTAATAGAGGCAAAAATGATTCCACATGAGAGACAAAAAGGCATAGATGAAAAGTAATGGAATAATGTAATTAGGGTCAGAAAACAACTTTAAAGGTGAGCACTAAAGCCAATATTTAGGGGATTAAAGCATTAAAAATTGAAAAATAACTATGATCTCTTCAAATATATTGAACTTAAAATGCCATGAATCGTGTGTAGTAGTTTAAAAAAATTCATTGCTTTGTTGGGCCTATTGCATTGTACCAATGAATAAATTAGAAATTATAATTGTTAGATCATTTAAATGACAGTTTTTTCAAGATCGTCATAAATACAAGTCCAAACATGGTGTATCTGCACATGTAAACACACAGACACATGCACGCACACACACACACATGCGTGCACACACACATGCACATGATCTGAATACAGAATACACTAGATATTCACTGGGATAAAATATCACATAACCATTCTGTGTTATAAAACACAATGTGCTAATTTAAAAGTTTTTTTTGCGTAATATTTCTAACAACCTAAGTCTTTATATAAACTATCATTTTAGACTGAATTGAAGTTTTACCAATTTATTTTCAGCACTGAATCATAAAAAAAATCACTTTAAATTCAAGATATCATATATCTTTACTATAGTAGACTTATAAGATTTTTTTTATTTTTTAGAAAGGCTGAACATAAAATCATGTAGTTCAAATACACAAGCTAGACATATTTGACGTGACTGAGTTGCCAACTCTATTTTATATACACACCATTTACCAGCAACCTGTTGACCTACAGAAAGCAGTGCTGGTAAAGATTAATATCCTTTGTCATCACATTTAGTTTCTAATTATTCTAATTACACCTTGTTTTCCCTTTCTGTGGCCTAATCCAGGAATCTTTCTCAAGCATGGAGTTGGGTAACAAGAGTTATACAATGTAGTTTTACAAGGACAGCCTTACATTTTGTTTTACATTAAGCAATCCAAAAGAATGGGTCTTGAGATACCTTTGCTGACCTTCTTCTTCCCCTTCCCACTTGGGTTCTCGGAAAGAAAGTCATGTAAATATGATCACTTTAGATAAAGAAGAAATATTGGGAAAAACAGTGGTCTGTTCTCCTTTATCCTTGCAGGAAGCTGTTGGCTTTGTTCAGTGAGCCCCATGGTACCCAGGACATAAATCTGAGAGCCCAATGCTTTCTGGGCCCTTGGTAGCGGTGCAACAACATGACCCGTGTGTATCTGGTATGCAGCTGTCCTCAGTACTTTGCTAAATCTAGCATATTGACTTTGAATGGAGCCTAGGGGCTTGTTTGTCCCTGCTGCCTCTCTTTAAGTAACAAAATTTGATCTGCTTGATTTGTTATGTGGGGGCTCTGTCTTTGTGGAGCAGACATAAGAACCTCTCCAAGCAGTTTTTGTTTCCATTTTTGTTTGTTTGTTTTCTTTCCATATTTCTGATGCTTATAGCTCTGAAATATCCAAATGCCATGTAAGACAACACTAGAAAGTGTGGTTTTTCATCTAAGTGAAAAATGAGATTCCAGTAGCAGGTCTTTGTCTATTTTTTTTTCTGGAATCTCTCAATAGCTGTCACTCTTCTTTCCTGGTGATCTCTTACTCTATCTAATCCCTGTGAAATAGGGACCTAAAGTACCAACCTCAGGATCGTGAGGTTTAAGAGATGACCCAACAGTAAGTAAGCCAAACTCTCAAGAACCTTCACCCTTCAGTGGCTCCTGCCCTTTAGTAGGGCTCCTTCTCAGGTCTCAGGCTGAGATACTAGTAGATCCATAAACCAAGAACATGGAGCTAAAGACCAAGTGAGGGCCTGGATGGTAAAGTGTATGGGCTTCCGACCATTGCTAGCGGTTTACAGTCAAGAGTCTATCTATCCTGTGGATGGCTTCTTCAAATCTCTGTCTTTACTGGGACTTCTCGGGTCCCCTCGCCACATGTAGACCAGTAAGAGAATATGGTAGAGGCTAAAGGTTGAGTGACCTGTCCCCGGGGGAAACAGGCAAAACAACTGCAAAGTTTGTCCCATTTGTTCTTCAGGAAGAGAACTAGGGTCTGGAGTAAGGATAGCAGCTGGAAGGAGAAGGGCAGTCCTGGCTCTCAGCAGTGTGCTGTGGGACATTGGTCTATAGCCTGTCAATTACATTTTAATTAAATGCTGATTGGCCAGTAGCCAGGCAATACAACCAGGCAGGAAGTAGAGGCAGGGTGATGAGAGCAGGAGATTTCTGGGAAGAGGACGAAGTCCTAGCCCCACCACAGAGGAAGCAAGATGTGACTGCCTTGCTGAAAAAGGTGCTGAGCCATGTGGCTAACACAGATAAGAATAATGGGCTAATATGAGTTGTAAGAGTTAACAAGAAGCCTGAGATACTAGTCCAATCAGTTTATAACTAATGTAGACCTCTGTGTGATTTCTTTGGTACTTAACGATTGTGGGAACCAGGCAGGACAGAAAACCCTGACAACAGCAGTGGTATTCATCAGGCTTGTAGGAGCCATTACTGGGCATGCCCAGTTACTGGGCCTTCTTTTTCTGTGTCCTTGGTCAGCTTCACATTCATCTTATTGAGGTGGGCTTCTCCCACCATCTCATCCAGCTTCTCAGGCAGGAAGTGAACCCCGACAGGGATCTCGTCTGGATGGATTCACAGCAAAACTCATTCCGTCATCTGATTTGTGAAGGACTTGCTCATCAGAAAGCTGGGGTATCCCATGGAACACCTGAGTTGACAACAACTGAGGTGTCCCGGGGACCATCAGCCAGCAGGGTGATGCAGCACCTGTCTCTCAGCCAGTAGCAGTTTACCTGGCGCTTGATGCTTACCTTCTTCGTAGTGTTCTTGTTGAGCCCCTTCACGCCAATCTTTGCATCAAAACTTCCAGTGTTACATACAATGGCACCGTCCTTCATTTGTTCAGAGTGCTGACCCAGGATCATAGCAACATAGCCTGTGGTGAAGACAAATATGTTGCCCTCCTGTCCATGGTTTTATTCTCACTGTCATCCAGGGCAGCCAATAGAGCACCGATGGGGTCAAAAATGGTGATGATTACTCAGGCCCTGAAATCCTGTAAGGCCCAGGCACACCCCTTGCTCATGTTTCTATAGCCTGCTACCACTGCCACCTTGCCCACAATCATCACATTTGTGGCCCATTGAAAGCCACTTATGAGTGACTTTTGGTAGCCATGCAGGTTGTCAAGCTTGCTCTCTGTGACAGAATCATTTACATTGACAACTGTTATCTTAACGATCCCATTTGCCCCCATCTTAAAGAGGTTATAGACCCTAGTCATAGCTGTCTAAGCATTGCCTCAGATGCCTGCCAGAAGCTGTGGGTATTTGATGTGGATCGTGTTGGTAAGATCACCACCATTATCCAGAATCGTGTGAAGGGGTCCATCTTTGAAATGCAATGTCTGCTCAATGAACTACATGTACTCATCTGTTTCATCCTTCCAAGTATACAATGAAATGAGAGCCTTGGCAATGGAAGATGCTGCATGATCCGTATTAGAGAAGCAGTCACAGTTGGACCACTGTACCTTGGCACTCAGGGCTACTGGAGTCGCAAGGAGTATAGCAGTCGCCACAGGCACATGCACCCAGCCATCAATGGATGAATCCTTCAGTGGTTTGGAGGTCAAGCACACCAAACCTGCATTTCATACTTGATTAGGCCAGGGTCTTTTGGCCCCAGGTAGCCAGTCTGTTTATCAGACATGATGTCAGTGCTGCCTCTAGGACTGATGAATTTAGCAAAAGGGGGCTGTTGGTGACAGGCAGGACCAGAGTGGCTATTCTAAATGTATGGAAGCTTATTGAGATGTACAGACTCGTTGTATCAAAACATACTTTTCTCAGCATGTGGAGGTCTAGACAACAGACTTTAACTTCATAGACACCTAAAGCATAGTGGCGTGAAGAGCAACCAGGTCACACCTCTCTCATCCTTACCTACCTCCACCAGAAGCCTCATGTAGACACAGAGATGACACATTGATGGCATAATAAATACCAGTGTATTATAAATATGTGATGAGAGAAAAAATCACATATTCTAAAATTTAACCTTTATTTGTTGAAGAAATTCTTAATGTTTTCCTATTCTATACACATATTTTTCTGTGAAGCTGCTCTTCTGAATACTCTTCTTTGGTGTGTGTTTGTATGTGAGAGAGTGAGAAAGAGATAGAGATTTTGTCTTTACATGGGCATATGCATAGGTGTGTGGGTGCATGCACATATGTATGCATGTGTGTGGAAGTTCGAGGTGGATGCCCAGGGTCTCCCTCGATGAACTTCCAGCTTACTTTTTGAGATGTAGCATCTCACAGAGCCTGGAACTCACCACTTGCCAGCAAGCTCAAGGGATCCCCTTTTGCCTCCCTGGCACAATCCAGCTTTTATATTTGTGATTTTTAAATTCTTTTTATTTATTGTGAATTTTGATTTTAGTATTTGTCAAAAACAAAAGTATGGGGGAAAATCTTCTTTTAAAATACAGCATTTATACAAGTAAACATTGTGGGCTATTTCACATCTTGCCAAACTTAATTATCCTAAAGAGAAGGAAACACCAAGTGGAATAATAAAGGATTTAGTTGAAATCTATTGTCTCTTTGGGACATAGAGGGACTGATTAGGACCCAGTTAGATCACCAAAGGCTGTGTACCATAGTTCACCATTTTTCCAATTATATACATATCTATCTATCTATCTATCTATCTATCTATCTATCTATCTATCTATCTATCTATCTATCTATCTATCTATCTATCTATCTATCTATCTATCTATCTATCTATCATCTATCTATCTATCTATCTATCATCTATCTATCTATCTGTCATCTATCATCTATCTATCTATCTATCTATCTATCTATCTATCTATCTATCTATCATCTATCTATCTATCATCTATCTATCTATCTATCTATCTATCTATCTATCTATCTATCTATCATCTATCTATCTATCATCTATCTTCTATCTATCTATCTATCTATCTATCTATCTATCTATCTATCTATCTATCTATCATCTATCTATCTATCTATCTGTCATCTATCTATCTATCATCTATCTATCTATCTATCTATCTATCTATCTATCTATCTATCTATCTGTCATCTATCTATCATCTATCTATCTATCATCTATCTATCTATCTATCTATCTATCTATCTATCTATCTATCTATCTATCTGTCATCTATCTATCATCTATCTATCTATCTATCTATCTATCTATCTATCATCTATCTATCTATCATCTGTCTGTCTGTCTGTCTGTCTGTCTGTCTGTCTGTCTGTCTATCTATATGTGTGTGTGTGTGTGTGTGTGTGTGTGTGTGCACATAGTCTCTCTCTGCTAAGAAAGTTAATCTAGAGGAACAATTGCTTTGTTAAGTAAAGCTTTTCAATGCTTTCGGCAAGTATATTTGCTGTATTGGCATAAATTTACTAACAATTTACTGAAAACAATTGTCAAAATAATACTGGTACATATTGAAGGCTCAAAAAACTCTAGGAAGTGGCTGAAATAATGCTTTCAAACTTGTAGTATGTAAGGAAACCACTGATGTTTTTGTTGCAAAATGTCAGCTTTTGCGTTAATATAGCTAGGCAGCTCTCTCAGCTTTCTGTGCCTGTCAGGTCCCAATAGAATGAATACAGAAGAGTAACAAAGATTCAAACCTTTTACAGTATTTCAGATATAAAATTGTGATAAAAGAGAAACGGGACCAATGAGATTAAATTTCAGCATATGTGCATATTTAACATGTAATTCTAAAGCAGCATTTCTCAACCTGTGGGTTGTGACCCCTTTGGGGGGGGTCACATATCAGATATCCTACATATCATATATTTGCATTATAATTCATAACAGTAGCAAAATTACAGTCATGAAGTAGTAAAACAATAATCTTATGGTTGGGGGGTCACTGCAATGTGAGAAACTGTATTAAAGGGTCGCAGTATTAGGAAGGTTGAGAATAGTGCTCTAGAGAGATATAGTCCATATTTTTATATAAATATGTATCTTGACTAATACTTTTAATGTCAGAAAACGTTGCTCTTTGTAGAAAAGAAAATGCAAGTTGATGCTTAAATAATGTTTACATTTTTATCTTTTTAAATTGTTAGTGTTATTATGTAGTTTTCTTTCTTTGAAACAGGGTCTCAACCTGTAGTTCAAGCTTCTCTTAATTCACTACGTAGCAGAGGCTAGTCTCCAACTAGTAGTAATCCTCCTGCCTCAGCCCCCAAATATTTGAAATTATAAGTGTCAGCTACCACACTTCGCTTCAATATATATATTTTAATATTCCTTACCTCATATTCAGCTTATGTTTTCTTTAAAATGTGTCCAATTATTCCCGTAATTAATCCTTAGTAAAGAATTAATAAGAATTGTATTGATTGCTTTTCCTTTAAGCGACAGATATTCAATTAGAAAATGTAAGGAGTTCTGAATGTAACAATTTATCATTAGACCTGCTTTGAGGATATTAATGGTGTTTCTTGTCCAGTTTCATTGGATAAGGTATGGATAATTCTATTTAATCCAAACGCCTGTCTTTTGTCATTGGGTGAGGCAAATTGAGTTTCACTTTTACCTTATTTATTCTGTCAGAGTTTATAGTTGCTCTCTGACAAGACAAAGTCACTCTCTGCTGAGTTGATTTATTGTTTGTGTGTTAGATTTTACGGCACCTTTTCTCCGAAGAGCTGAGCTTATTCTACACATAATTCTTATACTTTCCAGCACCTTTCACAAGAAACACCTATAAACATTTCAGCATGAAAAGTGGCAGAGATGGAACCATATGAGGAAAACAGGATGAGGCCTGAAGTTGAATGATCCAACCTTGCAGTAGGGATATGTTGACTGCCCTCAGCATTCACCTCCCAAGGCCACTAAGTAAGCTTCCCTTGACTCCTTCACACCTACCACCAGTCTGTTTTGCTGAAGACTCCTTGCACTGTTTACTACAGTATTCTGAAGTCTGCTACAAAAGGTCTGATTAGTGGGGCAATCAAGACATTCAATATGGTAATGAGACTTTACCTTGCCAAACAGTGAATGCTTCCTAGAAGGTAGATTTGTAGTGGAGAGGAAAAGAACGGTTCATACAAGTCATTGAGTTCATATGTGAGATGGAATTAAACATAAAACATAAAATAATAATGTTATTAAATGTCAAAGTAATTTTGATTATTTTAACAAGGCAAGGTTAAACCAATTTACTGAAAGGTTTTATTAAGACTGCTTAAAATTATAAAAACAAAGACTGCCTATTTTATGTCTTTTATATTTATAGTTGAAGTCTACTTAAAATTTAGAATGCCAAATTTTCCAAGTTCACAGAAGTTACAGTTAGACAAAAGATAATTAGAGACATTGTGTGCACTTGGCATACAGCAAGGCTGAAGTTATTCATGATATAGCACAGACTTCATATTAACTAGAATAGAGATTTAGAGCAGTATCACAGTCAGGATAGTGGGGGTATGGGTGGAAGGGAGGGGAGGGAAGGGGGAGGAGGAGGAGGGGAGGAGATGGAAATCTTTAATAAAAAAATGAGAAAAAAAGAAATAATTAAAAAAAAGAAAAAAAGTTACAGTAATATGCTGATTTCTCTGGTTAAACATTATACGATGAATTCACATGTTGAAATATCATGTCATATTTCAGAAATATGTACACTTATTTTAGACTAACCACCATGAATTTTAAAAAAGAGAATTAAAGACATGTTCAAATAATATAACCCCATTTGATTTGTGATTTTGTGTAATGTCCAACTACCTGAAAGCAGTCTCTATCTCAGACCCCCAGTTGACTCAATAGGCTAGAACTCAGGTAGTCAATTTTCAGTACAGAGACTGTAGACCACATCTGTGTCTAGGTTCTCTCCTCTCATCCTGCCTCCATTGACGAGGGACTCCGCCAATCCTTGGCATGGACACAACTTTAATCCTCCATTACTATGATCTTTCCTTTAGTCCCGTGACAACCTGTTTACAGGAGCCCCTCTACACACCTCAACTCCATTTATTGCAGACTCCAAAAACTTGGTTCAGACTCAGGATGCCCCTGGCTCTTTCATTCCTGTATTTGCAGATTATTCTTTGCCTTAGTGCAATCTACTTGCAGGATCCCCCCTCTTCCCACCACACCCACAACTACCTGGGAATCCCACTTACTTGATATGGATACTCTCCCCTTGGTTCTTTCCTGAAGCCCATCTTGGTCTTTTCTTCAACCCTACTTCTACACTTCTCTGCCATCCACTGACTTGCAGAAGCACCTTCTACTAGGCAAACCATAGCCATAAAACTTGCCTCAGATCCAGAGAGGGCCACAGAAACCAAGAAATGAAGCACCCACTCAAGAAAGACCAGATATCAATACCTATAATTAAACAATCTTACCAACCTTAGATGCCTCAGTACCAGTAGAAAAATACAAACATTACTAATCAAGATAATCTGCCTCCACCAGAACCCAGCGAACCTACTATAGTAGGACCTGAGAAATGCAATACAGGCTAAGCACAAGTCAAGGACTTGAAAATAGAAGTTATGAGAATGTTCAAGAACCTTAAAGAGGTTTTGTGTGTGTGTGTGTGTGTGTGTGTGTGTGTGTGTGTGTGTGTATGTATGTGTGCACGTGCACCACATTTCTGTGGAGGCCAATACAGGGCATTGGACCCCTTGGTTTTAGAATTGCAGACAGTTATGAGTCACCCAACATGAGTACTGGGGTCCAAACTTGGGTGATCTAGATGAGCAGTAAATGTAAACGTAAAATATGCTATCTTTCCAGCTCTATTGCAAGTTTTCAAATGGATAAAATTAAATTTTCTGAGAATTAAAATGGAAAGCAGGTGTGGTGGCATGCACCTGCATTTTCAGCACTTGAGCGGCTGAGACTAAAGGATCACTACAAGTTCAAGGCCAGTGAAAGGTGAGACACCATCTCTAAAACAGCAGCAGCAGAAGCAGCAGCAGCAACAACAATAAATAATGGGCCCTTGTGAGATAGCAGCTTTATTATTCAAATTTCATAATTCTCTACTAAACTTTGGACTCCTGACACACAACCCTCTCTACATTTTTTTTAAATTGAAACTAGAACCACAAAGAATAAAAAGGTGTTAAGTGAAAAGGCAGTAATATCAGAAATAGTGCAACACTATTTAAAAGTTTCTCAAGTAATTCTATATTGTTACTTTCTAAAACAGAGATGATGCCTAGATGCTTCCTGGTGACATAACACTACTAGTAGTATCCACACTAGTTGCATGTATTACATACATAATCTCAGAATTACATTAATGTATGCCTCTCGGTTCATTATTCACATGCTGCTCACAAATACTCACACATTTCCAAATGGATTATCAGCTATCTGAGTGTTTGGTTCTCACTTCCTACCCTACACTGTTCCATTCAAATTTTTGTAGTAATTTCTGCTCCTTGGTGTTTTTAATCCAGCTGTTCCATATTTTCTACATAAGTTGGAACTAATTAAGTGGAAACTGATTGCTGGACTTAGTAAGGCAAAGAATAAATAGAAACAAGGAAGAGATGAACCAGAAAAGCATATTCTCGTGAAAGATGAAAAAATAAAACAAGGGTGAATTTTGTCACTTAATTAAGGGAAAATAAAAATGCATGCACTCTGACCTTTGGGGACCAAGAGGACAGAGACCAGAGACCTTGGTACTTCGCTATCTACCTTTACCTCTGGTGACACAGTATCTCCTTGTAGCCACAGTGTGCATTATTACCCCGAGCCTGTTATATCTCTGTCAGATTGCTTGCCGTGAGGCATGTATCAGTGCACAGACCAGAGGACCAGAGTGAGTGTACATTATGAGATAAGCACGTGTCTGAGAACCTGTCTTCATTCATGAGCTCTTTAAAGTAACTGAAGGAATAAGAAGTGGGAACTATGCTCGTTGTTTCTATGCATTCTAGAAACACTTCATTTCAACGCTTTCCTTGCTTAAGAGAAAAGAGTTATTTGCAACAGTTGTCTTGATGAAGTATTTCATGTGATGTATCTGGCTTTTCAGTTAAGAAACGGCCACTCACACCAATCTAGTACTTCTCAATATATTTCCTCAACAGCACATAAACCTTGGATTTGAAAGCAACTAACCTAAATCATTTTGCTGTGCTTCTGTCTCTCCATCTGTTTAAAAGATACGGCAAGCTCCTTTCCCTGAATCTTGAATTGCTAATGATACCTCTTATAATTTCCTTAGACATATTGTTTACAGCATTGAAGAACTCTCTTAGAAGAGAGTGTCTAAGGGTTCTCTTGAAAAGAGTGAGCACAAGAGACTTCAAAATTCTGTAGAAAACAGCCAACCGGAGCAGTTAGAATAAAGGAACCAAGGAGTGGGATTTGTTGCTAAAATTTGAATGGGGAAGGATGGTACCCTTTCTGAGTATTTATGAGTCTGAAAATGACACACTCAAAGTACAGAACTGCACAACAATTTGACTAGGACGTGCAGCAGAAAGGCACTATTTGGAATAAATGAAAGGGGAAAAATAATAGTTGTTGCAAAAGAAACTGCAGCAATTAAGTTGTTAGGAAAGTGAACAACATCAGAGGAATCAATAATAGTCAGTTCACATTTAGACATGTTTAATTTGAGAAGATAAGACTCGCATGAAAAAATGAAACGCTCCTTGGGTGAAAAATAGTACAAGGGTGGCAATGCTTGTCTGCTCCCAGTATTTTGGTCAGAATGACTGACAGATGCACCATGAACAGACGCCCCCTGCCTAGCGCAGTTTCAGCTCAGTGCCTCTTCTTCCCAGTCAGAAGCAGGATGTGCCCTCCTGTCTCTGTGGAATGACGGGCGTAGATTGAGGGCATTTCACACACTGCCTAGAAAGCCCTGCCCAGTAGTTGTCTACCGTCTACCTCTTCCTTCTTGACCTACTCACGAGCTGCAATACCCTGTGGGCTTAGCCTTTTCCAATGCCCTTCTAACCAAGAAAAAAAATTACCAGTGCTGGGTTTCCATGGTAAAGAAGTGTACAAATAGTGAAGAAAGCAACACAAAAACAAACAAAGCCAAACAAAATTCGTAGGATTTTAGCTAAAAACAAAAAATGTGATTTTCTATGAATGTGAAAGATGAATAATGCAAACCATTACCCTTCCTCAAGTCACATGAAGAAGGGACAGAAAAACGGTCTTTGGAATTTATGTCAATAATTTATGGAATTAACTGACCACCACATTTTACATTAATAATTAAGACCAACCACTGTGAAAATGTCACAGGGTGAGCCACTGCCTGGCTTCCCATTGTCCTTCTGCCATAATTATGTTTCTAACATTTCAGATCTTTCTAAGCATATTCATTCAATTTTTCTATGATTCATATATTATGTTAGTTTAAAAATACACATTATGTTTAAAGATAGGTTCATTATCATTTCCTAAATGGCAGTCAAACTTGAAATATTATTGTTCCTCAAAGACAGCTTTTCTAATTCTATTTATAGTAACTCTCAGGTAAGACCCAGAGACCTATGTGTATGCTTTCAGAAATAATGGAGCTTAAGTGTGTACCACAAATCTGCTGCTGCCGTGATGCTCATTTCTCATCTTTATTCAACTTATTGTTTTATTTCACAAGAAAAAAATAAATTCTAACATTGGGAAATATAAAAGCTACAATGACATGAATTTCTTCAAATTTTATTGCAAAAATGGTTTAGATCTGGAAGACAGCGCAGTGGTTAACTTGTTTGGACGTGAAAGCAATGTGTGTTAGGGTTGCACTCCTTGCAAGGAGGCCTGGAGTGACCATTTCATGAAGCTATGACGTTTAAGTTGAAATGGGGATTCTAGAATCATGGGGAATTTTCCGAGTACTCTTACTGGCCTGGAGTGGAGCCATCAAAAGAGAGAGGTTCTGTGAGCTGCAAAAGACAGAACTGAAGGGAAGAGAACAGAAGTACCTAAGTTCCTTAGAAACTAATCAATCCCATAACAAGCCCCAGATGTCAGAGATAGAGATAGAAAATCCAGTGTTTTTCTGCTCGCTTTCTGTTTTCACTTCCATCTAATCCTTCTTTGTCATGCTCCCCTGCCTCCACTTTGGAATAGGGATATTAATTATGTGCTATGCTTCGTTGGAAGTAAATAGCCACCTCATTTGTTTTACAGGAACTTCCAATCGGGTAATTGCTTTGACTCTGAGAAGAGGCTTTGACTATTGAGTGGTGTCAGGACTGCCAGAGAGTACGAGGACTTTCAGAGGTGTACTGAATGCATTTTGCATTATGAGATAAAAATGAGATGTCAGTGGGCAGCAGTGAAATGTTATGATTTAGCAATGTATTTGGTGTCAAGTTAGCAATGGGCTAGGGTTGTGATGGTTTCTTTTGATTGCTCACTTGACGAGATTTGGAGTCAGTATGGAAACAACCTATGGGTATGTCTGTGAGGAT
This sequence comes from Arvicola amphibius, assembly GCF_903992535.2. Taxonomy (NCBI): domain Eukaryota; kingdom Metazoa; phylum Chordata; class Mammalia; order Rodentia; family Cricetidae; genus Arvicola; species Arvicola amphibius. The sequence continues at coordinate 97,567,804 of NC_052054.1, read as the reverse complement.
TCTCTGGAGTAGGTTAATGGATGTGGGAAGAGCTACACTAAACTGGTTATATTTGTTTGATTTTTTTTCCATTTTCACGATAAAACATTGGCCAAAAACAACTAGGGAAAGGAAAACTGTACTTGTCTTACATATCCTGACCACAGTCCATCATTGAGGGGCATCAAGACGGGAAGTTAATCAGAGAAAGAACATGAAGGCAGGAACAAACGCAGAGGCCGTAAAGGAACATTTCTTACTGGCTTGCTCCCTATGGTTTTCCCATCCTGCTTTCTTATACAACCCAGGGCCACCTGCTTAGGGGTGGCATCACCCACAATGTGATCTGGGTCATAGCAATAATTCATCCAGAAAATGTCTCACAGACTTTCCTACAGGTCAATTTGTTGTTGGCATTTTACCAATTGAAGTTCCCTCTACCCAGATGTCAAACTGACAAAACAAAACAAAGCAAAAATACCAAAAACCTAATTAGCACAGTGGGTAGCATTAGTCAAGACTGAATGGAAAAGAGAATGCTGTTCTCTGCTTCTTGAGTATAGATACCCTGTAATCAATTGCTGTACGGTACTGCCACTGTGCCTTCTTCAATATGATGTCCCTTCAAACTGTAAACAAAAGTAAAGCCTTCCTTTCGTAAGTTTCATGTGTCAGGTATTTGGTCACAGTGAGAAAAGGAACACCTAAGTACCATACATATTTTGCCAAACACCCATATTGATTAACTTTCTCATCCCTGTATCGCTGTGGCCTGAGAGAAGCAACTTGTTTGTTTTGGCTCCCGGATTTGGGACTACTTTCTGTCATGGAAGCGAAGGTAATGATAGGGTTCACAGTGATAGAAATATTTGACTGGGGTTTCTAACATCTGGGTGGCTGATAAGAACCATAGATAATACTGAAAGTGCCCAGACTATAGCCTTCAATGCCAGCCTGCCAATGGCCCAATGGCCTCTGTCTGCCAGCAAGTACCTAAGTCTTCTAAGTTCAACAGACTTCCCAAACAGTACCATCCACTCACTTGGCTTTGTCCTTCTTCCTATATACCCCTACTCCTTCAAATCTAGAAGTTTCCTTTTCATCTCTTGTTCATTTTTACACTAGGAATTACATATGAGACAAATGCAATATTTTTTTCCTGTGGGATGGACTTATTATTATGTAATATGTCCAATTCTTGAAAAAGACCTAATTTAACTTTATACTAAGAAAATCTCTCTCTCTCTCTCTCTCTCTCTCTCTCTCTCTCTCTCTCTCTCTCTCTCTCTCTCTCTCTCTCTCTCTCTCACACACACACACACACACACACAAACAGCCCAATAATTTTCTGACTTCTGTGTCCACTCTATGTTGTATCATCAAATCTGAGGAAACATTGCATGTTCTCTCCCATCTCTGAATCCTAACTCCAAATATTCAAATGTGTTTACATTTTTCTGTTGGCTAAATATTTATTCTTAGGAGAGCCTAAATAGCACAGTAGAAAACTATTAGACATAACGTACACTTTCAGAAAAGTGGTAAGCTTCAATGCCAACATACAGAAATGACTGATTTTTCTACACACCAACAATTAACTCAATAGAAAAGAAGTAAGGAAGGCAATTCCATTTCCAATAGCTTAAAAATAACTAGGCATAACCTTAGCATAGCTAATATATTTAATTAAGATGCTCTACAATAGAAACTATGGCACATTGAAGAAAGAAATGATGTAAAACTCTGCGAGACAGAAGGCTTTCTTATGTTCATTAATTGGTAGCATAAATGTTCTTAAAATAGATGTCTTGCCAAGAGCAGTATAAAATATAATGTAATCCCCATAAAACTTCTGATGATATTATTAATAGAAGTTGTTTAGAAAGAATGCTAAAATTCACATGGGAATTAAAAAGATGCCAAATAACAAAAGTCAACATGAGCAAAAAGTGTAATGCAGGAGGCATCATAATACTAGGCTACAAATTGTACTGTGGGGTTATAGTAACAAAAATAAAACAGTTTTAGCCTAAAATAAAAAAAAAACAGGCCTTCAAACCAATAGAATACAACTAAATGTCCAAAAATAAGTCCAAGTATCTATAGTCATCTGATATTGGTACCAAGAAAAACTGGATATCAATAAAGCCAGATCACTTTCCCTTATCTCTACATTGTACACAGATAAACTCAAAATAGATCATGTACCTTAACGTGTACTCTAAAACCTTGGAACTCTTTGGAGGATGACTTTGACAGAAGAGTTCAAGATGTAGTTGTAGGTAATATCTTTCTGAATAGGATTCTGATGACTGGGGAAAGAACAGCAAGTTTTGAAAAATGGCATTGCACTAAATTAAAAAGTTTCTTCGCAGAAAAAGAAGAAACCAGTAAGCATGATGAAGAGAGACAGTCTATTGAATGGAAGGTAAAGCCCTATCAATAAATAGGCTATGGAAATGAGCAGACATTTTTAAATGATAATGTACAAATGGTTTACCACTCTCTGCTTGGTGTCTGGCTGGATGTGGGTCTTTATATTTGTTCTCATCTGCTGCATGAGGAAGCTTCTTTGATGAAAAAAGCACCAATCCATGGGTATAACAGGATGTCATTAGCAGTTATTTTATTACTACATAGCTTTCATTTTTATTTCTCTTTTTAAATACATTTTTATTTTTTTTTTAAAAAAATCTATTTCTTCTCATTTTACATACCAATCCCAATTCCTTCTCCCTCCCGTCTACCCACTCCCTCCATGTTTCCCCTCCATCCACTCCTCAGAGAGGGTTAAGTTTCACATGGGGAGTCAACAAAGTCTAACACATGGCTTTGAGGCAGGACCAAGGACTTCCCCACTATGTCTAAACCCAAGCAAGGTATCCCTCTAAAGACAATGGGTTCCCCAAAAGCCAATACAAACAGTAGGGATAAATCCTGGTCTCACCACCAGTGGCCCTGCAGTCTGCCCCAGTCATACAACTGTCACCCACATTCAGAGGGTCTAGTCTGGTCCTGGTCCCAATTCATTTCTCTCGCTGCCAGGCCAGAGTTGGGCTCCCATAAGCTCAGTAAGCTGTTTCAGTGGGTGTCCCATCATGGTCTTGACCTCTTTGCTTGTATTCTCACTCCTCTCCCTCTTTGATAGGACTTTGGGTGCTCAGCACAGTGCTCCTCTGTGGATCTCTGCATCTGCTTCCATCAGTTGCTGGAAGAATGTCTGTGATGACATTTAAGATAGCCATCAATCTGACTGACTACAGGAAAAGGCCAGTTAAGGCACATTCTCCATTATTGATTATGGTCTTAGCTGGGGTCATCCTTATGGATTCCTGGAAAGTCTACTTTGTTAGGTATTAGAATAGCTATACCCACTTGTTTCTTAAGTCCATTTGATTGGAAAATCTTTCCCCAACCTCTTACTCTGAGGTAATGTCTTTGAGGTTGAGGCATGTTTCTTGTGTACAGAAGGATGGATCCTGGTTTCATATCCATTCTCTTAGCCTATGTCTTTGCATAGGTGAATTGAATCCATTGATAATAAGAGATGTTAATGAACAGTGATTGGTAATTCCTGTTATCTTTTGGTGGTAGTGTTTGTGTGTTTCCCTTCTTTCGGGTTTGCTGATGTGGGATAGCTGTTGCCTGCGTTTTTGTGGGTGCAGTCAACTTCCTTGGGTTGGGGTTTTACTTCTAGTACTTTCTGTAAAGCTGTGTTTGTGGATAGGAATTGTTTAAATCTGATTTTTCAAGGAATATCTTGTTTTTTCCTTAGATGGTGATCAAAATCTTTGCTTGGTATAGTAGTCTGTGCTTGCCTCCATTGTCTCTTAGTGTCTGTAGCACATCTGTCTAAGACTTTTTTGGCTTTCACAAGTTGGGTGAAATTCTGATAGGGCTGCCTTTATATGTTACTTGACCATTTTCCTTTGCAGCTCTTAATATTCTTTCTTTATTCTGTATGTTTTTGCATTTTGATTATTATATAACAAGGGGACTTTTTTTGTCCAGTCTATTTGGTGTTTTGTAAATTTCTTGTACCTACATTAGGATATCCCTATTTAGGTTGGAAAAGTTTTCTTCTATGATTTTGTGGAATATATTTTCTGTGCCTTTGAACTGGAGTTCTTTTCTTATCCATATTATTCTTAGGTTTGGTTTTTTCATGGTGTTCCATATTTCCTAGATGTTTTGTGTTAAAAATTTGTTGGATTTAATGTTTTCTTTGACTGATGTCTATTACCTCTAAGGTATCTTCAGTGCCCGAGATTTTCTCTTCCATTTCTTGCATTCTGTTGGTTATGCTTGAATCTTTAGTTCTTGTTCATTTTCCCAGATTTTCCATTTTTAGAATTCACTATTTAGGTTTTCAAGTCTTTAACTGTTTGTTTCACCTATTTGATTTTTTTCTTGGTTTTCTTTAGGAGATTTATTGATTTCTTCCAATATTCTTGTTTGTATTTTTTTACATTTCTTTAAGGGGAATTTTCATTTCCTCTTGAAGGGTCTCTATCATCTTTATAAAGTTATATTTAACATTGTTTCTTCTGCTGCTTCTGTGTTTGAATTATCATGTCTTCTTGCTGTATGATTACTGGGTTCTGGTGTTATCATGTTGCTTTTAAGTTGTTGAATGAATTCTTGCATTGGCACCTACCCATTTCTTCCTCCAGTTAGTGCTGTCAGTGTCTTTGTTACTTGGTCCAATTCTTGCTGAGTTTCTGTGTCTCAGGGATCTTCTCCTGGACTCATTGTTGCAGTTGGTTCTGTGTTTTAGGCAGCTGTTCTTGGTCCACTCTTGACAGTCACAATCTTCAGTGTTCTTCTGACATTGCTGGAGATGGATGGGTTTGGAGAAGAGTGGGACTTATAGTTTACTATATATATAGTTTATATATAGGGTCTGATCAATGGGGGATGGTGTTGGAACAGCCTACCTGCAGGAAGCTTGTTTGTTGGCTGGCTCTTCTTTCCTTCCTTCCTTCCTTCCTTCCTTCCTTCCTTCCTTCCTTCCTCCCTCCCTCCCTCTCTCTCTCTCTCTTTCCTTCTTTCTTTCCTTCCTTATTTCTTTCCTTCTTTCTTTCCTTCCTTATTTCTTTCCTTCCTTCTTTCCTTCTCTTTCCTTCCTTTCCTCTTTCTTTCTTTCCTTCCTTCCTTCCTTCCTTCTTTCTTTCTTTCTTTCTTTCTTTCTTTCTTTCTTTCTTTCTTTCACCAGAATTATTTGGTTTTGTCTTAGGTATCTGGGATTAATTGTCTTGGGTTCTCTGTTACCCAAGCAGAGTTGGATATGTGTTCCATCTTTTGGAAGAGGATATAAGTCATATCAATTGTTGGTTGGTTACTCCCACTCCAGCATATCTTGTATGTTGAACAGTTGTAGATAAAGGCTTTATGGCCATCTTGGTGTTTGCCTTTCTCTTTTGATAGCATGCGGAGTACGTTCCTGTAACAAAGACACTGGGCTATAGCATGAAGGCTCTAAGCAGGCACTAGCTTGGCATCTTCATGTTCAATGAATTGTGTAGGTACTATCTTAAGCATTTGGGTGTTTATACCAATTTGTGGAGAGCCTCCCATTGTCTTGTCAGCACCTTGGGTTGTTTGGGGGATTCCTGTGGGGTACCTTTGAACAACAACTCAGTTGGATGTAATTGAAATCATGCTGGAAGCTTTGTTTAGTGATAAGGGATGGGTTGTTGGGTCTCTGTCCATCATTTGGAGATTTTATTCAGATTGCCTTCATATATGTGTATATTTTAGGAAGCTTCTACTGTATTAGGTTTTCATACCACCCCTTGAATTCCTCTTTATTTTAAATGCTTCTTCCCATATTCCCTCCCACTATTCCCTTCTCATCCACACTTTATCATCCCATTCCAGACTGCCCCATACATCCATAAATATCTATTCTATTTCCCTTTCCTAATGAGTTTTATCTGTTCCTTCTAGTCCCTTGCTTTATACCTACCCTCTGGGGTTCCATGGGCTGTATCTTGGTTACTTTGGCTTAACAGTTAATATCCACATATAAGCAAAAATCATACCACATTTGTCTTTCTGTGCCTTGGATGCCTCATTCAGGATTTTTCTCTAGTTCCATCCATTTGCCTAAATATTTTATTTTTTTAATGTTTGAGTAATATTCCATTGTGTAAATATATTACAATTTCTTTATCCATTCTTCTGATGAGGAAATATAGTTTGTTTCCCCTTTCTGGCTCATATGAAGAGAACAACAATGAATGTGGTTGAGCAAATGTCCTTGTAGTAGGATGAAACATTCTTTGGGTATACGCCCAAGAGTGGTATAGCTGGATCTTGAGGAAGATCAGCTCCCATCTTACTGAGTCAGATCTGCCACACTGATTTCCATAGTGGCTATGTTTGTTCTCCCACCAGCAATGTTCCTCTAACTCCATATTTTTACTAGAATGAGTTGTCACTTGCTCTATTGATCTTACACATTCTATGGGTGTTGAATGTAGTTTCAAAAAATTAGCACTTCCCCAGTGGCTAAGGGTGTTGAATATTTCATTCAGGGTTTCTCAGCCATTTAAGTTTTTGTCTGCTTAAAATTATCTGTGTATATCTGTACTCCATTTTTATTTTTTTTTATTTTATTTATTTTTCTTTTTTTTATTAAAGATTTCCATCTCCTCCCCCTTTCCTCCCCTCCCTTCCACCCATACCCCCACTCCACCCCTCTCCAAGACAAAGAGCCATCAGGGTTCCCTTCACTATGTTAAGTCCAAGGTCCTCCCAGCTCCCCCTAAGGCCAGGAAGGTGAGCAACCAAACTGACAAGGCTCACAGTGAGCCCGTCCATGCTGTAGAGGTCATGTTCATTGCCGTTGTCCTTGGTTTCTCAGTCCTCCTCCGCCGTCAGCCACATTCAGAGAGTCCGGTTTGGTCCCCTGTTCCATCAGTCCCATTCCAACTGGACTTGGTGGTCTCCCGTTAGATCTGTCCCACCGTCTCAATGGGTAAACGCACTCTTCACGGTCGAGCCTATAATTCGTAAAAAATCCTAGAGAAGCTATATAAGAAGGTAAACCCAAAGAAAAACATATAGTTATCCTCCTGGATACTGGAAGTAGACAAGATTGCCGGACAAAAAATGGGAACATGAGGGTGGGGTGGGATGGGGGGAAGGGGGGATGGGGAGAGAAAAGCGTGAAGTGGAGGATGGGAAGAACTTGGGGGAATAGGATGGTTGGGATATAGGAAAAGTGGATATGGGAACAAGGAATTATATATCTTAAATAAGGGAGCCATTCTAGGGTTGGCAGAGACTTGACTCTAGAGGGGTTCCCAGGTGTCCAGGAAGACGCCCCCAGCTAGGTCCTTGGGCAGCTGAGGAGAGGGTGCCAGAAATGTCCAGATCCTATTGCCATACTCATGAATATCTTGCATATCACCATAGAACCTTCACCTGGCACTGGATTGAGAAAATGACAGAGCCCCACATAGGAGCACCGGACTGAGATCCCAAGGTCCCGATGAGGAGCAAAAGGAGGGAGATTATGAGCAAGGAAGTCTGTACTCCATTTTTAAATTGGATTATTTGTTTTATTGATATCTAGTTTCTTGAGCTCTTTTTACATTTTGGATATTAGCTTTCTATTGGATGTATAGTTAGTAAAAATATTTTCTCATTCTATAGGCTGTCACTTTGTCTTATGACAGTGTCCTTTACCATGCTGAAGCTTCTCAGTTTCATTAGGTCCCATATATTAATTGATGATTTTATTGCCATTGTTAATAGTGTTCTGTTCAGAAAGTCATCTTCTGTGTCAATAAATACAAGGCTATTTCTCACTTTCTCTTCTGTCAAATTCAGTGCACCTGGTTTCTTGTTGAGGTCTTTGATCCATTTAGAGCTGAGTTTTATGCAAGGTGACAAGTATGGATCTCTTTATATTCTTCTATACAGCCATCCAGTTTGACTAGCACCATTTGTTGAAGATGCTGTCTTTCTCCAGTGTGTATTTCTTGCCTTTGTCAAAAATCAGGCGTCTATAAGTATGTGAGTTTATTACTTCAATTCCATTCAATTGATCAGCATGTCTATTTTGTGACAATATCATGATATTTTTATTACTATTTATTACATGCTATTTTATTATATTTATTAGCTTTACAGTGCAATTTGAAATTGGGAAAGGGGATGTCTATACCAGTTCTTTTATTGTTCAGAATTGTTTCAGCTATCCTTGCTTTCTTTCGTTCCCTAAAACAAAATTTTCTTTTCAATAAAAACTGAGAGTTGTTATTTTAAGCTCTATAAAGAATTTTGTAGGAGGAGCTTACCAAGACCAGCTGGACTGGGACTGAAAAAGCATGGAATAAAACCGGACTCCCTGAACATGGCAGACAATGAGGGCTGCTGAGAAACCAAGGACAATGACACTGGATTTGGATCCTACTACACATACTGGCTTTGGGGGTCCTGGCCTGTTTGGATGCTCACCTTCCTGGACCTGGATGGAGAGGGGAGAAACTTGGACTTCCCACAGGGCAGGTAACCCTTACTGCTTTCTGGACAGGAGAGGGAGGGGAAGTGGAAGGGGGAGGGGGTTAAATGGAAGGTGGGTAGGAGGCGGAAATTTTTAATAAAAATAAAAAAAGAATTCTGTTGGGGAATGAACTGAATCTATAGATTGTTTTCAGTAGGAAGGCCATTTTTACTATGCTAATCTTACAGATCCATGAACACTGAGATCTTTCTAGCATCTAATATCTTCTTAAATTTTAATGACGTGAAGTCTTTCATTTGCTTGGTAAGAGAAACCCTAAGATACTTAATATTATTTGAGGCTATTGTGGAATGTACTGTTTCCCTGATTTCTTTCTCAGTCCATATGTCTTTCATATATAAGAGGGTTACTGGTTTTTATGAGTTGAGCTTGTATTTATATATTGTGCTGTGTTTCCTGGTGGATTTTTGGGTCACTTATGTATACTATCATATCTGCAAATAAAGATATTTGACTCTTCCTTTTCAATTTTATGGCCTTTATCTCCTTCGGTTGTCTCAGTGCTCTAGCTATGACTTCAAGTACTATATTAAATAGATATGGAGAGAGTGGACAACCTTGTCTTGTTTTTGATTTTAGTGGAATCGCTTTGAGTTCCTCTCCATTTAAGCTTATGTTGGCTGCAGGTTTGCTGTAATCTGCCTTCATTTTCTGAGTTATGAAGAAGGTTAGTTTTCTTTTCTTTGTTCTTTAACCTAAGTCTGGGCAATTATTATTGCTTTATTTTTATTTATTTTATTTTTATTAAACATTTTTGTCACAACATATGATTTTATTAAGGTGCTTTTAGATACAGTTTCTTAGTATTTTAACTTTCTTTTTATTTACTCTTTGTGTCTTTTACATTATGCACCTTGATACCATTCATTTCCCCATCCCTTTGTATCTGCCTTTGCAACATCCCTGACAAAGTAAAATAAATAATAAAATAATAAATCTTATCATGGAAGTTGTAGTGTGACAAAATGAGTCATACAGTAAACTATTTTATTATATATCTTTACCTCTAAGTATTTATTTGTAAGACTTATTGGTCTGGCTCAAGGCCTCTGGTTTCTGCTACACTATCAATGCTATTCCTCACTGGGACTCCTCTTAGATACCCTGTTGTTGTCCTGTGTCATGGAGATCCTACAACTTTGGGTCTGTAGGACCATCCCCTTTACATGCTCCAGCAGATCATAGATGGGGTGGATGTTGGGGTGGGTCAACCCTAACAGGGTCAACCCTGATTTTGGGTTTGGGTAGTTGCAGGTTTGGTCAGCCCATGAACTTTCTCCTGTCCTCAATACCGTCTTTCTTGTGAGCTCTTCAGCATTGCCCTGGCTACTTCACCTCTTGCAGCAATGAACAAGGAGAAGGGCCACTTCTGATTTCATGTCCTCAGTGTAGGCTCACCTACAACCACACCATCAGGGCCAGCTCTATGGTGTTGCCTAGGTGAAGTGCAGGGGCCATTCTCCAAAATGTTGCAGGTGGTGATGGGCAGGGACAGCTCTCCTACTCTTTTAACCTGAGGGTCAGCTCTCCCATCTGCCACAGGCAGTAAGGGGACAGGGAGGGAATCTCTCCCCTTCCTACAACGCCATATGACAGGTGAAAGGTAAAACCAGATCTCCCATGCTCTGTTCTCTGGGCTGTTCAGCAGCACCTGCACCCCTGTCATGAGGTCAGCTCTACTGTGGTGTCCAGGCAAGGAGCACAACTGATAATATCCTGAGTTCTGTAGCTGGCTAGGGGGAGGCTTAGATCCCTAGTTTGTCTCAGGTGGTGAGGGGGAAGAGGTCACTTGGAGCATTCCCCGCCCCCAAGCTGCTGCATGACAGATGAGCAGTGAAGTCATCTCTCCCAGGCCCACAACGTCAGGGCTGGCTCACCCAAATGTGTGTCAGCAGGGTTGGCTCTACTGTGCTGCCCAAGTGAAGGAAGGGCAAGTCCTGCTCTCCAGAGCTGCATGCACTTATGAACTCAGGGCCAGCTCGTCTACCCACCAGAGGTGTAGAGGGCTGTGTGTGTGGGGAGGGCATCTCTCCCCTGTCCATGCTGACCTATGGCAGATAGGGGGTGGGGCCAGATCTTCCATACTTCCATTCTTGGGGAGACTCACCTTCACTCTTGTCAGCAGAGTCATCTCTGCTGTACCCCCCAGACGAGGGAGTTTTCTCACAGTTCCCCCACTATCCTTTCTCAAATGCCTTCCCCTCCAAACAAAGTCCTTCTTCTTTTCAAGTTCCCATTCTCTTTTCCGGCATTAAAACTTTGCATATGAACGATGCCACAATGAATGAGATCTGTGGTTCTTAGCCTTCCTAAAACTGTGGCCCTTTAATGCAGTTCTTCATATTGTGGTGATCCTCAATTATAAACTATTTCCATTGCTACTTCATCATAGTAATGTTGCTGCTGTTATGAATTGTCGTGTAAATATCTGTGTTTTCCAATGGTCTTGCGACCCCTTGTCAAAGTGTTCTGTAATCTGACTAGCAGGTAAGAACCGCTGAATTAGAGTTTCCGGCGTAAACATGGATGGAAGTTATTCATTTGAGCAAGGACAATGTACCAGAGGGTATAGCACGAAGAAGTATGACATCCCGTCTGACATCATAAAATTCCTCAGGAGTGACTTCTTATGAGTCCCACCCCCCATGATGGAACACTGAATGCTCAGTCTCACTCGGTTTATTGTGGGTAGCCACTGTTGCCGAGTTCACGAGTGCAATAGTCACGCCATCCTCCTGAACACAGCACAGGAAAGCAGTCTTTCCATTCACCAGCTCTTGCATTCTTCCTGCCCCTCTTCTGTGATGTTTCCTGAGTTTTGGAGGGGTGATAGAGATGTTCGTTTTAAGAATAAGCACTCAACAGTCACTTATTTCAGCACATTGACTTGTTAGGGTCTCGGAATTAACCATTGTATATTACAAACAAACTTCTTCTGGCCAAGGTGAGGGCAACACAAATCTTTGAGTATAGACAGAATACTTGCAAGGCAGTTTGGGGCTCGATGATCTCACTTTTAAAACTCTTTGGTTTCAATTACAATTATGATCTACCACAGTTGCCTAACGGACAATTATGATCTACCACAGTTGCCTAATGGAATTCGTCATTAACAGAAGGCTTCTCTCTTACTCTCCTTCCCTTCTAACCAAACCATGATGTATCAGGAACTTGACAGAGAGATTGCAATCTTCTTGCATTATTTAACATTATCCTGCTGCTGTGTATTCCATGAAACACCCATTTAGTTTAGACTTACTAGGTAAAAATTCTGTAATTTTGCAGATTCTTTTACTGGTAACAATGAATATGTATGTCAAGAAAAACATGTTACTTAATTTTCTTTATTTTTTTACAGCTATTAATCATTATCCAATAACAGGATAAGAAATTATCTCAATACTAATATTAATATCCCAATATTAATCATTCTTTGCTTATCAGCTAGAATGAATATCTTTATGAAAGGGATTTTTTGGGTCAACTGTTTGGTTACTCTAAAGTTCTGTTCACATAGAATCACAAAATTATTGCCTTATATTTCTCCTTTACCTAAAAACTTTAAAACATACCAAAGAATACATAGAATTTTTATAAGTAATTTATTACATTCTTTTAAAGTTATTGTGAATTTACATATTTAAAATTATGATAAAGTACTCTTTAATTTAAAAATATATTCTTTATCCTCTAATATTGAAATGATTATTGTGTTATAAGGACAGATAGAATACAAGGAATTGACATGAGTTATGAAAGATGATATGAAGCTAATTATTTCCTAACATAGTCTAAGTAAGTCATGGGTATTTTGTTGTTGTTTCTTGTGGCTATATACATACAACTACATTGATAGTGAAAGTGAGACTCTACAGCTTCAGAATGACTATTCTAACTACAGAAATTTATGGAGCTGTATAGTCTCTGGGTCTGGTCAGTTCCAGTCTATTATTTTTTATTTGCAACTTTTTAATTTGCAATCATTTTATAATAAACTTCATATAAGGTTTACATCAAGAATTAATTAAATACATATATTCTTAATGGCATATCATTGACTGTTTTAAGTGAATATAACATAAATATATCCACTTTTTCTACTTAGGAATATATTGGAAATTATTCCGTAGGGGTACATGGTTATATTGCTGTTTCTTAAACAGAAATATGTATATTTAATTGCCTAGACTGAATAGTTGACATGTCATTTTCTTAGTTGTTTTTTTTAACACAGGGTTTCTCTGTGTAGTTCTGGCTGTTCTGGAACTTACTATGTAGACCAGGTTGGCCTTGTACTCACGGAGATTCATTTGCCTTTGCCTCCTGAGTGCTGGGATAAAAGGTGTGTGCCACCACCACCTGGTGTCAATGTCATATTTTTCATTAGTGGTTATTTCAATTTTTGTTATAAATCATAATCATAATTTGCATACATCTTTAAATTTTTTATGGTATTTAAAGGATAAAGTTAGTCCACATGAAAAGACAATGTTTTTTCTGTTATGATTAATTTTTAATTTGTAGTAGCATAAAATTAACTGTGACACGTCTTGTGGAGTACATGCTTCTCCATTCATTTGCAGATGCCACTACTGTCTTACCAAACATACTGCTGATTTATTTTTTATATTTGAAAACCATATCTGAATACCTTAATTAAATCATCATAAATAATGCTAAGTGAGATCAGTCTATTCGGCTGTGTGTAACCGATACTTTTAAATCACAATACCTACTGAGTTCTCACATGGACTATCTATTCTGGTCATTGCTAGAGTTTTCATTTGTCTAGGTTTACCAGCCCTGCTTCAGACAAAGAAAGCTTAGATGAAAGCCGAGATGACTGACGACATAGTGCTGGATTTATCAGCTCTTTGTTGAGTTACTAATAAAATTTGTGAGCAGGACGTATACTGTTTTCATTTATTGTCCTGGATTCTATTCTATTTTATTTTTTTTTGCCTAAAGCTGTGTGTTTTTTTTAAAGTAAATCATTGATTTATTCTCCCTCCAGCTGAATTACAGGGTGACACTCACCTACGATGAAATGCTTGTTTTGACTACAAAACCAAATCAGGAAAAGAAGGAGGTTTTGAACTGTATGGCCAATAATGACTTCTTTCTTAAAAACAAAAACATTAATTGCTTTACCAAAACCAACAAACCAGACTCCTTTCAATAGAAAAAAAAACCCAAATAGTTCAAAAATTATTTGTGAGATTTATCTGTGTAAAGCATAAATTTTATTTATTTTGATTTTTTGAGAATTTCATGCATGAGTATAGCATTTATATCATTTCTACCCCATCCCCTTCCTACTCTTCTGTGTCCCTAACTTCCTCTTAATTTTATGACTTCTTAATTATCATTATTACATAGCTATCTGCTTATATCTATTATCTACTTATCAATCACCTATTACCTGCTGCGTATATTTAGCGTTACTAATCTCTGTGTACACATATACATATGTGTATATGCACACACATATATGGCTCAGTGTTAAGACTAGATAACCTATAAAGGTATCATCCTTGGACAATATTAATTTTCTTCATCTAGGGGTGTGGCCCTGTGAGATTATCATCTACACTGGCATGTCAACTGGTGTTATCATTTTTCTGGTCATATTTAGCAATTATATAGTTGAGATTTGATGATGCTCTCTGATATTATTTATAGAGGACCCTCTTGCAGCAAACTGCCTTATTCTATAGTTTTTACAGTCTTTCTACTCTATCTTATTTGCTATCTCCTGAGTATTAGATATAGTGGTTGTGTTATAGAAATATCAACTGGGCATGGATATTACATAGTTAATTGTCCTCTGCATTTTGACCATTGCAGTGTTCTCTAATTGTCTACAATTGCTGCAAAAAGAAACACCTTTGATGAAAGTTGAGAGAACACTAATATGTGTGTATATGTATTTAGAATGCAGTTATAGATTATTCTGGAATACAAAAGTGGCAGTAGAAGTTTCTCCTCTAGGTTCCATGTTAGTCATTGTAATTGACTGTTTATAATACCAGGCATGAACTTTCTCTCCTACTGAGCAAGCTGTCCAATTAGACAGCTTCTGGTTACCCCCAAGATGTAAGTGCCACTACTGTACCATTGGGGATAGCTTACATCATGGTTATCATTGCTATTTGAAACTTTATAGCTGGAGAAGACTGTTTTGAAGTATTCCTTTACACCATGTGAAGATATGTCACTGTGGTTGGTTTAATAAAAAGCTAAATGGCCAATAGCTAGGTAGGTTATTCCAGGCAGAGAGAATGCTGGGAAGAAGGGAGTCCCTAGCCAGATGGAGAGGAAGCAGTATGGGGAGTACAGAGTAAAGGTAACCAAGTCACATAAAAACATAGATTAAAAGATATAAGTTAATTTAAGTTCTAAGAACTAGTCAGAAACAAGCCTAAGCTACTAGTCGAGCTTTCATAATTAATAATAAGTGTCAGTATTATGATTTGGGAACTGACTGGAGGGACAGAGAAACACTGACTACATGTGGAACTCAATGAGAGGCAGTTTTCAGGCAATACCAAGATAAGAAGAAAATAACTTAACTAAACAACCTTGAAGTGATATAGTAGGTAGGTCTTTTGGTTGCTGTTGTATCTGAAGGGTAAGCTATTGCCCGAGGTTTCTGTCCCACCTATCCCATTGCTGTTCAGTCCCAAAGAAACACACAGAGGTCTACATTAATAATAAACTGATTGGCCTATTAGCTCAGGCTTCTTATTAACTCTTTTAACTTAGATTAGCCCACAATTCTTGTCTATGTTAGTCACGTAGCTTGGTACCTGTTATAGGCAAGGCATTCTCATCTTGCTTCCTCTGCATCTGGATGACCACTGCAGACTGTGTCTTTCCTCTTTCTAGAATTCTCCTCTTCTCATTGTCCTGCCTCTACTTCCTGTCTGGTTTCCCTACCTATCCTTCCTGCCTAGCTACTGCCAATCAACATTTTATTAAACAAGTACAAGAAACAAATCTTTACAGGGTAACACCATTATCCCACAGTAGTAAGCCAGGCTTCTATCTTGCCATAAGTTCTTCCTAAGTAAATGTGTTAAGGAAAGATAACTGAGATATAGATAAAACCTCAGAAACTAAAAGGAAGAAAGTAATATCTACTTTATGGAGGTGACATGTCAGATATACAGGAATACCATTCTTGAGATGTGTGAGGCCTAATTTCATCCCCTTAAAGTAAATCTTGGAGTGTAAAATTTGAGAGATTATGGAAAGTTCTTAATTCCTGGATCTCTTATAGGCACCATACAGTCCAGAGCAGTCCTGTGGGAGTAGAGCACTGTGCTGTGGCAGATTTGTCCTGTTTAGTGTCATTTAGTTTTTCTTGGTTCTCTTTGGTCATGAGATAGAGCTTCTTCCTTGTTTTGTGTCAATGGAATGTTGTGGGTAAGCAAGTATCTGTGGGCATGCTGTGGATGATCACAGCAAAGGGAGAGACAGATTGATTACTGCAACATCTGTTAGACAAGGGAGAAAATAAGGACATATATTAAACACCAGCAAGACTACAAAAAGTCAGACCCAGTGGGAGAGAAAGTATCCATCACAGTTTTCACAAACTATAGCTGCAAGGTATTCCAGGAAAATCAGATACCAGCCCATCTGTGAACAAAAGCTGAACAATGGTAACCATCACAATTTTCAGAAACCATGGCTGCAAGGTATGTATTCCCGGAAATACAGGTACCAGCGTATTTGTGAACAGAAGATGAACAATGTCATAAGTACTATAGCTAGCACCCATACGACAGCACAAACCAAAGGGATTTCCTAACAGAATTGTTAAGAAGCTGGGATGCCATTTTGTAGTAAAGTGAATCCAGAGTGAAACATTTAGACACCAATAAGGCTGAGGTTTTATACACAGTATAAGTTATAAAGTGAACATTTTATTATGAAAGACAGCTTGAAATTTTTTTCCTTGCTATTCAGCAGTGTAGAAGCTACTCAGGAAGTAGTGTTGGTCATACAAAAGGATATGTATTTTCAATGCACATGTAACTGCAGTATAGATAAATTTATGATTCCATAAGAGTTACATGTTATCTCCTTTGTCATTAATTTTGTATATACCAGTGGGGTATGAGTGACTTAGGGGTACACAATGGGAAACATAGACATCAATATAGTAGGCTTTGCTGTTTGCCTGGTTTTTCAAGTTAATCTTGTATCCTGCTACATTACTGAAAGTGTTTATGAGTAATAGAAGCTCCTTGGTAGAAATTTTGGGGTCACTTATGTAAACTATTATATCATCAACAAATAGTGAGAGTTTGACTTCTTTTTTTTCAATGTGTATCCTGTTGATCTCCTTTTGTTGTCTTTTTGCTCTATTTAGAACCTCAGATACTATATTGAATAGATATGAAGAGAGTGGACAACCTTTTCTTGTTCCTGATTTCAGTGGGATCGCTTTGAGTGTCTATTCATTTAGTTAGATGTTGGCTGTTGGCTTGCTGTATATTATCTTTTTTATGTTTAGGTATGTTTCTTTTATTCCTGCTCTCTCCAAGACCTTTATCATGAAAGGATGTTGTATTTTGTGAAAGGCTTTTTCAGTATCTAATGAGATGATCATCAACAATAATTTTTAAAAGTCTCTTTGGACTTCCTTTGGTAAGTAGTCAAGCACATAACCAGAGATTTAAAAGCAGTTGGAAAAACACAAAAGTTGCAAGGTCGCTGAATGATGTTCAAAGAGAATTTTTCACATGTATCATTTAAAATAGTTAATTTGTTCTAGCAAAACACTTTATATGAATAAAAAGGCAATAAACAACACAAGTCTGTGTATGTCATTGACTTAGGCCTACTCCACAGTTAATCAAGATTTATAAAGAGCAACATAAAACATTAAGTAAACCTTTACCAGCCAGCTTCCTTTGAAAGTTTCATTTCTTAAGCCTAAGCATCTCTCTTATGTAGTTAATTTTTCAGTGAAAATTTTCTATAGGTACTTACTGTCTTGGAAAAAACTATCTGATATCTTGGGACTATTTTTTTTTTAAACAGCGCTCACAAGCACATCTGAGTGAGTAGATGAACGAGCCTATTAAGACTTGACCCTAGAGGGGTTCCCAGGTTTCCAGGGAGACGCCCCCAGTTAGTTCCTTGGGCAGCTGAGGAGAGGGAGCCTGAAAAGGCCAGTTCCTATAGCCATACTGATGAATTTCTTGCATATCACCATAGAACCTCCACCTGACGATAGATGAAGAAAATGACAGAGCCCCACCTTGGAGCACCAGGACTGAGCTCCCAAGGTCCTGATGAGGAGCAGAAGGAGAGAGAACATGAGAAAGAAAGTCAGGACCGTGAGGGAACCTCCAGCTGGCGACAGATGGGGAAGGTGACTGAGCCCCACATTGGAGCACTGGACTGAGCTCCCAAGGTCCCGATGAGGAGCAGAAGGAGCGAGAACATGAGGGAGAAAGTCAGGAACGAGAGGGGTGCGTTCACTCATGGAGACGGTGGGACACGAACTAATGGGAGATTCACCAACTCCAGTTGGAATGGGACTGATGGATCATGCGACCAAACCCGTCTCTCTGAGTGTGGCCAACAGCGGGGGCTGACTGAGAAGCAAAGGACAATGGCTCTGGGCTCTGATTCTCCTCATGGACGGGGCTCTGTGGGAGCCTTCTCAGCTTGGTCGATCACCTTCCTGGACCTGGGGGAGTTGGGAGGACCTTGGTCTTAGCATAGAGTGGGGGAACCCTGATGGCTCCTTGGCCTTGAGAGGGAGGGAGGGGAGGTATGGGTGGAAGGGAGGAGAGGGAAGGGGGAGAGAGAAGGAGGGGAGAGAAAGGGGAGGAGAAGGAGGGGGAGGGGGGGGGGAGGAGGAGGGAAGGAGATGGAAATTTTTAAATATAAAAAAAAAATAAACCATGAGGAAAAAAAAAAAAAAAAAAAAGAAGTAAGGACTGAGAAAAAAAAAAAAAAAAAGACTGTAGAAAAGGCATTTTGGTTACTCTTCCATTACTGATTAAATCCTACAACTTATCCTGAATTGGACATTTTCCTATCACATTTAGGATTCGTAGATAAAATTGCAACTCTTGAGTACTTCATAATTGGCTTTCATATAGAAACACTATGAGTGTCTAAGAACTTAAGAAGTAAAACTTTCTGAGAATTGTACGACAAAATGGACTCTGGAAGGAAAATGCTTTATGGGTCATATTTATAAAGTTACTTAACACAGTGTCATTATTTTAAGTAATCAGTTAGCCAAAGCATAATTAGCCTTCTTACAACCATCGATCTCTGATCTGTTCCATGGTTCCTAGCAGGAGTCTTTCAAAGAATGGTTAGTAGGTGAGTCACATAGTGTTTGTTCACTGTCATCTTGTAGGTGTCCAATGAAGCTGAGGCTTTCCAGAGAGGCTGCTCAGCACATATGTACAGACACAAGTCCCTCTGGGACCCATGACAGAACTGCTTTGGAAATAGGGTGTGACAGGTCTCTGACAGTAGGTAGCCTTACTAAGTTTTGTAATTCTAAAGCACAATTTCTCCCTTTAATCTGTAATACTTCATAGAATTGCCTGCTTGTCCATAAAATATAACTGCAATATTATAAATTATTTATGTGTACATACTCATATATGTAATTTACACACATAAGCTTATGTTTTAACAAGATGTCTCAGCTTTTTGCCACTGTGACAAAAATGCCTGGGTTAGATAGCTTAGAAGAAATACTTATTATGGCCTATGGTTTCTGTGTTTTCAGTTCTTTGTCACGTGATCCTATTATCTATGAGCCTGTGGCAAAGCATTACTTCATGATATCTAGTATTTGGCAGAAAATACAGCTACTTTATGGTGGCCAGCATTCCCATCAGAGGCATGACCTCCTGACCTAGCTTTATTCTACCAGGCTGTCCCTCCACTATTTCCCAATCAGTACTATCATAGGTTGGTGACCATTCCCGTACACTATAGAATTTGTGTGACAATTAGGATATCCAAAACAAAACATAAAAGTTTAAAGTGACATTTATTTTTTTTATAAAAATGTTTATTTATTGTTTCATAATTTATTATTGCATGTATGCAAGAGTGTACTATAGTGCACATGTGGTCAGAGGACAATTTTGTGAAGCTGGTTCTCTCCACATTTATGTGAGTTCTTGGGTCAAAATCCGATTATCAGGATTACACAGCAAGCAACTGGCACACTGATCCATCTTGCTGGTTTATTCTTTCAAAAACAATCACTTATCTAAGTATGGTGGTGTGCTCAGTGTTGAGACAGGAGTATCACTATTTGGATGCCATTTAGGACTTGAATTGAGTTGAGGAGAGCTTGATATACCTAAGAAAGACTGTTACAAGAACAACAAATCCAGATGTGTGGATATATGCATGTAATCCTAGCAGTTGATAGGAAGAAGACAGGATGATCAGTGGTTCAGACTCGACTACATAGTGAGTTTGACACCATCCTATGCTATGTTAGTTCTCAATAAAATGAAATAAAAATATAATAGTCTGAGGAAAGGAGACTTTCTACCTACTTTTTGGCAAGATCCAAAACAAATAGGCAAGATTCTAGATTACTTAATGGGAACTTAATAGACACAACAAAGAAAAATTTTGTGCTTGTTGGCTCAACAATTGCATCTAGTCAAAAAAAAGGTAGATATCATGGGATTAGTTAAGATTACCAACATTGCAAATGTGGGAAGTAAATCATGTTTTCTTTAGCTTTATATTCTGAGGATTGATGTCTTTAAGGTGATTCAGACATCTTGATCATATTAAATTGCTTTAGTTTTCTTTTAAAAAGCATCTTCATATAGATGAGCTTTTTAGTTTGACATTTTATGCATTGTTTATATAAGCTTCACCCAGTGAACATTGAGAGCACTTTTTAATGATTTTATTAGGCTACTAATAGACTTTCTCAGTTACGGTGAAATATGTAGACTGCTTCCAGAAAATCAAAAAATTACTTTGTGTCTTTTTTTTGTTGTTAATTTTTTCTTCCATATCCAGTTCCAGGTACTGGGGGATTTGCAACCCTAAATATTTGCTTTCTCCATAAACTTCAAATCAATGAACTATTGTCTATCTGTCTTCTGTAAACATACAGTCATTCTTAGTTCTACTATATTGTACTTTGTCCTGCTGGGTTTCATTTTCTTGTCTGTATTATCCCATACATTGTATATACCAAATTTGTGTGTATTTGTACATCATGGCTGTTTTGAGAACTGTTACTAATTCTATGTGTAAGTCTTTGAGGACATATATTCAATTTCATTGTCTAAATTCTTAGGAGTGGGGTCGTGAAATGGTATCTAGTTGACTTCTTCACTGAAATATATGTATTTCTAGTTGTTCCACACATTGCCACATTCATTTTGTGAGTTGTTCTGATTATCCCTGTTCTAGTTGCTGGCAATAGCATCATGTAGTTTGTTCAATTTACGTTTCTTAAGGAACAGTGATGTTTAGGCTTAAAGCACTATCAAATTGGTTTGGATTATTAGAGTTTCTTGCAGTTTGAATTTAATTTAGAATTGAGTTGTGTATTTCTACAAAAAGATTCCTGAGATTTTAGTAGGATTATCCCTGTTCTAGTTGCTGGCAATAGCATCATGTAGTTTGTTCAATTTACATTTCTTTAAGGAACAGTGATGTTTAGGCTTAAAGCACTATCAAATTGTTTGGATTATTAGAGTTTCTTTGCAGTTTGAATTTAATTTAGAATTGAGTTGTGTATTTCTACAAAAAGATTCCTGAGATTTTAGTAGGAGGTGCAATGAATCTCCAGATCAATTTACCAATAAGTTGTTTAAATTGAAGAAAGTTTGGAATTATTTTTTTTAAATGGTACACAAAATGAGTATGTTAATTCTAAGTCGAAAGCATTCTTGTTACAGATGTAACCAAGGAACATTCAATACCCATGAGTCACCAAGAAATAATGAGATTGTCATTGAATTTCAACTGGGAAAGAGGCAGAGCCTGAGTCCATAAAGTGGCTTTCAAGAGGCCAGAAATGAAGAAGAAGATAATGTTTCAGAATATCTGTACCTATTAGGTTTGTTTCTAAAGCCTATTAATTGAAATTTTATTCAGAGTCACGGAATAGTTAGAAATTCTCTTTGATGTTTGCTTCAATTCTATAAAACTAATGATCAAATAATCTGCCTGTGGGAGTGAAGGAACTGTTATGAATCCCCCCATTTGGTGCATATAGTCCTCAACCTATTCTTTATGTAGCTACTTGTTCAAATCAACAATAGTTAGAAAAAACATGAACTAGAAATTTGAACTCAAGTAAAATCAATTTCTTACAAATCTCAAGAAATCACAGTAATATCAAAATGAAAGAGGAACTAAAGCTGTTCTATTTTAGTTCTAATTATGCAATGGATTTTTTTGTTTGTTGTGGTGACATTAAATACATTCAGTACTGAAACTAAAAAAAAAACAAAATTATTATGCCGCTACACAGCTTCTTCCCAAATATCTATTCTAATTACTTGAAGTTCATTGAGTTGTATTGACTTTGGGTCTGGTTTATTGATGTTTTTTACTTATTTGAAAGCTTTTAAATAATAAAGTTAATAAAATGAATACAAGCAAAACAAAAAAATGATAAAACAAAGAGAAAGCTGGGTAAAAGCTTTGCCATTTCATCCTATTGGATGACCTCAGAACTTTATTTCCTGTAGTACGCTGTCATTATCTGAGGCTAACACACATCTACTTAGCTATACCTAGATTATTAGGAAATTTAGAGGGTAATATTGGGTCTCAATAGCTATTTTGATGATGGCATGAGTCATTCTCTAAACAGACTAGGGTGCAGATTATCTTAACAAGCATCACTAAGGCAAACATAAACCAACAAAACACAGTTTAAAGCCACTCAGTACTGTCTCCGCAGGAGAAGTAAGGACTCAGCTATAAGAATTACTGATAAATAATGAACCACATTGCTCCTATTTTTGGATAAAAAAGAAAAATTAGATAGGATAAAGAATAAATAGCTGAGTGAGAAAGAAATACCATATAAGCAGATGCTATTACACTCCCTGCTGTGTTTATTGATTAATATTTGTTTAAATTTAAAATGTTCACATTTTTCTTCCAGGGGCTGTGGCACCAGTTGCTGAAAAAAAGTTTTCAATTCAGAGCCAATGTCTTTCCATAATGTCGTCTCACAGAGGACTAGGGCTAGCAGGTGTTTGTCCTCTTTCCTACTGGATGTGTGTGAGATCAAATAACTGATAGACATAAGCACTTTAGATAATTGGGCCTGGCTTGCTCCTTAGCTTATTTTTAATTCCTAGCAGAGGAATTAGAAGGCAAACAGATAGACAAGAAATCTTCTGCCACCCAATTCTTTAGTACAGGAACTCCTAGGAGTCTTGTTTTTATATGAAAATTCCTGGGACTCCATCTCAGGAGTTTTCACGTAGTACATTCTCATATTACAGTCTAATATGATTAATTTACCACCAGAAATATGTAATCTGTCAATTTACTTCCTTATACCATGTTTCTTCCTTGATCTTCATTTCCATTTATATGTGTTTTCTCTGTTAATTCTCCCTCTTCCCTTTCTCTAATATGAGAGCTTACTACCCTATATCCATAGTATCTAGTGCAACAACTTCTTCCTGCAGTATTCCTATTCAATAATGCCTTTTAGAATAACATTACTGATGGTCAAATGTTCAAATTGATAGTCACTTCCATGCAACTGCTTTAAAATATGTGATAGCTCATTTAGATTTATTTTGTTTAACATATAGGCAACAATCATGCTTTGTACATAATTCAAGATTGCTGTCCCCTAACAAGGGATGTAAAAAGGATACATGACCAACCCATTCCCTCATGTTTTCCTTCTTCTTCCCCTTCACTCCTCCGTTCTCCTTCTGCTTTCCCTTTTTTATGCCCCCCACCATTCTCCCAATTTTCTCAGGAGATCTTGTCTGTTTTCTCTTACCGGGGGATTTATGTATGTCTCTCTTAGGGTCTCCTTGTTCACCAGCTTCTCTGGGGTCATGGGCTATAGGCTGATTATCCTTTGCTTTAAATCTATTATCCACTTATGAGTGAGTTTATACTGTGTTTGTCTTTCTGGGTCTGGGTTACCTCACTATGGATGATTTTTTTTCTAGTGCCATTCATTTGCACGCAAATTTCAAGATATTGATTTTTTTGTTATCCCTGAGTAGTACACCATTGTATAAATGTACCACATTTTCTGTACCCATTCTTGGTTGAGGAGCAATCTAGGTTGTTTCTAGGTTCTGGCTATTAGGAATAATGCTGCTATGAACATAGTTGTGACAATGTATTTTAGTATGGTTCCATATCCTTTGGATATATGCCCAAGAGTGGTATTGCTGGGTCTTGAGGAAGATTGATTCCCAATTTTCTGAAAAACCATCATACTGATTCCAAAGTAGCTGTACATTTGCACCCCCACCAGCAATGGAGGAGTGTTCCCTTTCTTCTGTATTCTTTCCAGCATAAACTATTATTGGTGTTTTGGGTCTTAGCTGTTTTGTCTTGTATAAGATGGTATCTCAGAGTCATTTTGATTTTCATTTCCTTGATGGGCTTAGGATGTTGAGAAATTCTTTAAGTGTCTTTTGGCTATTGAGATTTTTCTGAGTAATAGGATGGTCAAGATGGGAGAAGGACAGAGAGGAGCTATTTATTATAGGGCTAGCATGAAACTTAGAACCAGGGAAATTCCTAGGAATCCACAAGGATGACACCAGCTAACACCCTAGGCAATTGTGGAGAAGGTGCCTGAACTGGCCTTCCCCTATAACCATCCTGATAACTACCTTAATTGTAATCATAGAACCTTCATCCAGAAACTGATGAAAACAAATGCAAAGATCCACAGCTAAGTACTGGGCTGAGCTTTTGGATACCAGTCCAAAAGACGGAGGAGCGATAATTTGAGCAAAGGGGCCAAGACCCATGATGGGTATACCTAGAGAAACAACTCACTGAGCTAGTGGGAGCTCCTTGACTTTGGACTGACAGTGGAGGAAAATAAATAAATTAATAAAAAAAAGAGAAGACTACAGAAACACTGTTAAGTTTTCCATGTATCTTCCAAGAAACCTATAACTTACACACCAATTATCTGTGTATATGAAAGGAGCAGCAGGCTTTAGGAGCTCAGAATTGATGTTCCTGATTTCTCTTGAGAAGAAGCACAGTGAAAAGAACATTTATCTTTTATCTTTTATTTTATTTATTATTTAAAAAATTATCATTTTATACACCTATTCCAGTTACCACTCCCTCCCCTTCACCTGTTCTCCCCACCTAACATCTATCCCAGCTCTATCATTCCCTCAGAGGGGTAAGACTTCTCCTGGGGAGAGTCAACAAAGTCTGGCACAATCACTTTGAGGCAGACCAAGCCCCCCCCTCCCCAACTCTATCTAGGCTGAGCATGGTATCCCTCCAAAAAGAATGGGCTCAAAAAGCCCAGGTTCAAGAACCAGGGATAATCCTGGGGTTCCACTGCTAGTGGCTTCACAGAATGCCCCAGCCATATAACTGCCCCCCACATTTCAGAGAGCCTACTTTGGTCCTATGCAGGCTCCCTCACTGTCGGGTCCATAGGCAAGAGTTCCCACAAGCTCACGTCAGCTATTTCAGAGGGTATCCCCATCATGGTGTTGACTCCTTTGCTTTTCTTATTGCTTCTCTCTCTCTTTGAATGAACTCTGGTAGCTTGTTTGTTTTTGTTTTTGTATGCTTTTTTGATGGGTTTATTTGTGTCTTCTTTAAGGTCCTTGAACATATTCCTTTTATTAATTGATTTTTTTTTTTTCTATCCTAGGTCTCTGGGCTATCCAGCTTTCTGTTCTGGCCATCCTGGCAGTGTCAGGTATGGACTCCCCTCTCTTGGTGTGGGCCTCAAGTTTGATGAGTCATTGATTGACCAGCTTCCACAGGCTCTGGCCACCATTGCCCCCAGCACATCTTGTATGTAGAAACAGATTGTAAGTCAAAATTTTTATAGTTGGGTGGTATCCCAGTCTCACAGCTAAGAAATTGAGTGGTTACAGAACATGGCTATTTCAAGTTCCAAAGCCTCTATTACTAGGAGTCCTCCCCAGGATCACTGTTGTAGAATCCTGGGAATTTCTACTGCATTGGGTTTCCACATAGACTCCAAATGCCTTCTAATTACAGTTGTCTTTACTTGTTCTCTTTTCCTACACTCCTCCAAACCAATCCTTCCTGCTCCCGTTCCCACAACCTTCAGTTCATCTACAAAATCTATTCTATTTGCCCTTCCCTGGGAGATCCATGTGTCCCTCTTGGAGACTTCCTTGTCACTAAGCCTTTCTAGGTCTACGGATTGAAGTATGATTATCATTTACTTAACAGGTAATATCTACCTGTGAGTGAGTATAGCATGTTTGTCATTCTGGTCTGAATTACCTCAGTCAAAGTATTTTTTCCAGTTCCATCAATTTGCCTGCTCATTTCTAAAATGATTGTCTGTGATTCAGTTGTATTGCATTTCTTAGGGCCTATTCTGTAGGATTACTGAGGTTCCTGTTAAAGACATACTATCTTGACAGCCAATGTTTATGTATTTTTACTGTTGTCTAGGCATCTGAGGTTGGGATGATTGAAGTGTATTCTAGTATTCATTTATTATTATCTAGTTATTATCATTTATTATCTAGTTATTTATTTGTGGTGGGTTTTGCGCCTTTTGGTTTACTTGTGTTGCCCAGTTTCTTTGGACCTTGGATTACTGTGGATGGACGTCCAAAAAGATATTTACATTAAAACAATGTTGGGAGGGGGGGGGAACTTACATACTCCTTCAATCCCAACCACCACATGAATAACCTAAATAAATGTATTCAAATTTTTAAAAGAAAGTGTTTATGAAGAATGTGGCTATCTGAGATATTTTTCAATACGTGTTTTACAGATGAATTGGGGCATTCTGTAGACCTTTAAATCCAGTATGGACATTTGTTGCTCACTCAGAAGCAAATTGGACACTGATCATACATGCTTAGAAAAGTGAAATTAACTCTCTGCAGTGTCAGTAAGCGCAAAGGAGCAGGAACCCTGAAGGGCCTTCATCAGTGAGTGACTGGGAAGTTTTCAAATAAAGCAGATGTTGCAATCCATTGAAATTGAGTTTATATCAGTTTACTCTGTGAATAAGTATCAGCATGCATGAGGAAATAGCAGTTCATCTAGACACTTGGAAACAAATAACAAAATGTGTTGATGCTGAACATACTGCTGATATTGACATACTGAAGCCTGCCCAGAAATGCTACTGATCCTGAGTAAGCAATATGACTTTTATGTCAAATATGCCACAGTTTATGCAGTCACAGGGAAGTTTATGATATCCATTGTACATGTGGAAAATGTTTGCCCTCCTTGTTAATTTGGATTAATTTGTATTGTAAACGCATCCTTTAACACCCTGCACCCAGATTCATGAGCTGGGTAACTGCCACTGTGTAGGTCTTTAGTTTTGCTTTAGCTTCCCTCCAGGAACACTTTCAGTGCAACCACTCTGACTAATGACTACTTCATCAATGCCCAACCTTACTGACACATGTGAGACAGCTTTACGGCTCAAAGAACGGGAGTTTCCAGCACTCTGTGCTGTTTCCCTTGATTTGTTTGTTCTTCAGAAGAGGGAAGTTTGAGCTTGCTTGCTTATTTTATGTGACTTTGTTTGCTGCAGTAATACTCTTGTTGTCTTACATCAGAGACTACACACTTTTCTGTGCATCACGTAGGTCTGGTTCTTGATCCCATTGATGGAATTTCTAGCATTGGTTTCTTCTCATGTCTCTGATCCTGGTTTATTGTTTTAGGCTTTACAACAATGCTGTTTTGGGTATACATAGCACATCTTTGTTTTGTTGATAGAATGTTGTTGTATTGATGCTTCAGCATGCTTATTTTGTTTGGATTGCACTTTGCTCTGCCTTAGGCATGTGCTACGGGAATCTTATGAATTATCAATGGCGATTTTTACCTGATACCTGTCTCTGTCTTCTAAACTAGTGGTAACTAAAATTGCCCTTCTTAATGCCACACTTCCCTACTGACTACACATACAGTAGGTGCTCCTCTGTTCATCAGGTAGGAGCACGAGGATTGTGGCAAAGCCTGAATAAAGAACAAAAGCTTTAGGCTTGAGTTAAGAGCATGGAATGTATCCTCTTTCTCTCTCTGTTTTTCCCTCTCCCTTTCTGCTTTCTTTTTCCTCTCTTCCCTTGTTTTTTTAATCTTGTTCCTTTCTCCCAAATAATGTTGTTGAATTTCTGATGACCTAAATATTATAGTTCTGCTAAAGATCTTTTGAGAAAGGGAAAATTTCCTCCTACTCGGCTTCCCTGAAAGACAACCAAATCCTGTTTTATATAGAATTCCTATGTGCCTGGAACCATGGACTGAGTCTTGTACACTCATGTTGCCTAATAGTTATTTCTACCTGCAGACACTATTATCATTGGTATTAATGGGGCCAATACTTGCTGTGCTATTATTATGGACAATGAAACCCAAACCATATTTCCAATGATGATCACTTCACAAAGCACAGAAACAAGGCAGGCTTCATGTTCTTAGAATTCTCCTTCTTTTTGTGCCTCTTCACTGTTGCTCTTGCAACAAAGACATTCCTACCTGAGTAAGAAGGCTGCAGGCATATGCATTTATTAATCTCTGAAGGCAGTTTCAGCCAGGTGCTGTACAGAGAGCAGAGATTCACAGTAGCTTCTTGGTCAGCTTCAGAGAACAATTCCTTTGATACAGTCAGGCAGAGAAAGCCCAATGGAGCTTCCACTTGTTTGGTAGATATAACACTTCCCTGTGAGCTTCTAATACTGACTCCCCCCAATAAGTGTTTTATACTAAGATTATGGGTGAATGGTGGTGACTTATGTGACCTTCACTTCTCACCTTCTTCCAATGACTGACATCTCATTCTGTTTTATAAATCCTCCGTGCTTCTGACACATACAGTGGCTCTGTTTCTCTGGCCCACACCCTAATAATGGTTTAGACTCATATAAGGACTCTTCACATTAAGAAAATTGGTTTGATAAATCACATAACTTGAAGAACACACAGGGGAGACGTTAGGTACTCATATCTGCCTCACATTTTGTGTCATTAGCTACTGCCTCTGCCCCCTCGCAAACATTCCC
Organism: Arvicola amphibius; assembly: GCF_903992535.2. NCBI lineage: Eukaryota > Metazoa > Chordata > Mammalia > Rodentia > Cricetidae > Arvicola > Arvicola amphibius. Next base: position 97,539,040 of record NC_052054.1, on the reverse strand, counting down.
TGTGCTCACCTCCATGACATTGCCTCAGTGATCAATTCTCTGATCTTCTGCGACTTCAGCTTCTCTGACCATCCCAGTGAATTCTGTGGGGAGATTTGAGTCAGTATTTGGTCCGGAGTCCTGAATACAGTAGCTAGGAGGTAACCCATTTCAACTGTATTACAAAAGAACAGCAGCAACAAAAGTATTTTCCCATTATATAAACTCTAGCCATGTTCTAAGGTTGTGAAGGTCTGCTGAGGGAAAATGGGTTTCATCACAATTCCTATGACAGATGTGGGGGCCAGTTGATAAGTTTTGGGTTTACTGTCAGGTGGATTTCTTTTTTTAACCTAAGCAAACCCTGGCTTTTCTATTCAGTATGTAGGATATATCATCCTCTTTGGGCTGGGTATTTTTAATCCCTTTAAACAAGGGATTTGAACTCTGAGATTAGTTTTATATTGTATTTCTGATATCTGTTTTCACCCATATTCTTTCACAGAGCTCAGTGATGTGAATCAATAAATATGAATGAGCGTATCTATTTCTCTTTTCTTTTCCTACATCTTCACTTACTGTATAAATCGTAAACTATAAAGATGACTTTATCTGTATCAATAAAGAGTCCATTTAAATACAGTCAATATTTGATTTAGGGCATAAAGTTTTCAACTTTCTAAATTGTGTTCAGCATTGTCACTAAATTTTTCTTGCCAAAGTTTTAATTTATGTATCTTTTAACCAAAAATCACTTGGCAAATAAAAACACCTTTTTCTGTAAACATCAGTGATTTATAAAAAAAGTTCTTTAAATAATTATTTGGCTCGATCTTGTTTTATTTCATAGATATTTACCAGGAATTGCTCCATTTTCATGTGATGTTAGATGCCTCATTAAACACTCCTTTTGAAGGATCTTGGTCTAAGTTTTGAGTTATATGTTCGTGCTAATTTAGCGTGCCTTCAAAAGCAAATCCATTATGTATTTAGGATTTCTCTGTGTTAATATGAATTAGTTAACTCATTGAAGTATGTGAAATAATGCAAGGGATGTTCTGGAATGAGAAAGCATTTCTTCGTTGGATATGATCAGTGTTAACCTCCTTATTTCCTTCCTATAGAGGAATAACCATAGTTAGTTTTGCATGCCAGTGTCTTGTGAAATGCTGTTTCTCTCTCCACCTGCAGTGCAGAAAGTTACATGTGAATTTATTCCAGTCATAAGATTTTAGATGTTTTCATACTTTTTCTTCATCATTCATGGATTCTAAGACCTTCCTGAAAACTCTGTCTCAGGTGTTCAGTTTGTCCCCATCCTATTCTTGCAAAGAAACGTTATTTTTTGACCTCAGAGATTCACAAAAACAGAAGAAAGGACAAACATACTCAGTGACAAAACTAGAGTACATTAGAAAATCTTAGAAAGATGTGGCTCTTGAGTTGATCACAGAATAGGAACTGGCAAAACTTAACTAATCAGGGTGGTTTACACACCAGAGCTGATGTATTAGCTGCTACCTGAGCAATAAAAGCAGGAGGTTCTCAAGTCATTCAATCCCACAAAAATGAGCCAGAAATTTCCTTAAATATGAGCTAAAGCGTCTCCAAAACATGAATGAAGTAGTTATTAGCTTGACATTTGATATATGTAGTCAGATTTCACCATAAGTTTGTCTTTAATTGTGTAACTTCTCTTATTTTAGATAGCAATAATTTCATGTTCTGATTCATCAAAGTACAATATTCAACTGCAATATTCAATTAACTGTAGAAAGCAATTCCAGGATTGTAACTTTAACTGAAGTGATACATTAATATCTTACTAGTTTTTGCTTAAAATGGGTTGTTTTGGAGAATAATAAACACTTTCAAAGAAAGTTGTTTAATGTTGTTCTTTAAGATGAACAAGAATAGATGTAAAATTAACTGAGATTTATTCTAGAAATGTTTCTAAAGAATAACATCTAGAGATTTTACAAAAAGGATTAAACATTTAATTATTATAATTTTTTTTGGTTTTTGAGACAGGGTTTCTCTGTAGCTTTGGAGTCTGTCCTGGAACTAGCTCTTGTAGCCCAGGCTGGCCTTGAACTCACAGAGATCCACCTGCCTCTGCCTCCAGAGTGCTGGGATTAAAGGTGTGCGCCACCATCACCTGGCTTCATTTTAATTTTTTATACTTTACATAATTTTATCCTTTTGTAATATTTCCAATTGCTATTGTAAAACAGATACTCTTATAATCTTTTCATACTCAAAAAGTGATCTGGAGAGAAGGTTCAACAGTAAAGAGCACATATTACTCTTGCAGAGGATAGAAGTTGGTTCCTTGTACCCATGTTTGGTCCGTTACAGGTGCCTGCAATTCCATGTCCAGGGAATCCAACATCCTCCTTTGGTCTCTGCAGGCACCTGCATTCATGCACGCACCCACCCATAGACACAGAGCATATGCACAATTTCAAATAAGATAAAAAATTTAAAAGTAATGTCTTCAAAAACTGTGCAAAGGTTGACTTCGTTTGGAAGAAAGCTAAATTCATGTAAATGAAAATAAACTTTAACAAGCTTTCTGGTACCTGCCCAACCATGGCTGCAGTCTGTTTGCTACACAGAAAGTCTGCGATAATGATTTTTATCATCTTCTTTCCTAACAGTAAACCAAAGACTTAGAAGATAAAGGTGATGCTGACGCTGTGTAGCAGAATGGTCTGCGGCAACTGCTTTTAGTTGGAAGATTGGCAGATTTTCTTTTACTAGTGAATTATCCTGTTGATACATAAAAATCAAATCATGCATTCAGACAGTAAATACTACATGGGAAGTTCTTCATGACTTGGTGAGATACACATAAAGCACAATAGTTCAGGACAATGACCCATTGTTGAGGCACCAGAATCAACCAGACTTGCCCAGAGAAAGTCATGGTTTGTATCTGGTGTTACTCAATTCAGGATTCTATCCAGCGCAGAATGCTCATTTTCTTTGTGAGTTTATGTTGGAGAAACCAGAATATTGCTGTGATAACATTTTGCAACTAAAAATGACCACTTAGGAAATGCATATTTGTGGTCCATCTGCTTTCATTGAGGGAGCTGTAAATGTAGAAGGAAATAAATTACTTCCCATTAATCTGTTCCTAAGAGTGCATTTCTTTAAAAGTCTTGGAAGTGTTTTGTCATACTTAATACTGTAGACTAATTCACACTAACGACCTGAGAATCTCTGGGAGATAACTTAATTGTGTAATGAGTAGTGATGAACATTAAAAAGCAGCATTATAAAACAGAATATGGATGCAGAGATGCACTTGCTTTATTTATTTTGACAAGGGCAGTTTACTTTCTGTAACTCATAATAAAGTACTCCTGTAAATGTACTAAAGTTGTTTTATTAAAGTAATAAAATCTGAATGGGAGGCCTCACTAAGGCCCACTACCATTATATAGTTACCAAACGAGTTAAAGATGCCAGGTTACTGTATTTTTTATTTTCTTTATAAAATTCTGTTTAGAATTTTGCAACATTTGGGGGAACATAAAGAAACTGATGCCTTACTCTTCTGCTTGTGGTTTAGAATGAAAAACTTTTTCTGACTTCTCTGCATAGTTGACTAGAACATTTAACTCATAAAACTAATACCATACACAGATCACAGCCAACTCCTGTGCTGTAAATACACACTTGAACTTCACAAGCAACCATTTTGGAAGCTCAAAACTAGATCAGGGTCCTGGGACAGATCTAACGGGAGACCACCAAGTCCAGTTGGAATGGGACTGATGGAACAGGGGACCAAACCGGACTCTCTGAATGTGGCTGACGATGGAGGAGGACTGAGAAACCAAGGACAACGGCAATGAACATGACCTCTACAGCATGGACGGGCTCGCTGTGAGCCTTGTCAGTTTGGTTGCTCACCTTCCTGGACTTAGGGGGAGCTGGGAGGACCTTGGACTTAACATGGTGAAGGGAACCCTGATGGCTCTTTGTCTTGGAGAGGGGTGGAGTGGGGGTATGGGTGGAAGCGAGGGGAGGGAAGGGGGAGGAGATGGAAATCTTTAATAAAAAAAAAAAAACTAGATCAGAAGAAAAACTGGAGTCTATGGATGGACTCAATGAGACACAGTTCTACTCTGGATATCAATTTTCATGACTGAGCTTGTTCCAGGTATTTGGCTTACTCCTGTCATTTTAGTTCTAATGCAATCAAAAGATTCTCAAAGTCAAGGCAATAGTGGGCATGATGGCACATGCCTTTAATATTAACATTTGAGAGGCAGAAGCAGACTGATGTCCGTGACCTAAATACCAGCTGGATTAACTAACACAGCAAGTTTGATGCCAGCCAAGGCTACATAATGAGATCTTGTCCATCCCCAAACTAAAGCAAACAAACAAACAAAATCAACAAAAGTCAAAGTCAGGGCACATACCTCTTACATTCTTTGAGTTGTTACACAGCAGAAAAGCTTAAGATTTGCTGTTGGCTATAAAAATGACATTGTTCAATGATAATGTCAGCAAAACCATCACATATCAAAAGGCAACCCAATTTTTCCCATTATAAATTTTCCTACTTCTGAAAATTTGGATGTAAGATTTAGCTAGTGGGTCAAATGAGAAGAAAGCAAAAATATTCATAGCACTTGGGAAGAAAATACAGTAAATCCATGCTTGTGTTTTTAGCAAGGTAGTACATGAATGAAATTTTGGTAAAGACCATCACCACTTGTTTGACTCAATCCCACCCACCTTGTCATGTGTCCTTAATTCTGGATGATCTTCAGATTTTTTTTTATTAACAATTTTGTATGTGAAGCTATATCTAGAAGAGTTTTGTGGTCTCTTTCTATAATTCTGCCTTAATTAAAATCCCAAATTCTCTCCTTACCTTTCCCATGGAATAAAAGCACAGTATGCACAAATAGGCCTACTGTCAACTATTCAAAACTTCCAATATTCCTTCAGCCATAAAAATAAAGATAGAAAGCCTATAGTATATTTTAAAGGTGGTTATTCTCTTTTTAATGTCATGATATATAATAAAATTATTGAAATAGATGTTTATGCATGTATAATTTGCTGCATACTAAATTTTATTTAAACTTTTTGCTAAGTGTAATGTATAATAGACAGCTAGAGAAATGTATAATGTCAATTGATAGCAAAAAAAGAATAGAGTTTTAATGATCTGATGTATTCTTCCTCCAGGTGCCTTCTCTTTGTCCCTCTGTTATCGTATCTGGACTGTTATGGTTTCATTGTGTATTATACAAGTGTTTACACTGTGTATTATACACTGTGCAATTTAAGAGTAGAGTTATATTGATAAGTTTGCACACTTTTGTCTATTTGTAAGCTTTTATAAAGAAAAACGAGAATAGGATGGGGAAAATCTCTATGGGAACAGACTCAGCTCAGAGTTAAACTCCCGGGTATGAGTGATGTGACCTGAAATCTTTCACTGGATGGTTAGATTTTCATAGTTCACAAGCTCAGGATTCTGACTCCTCCTTGTGCTTAGTTTCCAGCCCCTTGTAATAGAAGGTTGTACAAATAGGATTTTGGATTCAACTGCGATTCACCATTTACTAGCTGTATTAACGTTAACATCTTAAGTAACCATTTAGGCCTTAGTGTCCACCTAGGTTGGTTGAAATTTCAATTTGTATTTTTATCTTGGAAACATGGTGAGTGGTTATATATCAGATAATTATAAGTTTTATTTAGATACCACACCTATTAAAGGTGAAAAAATGTCAATAATTTTTAAATTCTATGTACTGACAAAGAAAAGTCCTGTGTATTCAATCCTCAAGGTCAAGTTTCTATTAAAGTCAGATTAATGCTCGAGAAAACCAGTTGTAGAAATTTTGGAACTAGATTTTGTAACCTACCCTTGTAAAGCTTGTTGATTAATATAGAAAAAAGCAGGGTGGAGGAGAGACTACAGAGAGGAATAACTACTGCTGGATACATTAGAAAACCTACATGGAGAGATACTAGAAGCAGTTTAGTGTAGGAAAGAGGAGTGGGCTGCATTCCACAGCCCCGGCTAGCTTAACCACCGAAATAACTACACAGAAATTGTATTAATTAAATTACTGCTTGGCCCATTAGCTCTAGCCTCTTATTGGCTAACTCTCCATATCTTGATTAACCCATTTCTATTAAATCTGTGTATCACTACGTGACTGTGGCTTACTGGCAAGATTCTAAACTATGTCCATCTCAGGCTGGAGATTCATGGTGTCTGCCACTCTGCCCTTCTTCCCAGAAATTCTGTCCTTGTCTACTCTGCCCACCTAAGGGCTTGCCCTAGCAAAAGGCCAAGGCAGTTTCTTTATTCAACCAATGAAGCAATATGCAAATACAGAAGGACCTCCTACACCAGCTTAGTGTGTGTGTGTTGTGTGTGTGTGTGTAGCTTAAATGGAGTTACCCTATGATGGACAGTGAGGAGATCTTTCCTAAGTGCCACATGTTATCAAATACAAAAGTACAAAGCCCAGGGCCAGACTGAGTTACCTCTTTTGAGTGGTTTGTTGGTGGGTTCTATAGACATTCCCATTCCCAAACATTACAAGCTATTGGTGTTGCTCTTGACTACCCTCCAGAACTTGATTGTTAGCACCTTATTACTAAAGAATACCACATACTTGAGTCTAGGACAGGTAGCCCATCAGGAATGTGATCACAAGCATAAGAAAAGTAATCAGTGCAGAAAAAAACCAATTTTGAGAGTTAGACAAGTGATCTTTTTGCTAAGATAAAACTGACCACATGGTTCTTAGGTCTTTGGATCTGGTTTGAAAGATGAATATTTGGTCGTTTAAAGGATGGATGTCTGATTGAGAATAAAGTGCTAGAAATTGAACTGAAAGTAATAAACATGTGTAGACTCGTAAATGAAGAATTTAAAACAGCTGTTCTAGGAAAAATTGGTGAGCACTGATGAAATACAAGAAAAAATTTAATACTCTAACAGAAAAATGTAACATAGTTTGAAGCAGTATAAAAGTCTTATAGTGGAAAAGTATGCTAAATAAAATGAAAACTCTCTCTTCTCTTATACACTTAATACTGTCTTAGTTAAGAGGTTTTATTGCTGTAAAGAGACTCCGTATCCATGGTAACTCTTATTAAGAAAACATTTAATTGGTTGAGACTTGCTCACAGTTTCAGAGGCTCAGTCTATTATTATCGTGATAGGGAGCTTGGTGGCATGTAGACAGACCTGGTGCTGGAGCTGAGTGTGCTACATCTTGCAGATAACAGGAAGTTGACTGACTGTCACACTGAGGATAGCTTGAGCAAAAGAGACCTCAAAGCCTGTCCTTACAAGTGATACACTTCCTCCAATAAGGTCATATCTCATAATAATGCCAATCCCTTTGGGAGCATTTTCATTCAAACCACCACATTGGGCCATATTTATAAAGAAATTTATCCATTTATTTTATGTTTTCCAGTTTGGTGGAGTACAGATTATTAAAGTATGCTCTTTTGATTCTTTGAATTTCCTTGTTATCTGCTATGATATCTCTTTTCATCTCTGATTTTATTAGTTTGGATCTATTCCTCTCCATCTTTTAGTATTTTGTTGAGGTTATAAATCTTAATAACTTTCACAAAGAACCAATTCTTTCTTTCTTTTATTATTTGTAACATTTTCATTTGGTTGCCTTTATTTGATTGATTTCAGCCCTGAGGTTGTATGTTTGTATATTTCTTGCCATCTACTTCTTTTGTGTTCTTTCTTTCTTTCTTTCTTTCTTTCTTTCTTTCTTTCTTTCTTTCTTTCTTTCTTTCTTGTTCTAGAGACTTCAAGATTGTTATTAATTTGCTAATAAAAGATCTCTCAGATTTTTTATGTATGTACTTAGTGCATGAACTTGCCTCTTAGCACTGCCTTCCTTGTATCCCTCAGGTTTAGATATGCTGTGGTTACAGTTCACCTCAATTCTAAAAAGGTTTTATTTTAATACTTAATTTCTGCCTTGACATTTTCATTCAGTAGTGAGTTATTCAGTTTCCATGAATTTGAATAATTTCTGTTATTTCTGTTGTTTATATTGAGCTTGAATCCGCAGTGGACACAGATAGTATGTATAGCATTATTTTAATTTTTGTATTCATTGAGACTTCCTATGTGTCCGAGTATATGTTCAATTTATAGGAAAATTTCAAGGGATGCTGAGATAAAGTTTATTCTTTTATGTTTTGATGACATGCTCCCTAAATACCCTCAGGTTCATTTTATTTAACTTCAGCAACTTTTTGTTAAGTATTTCTGTTAATTGTCTATTGGTTAGAGTGTGGTATTCAAGTTGTTCCATCAATGTATGAGGGTCAATATATGATTTAAGCTACAATTATATTTCTTCAAAGAACTTGGATGACCTTTTGTTCAGTGTATATATGTTTAGAATTACAACATTCTTTTGGTGGATTTTCCTTTGATGAGAATGTAGTGCCTTTCCCTATCTCTTTTGATTAATGTTGGTTTAAAGTCTATTTTGTCTGATAGTAAAATGATTGTAAAGCTTGCTTTGAAGTCCATTTGATCAGAATATCTTTTCCCATACTATGTTTCTTGGATGCATCAGAAAGATGGACAATTCTTTTTCTAATTCAGTCCATTAGTGTGTGTCTTTTAAATAAGAAATTTAGACTATTACTATTGAATGTTATCAATGAACAATGCTTATTGATTCCTGTTATTTTGTTGTTTTAGAGTTTTTCCTCATGTTTTGATTTACTAGTCTTGAATTTTTTTTAAATTGCTTTTGTTTTCTTGAGGCTTCTTAAACTAGGAGTTAAAATTAGCCCTTGTTTTGTTCCTTCCTTTATCCCTCCCTCCCTCCTTCCCTTCTTCCGTCCCTCCCTTCTTCCCTCCCTCCCTTCCTTCCTTCCTTTCCTTCTTTGAATTACTTTTGTTGGTATTTTGTGATAATAACATGACAGGCAAGTCATTCATTGTAAAACACTGAGAGCTTGGTGTATTATAATTCTTCTGATGTCGAGGTCACTAAGAAGTAGTGATCCAGGGAAAAGAATAATTATGTCTGGCACTGTCTTTTTGGTACTTTAATTGTTTTAATTTAATATCTTATTATTTGTTTCTCATCTGTAATTTTGCTCTAAGCTATCCCTCTTCCTGTAGTGTTTTCTCCTTCAAATCCACACTTCCCCTGGTATGTTAATATGTTTACTTTTTCAAAAATCACTCTAATATACTAACATGGTTTGGGAGGTCCTTTTGTCTAAGTGTTGCTTTTATTGGTTAATGAATAAAGAAATTGGCTTGGCCTGATAGGGTAGAACAGAGCTAGGCAGAAGGGGGGGACTAGACTGAATGCTGGGAGGAAGAAGATAGAGTCTGAGAGAAGCCGTGGAGCCGCCGGAGACAGATACCAGTTGGAATATTGCTGGCAAGACACAGTTACTTGGAAATACACAGATTAATAGAAATGTGTTAAATTAATATGTAAGAGTTACCCAATAAGAAGGTAAAGCTAATGGGCCAAGCAGTGATTTAATTATTATAGTTTCTGTGTGATTATTTTGGGGCTAATTGGCCAAGGACAAACAAATAGTCTCCTTACAACAAATTGGTACTAACATGGTTTACTAAAATCTGCTTAAAACCTAAAAGGGCATGAAAAAAATTAGACACAAAAGAACAGAGTTACACATGGTTTGGTAGCAGCATTTCCTTGAGTGGGCTCCATTTGCTAGAAGCAAGAAGAGGCATGGCTCTTTTAAGAGAGGTTTTCCTGATTTAGCAGTAGCAGGAAAAAATTACAGCATCTTGAAATGCCAGCTTTCTGGGCTGTGCTGCCAGCGTGACATCTGGCTCTCCCAGGAGACAGAGCATTTGAATGGGGTTTGTGAGCAATGTGCTATGGCTTGCTTGGTGGCAGCATGGACTCACTGTGTGCCTAGAGAGTGGGCGGTGTGCATAGCTTTTGGAAACAGCAAGCAGCTTTGCCATGAAAGTCTGGGTGGGGGAAAGCAGGCACTGACATATTTTTCTTAGCAATGGCACAACTTAAGTTTTAAGAATTGCTTAGTATTTTAAGACATGCTCCTGGGAAGTAAAGAATTACAGATACACAATAGGACTGATTCAGACATAAAATACCTTGAAATAGGTCACAATATTGGATAAATATATATAGCTTTGGGAGAAAGAAGACAAAGAATATAGGCAGTTATAAAAAGATGTAAATGGCTTTAAAAAAGGTAAAGCCTTTAAAGAGACAGAGTATAGACAGTCAGAGTCAGGAATGTGAGGGGTGCGTTCACTCATGGAGACGGTGGGACAGAACTAATGGGAGATCACCAACTCCAGTTGGAATGGGACTGATGGATCATGCGACCAAACCCGTCTCTCTGAATGTGGCCAACAGTGGGGGCTGACTGAGAAGCAAAGGACAATGGCGCTGGGCTCTGATTCTTCTGCATGGATGGGCTCTGTGGGAGCCTTCTCAGCTTGGTCGATCCCCTTCCTGGACCTGGGGGGAGTTGGGGGGACCTGGGTCTTAGCATGGAGTGGGGACCCCTGATGGCTCCTTGGCCTTGAGAGGGAGGGGGGGGAGGTATGGGTGGAGGGGGGGGGAGGGAAGGGGGAGAAGGAGGGGAGGGAAGGGGGAGGAGGAGGGAGGAGGGGGAGGAGGAGGGGAGGAGATGGAAATTTTTAAATATAAAAAATTCCACCAAGTCCAGTTGGAATGGAACTGATGGAACAGGGGACCAAACCGGACTCTCTGAATGTGGCTGACGGTGGAGGAGGACTGAGAAACCAAGGACAACAGCAATGAACGTGAACTCTACAGCATGGACGGGCTCACTGTGAGCCTTGTCAGTTTGGTTGCTCACCTTCCTGGACTTAGGGGGAGCTGGGAGGACCTTGGACTTAACATAGTGAAGGGAACCCTGATGGCTCTTTGTCTTGGAGAGGGGTGGAGTGGGCGTATGGGTGGAAGGGAGGGGAGGGAAAGGGGAGGAAGAGGGAAGGAGATGGAAATCTTTAATAAAAAAAATGAGGAAAAAAAATAAACCATGAAAAAAAATAAAAAAGAAAATATTATTCACCATCAAACGAAAAAAAATATAAGGAGTAAAGAAAGAATAAGCCACATAAAGATGAAAAATTCACAGAGAGTCTGGATTATTTATATTATTGTATTTTTTGAATTTTTAGACTCTGTAGGAGCTAAGTACAGAGAGACATTTCATTGTATGGGCTGCTAAACTAAACAAACATATATGTTTTAAAGGTATCTTGATTTCAAAATTTGAGTCTAAGGATATGTTGCTTTGGAAAACAGGTTCTCTTTTTTTCCACAGAAGATGAGAACCTATGGATTAATTCCATGCTAAAAATGGTTTTATGGACCAAGACCTCCTGAAAAGTTGCCTTGAAAACCCCTCAAAAAATTACTTCACCCAACTAATGACTGAGATGAACCTAACACACAGGATACGCCATGAAAGACATAATCAACAGTGCCCTCAATTAGTGGGAAGTAAATTAGAAAAGAAATATGCCCTTATTTCCAAATATTTTTTAAGTGTTTATTTACATTTTAAGGGGGATATTTTATAGGGATGGATACTTGGCATTGGCATGGATCTTGGTCTATTGATACAAATTTAAGGTCATTATTGTTATATGTATATTTCTGCACTTGATTCAGATATTGTGTTTGTACAGCTTGTTTAAAATTGTAATGTATAATTAAGAAATATAGGTTAATAGATAATCATTTATAATAGTCAAGCTTGTAGTCATGTTAGTTAGGTTTTCTAGATATATAGACATATATTTCAATTAGGTATTCTTCAAATCTTTCATAGACCTTTAGAATATGGCATTTAAAATGTTTTAAGAACTTAGGATTTTTTATGACAATGAGACACATCTGCTCCTGGCATCACCATTACTTCAAGAGGAATATGGTCATCAAAGAGGCTCCTTATGGAGTTGGTTAGCCATTTGTGCTAGAAACTGCTCTTGCCTGAACTCTTTGATGAACTGGACATGCAGAACCTGTAGAGAAATGACTATTGAACTTGCCTAAAGGTGAGATGTTTATTTGGGGTTCCTGCTTCCTGAAAGAGTCTGCTAGATATTCTGTAGGACACAGACAAAAGTGACTGACAAACTGCCAATACAGTCAGAACTGTCTTTGAAATTTCTTGCATCATGGAAAGGTCTGCCAGATGCTATGGGCCTGTAGTCTGAAGGTGGGTACTCCCCCATTGCAGAAGAACTTTAGGTTACTCTCCAGGCAGCGAGATGATTCTGTCAATTCTAGAGTTTTGGAAGTTGCTTATAATGCACTTCCTGTTTACTTAGGTAATATTATATCCATCTGGAGTCTTTGATGGAGTTGAAGAATTTATAGTTATAGTTACAATTTTCCTTAGTTATGATAAAAGATAAATATAATTATTGTAACTGTAATTCTTGCTTGATATCTGTTTTGGTATATGTAATTTTACTATGTTAAAGTTAAAGCCTTCCTTTTTGTTTAAACAGGAAAGGGGAAATGCGGTGGGAGGTCCTTTTGTTTATGTGTTGCTTTTATTAGTTAATGAATAAAGAAATTGGCTTGGCCTGATAGGGTAGAGCAGAACTAGGTGAAGAAAAACTAAACTTAATGTTGGGAAGAAGAAGCTGGAGTCAGAGAGAAACCATGGAGCCACCGGAGACAGATGGCTGGTGGAATTTTGCTCATTAGCCACAGCTACATGGTGATACACAGATTAATAGAAATTGATTAAATTAATATGTAAGAGTTAGCCAGTAAAAAGCTAGAGCTAATGGGCCAACCAGTGATTTAATTAATACAGTTACTGTGTGATTATTTCGGGTCTAAGTGGCTGGGAACAAACAAGTGGCCTCCTTGCAATATTAGCATCTCCCCTTTCAATTTCCTTTGTTATATTTTCCCATTTCTGGAACTGTTCTAGTTCTATTATCTTGCAAACAGCTACCTTTTTCTACTTCCTTCTTTACCATATATTATTCAGTTTCACCCAGCTTATCTAGAGCAGAATTATTTGATGCTAGATCCTATATAATGTGACTTTACATTTGTGTTTCTTTTCATTTATGTGCCTCCTTTCCCACTTATTTTCTTATAAACTAATAAAATTATATAAATTATAAAATCAATATTTTAATTTCTATTGAAGCTTCTTTGCTGTCTATAGAGCTAATGTTTATATTCATTCATTTTTCCTTATGTATTGTGTATATTCTTATAATTCAATTCCTATTTTATGATATTGTAATTCATTCTTTAAAAATTGAAATAATGAATTCTTTTCAAGCACTGGCACATTAATATAGCCTAGTATATACCCAAATACTCAATAAATTGTTTTCTATTTATAGAAGCTTTTTTCTTGCTGTTCTAGAGTAATAAAACTTTGACATCCTTGGAAAATATTGTAATGATATGTAAATTCAGGCCACAGCCTCAAAATCTTTGTGTTTCCCTTTTTATTCATTCTTGCAACTATAATTATTTTTAAAAATGCACTTAAAATATTTTACTGGAATATAGCAATTTCACAGAAATAATATAATTCAGTTGAAGGACCAAGTATGATTTAACACCAAACTATTTGGAACTATTTTTTTAGAGAGAAGCTGCTTAATAAAGTCATATATATTAGAAAGTGACTATCATGAAAACAGATATTTAAAAATATTTTTAAATAATGAAGATATTCAAATTATAAAATGGAAATTTGCTACAGTAATTGTGATAAGAATTTGAATTTTTGTGAACAAGCAAATTAAAATTGATCCTGTTTATTTTGTTAAAAATAAATTTAACAGCTGGAAATACTTTCATGATCCTATTATCTGCCTATCATTAACTTATCTGTATTTCTCTATGTCTCCTTGCTTATCTATCTGTCTGTCTGTCTGTTTGTATAGATACCTTCTTCATCATCATCTTTTCATCCTTCATTCCCTCTCTCTTTCTTAAATATGTTAGGTGAAGACTGACTATTGGCAGAAATGCATAAATGCAGAGAAAAATATAGGCTGGGAAGATCGTTTAGTGGGAAATTGCTTCCTTGAATGTCAGCCTCTGGCTTCTACCTACACATGGAAGTGAACCTCCCCTACATCCACGTGTGCATACAAATACCATTCCTCATTCCCACACCCATCAAAACCTTTTAAAATGATAAAACCTTTAAATGGTAAGAAAATTTTATGTTTTTGTGTTTCATAGAACTCAGGCAAATGCTATATGTTTTCAAAAGTAGCGCCTGGTATGAGAATAATGAATCCATATCTCTGAAGATCTGCTAAATTTGTGGATTTAGTCCAATTAAAGTAGATTTGGTCTGGAATTCTGGGTGTTGTTCAGTCATGCAAAAGACACTTCCTCTTTCTGTGTCATCTCTCAGCAGAGCTTTTGCTTTCTGATGGGCACCATGGCATTCTGATGGGCACCATGGCATTCTGATGGGCACCATGACATCAGCCAGCAGAAAAGAAACACTGAAGATGTTTCCTTTTTTTTATGAGTTTCAGACTGAAAATGAAACTAGTTTACTTCTTTTTCTATTTACAACTACTAGATTTTACTTTTCTTTTTAAGAAAAAAGATTGCTCAGCTTTCCTGGGAAAATTGCTTTAGAACTGGGATCCTGAAAGCCAAGACATGACAGTACTAAAGGCAAGACAGCACTTTTTAAAGTTTACTTGTTTGTAGATAAATAGCCAGAGAGGTGCAGATATTTACAGTTGTCAGAATTAATTTTAATATTTAATTTTAATAAAATAAGAATTATAAAGAGCAATGAAAATATTTTTTTCAAGTGTAGTTAATTTTTTGACTGATCTATTGAAATATTGTAATAGCAACAAAATTTAGAGTTAAATAGAAGATTAAATAAAGTGTGCTACAAAAAGATTAGGAGAATTAGATCACCAAGATACAGGTAAATACTGCTTTCCCCCAATTGAGATTACTAGATGGAAATTGTTAATTTTTTTTATAGTTCAAGTATACATCAAATGTAAACTTTTCACATAACAATTCTATTTTGCCTTCTAATAAAATGATTCATTGACAATCAATAAAAATAAAGCTATGTGTTCGATAAAATACAACATCACTTCATGATAAAGGTCTTGGAGACAGCAGGATACATGAAACTTACCTAAACATAATAAAGGCAAAAATACAGCAAATCAACAGCCAATATCAAACTAAATGAAGAGAAACTCACAGTGATCCCACCGAAATCAAGAACAAGACAAGGTTGTTCACTCTTTCCATAGCTATTCAATATAGTTCTTGAGGTTCTAGTAAGAGCAACAAGACAAGAAAAGGAGATCAAAATGATACAAATCGGAAAAGAAGTCAAACTCTCACTATTTGCTGATGATATTTTAGTTTACATAATCAACCCCAAAAATTCTACCAAGGAGCTTCTACAACTCAAAAATACTTTTAGTAATGTAGTAGAATACAAGATTAACTAAAAAAAAAATCAATAGCCCTCCTTTACATGGATGATAAATGGGCTGAAAAAGAAATTAGAGAAACATCACCCTTCACAATAGCCACAAATAGCAAAAAATATCTCGGAGTAACTCTAACCAAACAAGTGGAATACTTGTATGGCAAGAACTTTAAATTTTTGAAGAATGAAATTGAAGAAAGCACCAGAAAGTTGAAAGATCTCCCATGTTCTTGGGTATGTAGAATTAATGTAGTAAAAATGGCAATCTTGCCAAAAGTAATCTATAGATTCAATACAATGCCCATCAAAATCCCAGTAAAATTCTTCACAGACCTTGAAAGAATGATACTCAAATTCATATGGAAAAGCAAAAATACTAGATTAGCCAAAACAATCCTGTATAATAAAAGAACTTCTGTAGGCATTGCAATCCCTGACTTCAAACTCTACTACAGAGCTACAGTACTGAAAACAGCCTGATATTGGCATAACAACAGACAGGAGAATCAATGGAACTGAATAGAAGACCCGGATATTAATTTGCACACCTTCGAACACATGATTTTTGATGAAGAAGCAAAAAATAATATAAAATGGAAAAAGAAAGCATATTTAACAAATGGTACTAGCATAACTGGATATCAACATGTAGAAGAATGAAAATAGATCCATATCGATCACCATGCACAAAACTGAAGTCCAAATGGATCAAAGACCTCAACATAAATCCAGCAATACTGAACCTCATAGAAGAAAAAGTGAGAAGTACAATTGAATGTATTGGGCCAGGAGACCACTTCATAATATAATACCAGTAGTGTAGACACTGCGAGAAAGAGTTAATAAATGGGACCTCCTGAAATTGAAAAGCTTCTGTAAAGCAAAGGACATGGTCAACAAGACATAATGACAGCCTACAAAATGGGAAAAGATCTTCACCAACCCCATATCAGACAGAGGTCTGATCTCCAATATATACAAAAACTCAAGAAATTTGTCACCAAAAGAACATATAATCATATAAAAATGGAGTACAGACCTAAACAGAGAACTCTCAACAGAGAAATCTAAAATGGCTGAAACACACTTAAGGAAATGTTCAACATCCTTAGTTTTCAGAGAAATGCAAATCAAAATAACTTTGAGATTCCATCTTATATTTGTAAGAATGGCCAAGATCAGAAACACTGATGATAACTTATTCTGGAGTGGTTGTGGGGAAAAGGGAACACTCCTGCATTGCTGGTGGGAATGCAAGCTGATACAACCTCTTTGGATGTCAGTGTGACAATGTCTCAGAAAATTAGGAAACAACCTTCCTCAAGACCCAGTAATACCACTTTTGGGTATATATCCAAAGGATGCTCAATTGTGCCACAAGGACATGTGCTCAACTACGCTCATATCGACATTGTTTTTCATAGCCAGAATCTGGAAACAACCTAAATGCCCCTTGACCGAAGAATGGATAAGGAAAATGTGGTACATTCACACAATGGAGTACTACACACAGAAAAAAAACCCAAAAAACCCTACATCTTGAATTTTACAGGAAAATGGATGGAGCTAGAAAACATTATTTTGAGTGAGGCAACAGAAAAACAATTATCACATGTACACACTCATAGGTGGATTTTAAGCATAAAGCAAAGAAAACTATCCTACAAACCACAACCCTGAGAATTTAGACAACAATGAGGACACTAAGAAAGACTTACATAGATCTAATCTACATGGGAAGTAGAAAAAGACAAGAACTGCTGAGTGAATTGGGAGCATGGGATCCATGGGAGAGGGTTGAAGGGGAGGGTAGTGAAAGTGAGGGGAGCAGAGGAAAATGTATAGCTCAATAAAATCAATAAAAAGCTATATGATATTGATGCTTAAAAACAAGATAAATAAGATGACTAATCCTTTCTGAAGTTCTAGACACTTTTCTGTGAGAGTCCTTGGCACATTGTGCTTATTTCTAATATATGTATTGTATTTAAGTGAGGGATGTGGAGAGTTTGTTTCAATTGGCGAAATTTTTTTTAAAAACTTTGGAGGGGCCTTTAAAATACAGAAAGAGAGAGAGAGAGAGAGAGAGAGAGAGAGAGAGAGAGAGAGAGAGAGAGAGAGAGAGAGAGAGAGAGAGAGAAACACATACAGTTCCAAGGGCAAAATTAAATAGATAAATTTACTTTTGTGAAATGTAATGTAATTTGCCCGTTTGTTGATGGATTTTTTATGATCATTCACAAGTGAAACTTACTGTGTCATTAAAAATCTAAAAGTAATATTATGAAAGGTAGAATATAGTAGATGTTATAATGCTCAGTTTTATTTTTGAACTACTTGGGCATCTACTTTTGGGGAGAAATTTTCTTTTACAGACTAGAGTTAGTGGTACTGAATTGAGTAACTGCCAATACTATGTCGTTAAATTTTTCTATATTCTTGAAATACTATGTTCACTATAGAGCTGTGCAGTCAACACTGCCATGGTAGCATCTCTTCCACTGGGATGCTCTTTTTTCATACTCCAGTGTAACTTCTCAGTCCATTAGTCACAATGCTTCCATCCTCCAGGGATGAGAGGATTGCTAACAGCCAGCTAAGCCAGACATAGTGGTCCAAAGGTGGTGGGTAAAACACTACTTCCTCACTTTATTTTTGATGATACTTTTCCTTGTAGACTTATGTTGATGTTCTTTTGTGATTTCATGGATTAATCTACATTTGAAGCATATTTTCTCTCAATCTTTCCAGTTTTAAAATGGTCATAGGATAGTCAAAGGATTCTGTTTTTAGAGGGAGGCCAAGATTAAGGAAGGGTCTAGAAGTTGCCTGTGGTGCAGATTATACCAGTTAGTTTGCTGAAGGCTCTTACAAGTTGTCTTGACACTTGTTGTTGAGTAAGCAATTTGTCAAGTCATTATGACATCTTGGTTCACATGCTTCTGAGAATAATACTTAGGAATATATTTGTTAGCAAAGATTAAAATTTCCATATAGAAGCAGGTGGTTTGTCATTCTAAGGTCATTTTTTAATAATATGTACAACTAATTATCATGGGATTTGTATAAATGTTGAATAAGAAAACCCACATTAGGATATAAGCTTCATTTTTCATATACTATACAAATTCTTACTGTTCTTTCTTTTTATATATAATAAATAAATTTTCAAATTCTACCTCATTCATGACTAATGTCTCACAACTCTGTTATGGACACTTTCTTTTTCATTTTATTTATTTGATGTGTATGGTTTCATTGTTTACATGTATAACTGTGTGCCCTGTATGTGTCTGGCATTCACGGAGGCTAGACGAGGGGATCAGATCTTCTAGGAGTGGAATTACAGATAGTGATGAGCTGCCAAGGGCTGCAAGGAACCTAACTTGTGTCTTCTGGAAGAGTATATGGTGTTTTTAGCCATGAAGCTATCTCTCCAGCCCTGAAACTGTTTTCTAAACTTGAAAAATCAGTGAAGAATAAACTTTCTGTGGCTTTTATCACAAGCTTTTTATCACAAAGCCAGGAATTATTTATGGGCTTAGTTTTGTAATCTCAATATTGATCTTTGCTTTTCAGTATTTCTTCTGAGATTATATGAAAACATTCCCATAAGGCTCAGAGTAATTAAAACTTATGTTCTGAGAGAAGATTCTTGTTTTGAAGAATTAAATAAAATAATAAAGTCCGAGAAGGAAGTAGTTAATGCCCTATCTACCCCCTTTTTGCCTTTATCTAGTACAATACACTATAGAGTTCTGATATTTCTTAATTTTGATAGATGATAAAGTAAGCATATCTAAAATATATTGCTATTGGGAGCACTAAGAATAGGATGGAAAGAGTAGAGAAGCTGTATCTATAGAACTTTCTGTTGAAGGACACAATCTACAGGCTTGAGTTCTGTATATCTCACTCACCCTGTGAACCAGGCTGTCTTGACACTTACTCTGTAACACAGGCTACCCTTGAACTCATGAAGAATCTCCTGCCTCAGCCTTCTGAGTCCTGTGATTGTAGAAGTGAACCACTACTCATTTTTTTAAAAAAGTATTTTTTTAGTGTAGAGATTCCTCTCTCTTTGCATTATAGTAAACAATACCTACATCTAATAGTAAGATGTATTGATCATAAGATATCATCAACAGCTCTGATTATGTACAAAAATACTCCAGAAACACAGAAGGAAAACGGGGTTGCTGCCAATGGTCTTGAATGGCACAGGCTCTGATGATGTCATCTAACCCTGTGCACTTACAAGCCCAGGATGTCATGGATATAGGGCTTTATCTACCTACTTTGCCAATTTAGGAATTTTTGTCCTAATCCCTTTAAATATTGCATTTCCCATTTTTTCTCTCATTCTAGGGTGCCATTTCCTCTACACTTAGTCATTCTAGGGTTCTATTTACTCTAACCTGAGACATTTTATCATATGTCACATCTTTTCAACGTCTTTTGTACATTTTCCATCCCTGTCTTGTGTATCTCAGTTCTTCAGTCTGGTGTTTTGAACTATTTTAACTTCAGTAATTTATGCTCCAACACTATCTTATTTTCTCTTAAATCCTTAATTTTATCTCCCTTTCCACATAGTTATATTTAAATACAGATTATAGTCTCAGCCTAAATTCTATGGTATATTTATTTTCTTGAATATATTAATTATAGCTAACTTTGGGGTTCTGTCTCATACTGCTCATACCTTGTTGTCTATTTTACCATGTGTATGTTTGTGTGTACACTAGTTCTGGTGCATGTGCATGGGTGTTAGTGTACATGTAGAGGCTAAAGGATATCCTTGAGTGTTATCCTTAATCGGTCCTGTGTCTTAGTTTTTGACACAGGATCTCTCCCTGAACCTAGAGATTGCCTAATTTGGCTATCAGATTAACTCATATTCCTGGTGTGTTTAATATTTCTCCAGTGCTGTGGTTACAGGTATGTATTAGAGAGCCTGTTTTAATTGTGTTTATTTGTTTTGTTGTATTTTTATAATGTGGGTTGTACCTCTTATTAAAGTGAGATTTCTCCAAGCCTCTCTGAGTCGATTTTACTGATATTTTTGTTATATGTGTATAAAGCCTGTGTATGTATGTGTGTGCATGTGTATGCATGCCTGTGTACAAATGAGAGTGGAGGTAAAGGGCAGCCCCAGGTTTTGTTTCTTAGGTACGTCCGTTATCCTTTGCCTCCTCTTTTTGAAGTTGAGTCAATGCCTCTCTCTGTCTTGGAACTCATTGACTCAGTAGATTAACTGCCCAGTGAGTTCCAGAGATCTGTTTGTCTCTGTTTCCTGGGTCTACCATTACAGTATGCGCCAACATACCTGGATTTTGTTTTTATTCATAGGTTCTGGGAATAGAATATATGCTCCAGAACTGCTTGGCAAGTACTTTACTGAGCTATCTCCCTTTTCTTGTTTTATACTCTTGATTTTCAATAATTTTAATTATTTTATATAATTTAATATTTTTCGGAGTGATAGTTTAAAAATAATCTGTGCCTATATTTCTTGTTTTAGAGATTATATCAGTGAAATAATCATTTCATAATTATTGCAAGAAAATACATATCTGATTGACTATAACTTAAGCATCAACGTATCACTCCATTTGGTCTTTACCTAGATTTCTTTCTCTAAAAAATGAGTTTCACCAATGTATTTTGGTACTTTAGTAAGATTATAATAAACATATCCTTTTTATTTTTAATATAATGTAGTTAATACCAAGTTATCTTTAAAAGGGAATTAATAGGTCTCTGGAAAGTCACAAAGATATAACTTGCTAGCTGCTTTCTTCTACCCATGTTTACTTTTGTCAGCCAACTATAAACAAGTCGTTACAATTTTCATTTATGCCTGATGTCAGCCTGGCTAGACTTCCCAAGGGCAGGTTTTTTTTTTTTTTTTTGCACTATGAGAATCAATTTATTCTCCACCTGAATACTCCAACAATGTCTCTCAATTTATATACTTATAAAGGAGGATCTGTCAGTATTAATTTATCAAATTTCATCTTCATTTCGAAGAGCTTTATAGAAGAAAAAATGTATGTATTCTTGAATATCAATATAATTTACCATTTTCTGATATTTGAATAGGTTTTAATGAAATTTCACTGATGGATATAGAAAAATTACAAAATAAAATAATTACATTTAGTATTTCTTAAAATGTATCTAACTATATTATATTTTCATATATTCCTGAAATTGTTCTGAAAATTAACATCACTTCAAATAGTGAAAATTAAAATATTTAGCATATAAAACAAAGTTGATTGCAACACAAACGTCAGTTCATTTCTTGGATGGTAATAAAATATGTGACTATATTAACAAGAAGGGGATTCATAAAAATATTTACAACCCAATTATTTCATGTTATAATTAGAAGATCATGTGCATCATAGAATAACAGTGACAATTGCTGTGACAGTAAGGTTTTCTTTTGAACAATGTGCTGCTATTAGTGTACTGAATATTTGATTATTTGAACTCATTAATAAATGTGTATTTGTTGCATATACATGAATATTAAATGCTCAGAAAAATTCAGCCTGGTTAAAAGCAAAATGAAGTCAACTATTGCAAGGACAGCGTTCAGCTCCATTTCCTGACTTGTTTTTACTATTCTTGTCTTTTTAGAGGGATACCTACAGAGACCACCCAGTGATTAAGATCACTTGCTGCTCTTTCAGATGACCAGAACTCAGATCACTGACTATGTCAGGTGGCTCACAATGTCTTTAAGCTCCAGCTATAGCTAATCCTCCACCCTCTTCTGTCCTCTTAGGCACCTGAACTCACATGCTCATACTGATACACACATACACACATAATTAAAAGTAAATAAATATTCATAAATATTCAAATTAGATATGAAGTGTTTGGATATAAAATTTACCTTATTTTTAATTTAGGCAATTATCTCTACAGCTTACTGGTGAAGAATAAGAACTCTTGTGCACATGTACATAGTATGTATTCTCCTTTTTTGTTATTTTATTCTTTAATTCATAATTCATATATATATATGAAATATGATAGTATTCATTCATTTGCTCTGGTCTTTTCCCCTTCCACCCCCTTCCACAGACTCTCTACTCATTTCTCTTCCCTACCTCATATGTTCTGTGTGTGTGTGTGTGTGTGTGTGTGTGTATTTCTCTCTTTCTCTATTTTCCTCTGTTCCCGTCTCTTCTTCCCTCCCTTCTGATAACTCACTAATTCCAATTAGTGAGTCCCGTATATATGTAGGTGTGGGCCCTGCACTGGAACATGAAAGGTATACCAGTGGTCACACCTCAGCAACTATTCACTGTCAGCAGGTTGTCAGTAATAGGTGGGACCTAGACAACTTATCTGGTCCATGCTGGCATCCTGTGTAGGCGTTAAGCAGGCAAACACATCTTCCGTGGGTTCATAAATGCAACGGCCAGTTCATGTCTTAAGAGAGCATTCCACAGCATTCATTCCTTCCCATTCTTTGATTCTTACACTCTTTCTGTCTTCTCTTATATAATATTCTCTGAGTGCTGGTAGGTGTGAAGGTGTTGTGGGAGGTGGTGATAAAGATGTCCCATTTAGGACTAAGCACTCACAGTCTCTTGTCATTAGCACTTCAGCAAGTTATGAGTCTCTGTGTTGACTTCTGTCCATTGCAAAAGAAAGCTTCACTGACCAAGGTTTAGATGCCAAGGTCTATGGGTATAAGCACAAATATTTAGAAGGCAACTTAACAACAGATCCACTGAAAAAAAGCAATAGCAGATTCTAAGTGGAGGCTGTGATTCCTCTAGCCAGGGGCTTTTAATGAGGACTAAAGTACCAGGCATATACTGTATTCCATGGTCTCAAGTCTAATCAGAGAGTGGTAGCTGCCACATATTAGCTATGCCACCATTGCATCATGAGTACATCTTTAATGCAAGTGAATATGTACCATGTGGAGTTCAGCGCCTGTCCAGACATCTTTGCTATCTTTTCTTTCTCAGCAGCTTGAGTAGAACTTTCCAGCACTGTGAAAGCCATCCAGGAGGAAGAAAGTTTCCTGGGTAGTTTTAGATTGGTTTCTTTATGTCCTATCATCCGTGAGTATGTTGTCTTCAGCAAAGGGGCTTTAACATGTACTTATAATGGGTATCCAAGGGCAATGGGTATAGACTTCCTGACCAATGATTCATAGAATAGCCTTCCATGCTCTGTATTGCAATTTTTGTTTGATAACCCACATCTTCTGTGGATAGCATTGCCCCCCAACACACAGGGTACTTCCACTTGACTTTTTTTTTGTGTGTATGTGTGTGTTAAAATTTCCTAACTGACTAGTACATTCTGGTAGACTTTTTCATACATCCTAAATTTTGGTTAAATCACCAAAATCACTACTTCTTCCTCTCTTCCATCACCCCAACCCTCTTCTCCTCTTTACCCCTCAGCCCTCAGTAATCCTCTTTCTGCTTCCCTAGCACATGCATTCTAGCATCCTTCCGATTGTAGTTTGAATTTGGGTTGTTGTAACTTAAGAGGCTTCAATATGGCTTTTTCATACTCCCTTTGGGTTAGTTCTCCTTTCAGCCTCATAATATCTTCCATACTCCTACAGTTCTCCATCCTTATTCTGTCAGATGATGAACCAGATAGTGAAAAATTGTTTATTTTCTGAGGTAGCATTTGCATAGAAAAACCATGTGTTTTAAAGCGTCTAAGTACTACTCTTTAGTAACTTATCATGACACCTCTACCTACCTCTAGTATACTCAGAGTGCTTTTCAGGAGCTTTAGTGAAGCTTCAGAATGGCCCTTTTCAGAGTCTTCTTCTGGTACAACAATGATACCTGCAACTTTGTGTAGTCTTCAACTCTGGGCTAGTCATTAGTCTTTGTAGTGCTTGGCCAAATTCAAAGACTCAACATGTGCTTACACATTGGGGTTTGCTTTCTTGAAACCCAGCTTCTATATAAAAAAATCTTATTTTACATGAACACACACACACTATACACACACACACACACACACACACACACACACACATATATATATGTGTGTGCACAACCTGGCTAGGAATGCTCATTGAATTCATAAGCAAGGCTGGCCTACTAACTATCAATATAAGAATAGAGTTTATATTCAAAGAGAATCTTGGCTAAGTATGGCATTATGGACAAAGAGATTATGAATGCATTAAGGTAATGATTTTGAGCATCCTTAATTTTGCAAAAAGTGATTACTAAGATGTAATTTTCCCAAGAGTTTTTGCAGCATTACTGTCTTAGTTATGGTTTGCTACTTGATGTGATAAAATATCATGACTAAAAGCAAGCTTGAGGAAGAAGAAGGATTTATTTCAGCTTGACATGATCACACTCCATCACTGAAAGGAAGGAGTGAGGGCAGGAAAAAGGAACTCAAGGCCAGAAATGCACAAACAGGAATATTGACTCAGAGACAATGGAAAATGTGCCTACTAACGCTTATTAGGACATTCTCAACCCTACAAACTACATTCTTTTTTTTTTTTTTTTTTTTTTTTTTACAAAAGGTTATAATTATAAACAGGGAAATTTTAAGTTGGCACAGTACATGAAAATTGATAAAAGACAAGAAATATCGTTTGTTGTTTTTTTATTCATGGGTTATTTTTTTATATAAAAATTTCAGTATCCTTCACCGAAGAAGAAAAAGGAAACTTTATTTGAAAGAGAAGAAAAAAGAAAGAACCACGAACGTGGAACAAGGCACTAACCTTCCTTAGCACACCCCAACACCATTCCCGTGCACTCCCTCCATTCCACCATACCTCCCCTCCCTCCCTCTCAAGGCCAAGGAGCCATCAGGGTTCCCCACTCTATGCTAAGACCAAGGTCCTCCCAACTCCCCCCAGGTCCAGGAAGGTGATCGAACAAGCTGAGAAGGCTCCCACAGAGCCTGTCCATGCAGAAGAATCAGAGCCCAGAGCCATTGTCCTTTGCTTCTCAGTCAGCCCCCGCTGTTGGCCACATTCAGAGAGACGGGTTTGGTCGCATGATCCATCAATCCCATTCCAACTGGAGTTGGTGATCTCCCTTTAGTTCTGTCCCACCGTCTCCATGAGTGAACGCACCCCTCTCGTTCCTGACTTTCTTTCTCATGTTCTCGCTCCTTCTGCTCCTCATCAGGACCTTGGGAGCTCAGTCCAGTGCTCCAATGTGGGGCTCAGTCACCTTCCCCATCTGTCGCCAGCTGGAGGTTCCCTCACAGTCCTGACTTTCTCAACCTACATTCTTATAAAACTCAGGACTACCTGTCCAGAGGTAACAGCCTACACAGTAATCTGGGCACACACACATCAAGCACCAATCAAATAAATGCACCACAGACTTCTCCAGAAGCCAGTTTAGTGGGGACATTTTCTTAATTGAGTTTCCCTCTTCCAAAATGACTCTAGGTTGTGTCAGGTTGATATAAATCTAGCCAGCGTACCATCCATGTAAATGATATATCTAAGCACCATAGACTTCTTATTTTGGGCAAGTTCTACACAGAAGAGGGTAGTACAAAGGAGAAAGAAAACAAAGTTATACCTTAATGATGTAACTCGAAAATCTTGGTTCAAATCCCCATTGTATATAACAACTTTCAAAGTTGTCTGAATCCAGTTTCAAGCTTAGTTTCTTTAAGCATGGCTAGGATGATCTGGATCCTCTCTGTGAATGTTTATCCTGATTCAGTCTCACCCATCTCAGACCCTCCTACTATATCATCTTCTGGAGAAAAGTTAAAGGGTTTCCTCATATAAAGCTATGACTACATCTCTCCCGGTCTCTTGTCATCTCACAGGTAATTAGTATAACACAAGGCACTATTAGTATAGACTCAAGGCACTAAATATCCAATCTGAGTTATTAGGAGTCTGGATCTCCTGCCTTGTGCATCTAATTCTGCAAATACCAGTGCTATTATTCATCTGCAAGCCAATTGAACAGCAGCAAAATGGCCTGTAGCTCCTTCATAATATAAATTGTCACTGTAATAGCTGAAGTAACTCCAGCCTTCAAGGAAGTCCATTATCTTTTGTTGTCATTAGCTTATTTTCTGTGCCTTTTGCTTCAATTTTAAACCAAATACTGGAAATTCCAACCCTTTTGGTTGAAAAGTATTGGGTTCCTGTTAAAATAATACTAATGCGGCATTATAATATTAATAGAGTGGGCATTGTGGGAAATGGAATTTTTTATATCAGAAATGAAAATTTTTTATATTTCATTTTGGGGTTGGGATATTAGGAAGGTATGTTTCATTGGTATCTTAACCACCTCTTAGAATGAATGATTTTTCCTAAACATAGATCATCAACATGTATTATATTTCTGACTAAACTGGGTTAATACATGTCCTTTTACAACTATGGGAAATGTTGTAAACAGTAAGAAACATTTAAAATCACATACATTATTTACTTGTATTTTAAAGGAAAGAAAGTAACCTAGAGTGGCATCTGAACAAACTCAAAGCAGAAGCCATAGGTGGTAACCCACACAGCATGCAAACCTTGTTTATTTTACTTACAACATTTTAAAATTCATATTGTACACATTTACTTTGGCTTGGTCAGCTCTCCTTTAAACTTTTTTTCAATGATTTTATCACATTTTATTTTGTGGATAAAAAATGTATTACCCTTAATCTACTGTTTCTCCCACTTGCCCATTTTATCATGTATTCAATGTTCTGTTAATACACCAGAGTTCAATGTTCTTTAATGGAAAATCTCTTTAGGAAATTTCTGTCTGTTGTGGAACTCCTTCAGCCAATGGCCCTTAAGATACCAGCCCACTTGTGTGTGATCTCTTATACTATAAATTCTTATGTAAAGCTCACTTGCTTTCTCTCTCTGAGCTGCTGGATTTGGTTCCTGTTCCCCGCTTGTGCAAAGGACTATGATCTGTGAGTCTACCCCTAAGTAAAGAACTCTTTCTAATACTCAGTTCTGAGCTAGTTGGGACTACTTTATAGCATTGATCTATTTCTGTCTGTTGTAAATACTGTACTAAAACTTTTACATACTTCTCTTTTGCCCCCCACTGTTCTTTATTCACTTCTGTTGAAGTTTTAATACTTGTATGACTAAAAGCAAAGGTTGTATTAAAAGTCCACATTTGTGTGAATATTTCAAACATCTACATAAATCTAACAGAAGTTGCATAAATGTTCTGTGTACTTATTAGTTATCAAGAATATAACTTTGTAAGTACCAATATAAAAAGAATGAAATTCATATAACTAAATAGTGGTATATTGTTAAATGACAAACAATTAATAGTGCTCATATTTCCCTTTCTTTGATGTGTTGAAGATACTTGGATACAACATACCATTTATGAATTTCTGTTTTACAAAATTTATTTAACTACATTTAGCAAAACCATAGTTTGCAGTATCATAGTAAATATGTATTAAATGTTTGTATTCAAAACTAATATTCTTATCTTTTGTTTTATAATTATTATAGTTATTTTTTAAAATTATGTCAAAATTTGCCAAAATAGTAGCAAAAATGGTTAGTGAGTAACTTAAAACAATAGCAAAATTGGAGAAAATAACATACATTGGAACACAACATGTGCAAATTTTTATCAATATTTTCATATTTGATAAAAATGTAGACATATTTGGACATTATCATTTAGCTCATTATGTCATGGTAATGTTCATAATGATTATAGCATTATGCATATTCATACATGATTTCTTTGGTTATCCTTTCAAACGTTTTAAGAAGAGACAAAATTAATGAAAACTATAGTACAGATCACTCTTCGCAATCTATTCATCTATAATCAAGACTATAATTCAACTATAGTGATGAAAATGTGTTCTATAGTAAGCATTTCACGATGTTTTATAAATTTTTTTTCTAGGCAAATGCGGTTACCTCTGAGTTTTATTTTTATCAGATTACCATGGTTTTGCAAATTTAACATGCAATTTCTTTTATGAAAATAAATATTGGTCTAGTGGGGACTCATGGACTCTGGACTGACAGCTGGGGAGCCTGCATAGTATAGAAATAGGCCCTCTGGATGACAGTTGTGTGGCTTGTTTTGTTTGGGGGCCCCTGGCAGTGGAACCAGGATTTATCCCTGGTGCATGAACTGGCTTTTTGGAGCCCATTTCCTATAATGGGATACCTTGCTCGGCCCTTGATGCAGCAGGAGGGACTTGGTCCTGCCTTAATTTGATGTGCCAGGCTTAGATGACTCCCAATGGGAGGCCTTACCCTCTTTGAGGAGTGGATAGCGGACAGGGGGAGGGGAAACACTAGGAGGGGAGGAAGGGAACTGTGGTTGGTATGTAAAATGAATAGAAGATTTAAAATAAAAGTTCATAAAAATATAAAGAAAAAATGTCTTTATAACTCTTTAGAAAGTTAAACAGTTGGGAGTAACTTACTTTTGAAAGGATTTGCCAATGCTTCTTTTTTTATTAAAAAAAATTTTTATCAGATAAATTTCACCTAGCCTGTGTTTTATTCTACATTGAAGACCTGTTTTTGCTTTCCTTAACTCTGCCAATCCAATTTATCTTGGCTAATGAAAACTTACCGGCTCAGAAAGGATGAATGTCTTTACATTCCCATCATATATTTGAATGAGATACCTGATTTCTAGTCAAAAATCCTATTATTATATTACTTGGTATGGTAATTAGAGTTAATAATAACCTATTATGCATTTTAAACTTTCTAAAAAAGCTGAATTTTAAGGTTCTAATCAAACATAAATGATGTTTAGGGTGACAGATACACTGTTAACTGGCCTGACTTAGTTTCTCTGCGAAGTATACATATAACTACACATGGCATTATGTTTTATAAATAGCATTATTTTATTTAAATTAAAAAGAAAGAAAATACTAAAACATATTATCTTGGAAATATCTGGAAAAGGTAAAATATCTATTATAAATAGCACTACCCGTCTTAATACTGCTCATGTCAAATCTGTCCCTCTATTTTCATTATGTTAATAAACCATTTTGGAGAGCTCTGAAAGAGGACTGGAAGCTTCCCCTGTGAGATCTGGTGAAGAATAAAGTCACTGTGGAAAAAGACGAAATGAACAAAAGGAGCAAGTCAAGGTCATAACTCTAAAATGCTCTATAGGAAGAAACAGAATTCAATAGCCACCAAATAAGCTGTGAGTTTCAGATCAGACCTTAAGTCAACTGTAGTCACCAGAGAGGTCCTTTTTCTTTCTCAGCATGGGCACCATGGGAATTGTGTGCCCAGAGAGACACTAGGTGGATTGAAGAGGATTTGCCAGGTATTAGAGGCACTGTAGATGGAAAGACAGCCAGAAAGCTGGCCTTGAATGCTACAGAGAAAGTATGGTGTGAGAAATTATGGAGCTGAAATTCTTTATGAGTTCCCAGGGAACTAACTTGTAGAATATATGGAGAACAACAGAAACCCACTGTCTATGCAAACTGCAACATGCCTGTCCAATGAGTATTCTGGACCAGGCAGACCTTCAATTCACAGTTCAATAACTGTGAACTATCACAGTTATTCCACGGTAAGAAACTTGGAGAACAGGCAACAAGGGCCATAACCATGAAACTGTTTGGATATGAACAGAAGAACAGCTGGATAACAGGCATCAAAGCTGAAGTAAGCATGAAATATCTTTGTCATACCCTCAGCACCCAAGGCCCTATGTTCAAAATGAGATTATCAGCTCATCAGAAAAAGGCTGAGATGGCCTTTTTGAGATGGAGGGCCTCAGGAAAGGAAGCTCCAAAATATGGCTGGGGCAGACACAGGATTTTCAGCAGAGAGACCATATCAATCCTGAATTATTGAGACTAGAGCTACAGCCGATACCTCTGTCAGCTTCTTGTGCTGATCCCCCCAAAAATGCAGTAGGACAGTGAAAGAAGAACGAATCTGGATGACTTTTTACGGGGTGACACTTGTGTGGGGAAATAGAAAGCGGGAATCTTCCCTAAACTTGGGATGACCAATGTTGATGACTTGTCAGCAGGTGGTGTGGTCTGAAACTCTCTGCATGTTTTTTTTTTGTTGTTGTTTTTTTTCTTTTTTTTCCCCATTTTTTATTAAAGATTTCCATCTCCTCTCCTCCTCCTCCCCCTTCCCTCCCTTCCCTTCCACCCACACCCCCACTCCACCCCTCTCCAAAGACTTTTACCCATTGAGACGGTGGGACAGATCTAACGGGAGACCACCAAGTCCAGTCGGAATGGGACTGATGGAACAGGGGACCAAACCGGACTCTCTGAATGTGGCTGACGGTGGAGGAGGACTGAGAAACCAAGGACAACGGCAATGAACATGAACTCTACAGCATGGATGGGCTCACTGTGAGCCTTGTCAGTTTGGTTGCTCACTTCCTGGACTTAGGGGGAGCTGGGAGGACCATGGACTTAACATAGTGAAGGGAACTCTGATGGCTCTGCATGTTTTAAGATTCCAAACAACACACCCTGTCAGCAGACGTTAAGCCCTGAACTCTCTGGAATGTCAACTTAGCATAGCCTCTAAAGGATGAATTGGTGGAGAGCTGGCTGCTTATGAGACTAACCAGGAGGAGCTGCAGGTCTGAGAGGAAGGAATGGTGAGTTTTGCACTAGTGTAGGAATGCATTCCTCTGCTAAAAGCAAGAGCCAGGGTTCTTGGAGGCAGGAACAGAGAATTCTTTCCCTAACAGAAAGTCATTTAAGTCTGATTCTGAAGACCAGGACTTTATGCCAAAGCTGGGAGTCTGCTTGAAAGTCTGCCTAAGGCTTAGAGCTAGACTGGCTAAGAGACTGACCGTTTGAGGGTTTGTATAGACCCTGGTGGTCTCTTACTGGCTGTTTGTATACAAATGAGATAAAGAGGAAGGACTGCTTTTTGTTTACAAGTCACCTTTACAGGCCTAGTTCCAGACCTGGTTCCTGACTCTTCCTTGTTTATTAGCTAACTTTCTTGTATACGTAGCCATGTTTGACTAGATAAACAACGTTTTCCTCTCACATCCTTCCCTTCATATCTGCCATCTCTGCACCCACAGACCTAGCTGCAGACCCATAGGCTGGAAGGCATCTTTCATTGGTCCATGTAGATAGTTCATTCACCAGTTTAACCTGGTGTAGTTCAATAACTGTATCTCAATCTAAGGAAGGCAAATGATCACATCAGACAAATCATCAAGGAAAGCTCACATACCCAAGTCAAACTGAAAAAAAAAAAAAGAAATGAAAAAGAAAGAAAGAATAAAGAAAAAATAAAAACAAACCATGAATGACCAAGACAGAAGGTCTCCCATCAAACCCACTAGCCTGGTAGAAGTGTTCTCTAATAATAACTGCCTAGATAAACCTGAGAACACAGAATTTAAAAATCAATAAAATCTATCAAAGTATTCAAGGAATTTAAAGAAAATATGAAAAAACCACTGAAATCCAAGATGATAACAATAAATGCTTAAAGTGATGTTCAAGAAAATACAAGTACATGGCTGCTGGGCTCTCCAGCAGATAGGGCTGAGGCAGAGCTGGTCCCATTGGCATCTCCCTAGGGCTGAGCAGGATGGTGAGTGTACAACCTGGCCACCAGGGAGAAACTCATAGAGTCTGGAGTCTTGTTGAAGCAAGATCTCGATTAATTGTATTAGGCAGAGACTTATATAGGGTTGTGATAGCCCTAAATAGGTAGAAGTCTTGAAATGGGGTAAGGTAGAGTAAGGAATAAGGGCCAAAATATTCTGCCATGTTAGTGGTGGTTGGGCAGAGGCAAGTTTAGGTCAGTCTGTGCTGAGTCACTCATATACAGAAGTCACGACCAAAAATAGGTCTCCAAACTTGAGTTAGGCTTAGGAAGTTACACTGAGCCTCATGCCCAGGCCTCAGGAGGCCCAACACATGGCTAAATGAAATGATAAAAATAACTCATGATTTGAAAACTGAGTTCATGAGAATAATAGAAGTATTGTAGTGAACACAAGGTGAAATGAATATGGAACAGAAAAGTTCAATACCCAAATTTGAAGAGTCAGGAGAAAGTCTCACATGTAGAATGAATCAAGTAGAATGTATAATATCAGGACTAGAAGACTAAGTAGACAATCTAGCCCAAATAAGCAAAGAAGGTGAAAAATGTTATGAGCACAGGAAAGGAACATGCAGAAAATGTAGGACACTGTAAAAAGACCAAATCTTTGAATTATGGGCATAGATGAGGTAGATAAAACCAATAATCAATATATAGAACAAAGAAAAAATACTAAAAGATTCAAGAGAAAAACCATGTGTTACACATGGTAGAAAATCCACCAGAATAACTATTTCTGCTTTAAAACTTGGGAAAGCTAAAGAACCCAGAATAATGTATTCCAAGTTTTAAAGGCAACAACTGCCAACCTAGATTACTATTCCCAGCAAAACTACCCACCATTTTTGAAGGAGAAAGAAAACAAGTCAAAGAAGAAGCCAAAAAGAAATGAGCCTATTTCTATGACTAATAAAATGAAAGCATAATGTATCAAGGACACTTTAATGTATCTGAGAAACCTTAAAAGCAGTTCTAAGAAGGAGGTTTATAGCCCTAATGCCTACATTAAAAAATCAGAAAGGAGAGCAGTAATCAATAAATGGGACTTCCTGAAACTGAAAGCTTCTATAAGGCAAAGGACACAGTAAATAAAATAAAATGACAGCTTACAGAATGGAGAGACATCTTCACTGACCCCACATCTGTTAGAGGACTTAACTCCAAACTACATATTAAAAAACTTAGGAAACTGGACATCAAAATATAAAACAATCAAATTAAAAATGGGTTCAGAGCTAAACTGAGAATAATCTTCAGAAGAATCTCAAATGGCCAAAAGACATTTAAGCAATTGCTCAATATCCTTAATCATCAGGAAAATGCAAATCAAAATGACTCTGAGATACCATCTTACACCATTACATTACATTACATCATAATGACTAAGATTAATAATACTGAGGACAGCTTATGATGGAGAAGATGTGGAATCAGGGGAATACTCCTCCACTGCTGATGGATGTGTAAACTTGTATAGGCACTTTGAAATTCAGTATGGAGGTTTCTCAGAAAATTGGGAATCAATCTACCTCAAGATCCAATGATGCCACTCTTAGACATATACCCAAAGGATACTCAATCATACAAGGAAACTTGCTTAACAATCTTCTCAGCAGCATTATCTGCAATATCCACAATCTGGAAATAACATAGGTGCCTCTCAACTGAAGAATGGATAAAGAAAATGTGGTACATTTACATAACAGTATTACTCAGTGGTAAAAAACAATATCATGAAATTTGCAGGAAAATATATAGAACTAGAAAAAAATAATCCTGAATGAAATAACCAAGACTCAGAAATTCAAACCTAGTATGTACTCATTCATAAGTGGATATTAGATGTAACAAAGAATAACCAGATTACAATCCATAGCTCCAGAGAAGCTAGGTAACAAGGAAGACCCTAAGAGGGAAACATGGATTACCCTGGGAAGGAGAATTTGATGAGATCTCCTTAGTAGACTGGAGCAAGGGGAGAAGATGGGGGTGAGAACATGAGAAAACGGGATGGTTGAGGGAAGAGAGGGATGGAGTGGGAGAGCGATGAAGGAGAGATCTTTATAGAGAGAGCCACTATGGAGTTACAGAGAAAGCTGGTGCTAGGAACATTCTCAAGAATCCACAAGGAGGACCCCAGCTAAGACTCCTAGCAGTAGTGGAGAAGGTATCCTAACTGGTCTTCCTTTGTAATCAGATTGGTGAATACCCCCACTATCTGGAACCAGATGCAGAAATCTACAACCAAACACCAGTTTGAGCACTGGGAATCTAACTGAAGAGGAGGAGGGAATATGTGAACAAGAGAGGTCAAGATCATGATGGAGAAATCTACAGAGACAGCTAAACCAAGCTTGTAGAAATGTATGAACTCTAGACTGAAAGCTGTGGAAACTTCATGGGATTGAACTAGGCCCTCCAGAAGTGGAAGATGGTGGTGAAGTTTGGAATATCTGAGGGACATCTGAAAGTAGGACTAGGAGCTATCCCTGGGGAATGAGGTAGCTTGTTGGAACCTATGGTGGAATGCCATGCTCAGATTTAATGCAGGGAGGTGGGGCTTTGTCCCTTCCAAACTTAATGTGCCAGAATTTGTTGACTTTCTATGGGATTTTTTACCCATTGGGAGGAATTAATGGGGAGTGGGCTGGAGGAGAAGAAATTGGGAAAGAAAGAAGTGTGGGAGGGATAACTGTGGAATGCAAAATAAAGAATAAAATAAAAAATAAGAAATCACTTAAATAAATGATTAATGACATGACTTAGTTAGCATTTCTATTACTATGAAGAGATAACATAACCATGGCAACTCTTATAAAGAAAAACATTTAATTGAGGTTGATGTGGAATTTCCCTCTGTATGCTGTAATTACTATTAATGAATAAAGAAACTGCATTGGACCTATAGCAGGGCAAAAGTTAGGTAGGCGGGGAAAACTAAACTAATGCTGGGAGAAAGAAGGAAGAGTCAAGAGAGAAGCCATGTAGCCCCACTGGAGACAGATGCCAAAACTTTTCCTGGTAAGCCACAGCCACATGACAATACACAGATTAATAGAAATGGTTTAAATTGATATGTAAGAGTTAGTCAATAAGAAGCTAGAGCTAACAGGCCAATCAGTGATTTAGTTAATACAGTTTCCGTGTGATTATTTCAGTTCTGGGTGGCCAGGACAAAAAAGTGGAGAGCAGCTGGAATGGCCAAGCAACCTCCTCCAACAAACTGGTGCCCAACATTGGGCTAAATTCATAAAAAACCTAAGAGGGTTTAAAAAGTAACTCTAGATACTAAATAACAAAGTTTAGCTGCATTTATTTTCCCAAATGAGCTTTGCTTGCTGGTGGCATGCTGTGGCTCCTTTAAGAGAGGTTTAAGATTCAGTAGTAGCAGAAAAAAAAAAGCCACACTGGTTTGAAATGCCGGTTTTCTGGGACATGTTGCCAACACGACCTCTGGCTCTTTCAGGAGACCAAGCATTTGAATTAGGTTTGTGAGCAATGTGTTATGGCTTGCATGGTGGCAACATGGACTGCATGGACTGGCTGTGCCTAGAGATGAGGCAGTGTGCATGTCTCTCAAAGGTGGTAAACAGCTCTGCCATGCTGAACTGGGTGAGGCAAGCAGAAAGTACTGTATTTCCCCTAGCAATGGTGCAGCTTAAATTTTTAAGAAGTGCTTAACATTTTAAGACATACTACTAGATAGTAAAAAATTACAGATACACAATAGGACAGATTCAGACATAAAAGGCCTTTAAATGAGTCACAGTGTTAAACAAATGCATGTAGGCTTAAAAGAAAAAACTGAGTATAGAGAGTTATAAAAGGAAGTAAGTGGTTTATAAACACAATAAAATAAATATTACACTTTTAAAAAAGGAATAGAGTAATAAAAATAAGTTACATAAAGATGGACTACACACAGAGAGTCTGGAATATGTATATTATTGTGTTTTCTCTAAATGTTTTGACTGTAAATGAGCTAACTAAAGGGACATTTCATTGTATGAACTGTTAAGCTAAACCAACGTATATACTTTTAAGGTATTTTGATTTCAAAATATGTATCTAAGGATATGCTGCTTTTAAAAATAGACGTTCTTCTTTTGTTTCCCCAAGGATAAAAACCTGTGGAATCCTTCCAGACTAATGTGGCTTGATGGACCAAGATCCCCTAAAAGGTTGCCTTAAAATCCCCTCAAAAATTACTTTGTCCAATAAAAAACAAAAAGCAGTTTTAAAAAAAACTACACTCAAATTCCCAAATATTGTTTATAAATGTTTCTTTATATTTAAAGGGGGAAAAGCTATAGAGATTTGCATTGGTATGGATCTTGCTCTATTGATACAAATTTAAGGTCAATTTTGTTATATGTATATGTCTGCTCTTGAGTAAGGTATTGTGATTATGTAGTTCATTTAAACTGTAATGTATAATTAGGAAATATAGGTTAATATAATCAAGCTTGTTGTAATGTTAGTTAGATTTTCTAGATGTATAGAGATGTATTTCAGATGTATAGGCATTCTTCAAACCTTTCAAAGACTAAAGATTATGACATTTAAAATGTTTTAAGAATTTAGGACTTATCATCTGCTCATGGCTATACCAAGCTACTTCAAGAGGAAGATGGGCATCAAAGAGGCTCCTTATGGACTACAGATTATGACATTTAAAATGTTTTAAGAATTTAGGACTTATCATGACAATGAGATACATCTGCTCATGGCTGTACCAAGCTACTTCAAGAGGAAGATGGGCATCAAAGAGGCTCCTTATGGAGCTGCTTAGCCATTTAGGCAAGAAACTACTGTTGCCTGGACTGCTTGATGAACTGGACATGTAAAACCCACAGAGAAATGGCTGTTGAACTTGCTTAAACATGAGACAATCTTTTGGGGTTCCTGCTACATAAAAGAGTTTGCAAGACATTCTGCAGAACACAAAAGAATGTGACTGACAAACTGCCAATATAGGCTAAACTGTCTTTAAAATTTCTGGCCCCATGAAAAATTGTGCCAGACACTAGGGCCTATAGGCTGCAGATGAATGCCCCAATGTTACAATAGAACTTTGTGTGACTGTCTAGGCAACAAGATGTCTCTGTCATTTCTAGAGTTTTAGATGCACATCCTGGTCACTTAGGTAATATTATATCCTTCTTTGATGGAGTTAAAAATATAGTTATAGTTTTCTCATGATAAAACTTAAGATAAAAGAGATTAAGTAGATATAAATATTATAACTGTAATTTTTGATTGATACCTGTTTTGTTATATGTAATTTTACTATGTTAAAGTTAAAAACCTTCTTTTTTATTTAAATAGAAAAGGGGAGGTGATATGGGATTTCCCTCTGTATGCTGTAATTACCATTAATGAATAATAAAACTGCTTTAGACCTATAGCAGAACAAAAGTTAGGTAGGCAGGGAAAACTTAACTAAATGCTGAGAGAAAGAAGGAGGAGTCAAGGGAGAAGCCATATAGCCCCACTGGAGATAGATGCCAAAACTTTTCCCAGTAAGCCACAGACACATGGTGATACACAGATTGATAGAAATGGTTTAAATTGATATGTAAGAGTTAGCCAATAAGAAGCTAGAGATAATGGGCCAAACAGTGATTTAATTATTACAGTTTCTGTGTGATTATTTCGGTTCTGGGTGGCCTGGACAAACAAGTAGAGAGCATCTGAAACAACCAAATGGCCTCCTCCAACATGCAAAGATTCAGTCCATTATCATTATGATGAGACATGGTAGCATGCAGGCACACATGGTGCTAGAGAAGGAGATGGGAGTTTTGCATTTTAATATGTAGGCAACAGGGAGTCAACTGACTCACTGGGAGTGGTGCTTGAGCATATATGAAACCTCAAATCCTGTCTCCTCTGTGACACAATCCCTCCAACAAGACAATACCTACTCCAACAATATCACCTACTAATAGTTCTCCCTTTGGGGCCAGTTTCTTTCAAACTACCACATGATACATCTCAAGAACTTGGAAAAATAAGGAAAAAACAAATAATATCCTGTAGATGACAAGAAATTAAAAAAATCAAATCAGAAAGCAATGAAATTGAAACAATGAACACAAAGAATCCATGATTATAATAGGTAGTACTTTGAGAAAATAGACAGGGTGACAGACCACCAGCTATAGGAACAATCAAGTGAAAAAGAAACTCACAGAGTCAGAGAGAATCTTTAGAAGCTGTGTATCTGACACTGGACTAATACCCCACGTATATAAAGAACTCAAAAAGTAAAAGTCAAGTAAACAAATGACCCAACTAAAAATGGGCTATGGGTATAAAACAGGGAGTTTTAAATAGAATAATGTACATCTGGATTATATGGTAGACTTATTTTTAATTTTTGAGGACTCTCCATACCACTCCTTAATGTATAGTCAATGGACTCAAGCATTCTATTTATCTATAGATACTTTCTTAATCACGTTTCTTATTCACATCAGACATTAAGATGAAAACCATCTAAATGTCTGCAGCAAATGAAAGGATAGATAATGAAAATGTGGTACATATACAAGATGGAATGCTATTTAGCTTTAAAGGATAAGAAAATCATGAAATCTGTAGGTAAGTGGATGGACTCAGAAAAACTTAACATTTAGTGAGGCAAGAAAGACCCACAATGACAGACACCAAACGTTCTCTCTTGTCTGAGAGTCTTAGCTCCAAATCATCAGATGTGAATATACAATGTGGTATAACACAGAAACCAGGAAAGTATAAATACATCAGAGGTAGAGGGTAAAGGTTGGGGTGAAGTTAAGAGTGCAGGAGCAGATACAGGTGATATGAAACAGAAAACAAGAAAAGAAGGGGAAGTGGGTACAATGGGGAAGGGAAGATCAATAAAGAAGGAGAGTTACAAGGCCCAAATAATACCAATATTGTTTGATGAAACCTCAAAGAATCATATTACCTTTGCCTCAAAAATATATAATTCATGTAAGTGCATGTATATATACATATGGATATATAGCTTAAAAGAATTTATGCCATTTAGGCTGTTAATGCTCCCAACAAGAACGATAGTCTAACCAAAATCCCATACCAGACAAATGGTTGCTCAGGGTAGTGTAAGTGACTCCAGAAACAATATAAGCTACTGCCATTGACCTGGGTTGCCTCTCAGAGGTTGAACCCAAGCGCCTACTGCTGAAGACAATGCAAATTTAGGACACAGGACTTGGATGATTTGAGTTAGTTCTAACAAGAAAGCATCCTTCCTGCATTCTAGCTTCCATGGTACCAGAAGATACTCTGGTAAGCTGTCAAGGGAGGGAACCAGTTAACAGTACTATCCAGCTGCAACAATTGTGAAACACAAGAGTGAACAGCAGAGCAAGAGATCCACAAATGTGGAATTATTCGCACTCACATGGTGGTGGAAACCAATAGCTGCATAATTAGACTTAAGGCCCACTCAAAAGGAGGGAAACCATACCTGGTACTAAAAACCTAGTCAACTTCTCAGGATTAGGGAGATCAAGGACCTTAGAAAAGAATTGTTTCCCATGTCTCTAGCCAATATACTTTCCTTCTTATTGGTAATTTGCTCCCTTTCCACATTTTTACCAATTAATTATTTATCAATTATTAATTATTAATACATTTAGTTCTTAAGAGTAGAAAGTATATTTTTCATAAAATAACTTCTGTCCGAACTTTGTAAGAGACATGGATGAACTATACAAAGTTGTCTAGTAATTTGCTGTCAAATAACTGATCTTTTTACCAATGTTGATTTCTTTAAATATTACAAAGGAGAAAATAATCCATAATCAGTTAGAAATTGCCAGGGAGATTCATTAGAAGTGAAGCAAATAACAAATAAAACAAAAAGGGGAAATAAATAAAAACTGGAGACCATATCTATCCCAATATATGAGCAAAATAAAACAAAAGTGCTTAAGAAACAAAGAAGCATGATTCTTTCACAAATTTAATGTTCCCAGTGCAATCAATTAATAAGGAGATAACTCAGCCTCTGGAAAAGCCTTTCATTCCTCTATTTATTCAGTTGGTTACTTCTTATTCACAACTTGACGTAATCTGCAATTAACTGGTAGCAGAGTTTCTTCCTAGTGTCTGCAAGGGGTTACCTTAATTGTATTAATTACTATATGAGGACTGGTCCAATGTGGTTAACACAATCCTCTGAACTTGGGTCCTAATGTTTTAAATTATTATAACAAAATCCATCATTATTTATAATTTCTATAAGCTAAT
This sequence comes from Arvicola amphibius, assembly GCF_903992535.2. Lineage (NCBI taxonomy): Eukaryota > Metazoa > Chordata > Mammalia > Rodentia > Cricetidae > Arvicola > Arvicola amphibius. The sequence goes on along the minus strand of NC_052054.1, from coordinate 97,498,683 downwards.
AGATCATTTTTTAAAAAGACCCTAAAACCATGTTCAACTTCCTTTATCATCAGGAATATTAAATTTACAGTGTTTTGAAATCCATCCCACCCAAGTCAGAAAGACTGCAAAGGAAACAGCCTTCGATAAATGCTGGAAGTGATGTGGGGAAAGTGGTACCCTTATACACTGCTGGTGGGAGTGTAAGCTCCCATAGCCACTGTAGAAATCAATGTGAAGGACCTTCAGAAAATAACAACTTGATCTAACATCATATAATCCAGCTTTACTAACCATGGCTATATGCCTAAAAGAATCTTCAGTCATTATACCAGAGCTTTTCTTGAACATTCATTTTTATTGCTCACTGTTCATAATAGCCAAGTTATGGAATCAACATAGCTATCAATCAATATGTGAATAAAGAAAATATTTAATACACACACAATAGAATGCCATCAGCTGTTAAAAAATAAAATGAACATATTTTTAGGTAATTGGTGCAAAGATTATCATGTTAAACAAAAGAGGCTAACCTTAGACAAACACTGTATATTTTCTTTCATATGGATTATAAGTATGAATATACATAAAAGTGTACATTAATAGTGTGTGCCTAAGATGTAAGGGGAATGGTAAAAAGGGAGGGAAACAATGCATGTGACAAGAAATAAAAAAAGGTTATTTAGGGGTAAAGAAAAGAGGCAGAGAGGAAGTACAATGGTGTAGGCATGGAAACAGATTATGGACTTAAATAAATACATATGAAATAGGTATGACTATGTGATGATTAAATCCATTTTTGTTTTTTATAATTTTAAGTAGTAAAAAGGAGTGTAAGACTCAGACATTCTCTTCTCATGATCAGAAGGGGTTTTCCTTAGTCTGTCTTTAATGCTTCTTAATGCCTCTCTGAAGAGGTAATTCTAAAATCATTTAGGATCTGGATAATGTATCAGAGTCCCCCAAACTTCTGATGATACAGGCTTCTGACGATGATGAGGCTGCCAAGAGGTTCGAGAACAATTTTATTCTTTAACCAGGAAAGAAACGGGCTCCTTTTAGACCTTCTACCCTATAGTGTCTAGCGAACTTCTAAATCCAGTTATTATTCCCACCTCTTAAAGGGTAATGCATTGCCATAATGATATCAGGGAATGGCCTATCTGGCTTCTTCCAAATGAATGGGGACATTAGGTGTGGCAGTTTGGGTGGCTCTTCCATGAGTTTAAAGTAGGGTCAGGGCACTTTGGGCGGATCCAAGGATTGGAACTAACACCTTTAAGAAGGTGCTTTAAGAAGGTTTACTCACTAAAGGTGGACGTCCCATTCTCTCCCCTCCCCTCCAGGACATTGGGACTGTAACAGGATAGGTACAAGGGAAAAGAGGATGTCCTGGGTGGCACCAGTCAGAAAGGAGAACAATTCTGAGGGAGATCGGATTCCAGAAACCTACAAAATGTCTGATGCAGAGAGCCCTGTTGGAGTCTTCCCATTCGCTTTATGGGAGTTGTTGGTTCTAATAGTTTTCTGTATTATTCTTTTCTTTTTCTCTCTATGGCTGGTGTTCCTCTATTTCCACCAATCTGCAACCTTGTGTATGGGACTGTCACGATCTTTCACTTTCTGTGCTTTGGTACCAGACTTTTTTTGGTGGTGGTGGTGGGGGGGGGAGGCAGGCTCTGTGCCTCAGACCTGTATCTGTTACTTTCCATCAGGGACCCGTGGCTTCTGGCTGCAGCTTTCACATGCCGGGCTCAGCTCTCTCACACATGCTGTCAGTGGTTCCCAACTTTTCACCTGTCACACCACTCTCCAGGCTGCGTGGGACTTCTTTCCAGGGTGTCTAGATCAATTCTCTTTCCCATGGAATGAGCTCCGCAGCAACCCAGACCACCACTAGCTCAAGTTGCCCATAGCATGTTTATCAAAAGACCTCAGGATAACACCAGGACTTTATTCTTATAACTATCAGATACAAAGAGTAAGTGAAGTCTTTGACTGGTTACTGGGAAAGAGACCTGAGGGAGGAGAAGACAAGAGTTATTAGCGTTTCAAATACCTTGTCCAGGGTCAGATATAAAATAAGGGAGATGATTGATAGTGGGTAGGTGTCTGGGCATAATAGTGAGTTGATTTCTCAAAGAAAATGGCAAATAAGTCCATTCATTTTCTTTTTCTTCATTTTACTCATTTTTGATACTGTAGCTAAAGCTGAAGAAAGTCTTGAGAATACTCTAAGATAGTCCCTGAAATCAGTTTTTGTGATGCCGGCTATTATTTTACCAATCCAGCTAAAGATAACATCGCTCTCAAAAGTTCAAGATATAAAAACCATAATAGCTGAACACACCTCCCACCAAGGAACCCATGCTCACATGGTGTGAGAAAATCATTTTAGAACTTTTTGGAACTTACAGTTCCTGTTTCCAATTTTCTCCCTGCACAGCCGAAACACCTTCCTTTCGCTTAGGCAGGTCTCATAAATGAATAATGAAACAAGGGACCCCTGAAGAACAGTGAGTCTACACCAGCAAGTTGCCTTACTCTGTTGCCGGACCACCAGGAACCCCTCCCCACTCTTCTGGTAAGCACTTCACAAATTTACTGTCACCCTTGGACATAAAACGTAGCAACATTGATCCCTTTCCTTTCTGCATCAAGGCTATTCATCTCCAGTAGTCCACAAAGATGAGCTGACAGCAGGGGTAAGAACCCTTTTCGGCTTCCAGATCTTGGTCTATTCTTCTTCCAATATTTTAAAAATAGAATATCATTATTTTTCAACATTAATTGATCCTTTTGAAGTTGGTCCCTCCTTAAGGGGCCATGGCTGAATTTCAGCTGTAATATGTCACTACCTCTTGGTTGTGGAATAAAGAATAACACTTCTACAATAAAATTACGACCAGGGTAGAATAGAAAGAGTTGGGATATCATAAATAAGTTAGGAAACTTCAAGCAAATCATTTAACCTTGCTGTTTTAACCTTTTTTTATTTTTAAAAGGACAGATTTTTTTTACTGTGTGCACACCGGATTCTTCTAGAAGGAAGGGAGGAAAAAGCCTGGTTCCTTTATTTGCCTTCATGTACTGTTGGCATTATTCAATGCCGCGCCAGCCCAGCCCTGAAGTCCAAGACTATATCGGCGAAGGGTGTCCAAGTTGAATGAATGCACAGAGCACGAGGCTGAGGTGGAACAGCTTCTTTATTGTTCTTCTGGGGCTGGCTTTTATACCATGGCGCCAAATGAGGAGGGGGCTGTGAAGGGACTGTAACCTGACCACGGCAGGTATCAAAGAATGATCACCATGCACTCAAAATTCCTTCCCTCACTCCAGGAGCAGAGGGTATTTATTATGTTTTCTTTGCAGATAAGCACCTCAAATGGGGGCAGGGATATCATAACTCGGGGCTGCAGTCCCCACAATTCAACTAACACTTTCCTTGAGTAAACAAAACAAAACAAACAAACAAGTAAACAAATTAGGTACGTGGTTTGGTTTACCCCCTACTTACTCTTATTATTTATTTGAAAATATTTTATTCTAATACTTTTTATATAGGTTTTCATGCTGTTTTAGAAACTAAGTTTAATTCCTAGACAGCACCCCATCATGTGATATAATGTTATAATCTGTATTGTTTCTAATTTTTTGTTGCAGTTCAGCTATGATCTATAATCTTTTTTTATGTTTCTGTGTTTTCTTAAGATACTTAAATTGGAGCTGAATTTTGTGATAAAATTACCTAGATATTTCAAAGCTTTTATTTTAGTATTATGGTTTTTTAACAGAAATGTTTCTTAAGTTGAGAGCTCATTATAATAATAGGAGAAAATTCATTTCCATTATCTTTGGCATTGAATATTAGTTTAAAATAATATTTTCATTTGCAACTGGTAGGTTTAAATATGCATAAAAGTATATATATATATGTTTTATAACTCATTGACTAATTTCTCTCTGTTTTGTGTATATACATTTAAATGCCTTTGATAGAGCAAGTTAAACACAAAAATCATTGAAAAATTGATGGTTTTAAATTTATTATTTTATTCGTGTATCTCTCTCTTTCTCAACGTGTTTCAGCTTGTGTGTATGTACCATATGGATGCAGTTTCCTAAGGAGACCACAAGAGGGTGATGGATAGCCTGCAGCTGTTGTTACAAGATTTTGTTAGCTAGCATGTGGGTGCTGGGGACCAAATTTTTGTTCTCTGTAGGAGCAGCATGTGCTTTTAATTTTTTACCTCTGAGCACTTACTTTTGCTCAATTTAAAAAATACAATATTTTGAATTTTTTAGATGTATACAATGAATTACAATTATTTACAGTCCTACTTATTTACTCCAAGTAATCCATAATCTATGTCACTCTGAATATGTGCACCTTCCAACTTTATGACTTTTTAAAAATTCATTGAGTCCAGTTAATGCTACCTTTATGTGTCTGGGTATGGGGATAACCACTGGAGCATGAGCAAACTTCCAGGGCCTGTACCCGACAATAGTCCCTATGTAAGTGGTGGGGTATGTGCCCCTCCTCACCCATACTGGAAAGGTGTCTGTCTTAATCTCAATCAGGTGACCACAGTTGCTTTGGTTTACAAGGGCAATGGCCCTGACATAGCCAGAAGGCATGGAATCACAGCAGACCTCCGAGATCTCTGGTTCTTCAGATGTTTTGCCCTCTTTGCCATGATGTTCTTTGAGCTTTAGTGATACAGAGCCATGTGATAAAAAACCCATTATGGGAAGGGAAATTCTTATTCTTTGTTGGTGGGAAGAAAGACTGGTGAAGTCACTATCATATCAGTTTGATAGTTCTTCATAAAGTTAGAAATACAGCTACCCTATGACCAAGCTAAACCACTCCTCATCATATATCAGAAGGATCCTATATCTTATTACTGAGCTATTTGCCCTCTCATGTTTATGGTGTTCTATTCACAATATATGGTGTGGGAGAATTGTCTTTATTCTGTCAATCATGTTTCAAATAAACACTGATTGGCCAGGCAGGAAGTATAGGTGGGTCAACCAGACAGGAAGTAGAGGCAAGGCGATGAGAACAGGAGTATTCTGGGAGCAGGAAGCTCCCTCCACAGTTCTGCCCCAACCACCGAAGAAGCAAGATGTGAGCTGCCCCTCTGAGAAAAGTACCGAGCTATGTGGCTAACATAGATAAGAATAATGGGTTAATATAAGCTACAAGAGCTAATAAGTAGCCTGTGCTAATAGGCCAATCAGTTTTATAACTTATTGAGATTTCTGTGTGATTTTTCTCTGGGGCTTGCCAGCTGTGAGGAACTGGGCAGGACAGAAACCCCAACAAGCAGGCCCCTTCTTGTTACAAATATATATGAAAAGAAATTAGCCTTGAAAAATACTACATAATAAAAATGCTACACACACACACATACACACACACACACACACACACACACACACACGCACAATGGAACTTTATTCAGATGTAAAGAAAAATAATTAAGGGCCGGGCGGTGGTGGTGCACACCTTTAATCCCAGCACTTGGGAGGCAGAGGCAGGCGGATCTCTGAGTTCGAGGCCAGCCTGGTCTACAAGAGCTAGTTCCAGGACAGGCTCTAGAAACTACAGGGAAACCCTGTCTCAAGAAAAACCAAAAAAAAAAAAAGAAAAATAATTAAGAAATTTTCAAGTAAACATATGGAACTGAAAAAAATTTCTGAGGGCGCCATCCTACACACAGAAAGACAAATGATACCTGTTCTTTCTCATATGTGAATCCTCACGTCAAATCCTTAGAGTTGTGCTTTTATCTTGGAATACCAATAGAAGCCATGAGTGTGTCAGGGAGAAAGATATTAAGGGGAAGGAATAGAACATAGAGGGTATGGAGAAGGAAGGGGATTAATAGTTTAAATGTTGAGGGGGATGGGACAGTAATCAGGAGAGGTGTTGGTAGAGGGTAACTAATACTGTTCTATAAGTTCACTAAAGTATAATAATAATGATAGTAATAATGATAATAATAATAATAAGTTTTAATGGAAGTACTCTAAACAGGGAGATGTGCTGCTTTCAGATACCATATGCTATTAAACAGAAATCTCATTGCCAAGTGTGAGGATGTCTTACTTTGAGTTGTGGGTCAGGGTGGTCTCAAAGACTAACAAATCAGTATAGGCTATTAATATTGCTCTTGGTTATCTATACAAACTTGTTAGTGAAACCCTATTGCTGAAGATGGCATACTTCTAGGTCACAGGATATGGAGAAATCAGACAGATATTTATATGCAAGATTCATCCACACTGGTTAGCTTTCACATTGTTGAAACTGCTGCAGGTTTCTAGGGGGAGAAAAGTCATCAACAGACTTACCCAGATGAACATACAATAATGACACGCTTGGACTTAGATACCCCTTGGTGTGACATGAATTTCCTGCATATAGTCCTTCGCATTCTGAGTGTACCTTCAGGTTGCCCCTCAAGAGGGTGCTCATGCCTGTAACCGTGAACTCTGAGAGGAATGTATTGCGGTGGTGGTCATACACCCTGGGAAAGAATTCACTATTACTGTTTTGCTAATGGGCTTTCTACCAAACTGCCTGGTAAATACTTATCTTTCTACACATAGATGATGCAACACTCAGCCCTCTCTAGTGAAGTTTCTCTGTACAGAAGATGCAGTTACTAGAGAGCCTCAGAAGTGGCCAACGTACAGAGTAAGCACAGTCACTTGGTCTTTTACACAATGACATAAACACAATTTCTAATAGGCAAAGAGTGGATATTATAGAGAAGTAAAGTATTGAGAAACTTTAACTTGGACTATGTTAATTTATTATAAAAATATTCTGTTTGGGTCCTCTGTGTGCATGTTAAAGGAATGTAAAATTCATTTATATAGGTCACAATGGAGTTTGTTTCTATAATTGGAAGGTTTATCTCTAAAACCTAGAAACTATTTTCATTCAGAAATATGCTTTTAAAAATGTTACATAATGGATTGTCTCATTCTTTTAAATTGTTTCATATACTGTACATTTAATAACACCTATGCATACTTCTATTGACATACCTAACATCGAGTTTTTAACTTTGGCCATTGTGTTGGAAAATTGTATTGGTTATTATGTACTTTTTATAATATTTACCATACTGGAAAACGTTGAGGACACCACAAAATGGCTTAGTTATTTAAATGTATTCACTGCATTTATGTTAACTGTTTCTTACTTTCAGAGTAGTTTAAAACTTTTAACAAAATGTTTTTAAAGAAATAAACATGTAGCAATGTCTATGTTACTGAATCCCAATAAATATAACAGTTAGGCACTGGGGAGAAGGCTACAAGGTCAAGAGTGCTTGCTGATCAGTCATGGAGTTCAGCTGACAGCACTCCTGTCAGACCATCCACAGTTATCAAACTCCATGTTCAAGCTATCCAACATCTTCTCCATTGACACCTGCACACACATGTGTAGGTGTGAGCATGTGTGCACACACACATGCATGTGCACACACACACACAAACACACAGAGAGACACTCACAGAGAAGTTGTAACTGGACATATTTTTTGAGAGCTTTCTCATTTTTAGTTGGTAGCAGTGCTGTAGCGTTTGTTATCTGTCATAAAGCACTATGAACCCCAAACAATTTGGGTAGGAAGGGGTTTATTTAATTGATTGTATAGATTATAGTCTATCCTCTGGGAAAGTCAGAGCAAGAACTTAGACAGGAACCTGAAGGCAGGAACTGATGTAGAGGCAATGGAGGAGCATTGCTTATTGAACTGATTTGCATTATTTGTTCATATTGCCTTCTTTTAGCACCACCAGTCCAGGGATAGCATCACACACAGCAAGCTATGCAAGCCTGTACCAATCATCAACCAAAAAAAAATAAAGTACCATAGGCTTGCCCACAGGCCATTCTGGTGGGGACATTTTCTCAATTGTTTAAGTTGACATAAAAGTAGCCAGGATATGAAGTAAGGTCTTCTTTTTCCTTGTCAAATTCCTTTAATTTTCTATTTTGCTTCAACCACCATTTTTTTAAATGCATTAGTACTTGACACTAAGGGTTGATTATGGTTGAATTTCCATTTTGAAGGTTTTTCATGCTAAATATTTTTGTAGATTCTGCCTAGGCAGAGATGAGAAGTATTGACTTGCCTGATCTAAGGGGAACACGAGAAGTTATGAGCTTGGATATCAGAAAATCAATATTCACTGGGACTCTAAAATTAATTTAGATAAGTAAATTTTAGAAAACTTAAGCACACATTGCCCAAGTGTTCATGTCTATAGATGTAGCATTCAATTATGTAGGTTCCCCTGCCTACAGTCAAAATATCAAAGATTATCTGATTTCCCCGATTAGTTGTTCTCATTATTTAACCCATGAATTGAAAATTGATAGCCTTTGGACTCTGCTGTAGGAAGTCACAATGTCTTTTCCTCCTGTTTGAAGAGAAATACTAAGTCTTTTAAAAGTCGTCAGGTATAACTAGCCTTAATCTTTGGTTGCTCTGGGGACAATCCTCATATTTCCCCTCAGATGTCACTATGAAAAAGGCAGTGACATCAGTGAACACCCTACACAAATTAAATTCTTGACTTAGGCTACAGAAAAGAATTTCGGGGTGAGTCACTATAAAGCAAAGTTGTAATTTAATAAGACATGTTCTTAATATAGATTCAGTCACGGGTACCAAGAGAAGAGGAACACAGGGTAATATGGCAAAGAGCTGTTTTACATATCCTAGGGTGGGTGTGGACTTCCTAAGAGATGTCTCCTTAGTGTCCATTCTTATGGTGATGACCATACGTGGATGGGTTATACTCTGAAAAGAAAGAATATACGGTCAAATGCAATTTGAAAATTTGATTTGTAAAAAAATCAATAGGTCTATGCCATTACCGTTTTTATTCTTTCTAAATAATTTTTTATTGGTTTTTATTGAGCTCTACATTTTTCTCTGCTCTCCTCCTTGCCTCTCCCCTCCTCTTCAACCCTCTCCCAAGGTCTTCTATACCTGAATGAAAGGAAGATTTTTTTTCAGTTTCTCCTATTAATTATAGATATAATTTAGAAATCAATTTTAGTTTTATTGATATACTTGCAAACTTAAAATTACCTTCTGTTTCATTTTAGTTGTGCATTTTACTGAAAACTGACATACACACACACATATATGTACATATATATATGTGTGTGTATCTACACAAATATAGTTTTTTGGTTAAATATGACTAGCTCTCAATAATCAAATTCTAGAAGGCTACTTTGTCATCCCTTTAAAGAAGGTAAAGTTCTCATACAAACTTGCAACCCACGAAGCCAGCAGCTAGACATAATCACAATGAATTTATTTGGATGATTTAGGTGTTTCATTACTTCAGTACTCTAGCAACACAGAACATGTAGAAAGAAGGCATATGAAGCATCACGTAAGCAGTAAAATGTTCATGTTCTTACCTGAAGGGAAAACAAATCTCTGAGCCAGGACAATGATGCACTTAAAAACAAATGAGTAATGGTTACGGAAGCAAAGCCTGGTGAGAGAGATCATTTTTGTTATTTTCCCATGATACTTAGTATCAAACCAAGGATTAGTCAAACATTTGTCAATGTCTCTACAAATAGGTTGTGTTCCCAGCTTTAGATTAAAATATTTCTAATAAACTATAAATGTAGACTAGCATATGTTGATATCATTTAGCTTAAGAGATAATACCATTAGCCAATGTTTAATGTAATATATAAGCTGATGGGTAAAAGCATAATATTTAAAGATGTATCTATTTATATACATATCTATATATATCTATTTATATATATACATACATAGATATCTATTTATATAGGTTAGTACATATATCTGTAGATTGTAGCTCTGTCTGCTTAGAAGGCCTAGAAGCAATAAAAGCTTAGAAATGAAAAGAATATTAGCGATAAAATTTCACAATATCATTGTTTAGTAAGAATAACTGGTCCTCTGATGAAATGACTGACTCTAGTGTTGAAGTGAAAGGCAAGTCTGTCATACATTTTAGAACTGATAATAGAGGAAGAAGTTAAATAAACAATGAAAACTGTTAGAGAAATATAGAAACCAAGTAAGAGAACTCACAAAGTCCAATGAGAATATGACAAATTAAGTATATAAAAACATAGAGATAAAATTCCTCATGCAGAACCATTCTGAAATATGCATGTAGCTATACCCACCCAGAAAAATGCATCGTAGTCCTTAACTGTTTAAATGTATGTACATTTGGCAACTTTCTTCCAAAGAGTATTGTATTGAAAGAGGAACAATAACTTGTAGTTGTGAAGTCTCAAAACCCAATAAAACTAGAAAGGCTATATTGAGTGAGGTGACCCAGAACTAGAACAACAAACACCACAAGGTCTTTTGTTTGTGGCTCTTAGCACCAAACCCTCAGAGTAAATGCAGAAGCCAGGAAAGTAAAACGTGACCATGGAAAGGAGCTAGAGAGAAAAATACTTGAGTTCAGGTGATAGTAAGGAGTAAATGGAAAAGAGTGGGACATGAGTCAATACAGAAGGAATGAGAGGGAGAATTGACAAAAAATACCAAATGATGCTTCAGCAAGCCTCAAAGACTCATATTGTTTAATTGATGGAGGAGTGTCTATGTGTTACTTTCATTACTAATAAAGAAAACTGCCTTGGCCCTTTAAGAACAGAAAATTAGGTAGGTGGAGTAGACAGAACAGAATTGTGGGAACAAGGAAGTAGAGTTGGGGAGACGCTTCAGGCAGCCGCCATGCTTCTCTCCAAGATGGATGCAGGTTAAGATCTCTCCTGGTAAGGCACCCCTCGTGGTGCTAACTAAATTACTAAATATGGGTTAAAGCAAGATATGAGAATTAGCCAATAAGAGGCTGAAACTATGGGCCAGGCAGTGTTTAAAAGAATACAGTTTCCATGTAATTATTTCGGGTGTAAAGCTAGCCGGGGGCCGGGTGGCGGGACGCAGCCCCGCCGCTTCACACTACAGATTGGCGCTCCAACGTGGTGACTAAATCCACGTAAAAACCTGTAAAAGCTTCAAATAAAGGAGAGAGAGTGTTTAACACAGCTTTTTGCTGTTTGCCTGGACGTACTATAGAGAGATTTCCTGTTTCGGCAATAGTGACAGAGAAAAAGCTGAGTCATTTTAAAACGCAGCTTCCTTGTGCTGTGCTGCCAGTGCAAACTCTGGCTTTAAAGCATTTCAATGGCTTTTATGGACTGGATGTTTGTGTGCCTGCTTGGGATCGGAAAGAAAGTGCTCTGAGATGATGCCAATGGCTCACTGCTCCCCACCTGCACCTGGGCAGATGGCGGAATCAGGCTTAGGCGAGCAGGAGAGCATGGCGGATTCCTGCCGCCATAGAGATGTTTTCAGACTGCGCGGTGCTCTGCGTGTCAGATTTGGCTGTAACTTGGATGAAAAGAGTTTCTGTGCTGCACGCTCAGTCTCAGAATTAAACTGCTGAGTGCGGCTCCAATGTCGACTGCTGTGTGCCTGGAACTGTGTGCGGCTCAGGGGCACCAAATGACTGAGGCAGGAGCGGCTTTGGCTCTGCTCCGCCATGCTGAACTGTACTGATCTCAGGCAGGATCTATCGTAATTACCACAATAAAAGCGCAGTTAAGGTTTAGACTTGGCTGTAAACAGGCAGTACCGTATTACCTCTACCTGGCGCAACTTAAGATTTTAAGAAGTGGTTAACCTTTTAAGAAGTGCTCCTGGATAGTAAAAAATTACAGATTCACAATAGAAAAGATTCAGACATAGAAGGCCTTTAAATGGCTCACGTAGGCTTAAAAGAGAGAAAAAAATATAGAAAATAAAGTTAATGCCTTAAAAAGAAAAGGTTAAAGTCTTTAAAGAGACAGAGTACAGATAGTTATAGATTAAAAGAAGTAAAGTGATAGAGTAAAAATAAGCCACGTAAAAATGGAAAATTCACAGAGAGTCTGGATTATGTATTTTGTTGTGTTTTCTTTGATTTTTTTGACTGTAAAGGAGCTAAATACAGAGAGACATTTCATTATATGGGCTGCCAGTCTAGACCAGAATGGACATTTTAATGGTATGACTTCAGGATTTGGATCTAAGAACATGATGCTTTGGAAAAGAGTTTCTTCTTTTGTTTTCACAGAGGACGAGACTCTGTGGATTGCTTCTATCCCAATATGGTATGATAGACCACGCCCTCCTGAAAGGTTGCTGTGAACATCTTCAAAAAATTACTTCACTCAACTGCCAACTGAGAGGAACCTAGCACACAGGTTACACCATGAAAGACCTAAATAACAGCGCCCCCATTCAGCAGGAAGCAGTTTGGAGAGAAAAAACTGTGCCCATTTTCCCAAATATTGCTTATAAATGTTCTTTTACATTTAAAGGGGGAGATGATATAGATATGAATTTGCATTGGTATAGATTTTAAGGTCAATTTTGTTATATGTATATGTATTTCTGATCTTGATTAAGCTATTGTGATTGTAGTTCATTTTAAAAACTGTAATGTATAATTAGGAAATATAGGTTGTTAATGGATAATCATTGATAATAGTTAAGCGTGTAGTCATGTTATTAGATTTTCTAGATATGTAGAGATATATTTCAGTTAGATAGACATTCTTCATATCTTTCAAAGACTGCAGAATATGGCATTTAATGTTTTAATAACTTAGGGTTTTTCATGAAAATGAGACACGTCTGCTCCTGGCAGCACCAATCTACTTCGAGAGGAAGATGGGCATCGAAGAGGCTACTTATGGAGTTTGTTAGCCATTTGGGCAAGAAACTGCTCTTGGCTGGACTGTTCCATAAACTGGACACAAGGAACCCACAGAAAGAGGACTGCTGAACTTGCCTAAAGGTGAGATGGTCTTTCGGGGTTCCTGATTCATGAAAGAGTCTGCAAGACGTTCTGCATGACACAGCAGAAAGTGACTGAACTGTCTTTGGAATTTCCTGCTTCATGAAAAAGTCTGCTGGACACTATGGGCCTGAAGGCTGAAGATGGATGCCCCAACGGTACAGAGGAACTTTGGGTGACTGTCCAGGCAGCGAGTTGTCTGTCATTTCTAGAGTTTGAAAGTTGCATATGACTTGTTTACTTAGGTAATATTATATCCTTCTGGAGTCTTTGATGGAGTTGAAGAATAAATAGATAGTTATAGCTTTCCTTAGTTATGATAAAAGATAAAATAGATCTAAATATTGTAACTGTAATTCTTGCTTGATAACTGTTTTGTTACATGTAATTTTACTATGTTAAAGCCTTTCTTTTTTGTTTAAACAGAAAAAGGGGAAATGATGGAGGAGTGTCTATGTGTTACTTTCATTACTAATAAAGAAAACTGCCTTGGCCCTTTAAGAACAGAAAATTAGGTAGGTGGAGTAGACAGAACAGAATTGTGGGAACAAGGAAGTAGAGTTGGGGAGACGCTTCAGGCAGCCGCCATGCTGCTCCTCTCCGAGATGGACGCAGGTTAAGATCTCTCCTGGTAAGCCACACCTCGTGGTGCTACCCAGATTACTAAATATGGGTTAATTAGAATTAATTAACCAATAATTGGTGAGAATTAGCCAATAAGAGGCTGAAACTATGGGCCAGGCAGTGTTTAAAAGAATACAGTTTCCATGTAATTATTTCGGGTGTAAAGTTAGCCGGCTGCCGGGTGGCGGGACGCAGCCCCGCCGCTTCGCACTACATTTAATTACTATGGATTGTAAAGTATGGTTAAATTAGTCTTCCCAAAGAAAGAGTCATTAACTGGATAGTTAATACCAAATGAAAACATATACATGTGAATAACATTATACAAACTGGGCACATTACATTTAGAGATGCACGTGTAGGTATGCATATTTGTGTAAATATGTATGTGATTAAATTAAAGATTGGAGGCCTTGAATTTAAAAGAGAACACTGGGGATACACATGGTTTGGTGGAGGGAAAGGAAAGAGAGGAATGATGTTAGTAAACAAAGAAAAGAAGTAAATGATTATTTTTAAGAAAAAGAAGAATATTCAGTATAATGTAATACCAACACTCAAATATTATTGTGTTGAAAAAAACCCTTTTATTTCCTGGTTCCATGTTAGCACAGGAAACTTTCCCTCACTCCTTTTCAGATTAAGAAATATGTTACAAAAAAGAATGGAGGAAGGAGCTTTTTTAAAATTTTCATTCAGTCAGAAAAGTTTTAAAAAGACAGCCATTTAAGAGGGTGTGGGAGGAATGTGAGGAGAAAACATAGGAGGAGTTGAAGGGAGAACAGAAAATGGGAAAAGTAATGTAGTTATATTTTAATTTAAAATTTTTGATAAAATATTCTAGGCAAGTAAACATTTGGGATAAATCATGATATTATTGTTTATAGTATGTACCCCTTGGCATGATGTGTTTGAATCATATTTCATATCTTTTGCTTTTAAGTTCCCAATCTACAACCTGAGTCTACTCATAAAACATATAAACTAACTATAATCAAATAACATTATACAAAATATTTGTCATATTTGTCTTAAAATTTAATATGACCAATAACTAAGAATAAGTGGGAAGGGGAAGGAATAAATAAGCAACTAAACTCTACAGTGATGCTTAAGAATAAAGCACAGCTCAATATAGTGTGGTATATTGGATGGAATCTGAGTAAGAGTAGGAACAGGGAAAAACCAAGGAACTCTGATATATACATATATGCATGAATATTAAGCTATTAAATATCAATGTGAATTGAGGTGTCTATATGCTTCTCTTTTTTTCTAAAATAATACTTTCTTAATCAACAAGTTTTGAAAATTTAAATTTATCCATAAGATCTGTTTTAACATTCAGTATCCTAATTAATAAAGTTCTTGGAAATTCCAAACTTTCAAGTCATGACTAGAATCATACATCCCCTGCATTATGTCTTTCTCATAATTTTTTAGTAATTATCCTGTAAGTCTGGATTGAAACTATATAAACATGTGCACATGCACACACACAGACACACACACACACACACATGCACACATTATCTACCTTAAGGCATTTTAAAATTATAGCTATTGCATCTACTCTCATTTTTATCTTTTGAACTTTCCTCCTTTGACTATGACATTTCCTAGAGCATCCTACATTTTTAGACAATTTTTTTTGTCTTGTTAGTCAGTTCGTCATGATTCTGTCAGTACTTGATTTTAGAGATCTCCCTAATGCTGTTTTCCATCTTTTCACTTCTCATTGCTAACTTTGCTCTTAGCAGGTACATTGTTGTCATTAACTAAAAGCAAACAAGGTGTCACTCATTGGTGTTTCCTATAATTACTTCTTGTCTAACCGGAGCTTGTTTTTTTGCATTCAAGCTATGCCCAGAGAGGCAGCTTTTTGTTACTTTTAAACTTCTCTGTCAAATATAATTTGCAGCCTGTCAACTTGTTCAGATGGTTGATATTTATCCAAACGAAATAGCCTATGTATTCTTTTATCAAAAAATTTCAAGAGACATATATGGCAAGCACAAAAAGGATAAATTCCCCATGACTGTGAGATTGATGTTTGATAACTTCATAAGAGAAAATGGACAATAAATAGTAATTATACTTTGCGGAAACTCTTAGAATGAAAGACTGCAAAAGTGTTTATTAAGACCCATCAAAAGAGCTTGCTGTGAAGACATACAAGAGTGATTGCCTAGGTAAAGCTTCTGTAAAGAATGCCGCAGAAAATGAGTCCTATAAAACTAAAGGGTGATGGACCCAGACCTAGAAACAAGAGAAAGGAGTGAGCGGAAGCCAGGATGAACTTAGTGATGAGAATCTGAAAAGCCTCTTCCTGGGTATCATTAGTAAGATGAAAGATTGGATGTGATTGAGGTCAGAGCAGAGGCAAGAAAATGATGATGCTTTTTTATGTTATTC
Source organism: Arvicola amphibius (assembly GCF_903992535.2). Taxonomy (NCBI): domain Eukaryota; kingdom Metazoa; phylum Chordata; class Mammalia; order Rodentia; family Cricetidae; genus Arvicola; species Arvicola amphibius. The sequence goes on along the minus strand of NC_052054.1, from coordinate 97,482,765 downwards.
TACGGAGTTGGACTATGCCAGGGATTTAATAGTAGCATGTTTGCGTTTTCACAAGATTTTTTTTTCTGGAGATAATCAGGAGACAAGGTTGAAAGGGGGCATAATTAAGGTAAGGCAGAACGTAGCTGTTACTGCTAAGATTTAGTTGAAAATTTACAAGATAATGAATTGAGACCACAGAAATTTGAAAGAATGGGGGTGTATGTTGACTACAGGTCTCCCCATGCCCATCAAAATCAGCACTTCTTAAAGTTTTAACGGAAATAGACAAAATATAATTATGAACTTTAGGAATTTAGAGATATCCTGTGTAGTGGGTAAAATCGATAACTGTATTGGGTATAGCCATGATACACCCAGAAACAATTTTGAAGACAGATGTCTTATGGTGACGACATCTGCTTAGGTAATTCATAATTTACTTTCAGAAAAAACAATCAAATTTTATAGCCTCTGTTACGTTCAACAAAGTGCTTTTATCTTAATGTGTGTGGATTTGCAGGTAAGGATCATTCACCTGCATTGCTTCATCATCATCATTTCAGCTGAACATGTGATATCTTTCTGTTTTCTGTATGGTCTCTCTTTCTGCTTCTTTGTTCTTCTTGCCCCCTTCCTCCTCTACATTTACTACATGCTATATGTCTTGAATACACCTGGCCAGGCTGGAGCCTGTTCCACCAGCTTTCAATCTGCCTAAGCAGTGGAGAAAGAACTGGGCAATTTGTTCAAATCTTTCTCACTTGCTGAGATACCTTTCCAGTTATGGTAATTGCCATATATCTGAAAATTTAAAGCAACAGAGCTTTATCAATGCCTAAGTTCATTTCTACTACCATACTCTTATGCTCAACAAAAGGCCAAACTCACAGCAGGAGACCCCCAAAGAATATTGTCCTACATTTCAGGGACAAGAGGATTCAATATAGCCTCTGCATATTCACCAGCCATATTCAGAGTCTTATGAAGCTAAGTCCTTAGGTTTGTCAGAATCTTCATTAAAACAATCTCTACTTGCACAAAATGTAGTTTTAATTTATATGTTCCTATTATCTTTGTGCCTTAGTTACCTGACTCAATCCATGCTTTTTCTGTTTCACAGATGGTCTTCTCTATCCTTTCCAATTGTATCTGAGTTATAGTTAATTCATGGTGGGTAGAATATCTAGACAGAGTTAATTGAAGAGGGACTGACTGCTCAGATACAATTAAAAAGGATAGTGAAGACCATCTGTGAAACAGAAAAGCAAAAACAAAGAATATGAGACAAAAATCCTCTGAGTTTGGATTGTTTGTAGCATAATTAATAAAAACTCAGCCAGAGAAATTCAACCTACAATTCAGAAAGCAAAGCAGCCAGTCACTGGCTCTTTCCTTGACCTCAGGAAAAAATGGCAATCCTGCTTCCAGGAATCTCAGAATGAGACTGACTGAGAGCTGTCTCTTCCAGTTTTATAATCCTCTATAGTTCTGGGATTAAAGGCATGCATCACTGGAATTAAAGGGATTAAATGAGTGCATCACTGGAATTAAAGGCATGCACCGCCTGGTTTCTATGGCAACTAGTTTGGCTACTGGGATTAAAGATGTGCATTACCACTGCCTGGTCTATAAGGCTGGCCAGTGGGGCTGTTTGACTTTCTGATCTTTAGGAAAGCATTATTTATTAAAATACAATTGCAATGCCGCTACAGTTGTGTTGGCCATAGAGTCCAGTGTTGGGTATGGTTCATATATCTAGTGAAACTCCATTAGATAAGACTGATTTCCATTTGCAAATATTTGTTAATTAAAATATTTCTTGGCAAGGGTTTGGGGATCATGTCTGCTTTTCCCTTTCAGTGCTGGGTCCTGTCTGGTTTGAAAATGTGCAGGACTTGTGCATGCTGCCACAGTCTCTGTGAATGCATCAGATCTGTTGGGTCTGGGAGACATTTTTTGATTGGTGTCATCCATCCCCTCTGGCTCTGGCAATCATTCTGACTTATTTGCATATCTCCCTGAGTCCTGAGGGTAGGGGTTTGATGATGACTTTCTATTTAGGATAGAGTGTTCCAGAGTCTACCACTTTCTGCACATTGACCAGCTGGGGGAATCTCTAATAGTTCCCATCTACTGCAAGAGGAAGCTTCTCTGATGATGGCTGAATGAGAAAGTATCTCATTAGAATGCTATTTATTTGCTGCTTTTATATAGCAGAACAATAGTCTTTGGATTTCTCTTAGGTCTATGGTCTATTTAGTCTCAAATTTTTGACTACCTGAGCAGTGTCAGGCATCTCAAAGACTGGCCTTAATCCAATTAGATAGTGTTTGGTTATTCCCACAACACTCGTGCTACTATTGCACCAATGCATATTGCATCTGGGTTACTTTCATAGGTCACAAGGCTGCTGGTTAGTTTTTTCCACCAGTAGCATGAAGAGTACTGTATAGTGCCAGGAACACTGATCAATAGAGGTGAAGACTCTAGTTAGGCATCAGCTTGACTTTTCCATGCCAAATGAGATATGCCAGTGTTGTCTTTAGCAATACAACCTTAATATCAGGTTATGGAAAGCAATTAATAGGCTTGGCAGTAGCCTGAGTTGTTTTTAGTTTTCCATGGAAGCACTTCGGAGAGCAGCTCAATTAGATGTGAACCATTCCTGGCATTCCTGGTTTCCTTTAGTGACTGAAAATGTCTAATGGGGGCATTGTCTGCCTGGTTATTTGTTGATTTCATTCACATTTCTTTCTTATATGTCTATAAATTAAGAATCTACAATAGTATGTTTCTATGTGACCCCTCAAATGACTCTTAGTGCTAGTTGTCAACTCACATAACCTGTCCCTTACCTCCCTCTTCTACCCTATCCCCGTTTCATCTTCCTCGTCTAGTCTGCCAACAGCATCTTCCTAACTTTATATTTTATTTCCCCCTTTTCTGGAGAGTTTCTCTATCTCCTAGTCCCATTCTGACCTTTCAGCAAGCCTAAGAGAGACCATAATGAAAGGGCCAGGGGTTCACTGGGTTTGCATTATGAGTTGGAGTTTCCAGGGAATGGAGTTGATGTGGAAGGAGAAGCACCAGCAAACAATAGCTACAGGACTGGGAAAGACTGGAGAGATCACAGTAGAGAACAGGAAGGAAAGTGAAAATCCAGCATAGTCAAGGTCCAGAGTGGCCACTGGGGCTTCCAGGCAGAAAGTGTCTCTAGGAATAGGCAGCTGATGCGAAGAAATGGGAGTGGGATAGAAGGGAGGGCTTTGAGGGCCCACAGGATGGGGGAGAGCTGAGTTTGCAGCCAGGTTCTGTGAAGTTCCCAAAGAGTGGAGGATAGGTGGGATGATGGGATCTCTTTTTCTTTAAATGTTGTTGTGGTTACTGTGTGTATGCCTGTTGAATTTAGAATCACATAAAGAATTTTTCAAGAATTCAACAAGAACAAGTAAAAGTGGAAAATATTGCTCATAAAAATTCTTTTGTCAGAATTTATTTTAAAAGTTTAATTGATGACCAAATCCAAAGGTCTTTCTATGTTAAAAAATATGTGATTTTTTTAAACACAGTTTAAACTTATCACACATATACATATTCCCAAATATTTAAATGTAACTTGCTCAGTCTTTTCACGATGCTGTTTGTATATATATGTTTTCAAGGTTGGACACTTAGTATTATTAGATAACCATTTGGTGTGTTATTCCCCAGAGAAGATTATTTCTTCCACTCTCAGAATTCCTTGGTCAGAATTCCTGTAGGTTTTATCTAGGGTTGAGGACCCACGAACTTTATTTTTTCCACTATCACGCGCCTATTTGTGCCATCCTTGTTCTGATTATGTTTAGGTAGCTATGTTGATGTGACTTGGTGGGTGTAGTTTTTCTGGTATTTCCGGGACACACAATCTCATAGCAAAATTTCTTTTTCTCTAACTCTTCCACTCTTTCTATTCCCTCTTCTGAGAGTTCCCGAGACTTAGGTGCAGGAGCTGCACTGCAGATGTATCTGTTGGGACTGGGTTCTACCACTCTGCATTTGGATCTGTTGAGGGTTTCTGTAGTAGTATCTTTCTGTTGCAAATAGTGTTTCCTCAATGAGGGGCGAGAACTACACCTATCTGTGGGTATAATGATAAGTCTTTGGAACATCTTAGGGCTTATTATTCTGGTTCAGTAAAGTGGTGAATGAGGGTTCTCTACCAAGATCCATGACTTCTGTAGCCCTGTGTAGTCGGCTATGCTGCCAGTACCAGGCATGGTTTTCCTCTTTTTGAGTGTGTCTTAAGTCAAATTAGAGGGCTGTTGTTTATCTCCAAGTATGCACATACCTTTTGCATCTTTAGGGTTATCATGCCATGCTGGTCATTATTGGAGTTCACAGACATCATAACTGGGTGGACTATTGGTTCCATCTCCCTCAGAAGCTTGCATGGTGCCTTCTGGTAACATGAAAGCTAGTCTTCAATGAGGAGGCTTTCAGGTAGAATCTGGGTCAGTTCTTCAGGTTGTCTCTTGTTAGCTGTATGAGAATGAGCAAGTTGTTTAAACTTCCCATGTATTGTCATTATCTACGGACTAGGAAAAGTTATGGTATCTTTGCTGTAAGGTTGTTATAAATATAGAGTGAAACTGTCAAATGTCAAAGACTTAACATAGAAATGACACTTGCATGTGTTCTTTAAGTATTATATACAATTAATGATGAGAGGGATTCTTATAAAGGATTCCCCTCATCTTGGAATAATAACAGTCACTACCACAGTTTTTGGAGGTAAATAAGCAACATATTCTAATGAAAATAAAATGCCAGTGTTATTTTCTTCTCATGGTTGGTAATTAATATGAATTAAATGATTGTGAACTAAGCAATTCTTTCTTGTAAAATATAAGGCTTTAAAAGTTTGAAAAATAAATAAAAATGTTAATGATATGTTCAGAAAAACTAAGTGGTTTGATCACATTTTGAATAGTTTGATAAACAGAGATTATTATTGGTGTTTTCCATCTTTTTATATTCTGCCTTATCAACAAATAGTCTGACTTCTGAAGGACAAAATGAAAAATAAAAATATTTTCCACCAGCTAGTTCAGTTTCTTTTAAATGGCAAAAGTGTCTGGCAATTGCTTTACTGAGAATTTAATTTTCTTTTCATATCTTTCATGCTCCGTGGTTATATAATGACTGTTTGCAATCATACTTTTCCCCAGATTAAAAAAAAAAGCCTTTGAATTCAGTCATTGGTTGAATGTTTAAAATAACTACTGATAAAAGAATTTTATAACCAATATTTCCCCATTTACTTATTCTTGTTATAGCAAAATTCTTCATATTATCTTAAAATTAACTTTCTCTATCAAATCCTTTCAGATTGCCATTATTCAAAATTTGTTTCCTCAATCTTGTTGTATTGATTTTCTTTTTATAGAATGGAAGAACTAAGAAATATGTAAGTACAAAATAAGCTGGCTCTTCTATAAATATGAAATAGTTTTTATAATCAGTTACTAATTGAACTGGGCATTTCTTCACATAAATGTAAATTCCATGTTGCACTGCAATGAAAACATAGATATTCATGTTTTTCTCTGAAATGATCAATTAAAAATAAAATACACATAAATCTGACAAGTGCTCATGGTCTGTGTCAATATTATAACAGTCAATGTTATTTTATCTCACCATTTTTGTATGATTAGCAACAATATTTGTATATTTCTTTTTAATATCTCATTGTTTTTCTGGGGACATGGGACTGATACAAGGTTTTACATATTCCAGGAGAGTCTCAACTTCACCCTGTTGGCAAGATTGGCATTGACCTCCTGGTATTCCTCTTCACCTTCTGAACAGCGGGGAAAGTAGAGATCTGCTATGTATTCTTATTGGGAAAATGTGAAAATTTCTGTACAACAGCCTTTTATCTCTTTTACTATGAATTTCCCAGAGTTCACCTGGCTAGTTTTCCCACTGAAGTGATCCAGTGGCTTGTGACTTGCTGAAGCATGCTTCCTTCCCATTGGTGCTGTTGTCTCAATTGCCCAATCCTAAGTATTTTATCAACAGTTTAGTTTGAGTTGATATGCTCACTCCAGAGAGGTGGACAAGGGGCAAGAGGGAAATGTAGGAAGGGGGAGAGGGGAGAAAACACTGGATCAATGTTCAGGATTTCTCAGTTCACAATAACCTTGAAAGCTATGCTACCCTAGAAAGTCAGTCTGTTAGGGACTCGAAGAGCACAGACCAGCAGTAGAAGGAACCTCAGTAATATAAGTCATCATGCTGAAAATTGGAATGAGCCTCTTATGCTGGGTAGACCAGAAGTCTGCTGGGATTGGTCAGTAATGGAAGGTATTGACTGAAACCTCAAATGCAGTTCCTTTCCTATGTCTGAATGTCTTCGGAGCTGGAGGCTCTGAGGCGATGATTTGGGAAGCAAGGAATCTACTGAATTTGATGTGTTACATTTTTATTTCAAATATTTGTCTCAAACATGCCTTCATTTTAGTAGACTGACACAATGTTTAAGTTAGAATATTAGAAAGTGTTATTGTTTTAAAGGAAGCATATACAGATAGGGATACAAACTTTTTTTTCTGGAAAGGTCCTGTTGTCACACAGAAAATCCAAACAGCTTAGTGCCAGGCAAACAAGAGTCTTGGTCACCCTAAATAACTGCTTAGAAATAAGACTTTTTCTAGCTCTGTGCATTGACTTTTTTCCCTCATAAAAATTTTATTCAAGATTACAGCTAACACAGGTAATGATTTCTAAACTTTGAGACGGTACTGTAGCCCAGTTTGGTTATACAAGCTTTGGTTTCTTGGTAGGGGGAATAAGCTACTGTTATTTATTTTATATGGTTATTAAGATCTTTTCTCTGTATGCATAAAATGCTTTCTAAATATCTCATTAATCCTCACAACATCCTTATTGGTAGGGGACAACATTATAACTTCAGGGAGTGAAAACACTTGTCACTCTAAGAATGACATTCTATTACTTAATTTAATGTGCTTTTATGGTAGCAGCTTGAAGCTTAGTAAGATTAGCAAAGGAACTAGTAAATAAACAAGAAACACCATATTAAATATAAATGTATTAGTACAAATGTAAAACACTGAGCATGGTGTTTGAGATGGAATAGCACACAGTGCTTTCTCTCTCATTTCTATTTACAATACAGTTTCAAATGCTCTGTTTAGTGTTTTCGGGATTATTATGTGTTTTAGGGAATTTCTTTGTTGGTGTTCTCTATGCTTCTTGTACCTTGACAGGCAACTTCACTTTTAGATTATGGTTATTTTCTTCTATGAGCTTGTTGAAAATATTTTCTGTGCTTCTATCCTGTGTTTCTTCTTTTGCTATTCCTATTATTCATAGATTATATCTTTTCATAGTATCTGGAATTTTCTGGATGTCTCATGCCTGGAATTTTAGATTGAACTGTTTTTTTTTTCTAAGTCATCCATTCATTTCTTTTGTCTTGTCTTCAATGCCTGAAGACAATGGTTCTCTATTCCATAACTTATACTGTTGGTGAGTCATATCTTTGTTTTTTTGTGATTCTATGTCTATTTTCATGCCTTGATTTTATTCACCATTTCATTTCCCCATTTGTTTCCATTTCTCCAGAGTCATTAAGGGGTTTATTCATAGCCTCTTTAAGGCCCTTGAAATGTTATAATTGCTATGTTCAAGTTGTTGTCTTGTGCTTCAGTTATACTAAATCTTTCAGGCCTACTATAGTAGGGTTACTGAGCTCTGTTGGCGTCATATTATCCTGCGTGTCAATAACTGTGTTTTTGTTTTGTTGTCTAAGTCATCTGAGGTTGTGATGATGCTAGGTGCTGATTTCTGGCATTGTCTTTGTTGGGTGGGCATAACCATTCTTGGTGTCTGTTGCCGTCTCAATTTTAGGCAAGTGTGATGGTTGTGGGTTGCCTGCTAGGGTGTGCTTTGTAGGTAGGTCTCTGGGTAGCAGAAAGGAGTAGAGAGGTGGGCTAGAAGAAAAGCCGCGGAGAGCTTCAGGAAAGAGTTGAGGAGATCCTCTTCCCACCTAGAGGAACAATCCTCAAGGAGTAGTAAGTGTGGATGGAACTGTAGCTGTAGGTACCATGCCAGTAATTTGCAGTAAGGCCTTGAGAGACATGGATGAAAGGCTTATGGAGACCCTGGAGCTGAACCAAGAGGGAGAATCACCAGTGAATAGAGGTGAGGTGACAGGAGAGGCACCTTTCAGAAACTTATTACCCAGCTGAGGGTGAGAATGGGAAGGTCCCAGAGCAGGACAGGAAGGATAGCATGATTCATTTACCTGAGTCCCGTGTAGAGAGAGTTTCTAGGTGTTGGAAACTGACAAAAAAGGATGGGGGTGGGAGCTGGGTTGGCAGTAAGGTTTGGGGGTATTCCCAGGGAATGGAAGGAATGAGACTGAGACCCTGCAGCAGCCTGCCTCTGGACTCGGGGATGAGAATATAGAGACAAAAGTGGAGGACAGGAAGAGAAGTGGAGAGCACCGCACCCCCAGCTCCAAGCTCAGTGTGTCCACTGAGGATCCCAGGTAGCAAATGCTTCTAGTGTTGGCAGTTGAAACAAGCCGATTGGGTGAGGCGGGAGAAGAGGGTTTTCTGCAAGGATTAGTCAAGTCCTCAGAGAACAGAGGTAGCTAGGGAGACGAGGTTCTTGTAAGCATCTGTTACAGGACTGGGGAGGAACTGGAGAGGCTGAAGTGGAAGACAGGACAGAGAGGGGAAATCACCTATTTGAGTCCAGTGTGGCTACTCTCCAGATGTTCTTAACTGACAGAAAATATCATTCATCCTATCATGAATTGTCCTAAATCAAATTGCTGTTGGCCCTATCAACTAATAACTGTGATATATTTGTCATGCTGTTTTTGTAAGAATACAGTGATCTTTTCCTTGTGAGCAGAAAACATTTCTACAGTTTTAAATCATTTTGTTGCTTATTATTTAGTAGACGTTGAAAATACAGCCATTTCTATTTTATAGCTGAGAGTGTTGGCTGTGTGAGGCAATGATTGAGAAAAAACAAACAGAAATAGTTTCTGGATTCCCAAGCTGGGGCTTTTTCCCCCAGTAAGCTTCTCTCTGTACTATGCCATCACCCCATATGTCAGATTTTACAGCAAGCAATCTGTCCTGGGCAGTGGAATCATTTTATTTTGCTCTATAATTAATATAGAATGCACACAGAGGTGATTTGTACTAGCTCTAGAAATGGTAATCAAGGTTGCTACTTTCACATTGTTGGGTATTTATTTTTCCCTCCAACATTAAATGAAGCAAACTGTTTAATTACCTGCGAAGCTATATCTGTCTCTTAGGAATTAAAGTTTGCCTCCACATGAAGGTGAAAGTAGTCATTTCTAATGAGTTACAAGTTAAGCAAAAAACTCACTGACTAAAGATCCTGCTGTTCATCATGTGTGCAGTACATACTAAATAAGTTTTATAGATGCTATAGATTGCTTTTTGTGAATATACTTGCTTATTTATGTTTATTCAGTGTGTGAGTGTGTATGTGTGCGTGCACACACGTGCAAAGATGTGTGTGCATGCATGCATGGCAGATAGGACAACTTGCAGGAGTCATTCTTTCCTCCTACAGTGTGGGTCAAAGGGACTGAACTTACATCATCAGGTTTGGTAGCAAATGCCATTATCCATAGAATCCTCTTTTCAGACGTTATAAAGATTTTTTTAAACTTTTTTTGAATATTATATTAAATTCTTCTTTAGGTCACAAATTCCAAGATAGATTAGAAATTTACTAGATGTTATAATTAGTCTTATCAAATTTTAACTATTTTAAGACATTGCATTTTGTGAATAATCCAGAAGTTGGGAAAAGACGTTTCCCAAACATTTCAGAGATTCCAGATTGTACAAAAGCACATCCCATAACTGAAGGAATGTGGTGGCTTTTAAAAGTTTATTGTTTATTTTCTTATACCAATGTCAAAACTATGGTGTTTATAGATAGCAAGTATAGCTGTGACTCTTTAGGTTTGACAAGTTCCAATATAAAAACTACTATAAGAAACCTATCTCAGATAGGAAAAACATAATTATTTCTTATTAGAGACAGTAGCTTTTTAATCTCTAATAATATAGACAAGCAATGTAGCTCTCAAGAGATATACTTCCTTTAGAAGGACTCATTATAAATGTAATCCATATTATAATTTCCAAGTGGTAGGGGAAGCTATGTTATTAGAAGCATGTGGGAAACAATGCCTAGAATACAGTGTGACACATTTTCCCAGTTCATATAACGCATGTTTGAGAAGTACACAAATCTAGGAGCAAGTAATGCTATATTTTCTGCTGACATTTATATGTGAATAGCAGCATCATTTAATATTTTCTCCAGCCATGCACCAAATGCTTTCTGACACTATACGCTAACTTTGTACAGCACAGAACCAGGTGTCATTAGTGACAGAGGAGCTGAGCTGCAGGCTTGGTTTAATGTTTCATTTTACACATTTTTTTCTAGGGATTGAGATACAAATATCCTGAAAAATTCACTTCGATGTCTATGAATCTTCATAAAGGCAAATTCTGTTGACTTTAACATTCAGTTTTCCAGAAATTTTGAAAGGTTTGAATTTGTACTTGAAAATGCCTTTTTTTGGCACTCAACAATAACTTTTTTGTCAGGCAGTCTATGACATTAGAATTAAGTCCCAGTAAAACCATAATTGGATGCACAGAGGCTACAATGTGGCTTCCATTCAGTTAGCAATGCTGTCATCTCTTTAGTGTGGCAAATACAAAACCCTCGATATCATTTTTGCTGCCTATCATTACTAATCCATGACACATTATGTGACTTACTCTATCTGCATTGAATTAAACTTCTCATCAGTCAATAAATCACTAATTACTTTATTCAAGTAACGTTTTTAAGGCTGGAAGGATGACTCAGTGGTTAAGAGCACTGGAAACTATTCTAGAGGAGTTCAATTCCCAACAACCACATGGCATCTCAAAACAGTCTATAACTGCCGTCCAATAAGATCTCATTCCCTCTTCTGGTATGCAGACATACATGAAGACAAAACACTCATAGAGATAAAATACATAAATAAATATTTTTTTAAAAAAATCTTAAGCCTGTAACAAAAAATTTGTAGATCACTTACATTGTATCCTATTTTTCCGAGAAGTATTATAGTTATTTCTCTCTTTTAGTTCCCATTCTTGTACTTTCTTTTGTCCCTCTGACTGTAAAATAGACATGATTATTCTTTAGCTCAGCTGCAACTATCTCATTTTCACTTGATTTCCCATTTACAGGATGGAGTATGTTCCTCGTGTCTAGCTATTATTGTCAGATTTGGCTTCTTCATCTGTCATGCTGACCCATTTATCTCCACCTGAAGCCCTTCATCAATTTTCCATTGCATTGAACATCAGGTCTGCAATATTCTCATTATTTTCTAAAGCCTTTTCTCCGGGAAGAGGAAAACACTTTTCCCCCTCTGCATTGCCCCATTTCCTAGTTCCTTCTCCTTGCTTCAAATGCTTCACTATGGATGCACATGATTTAACTCATTAACATCTTAAACATGTTTGTTTTCTCATGCTGTACCCAATAAGCTCACAACAGTTTCACCTTTGCACAAAGCATGTACTTTTCTTTTTCATTATCTATCTAGCACATGATCAACATTTATGTAATAAAGACATCTTCTGAAATTCATTTTTTGGTGAGTTTAAAATTAGTGCTACCTTACAATCTTCTTTAGAGGACAAAATGAGACTTTCCTCCACTATGGTACCGTCTCTGCTCTAGCAATGCAGTGGTGGGGAATAATGAATGTCCTTAAGAAACCCATGCAAGTCCATCACCACAAAATGATTTATAGAAAGTATTTTATCATCCATTCAATTTGTGGTGTACATAGTAGCCAACTGTTGGTCTATCATACAGAAAAATTAAATGTTTGTGCCTTCATTTTGAAGCTGAAGCTACTGAAATATTTTTCCTTGAAATATGAGGTGATAAATTTTGATGTTATTGTTGATCATATTATTCTTAAAGAAAGGACAAATCAGATACCAAAATGGTTTATAATAATTCAAAATAAGTCAATGTCACTTTTATTCTTTAATTTTTTGAGAAACTATAATTATAAGACTTTCTTGTTCTTTCTTCTACACATTCCCATGTTACCCACCTTGTTTTTTTTTCAAATTTATGTCTCACTATTCATTTATTGTTGTTACATACATATAATGGGTGAATCTCTCTCTCTCTCTCTCTTTCTCTCTCTCTCTCTCTCCCTCCCTCTCTGTCTCCATCCCTCCCCATTCCCTCTGTTCCTAAATACATAAAAAACCTGATTGGTCTGCATAATATTGCTTGTACGCATGTGTTTTCTGGGCTGACAATATTTTATTAAGAAACAAGGTTCTATGATAACAATTAAGGTAGTCATCAATCTAATAGTCTCCTCTTGTCTCTTCTCCCCTCCCCCTCCCCTTCCACCCTCCTTTCCCCCCACTCCCAATTTTCTCAGGCATCCATCTCACCTTTTAAGGATGAAAGAAAAATATAATTGTACATAAGCCATAAAATATTTACTTTACATGTGATATTGTTATGTTTTCCTTTTAAATAACATTGCAAATTCAAGACTCTGACAGTAAGAATTGTCATTTATTTATCTTAAAGTGAGTCTCAATAATCTATAATTTAAGGAATGAAATTTTAGTTCCTTACTGTGGTTTCTAATAGCTTAATTGGTTTATCCCATTATTTTCCAAACAAGACTCCCTCAAACCATTAATTATTTTATGTACTGTTGCATTACCATTATCACGTAAGGAACAAATTTGTATCACATCATTTTACATTTTTATTAGGGGTCTGGCTGATAGCAAGAGCCATTTAGATTTCCAGAAGAGTTTTTATTGTATTTAAGAAAGAAAACACAAGAATAAACCAAGAGTGGACTTAAAAATCACTCCTAACATTTTCACTACAGCAACTTGTGCCTAAGTATATGTAAGATTATAAATATTTCAGTAGAATTCTGTTAAAATTTTCAGTTCTTCCTTAATAGGCAGTGGTAAGACACACAAAAGTGAACATTACTTTAGGGGGTTTAGTTCTAGCTTTATCCTTCCATGTAGAGAGGAAAACAGCTGATTGTCCTGTTCTTTGTAGGTAAGTTATATACTGAAGGGAAATGTCAAGCATTGAGATACATTCTAAGTCATATTTTATTCTTAGGTAAATGAAATAATATAGAATGGTGATATTTACAAAAATAATAACACATAGACAAAATAACTGCTACAATTCCTGGCACATAGTTGACTCAGCTTATAGCAGTTTCTGTTATGGAAAATCAGTACTGATTATCCATTTACATTTATTGTATAATTTGTTTCTTTATATCAAGTCTTAACCACAGAAAATAATTTTCTTTATAATTTTGAGGATTTTAAAAACATATTTCAATTATTTTAATGGGATTTCTTTAATTTTTTTCTGTTATATACCAACTACATAGTTTATTACTTGATACTATTTCTTTGAAACTAATCATTTGTAACATATTGTATGTACACTGGGCAATATGAGACAGTGAGTTACTTTACTCTGTTGTTGTTTTCCCAGAGGGATATTGAAACTTATTTTAAGAAGTGGGTATATGTGTTTGTTTGAATTGCCAGGAGGTTGGAAACCCTTGAACAGCAACTGACACTCTGGCCTACAGGCAAAATTTCTTTTGAGAAAATGATTTTTTCTTCAAGACCTTTCTTCTGTCTTAAGAATTTATTATATTTTAATTAAAACACACATACATCATTTCCTTCATTTCTTTCTTCCTTCTAACACTGCCCATGTCCCTTTTCCACTAATTTCTTCTCACACTCAAGAGCTCTTCTCCTTCTCCTTCTCCTCCTCCTTTTTCTTCCTCTTAGAATAGGTATATATATATATATATATATATATATATATATATATATATACATATAGGCATATATATGTGCATAATATAGAAACACAACCTGGTGAGTCCATTTAGTGTTGTGTGTATACATGTGATCTTAGGGCTGAGCACTTTGTATTAGATAGCCAGTTATGGGGCAACAGTCATTATTTGTCTGTAGATTACCTTTAGGGCTGGACTACTCTAGTTTTCTTCTTTTAACAGTAGCATATCTGTTAGCATTATCATTCTTTGAATCTTAAAGACAAATGTCACTTGCTCTTTCTCATCTGTACTTCCTAGCTTCAAAATTTCAGATGTGAATGTTTAACCTGGACAAGGCTCAGAAACCAGGAGAGTACAAATAGATTATAGTGTGTGTATGGATGTTGAGTAGGAGGCTGATCTTTGGATTTTAAGAGTCTACTTGAAGTTGGGATGTAAAATATACCATTGTTTCCTTTATCATTTTTTAAAACATGTTTTTCTCTCATATGTTACATCCTGACTGCAATTTCCTCCCCTCCCTTCTTCCAGCCCCTCCCTAGACCTCCTCTTTCTCCCAGATTCACTCTTTCTCTGTTTCTCTTCAGAAAAGAACAGGCCTCTCCAGGATATCAACCAAACTTAGCATAACACATTACAATAATACTAGGCAGAAAACCTCATATCAATGCTGGACAAAGCAACCCAGTACGGGGAAAGGGATCCTAGAAGCAGGCAAATGAGTTGGGGAACCCTGAGTTCCACTGATAAGAACACCAAGCTGTACAACCACAGCATGTATGCAGAGCACCTGGCTCAGACCCACACAGACTCCTTGATTGTAACTTATCTCTGTGAGGCCCTATACTATTACTAAAGCCTGAATCAACTGCCACCCATAGGCTCAAATGTTCCAATATTCAGTCCCCAACCTGGTGACACTGGTTTGAGAGATTGTGGAACTTTATAACATTGAGCCAGCAAACAAAAAGGGCTCCCTGGGCGTATGAGGCTATATCCACTTGTGGATCTGTTGGGAACTGAAGAACATGACACCTCATGTTCTTGCTGCCTAAATGGAGCTGTTCCTGCCATAAGTTCTTCAACATAATGGATTCACCATTGTGAAATGGAATAAACCCTTCCTTCCTTGAATTGCTTCTGTCAGCTATTTGGTCCCAGTGATATTAAAAATAACTAACACAGCAATACCACCTCAGATATGAATCCCAGAGTACTTCCGAGTACTATTATCTTAACATTCTAGCCATCCACTGTCACTACTACTACTGATGACAAATAGTAGAAGTTATAGCAGAGCATTAAAAAATGCTTTTGTTTGAGTTATCATTAATCCTAAATTCTTATTTGTAAAGGAAATGTAGTGTTTGAAGGAAATGAAATAAAGTTGGTGGGGACAATATCAGAGGTGACACTTTTCCCTTGTGAGGAAGTTGTATTGGAAAGGTTCGTGTGTAGTTCTCTACTAAGCATGTATATACAATAAGACATTATTTAATTGAATAGTGAATAAGTCTCAGTGAGACTTTCTTTTCCTGGGATATTGGTTTATAAATAAATATTCTTAAAGGTTTATTCTTAGCTAAAATTGTCTAATACTGATTCCCCAAAGCTAAACTCCTGTTAAAACTCCCATTGCTGTTTATTATATATATTATTTATTAAATTTTATTTAGAAACTATCTTTTTTATTTTACATGCCAATCCCAGTTCTAACTTCCTCCCCTCCTCCCATTCCCTTCACCTTCTCCCCTCACCCTGGTGTAGGAAGTCCTTCTATATATGTTTTGCTTTTATTGGTTAATGAATATAGAAGCTACTTTGGCCTGTGCCAGGATAGAATAGATCTATGTGGGGAAAAATAACCTGAATGCTGGGAGAAAGAAGGCAGAGTCAGAGAGAAGCCATGTAGCTGCCACAGGAGACAGATGCCAGATGCCAAACAGAACCTTACCAGTAGGCCACAACCACATGACAATACACAGATTAATAGAAATTGTTTAATTTAAGATATAAGAGCTAGCCAATAAGAAGTGTGTGCTAATAGGCCAAGCAGTGTTATAATAATAGAGTTGCTGTGTGATTATTTTGGTTCTGGGTGGCTGGGAAACAAACAAGTGGCTTTCAATAACAGCACCCCACCCCTCATCCACTCCTATGTTTAGAGAGGACCAAGGCCCTCCTTACTATATGTAAGATATGCCCCCAAAGGGAATGGATTCCATAAGCCAGTACAAACAGTAGGGATAAGTCTTGGTCCTAATGCCAGTGGTCCCACAGTCTGCCCCAGCCATACAGTTGTCCCCCACATTCAGAGGGCATAGTTTGTTCCTCTGCTGGTTCTTTCTCTGTCTGGCCAGAGTTGATGAGCTCCTAATAGCTCAATTTAGCTGTTTCAGTGGGTATTCCTAACACGGTATTGATCTCTGCTCATATTCTCACTCCTCTCAGTTTCAACTGGACTTTGGGAGCTCAACTCTGCTGTGGATCTCTGCCTTTGCTTTCATCAGTTGCTGGATGCAGGTTCTATAGTGACATTTGTGATCGTCATCAATATGACTACAGAGCAAAGCCAGTTCAGGCAACTTATCCACTATTGCTTAGGGTCATAGCTAGGGTCATCCTTGTAGATTCCTGGGAATCTCTCTAGGTTTCTTGTTAGCCCCGAAATAACTCCCTCAATCAAGATACCTCTTTCCTTGTTCTTCTTCTCGGTCCTTTCCCCATTTTGACTATCCTGTTCCTTCAAGTTCTACTCCTCCCCTTCTCCCTTCCCCTTCTCCTCTTACCCTCCCTTCTCCCCCCACCCCCATGCTCCAGATTTAGTCAGGAGATCCTGTACATTTTCCCTTCCAAGGGGGAATCTGCATATGTTTCTCTTAGGGTTCTCCTTGTTACTTAGCTTCTCTGGAGTTGTGGAATAGGTTTGTTATAATGTGAGATTTCTCCACTTTCTTTATGTAGGCACTTCGTGCTATGAACTTTCCTCTTAGCACTGCTTTCATAGTGTCCCATAGGTTTGGGTATGTTGTGCTTTCATTTTCATTGAATTCTAGGAAGGCTTTAATTTCCTTCCTTCCTTCCTTCTTTCCTTCTTTCCTTCCTTCTTTCCTTCCTTCCTTCCTTCCTTCCTCCCTCCCTCCCTCCCTCCCTCTCTCTCTCTCTCTCTCTCTCTCTCTCTCTCTCTCTCTCTCTCTCTCAACACAAGGGTGATTCAAATGAGCACTGTTCAATTTCCACGAGTTTGTAGGCTTTCTGCAATTACTGTTGTTGTTGATTCTTATTTTAAACCATGGTGATCCGATAAGATACGGGGCATTATTCCAATTATTTTGTGTGTCTCTTGAGGTTTGCTTTGTTTCTAAGTATGTGTTTGATTTTAGAAAAGATTCCATGAAGTGTTGGGAAGAAAGTATATTATATTGTGTTTGGGTGAAATGCTCTGTAGATGTCTGTTCAGTCCATTTGAGTCACGACATCTATTTAGTTCTCTTATTTCTCTGTTAAGTTTCTGTCTGGTTGACCTGTCCATTGTGGAAAGAGGGGTGTTGAAGTCTACTACTATTAGTGTGTAGGGTTTGGTGTGTTATTTAAGCTTTAATAATATTTCTTTTACATGTGAGGGTGCTCTTGCATTTGGGGCATAGATATTCAGGATTGAGACTTCATCTTGATGGATGTTTTTCTATGATGAGTAAAACGTGTCCTTCTCCATCTCTTCTGATTGATTTTATTTGAAGTCTATTTTTTAGATATTAGGATAGCTATACCCACTTGTTTCTTAGGCCCATTTGATTGGAAAATCTTTTCCCAACCCTTTACTCTGAGATAATGTCTGTCTTTGAGGTTAAGATGTGTTTCTTGTATACAGTAGCAGAATGGATCCTGCTTTGTAGCCATTCTGTTAGCCTGTGTCTTTTTACAACTGAATTGAGTTCACTGACATTGAGAGATATTAATGACCACTTATTGTTAATTCCTATTATATTTTGGTGGTAGCATTTGTGTGCTTTTCTTCTTTGGGGCTTGCTGGTGTGAGGTTTTCTGTTGCCTGGGTTTTTGTAGGTACAGTTAGCTTCTTTTGGTTGGAGTTTTCCTTCTAGTACTTCCTATAAGGCTGGATTTGTGGATAAGTATTGTTTAAATCTGGTTTTGTTGTGGAATATCTTGTTTACTCCATTGATGGTGATTGAAAGCTTTTCTGGGTATAGTAGTCTGGGATAGTATCCATGGTCTCTTAGTGTCTGAAGCACATCTTCCCAGGACCTTCTGGCTTTCATGGTTTCAACTGAGAAGTTGGATATAATTCTGATAGTTCTGTCTTTGTATGTTACTTGGCCTTTTTCTTTTTCAGCTCTTAATATTCTTTCTTCATTCTATTTTTTTTTTGAGCTTTGATTATTATATGTTGAGGGGACTCTTTTTTTTCCCGTCAACTCTATTTTGTAAGCTTCTTGTACCATCGTGGGGATATCCTTATTTAGGTTGGGAAAGTTTCTCCTATGATTTTGTTGAACGTATTTTCTGTGCCTTTGAGCTGGAGTTCTCCTTATTCTATCCCTATTATTCTTAGGTTTGGTCTTTTCATAGTGTCCTGGATTTCCTGGATGTTTTGTGTTAAGAATTTGTATTTAATGATTTCTTTAACCAATGAATTTTTTTCCTCTATAATATCTTCAGCACCTGAGAGTCCCTCTTCCATCTCTTGCATTCTGTTAGTTATGCTTGCATCTGTAGTTCCTGTTTATTTACCCAGATTTTTTTTTTTGTTTCCAGTGCTCTCCTCAGTTTGTGTTTTCTTTATTGCCTCTCGACTTTGGTTTTTAAGTCTTAAAGTGTTTGCTTTACCTGTTTGATTGCTTTTTCTTCATTTTGTTTTTTTAAAAAGAGATTTATTGATTCCTTCCAATTTTTGGTTTGTCTTTCTTTTCATTTCTTTAAAGACACTTTTCATTTCCTCTTTAAATATCTCCATCTTCCTCATAAAGTTACATTTAAATCATTTTCTTCTGGGTTAGGATGATCGAGTCTTCCTGTTGTTTGACACTGGGTTCTGGTTTTACCATGTTGCTTTTTAGGCTTTTGAATGAATTTTTTCCCATCTATTTCTTCTTCTAATTGATGCCAGAAGTGTCTTTGCCCTTTGGTCCAATCTTGGCGGTTGATGTCTTTGTCTTTGAGAGCTGTTCTTGGTCTGCTCTGTACTGTTGCTGTCTGTGTCTCATGGTGCTGCTGAGGTCTCTTGGCCCACCCGGTATGTTTACTATCTTGGTCTGCTATGTACTTGAGAGTTCTTCTGATGTCTCTTGGTCTGCTCAGTGCAGTTGCAGCCTGTGCTTTAGAGTTCCTTTGAGGTCATGGGGAAGAGGAGGGTTTGGGAGCAGAGTGAAGCTTGTAGCTTACAGGGTCTGATCAATGGGGTGCGGGTGTTGAAGCAGCCTTTCTGCTGGAAGCTTGCCTGCTGGCTGCCTAGACAAGCTGATGCAGGTAGGGGAGGGCCCTGCGGTTTGCCCTAGTACGGAGGTTCCAGAGAGTGGTGTGTCTATCTGGGTGGCTGATCACTTACCTCTTGTTCTGCTCTGTGCAGACACAGCCTGTACTTCAGAGCCCCTCTGAGGTCACAGGGGATAGGTGGGACAGATTGGGGGCAAATGGGACTTGTTGATTACAGGGTCTGATGGATGGGGTCCCCATTGCTGTTTCTAAACCAGGGTTCTAAATGATGCATCATTTTACATATTTATTCTCTTTTGCAGTTCTAGCAGCTGAAGACTTAGCATGGATATGAATTTCATTACTGTAATTTTGCTCCCATTCCAAATCATTAATATTGATGCCAAATAAACGATAGTGTTATTCAAGCTAAATATTCTAAATTGCTCAGCAAAGGAAATATACTTCCAATTTTCTTCATTGCCCTTGCAAAATAAAGATGAACTGGAACATGACAACAGAGATATAGCCAGAAAATTGCAGTGCTGCTCTTCTGCATTTTTAACCCTTAATATTTGTTAAATTAAAGGATATGGTATTAGCTCTGAAGAGTCACTTTACTCATAGGCATCAATGAAGAATAACACTGATTTATACATTATTATGTTCAGTTAAAGTTAAAAAGTTAAAAAAATTCTTTTGGAAAAAAAACAGTATGATGATGCAATTAGAATACTTCAGCATGAAAACGTCGTACTTGTATTAATCTTAAACTGACTGGTTTTAAAAGTGCATCCTCTGTCAAGTGAATGAATTTATTAAAAACACATCAGCTAATATCATTTAATTTTGAGCCTTTAGTCCACCTATTCTCCTCATTTTAAATGTCTTTTTTCCTGTTTTATTATTTACATTGAGCAACAAGGAAAACATGAAGAGATTCAGATTGATAGAAAAATGTGTTCCTGTTATAATGTTTGTGTCTCTGTATATACATGCACATATGTGTGCATCTGTATGTGTGTGTCTGCACATGTGCTTATATGTGCATGTGTAAGTCTGTGTGGAGATATGTGTATTTGTAAGTTTATGTATCTCTTTTCTCTGTCACATAATCTTTGCAAATAATACAAATATTTGAAATATGTGTGTGTATGTGTATGCATGTGTTTGTGTGTTTGTATAGAGTAAAGGATGACCTTGTAACCCCATGTGCTGGCTATGTTTATGAAAAGTTAACAAAGCTATCGTCACTGAAAGGAGGAAACCTCAATTAATGCCTCTGTAAGAATGAACTGTAGGCAAACCTGCAAAGCTGCTGGTCCTGGGTTCTATAAGAAAGCAGGATGAGCAAGCCAGTAAGTGGCAGTTCTCAGCCTCTGTATCAGCTCCCGCCCGCAGGCTCCTGCTTTATGTGAGTTCCTGTCCTGACTTTCTTCAGTGATGAACACTGATATGGAAGCGAAATCCAAATAAACCCATTCTTCCCTAGCTTGCTTTTGGGCATGGTGTTTCATCACAGCAATACCAACCCTAGTAGGAAAACCGGTGATGGTCCTTCTTCCATCTCTCAAGTGCTCTGGGATCATAGGCTTGTGTACACAGTCTCTCTGTATATTAGACCATTGTATTTACCAGTCAGTAATTAAAAACACTGGTGAATTAGAATTTTACTGTCTCAGGGAGATGGGACGCTTTCTTCTTTTTCAAAAACTCATTTAAAACTTTTTTTTTCACACAGTGTATTTTGACCATATTCTTTCTCAGTCCCAAACTACCACACCTCCCAACTTCCTTACTACTCTTTATATTTTTACTATTCCTCAACTTCATATTCTATCTCAAACAAGCAAACAGACGAACAAACAAACTCAATGAACAAACCCCACAAAACCCAAACAAACAAAAAGTACATATACAAAGTACATATACAAAACATATACAAAGTACATATACAAAACATATACAAAGTACATATACAAAACACCAAAATAAAATGAAGCATAAACATGGGGTCCATTTTGCATTGTCCTGAGCATTCAGCCTGCCATACTATGCGCTTGGCATATACTAGGTACCTCACTGAAACAAACCAATTTTCCCTCTTCCAGCAACTATCAATTGAAAATAGCTTGTTGATTAGGGGTGGGATTTTAGGAGCATTATCTTCTTAAAGGATTACATTTAGGACCTTGAAAAGACTCTTCTAGGTAATGAAATTAAGCAGCTAGGATATCCATCTATCATTCAAATGGCCAGAGATAGAATTGGCAGTTAAGGTTTGCAGAGGAAATGCTAGGAAAGAAGCAGTCAAGGACTTACCGTCAGGAAGAAGCCTGTGCCTTTGGTCAAAGGCAAACTAAGGTCACTGAGGTCATCTAGGTCAATGTCATGTCCGCTTTTGCTGTGAAGTAGGCCTTGTATCATTACAATTAGACATTCTCAATAACAGCTTCACTTCAGGGAGCACTGTATTCCCTGTAGGACATTTACAGAGAGTAAATAAATATAGATTTGGCAAAATCGTTCATTATGACTTTTTCTGCTACATGAGCAGATTGATTAGAAACAGCACTTCCTCATTTCTTCCATAATCATAAATTTGGCAACATTTTGAACATTGTTGGTACCCCTTGGACAATGTGATTGGTATTCATACTTTGTGGAAGGTTTAAAGTTGGTACTGGCAGGCTTAGATCACGGTGTATGTAGGGCAGATTTAGACTCTGGTGGGCTGAGGGTTCAGATACACTGGCAGTTACCTGGGACAATCTACTTAACTGCTCATAATCTCACCTTCACAGCTCCTGCCAGATTTATAGGTCTTCTGTTTCCCTGGGAGTGTCATGTTGAGAACCATTTGTTAGATACAGAATGCCTGAGGCTTTCAGAGAAAGTTTCCAGTTAGGGTAATATTAACAAAGAAAATCCACAGGACTCTTTGCGGTTCACATTGAGACATAACTCACATACACACTTTTGAAATTCAATACAGCGATTTTGTCGCACTGTTACATTACTGCTGTAAAAATGACTTTTAAGCTCTATGCTCCCAGGACTGCAGTTGAAGAATACCGTTTGCTCTATTCCGTTAGTGATGTGTTGAAAAGGGTGGAAAGGAGAGGAACAAAACAAACAGCAGGGAGCAGTTATTCCTCAGGATTGTTGACCATCAGTATTTCAGGGTTTTAGACAAATACGCTTCAAAATCATTTTATCTTTAAATATTCATTGAATCAATCTACAATTTTAGCACCAATAGAAAAATAGTCTCACACCTTGGCTGCTTCTCTGTTTTTTTTTTTTTTTAATTAAAAACCAAACAAACAACCACAGGCACACAAAAGCAGCAGGAAAGCAGGCAATTAAATAGGATTGTTTTCTTTTTTTAAATATTTATTTATTTATTTATTTATTTATTTATTATACAATATTCTGTCTGTGTATATGCCTGCGGGCCAGAAGAGGGCACCAGACCCCATTACAGATGGTTGTGAGCCACCATGTGGTTGCTGGGAATTGAACTCAGGACCTTTGGAAGAGCAGGCAATGCTCTTAACCTCTGAGCCATCTCTCCAGCCCAGGATTGCTTTCTGATGCATGTTTTACCCTTCCCGAGGATTGCATTTCCACAGTCATATATAACTTAAAGGAACACATATCCTATGATTCAAGCCGTTTTACATAAAACATTGTGATGGTAAGAATACTACTTACATGTAAGTTGTGACATATGATGGTCCAGGTAAAAATGTCAGAAAACAAACTTAAGTTTAGTTTAAGCTTGTTAGAATTTAGAAAGTTCAGTCTGGAAGAAAACGCCAGCTCTTTCCAAGGACGTCGGATTAAGTGAAGTAGTGAATACAAAGTAGGGTTTGTTACTTGGAAAGGTGAGGGAAGTGCTGTGCTAGTTGTGAATTGTAAATAGGTTTCTCTAGCTGTGACTCATCGGCAATTTATTTTCCTTGTTTGTAACTGATTGAAGATACAGGAAAGAGAAGACAAAACAAAATTACTTTTAGCTTTCCTTTGCTTTGAGAAAAACAAGATCTCACCATGTTCTTGGAATTTGATGTTGGCTTTCATGCTACCTTGTCAGTGAGAATATCAATATTCTACTTAAAATTGTGGAAATCCAAAGGTTGGCACCTGGTGCAAGGTCACGGCATTAAAAACTTAGAGTCAGAAATGAAACGCAAAGGATTCTGACCCTAAGACCCAAGTTGATGCTTATTGCTCTCTACTGTCTCTTTTCGAAATACAGTGTATTTTCGAAGGATTCTTTCAGTCATAGCAACGTAAAGGACACAATTCTTTCCTCAAGCAGACTGAGATAGAATTTATTCTGGAACCAAAATATCAGAAGCCATGGAGATTAAAGTTGCACCACATTTTACAGCAACAGAACAAAGGGAGTTATAGATCAAAGCCCTTTCAGATACATTGATGGGTGTCGCAGGCAGTCAGCTCTCTGTACAGTTTGGACATATCTCTTACAGGCCTCAGGTAATGTTTGATGGCATTTAGCTTTTGAGTTTGTGAAAGCTGATGGTTTGTCCATTTAGTAATTGATGAATTCCACAGGATTTACAAATGGTTACACAGTGTTAGCTCACACCCGTGGTGGACAATACATGAATATTCAAGAGGCCAAGAGAACACACGACAGTTTTGCCCTGGACCTGTAGCTGCCCAACACTGCTACAGTCATTGACATTTGCATCTCTAGACTCCATTCCCGACAGTCTGCATTTGAGGAAGGTGGCTGGAAATTCTGTTGATTGCTCTGAAATCACCAAAATTGGAAAAAAAAACATGTAAAGTCTCTTTTGATAGATAAACCACCTTAACCATCAGACTAGATGCATTTTGTCTGACATTTGCTCTATTGTCTTCAAGTGTGATTAAGTTTGGTAGAACATTACATGATCCCTAAACTCTTTTTCTCAGTGAACACTCCTTCCGAAGAATATTTCCTCTGCAAAGATGAGAAATCCTCTTTATCCGTGCCGTTCGTATGGAATATCTCACATCCTATCTACTCTTCGCCTGTGTCTATCCGTAGTGCAGACTTTTGTTTTGTTTTTTCAGTGCATGCGTATTTAGTGACTGTTATATTTCTTCATCACCTGCGAAGCTACTTGGAATATTCCATAATCAATTTTCAGTTTTCTGAAATACAAAATGAGTGTATGAATGGATGATACCAAAAAAGATAATAATGATACAAAACCTGTGTAATATAAGTGAGTAACAAATGAATCCAGGGCTAGAACACAGTTCAAACCTTGAAAATCAAGCATGACCCTGAATTAATGGTGTTAATAGCAGATTGGTGTCATTATTCCACAGCTTTGAGGCAAAGGCGTCTGGGAAGCACTTGGCTAGCTTTTCATTTTGAAGTAAAAGTTAGAATCCAGATTTTGGCTTGGGCTGTGGAATTATCAGAAGCTTGATTACAAATTGACCAGCATCCAAGTTCCCTCAGACTGTTGGCATAATTCATCTCTTTGTGGCTGTAGCATAAAGGTTTCATGTTTACTTGTGGGCTGGTAGTTGTTAGATATTGCTCTCAGTATCCACAAACTACATGTAAGTTTTTACTTTGTGTCTATTTCTATAGACCTTTCAAAACATGGAATATTCCTTTTTCAAATCAGGCAGTGGAGAGTTTCTCCACCAGTTGTGCTGCAACAATTGTGTGTGTGTGTGTGTGTGTGTGTGTGTGTACACAATATATATGCATCTATATATATATGTATATGCACACATGACAAAACTTATAACCAATGTTGAGGTGAACTTCAATCTTACTTGGGACCAATGATCTATTTTCAAGCTTATTAAGATTGCTAGAAGAGTTCATTTTCATAAATGTTATGACTAAAATGCCTGAGTTTCAACAGTAAAAGAAAGGTCAGGTGACAGAGGATTGTAATCAGATGTGGTGAGGCTCTAGGGGCTATGAGTTCCCAGTAATAGGCAAGAATAGCATGTGACATCAATTATATAAATGACTTCTGCCAACAACCCGAGAAAACCTAGAGGGTGTCAATCCCCTTCTGGATGTCTGGGAAATGCTACTAGAATCAGCCTGGCTTGATGGGAAAGAATGATACTTGTACTTTGTTTTTCCTTTTTATGCCGTCTCTAATTTACCACATGAACACAAGCAAGGCATACACTGTTCATATTTAATTTCCTCATATCTACGACACTATGACATGGTAATTAAATACGGATTATACAATCAAAATCTCTTGAGTATGTATTCCATCTTTCTTTGTATTTGTTATCTTTTAAGCCTCAGCTTACTTTACCAAATACTACTGTTGTGTCAAAGAATCACATATTTATTAAAGTGTGAAATCTGGCTATCAAGTAGTTAATATGTTTATATGCACTCAAATTTTTATGATCATTATTCCTTAGACAAAGAATGAGTTATTATGTGTGAAATACTTTCCAAGAACCAAAATTATGTGACAATATTTGACATTTTTAATAAATTTTATAAAAATCTGTTCAACCTGAGGATATAATTATTTTTGTTAATGTCAAGAACGTGAGTAATTTTTCTGTGTATTGGTGAAAGGGTTATATTAATTCAAGACACTGAATTAAGTTAACAGACTATAAATTCTCTAGATCTTAAGATTATTACTTTGTCAGAATGACAGCTTCTTCTACAAGTTTTAATTTGCAGTATTTATTATTTCCACATCTTTGAATCTAAAAATTGAATTCCCTAGGAAATTAGTGGGGAAAGAGAGTCAGTTGGATTAGATCATATCCTAGTATCAATCAAAAATATCATTCTTAGTAACATCTTGTTGACAATATTTTTTACCCATTCTTTATTAGTGTGGGTTTTGATTTAACAACTGCAATATATATATTTTTATTCTCTCTTTAGATATTTTTATCTGAACACTTTTCTACTCCACTTGTATTTCATCATCATCCAAGCATTTGTAGTATTGTCTCTTATTTGGACTTATACCAGGTGCAAAAACAGTAAAATCTCAGATGCAGACATGTACATAAGATCCACTTATTTCATTTTGATGTGAGACAATGTTCATTACCTTAGAAACCAGATGGTGTGAGTTCTCAACTGTTTGCTATGTTTTTTTTTTTTTTTTTTTTTTTTTTTTTTTTTTTTTTTTTTTTGAGACAGGGTTTCCCTGTAGTTTCTAGAGCCTGTCCTGGAACTAGCTCTTGTAGACCCGGCTGGCCTTGAACTCAGAGATCCGTCTGCCTCTGCCTCCCGAGTGCTGGGATTAAAGGCGTGCGCCACCACCGCCCGGCTGACTGTTTGCTATGTTAAAGAGAATTTAAGACTTTTGTTCCTCTTACTTTCTGTGGGAATTGAGTTAGACACCAACTTTCTTTGAACAACACATTTTTGATTCTATTTTTCTACATTCTAATTAATACCTGAAAATAATTTAGTTAGAAATATAGATGTAGTGAGAATTCCTTTCAAATAATATTAAGAAACTTAATATTATGTGGAGGCATTTGTATCTTCACGAGACAGGTTTCAATATCTTTCTTCTAAATGATGCACACTAACCATTCTCTCTCTCATCCGTTATCTATATTTTGCTATAGAAACTATATCCTTCAATTTAGAAACATGGAATATTAAAAAGATGATGAATTTTGAAGTAGTGGTGTAAGTTTCTAAATTATATTCTAGATATAGATAAATTTTGGGAAGCACTTTTGAGAGCAATTTTACATTCTTGTTTAAAATGTGTAAAGAGTATATTGCCTCATCAGTGTTAAAGGAAAGTTAATTTTATTTGCTTAATCTCTATTCAAAACACATATAACATGTGTTTAAAGTTTCATTGAGTCATGAATATTCAGTTAAGTTTTTCTATGCTCTATAGTCTTAAAAATAAAGTGCACTTGGATTTTCTATATTTTAACACTAATTTCTTAAATTGTATAAGCACACAAGGTGTAGTTCAATGGGCTTCATAATACACATAACTTCCAATATAAAATAAGCAAGTTACATAGATGTAGAATGTCACACTGCTATCCACTATTTACCAATGTAAAAGGCATAGCATTTAAGATGAATAGGGTAGAAAGATGAGAGTATTAATTTGCTATTTCCCCAGCTTCTTGTGCATCAGTAGCCAAGACAGAATCCATTGTCAGAATGCATATGGTATGTGGTATGAGATAGGATTCATGGAACACACACACACACACCCCAGTTGACAGTGAAAAAACAAACCCAGTGAGAAAGAGATGAATAATTTGATTCTTTCTATCCTGCACATTGTTTATTCTTTGAAGTGTTGAGAAAGTAGGATTAGAATTAAGAAATGAAAGCCTATACTTTTTTTCCTGGAAAATGGGACATCCAAATTTGATTGTTTACTGTTATGGGATATTTTTAATTGCACTGTGACACTCCCAAGACTGATAAAAATGTTTACTTTGAATCAGAGGGTGGAGTTAGCTACTAGCTGAACAAAATTAGTCATAGGGGTTTTGGAGGACTGAGGACATATAGAGAAACAGGAAGTACTAGGGTGGGGCTTATAAAGATTATTGATCATTTTGGATCAAGGAAGGAATGAAAGAGAGAGAGGAGGTCGCTGGTAACTTTTTTTTGCCACTTCTTTTATCTTTCAGGTTCTTACCTTGGATTCTGACTCCTAAGATTTTATTGATAAAGAATAATTAAATGAACACTTCAGCTCATTAGCATGGGTGATTTAGGTTCAAATCAAACACTTTTAATGATTGTATAATCTCAGTGTTTCTAGTGCCAGAGTTAAAGAAGAATGTGGAAATGATTGGGAGGCATACATTAAGGAAGAAAATATTTTTTTACACTTCTTCCTGTTATTTTAATGAGTGAAGAGATGATTTATGTGCACTCAGTTTATAACAACTACAGGACTTCTAGAAATGCACATCATAAAGATATCTTTCATAGAGTTCTCTGCCATTGTTTTCCAGGTGAAACCTGTGCATATTAGGTCTTCTGAGCTCTCTGGTCTACACCCTTAACTGTGCTCAGAGTTTCTTTCCATGCTCCTCTTTTTTTTTTTTTCAAATGACAGGGCACTTTTAAATGTTACTCATTCCTAAGCTTATGTTGACAATTACATTTGTCCTCATACTTCTTAGACAAATCTATTTTTTAGTACCAGTGATATGGTTCAGTAGCAGAAAACTTAGCTAGCTTATACAAAGCTCCGGGTTTGATATAGGTGCTGCAATAAATTAGCCAACTAACAGAAAAGAAAAGAACAAACTTTATTTTACCTGGGCATAGTGGTCTGTGCCTTAATCCAAACACTTGGGAGGAGGATCAGGAGTCAAGGCCAGCCTTTGCAACAATATTAATCCCAAATTACACGAAACTGACTTAGAAACATAAAAATAAACCACAGAAAAATTTAAATAACCTTGTCAGGGATTATTGTGCACAAAACATTAAGTGTCCAGTAGTATAGATATCACATATAATCATCTATAGTTATATAAATCTATTGGTTGGTGACTTCTGACTTAATAATAAATATATATCTATAGATTAATCTCTTTTGAAAGATTAGCAGAAAATTACCACATCAATAAAATCAATTTTATAAAAATAATTAAACATGGAGTGCTGTGGGATAATGGTTTTACCCTGTAAAGATTTGTTTCTTGTATTTGTTTAATAAAATGCTGACTGGCCAGTAGTCTGGCAGGAAGTATAGGCAGGGTGACCAGGCAGGAAATAGAGGTGGGGCAATGAGAACAGGAGAATTCTGGGAAGAGGAAAGATTCAGTCTGCAGTCATCACTCAGACATAGAGGAAGCAAGATGATAATACCTCACTGAGAAACGGTACCAAACCATGTAGCTAACATAGACAAGAAAAATGGGCTAATTAAAGATGTAAGAATTAATTAATAAGTTTGAGGTAATAGGCTAACCAGTTTATGATTAATGTAGACCTCTGTGTATTTCTTTGGGAATGACTGCAGGACCAGGTGGGACAGAAACCTTGGTCAACAATAGAGGAAGAGAATAATTTCCATTTCCTGTTGCAGTCAACTTAACCTTATTTTTCTTTAAAAATTTATATTTATAAGAAAAGCAAATTGTAAAAAAGTTCACTTTCAGTTAAAGACACTAATATTCTAAACAAAACATTTGCATATTCAATCTCAAAACATGGAAGAATAATACATCTTAAAAGGTAGGTTTTATCCCATGAATGTCTAGTTGTTTTCACACTTAACCAACAGAGTGTATCAGTTTAATAGAAAATGATCTCAGTAGACTCAGAAAACACGTTAGGCAAAGTAAACAATCATTCATCAAACAAGCAAACAAACAACCTCAACTCAACAAAGGGAAAGAAAAAAATATCTTTAATCTGATAAAGAATGTCTCCTGAAAAATAACAAATGATACCTTAGTTAAGCTAAGCAAAAACAGACTTTAATAAAAAGATAGTATCAGATCACACTGTTTTTTGATATTTTCCACGGAAATTAATACTATTTTCAGAAACGCAGTGAAAATATAAAAATTATTATAAAAGAAACCCAAACTCTACTTGTACAGGATATTTTGTATGTAGAAACTGCTTGAAAAATTAACAAGTAACAATGGACAGCACTGTATAATAAAGGGTCAGGTGCAGAAATAAGATAAAAATTGCATTTCAATGTATCAGGAGTGGAATGTTGGATACTGAAGTAGAAAAATAAAAATTTTGGAATAACAGCATAATGCCATATATATATGTGTGTGTGTGTGTGTGTGTGTGTGTGTGTGTGTTTTCACATATATATGTGTGTATGTGTATCAGATCATGAAAATGACAAAATCATGCAGGGATTAATTAAGAAGTGAAATAGTTTATAATGTATCATGTGGAAAACTAAGAACTTTACTTAGATTATTTCTTTCTAAATTACTATTTAGATTTAACAAAAATGTTCTTTTAAATAGCTAAGTCTGAACTATATGAGCTGGCCATTTTGAGTTTACTTAGGAAGTCAAAAGACATAGAACATTCAAAGTGAAATGGAATGAGCTGTGGACTGATTATTTAATCCCTCTTAGGATATACTGAAACCTAATCAATAATGCAATGATATTTGGAGGTGGGACAGTAATGAAGAATTGTATACTGGTCTCTGATAGTGGGTTCAACTCTGCTAAAAAGGAAGAAGAGATACTGAAGAAACAAAAGAGGAAGAACACACTCCCTCTAAATAAGACTCAGACTTATCTATATAAACACATATGTATACATTACACACACACACACACACACACAAACACACACACACACACTAAACTCTAGTTAAAGACTTTATCAAAGGCAGGCAACATTTTGTAGTGTTTGAAAATATTCATACATAACTGGGGGCAATGTAGGATATAAAATCTATTTGTTGAAACAGTTTTTTACTATTTCTTATAACACCATGAATTTTCACTGATAGGTAATACCCTTAAATATAAAATCCTGAATATCCAAAATGAATTTCACAAGAATATGAACACAAGCTTTATTTATATAAGTCCAATATGGAAAAAAAAACCCAAATCCATTAAAAGGAAAATGGATGAGCAGACTGTGTTAATTCAGGGAATAAATGATTATTTAGAGAAAGAAAGCAGCTGCTAACTCAGTCAATACACTTTGACTGAATATCAAAAGCATTTGTGTTGATCAGATGGATACACACTATTAAAAGACAAACAAAACACACAATGTCTTTCCCCTGGAGGGCCAGGGAATGATTAGAGAAAGTCATGAAGGAAGGTTCCAGGGAGACAGGACTGTATATATCTTAAGTTTAGATGTTTGTTCATAGGACAGTCTTCAAAACACACCCATATTTATGCCTTGTATATTATGTTTGTAAATTTTACCTCAAGCCTAATATTTAAAAAGATATAAAAGATATCTTTATAATTTATTATTACATAAAACAATATTAGAATTTGAGAAGAGTTGGTATTATGTTTCCATAGTTGTAGATACTGGATATGTATTGCCAAGTTGCAGAAATCCCAAATGAAAGCGTGAATTTCTTGATAGTGGGACTAATAGTGAATTGATGTGGAATTTCCCTCTGTTATGTTGTGAATATGTTTTATTTGGCCTATGTCAGGGCAGAATAGAACTAGGTGGGAAAACTAAACTGAGTGCAGAAAAAAAGAAGGCAAGATCAGGTAGATGCCATGTAGCTGCCAAAGGAAAAAAAATGCTGGAATCTTACCAGTAAACCACAGCCTTGTGGTGATACAAAGATTAATAGAAATGGGTTAATTTCAAATGTAAGAGCTAGCTAGGAATACACATAAGCCATTGGCCAGACAGTGTTGTAATTAATATAGTTTTTGTGTGATGATTTGGATCTCGGCATCTGGGAAATGAATGAACAGTTTCTGTCTACAAATGACGCCAACCTGGGGCAAGAATTTCCACAAAAAGCCTAAGAAAACTCAAAAGAAAAAAAAAACAGGGGGCTTCTAGACCCATAAAAGTGGAATTCAATTGGAGCTTCTTTGTAGCTGCAGGTTTTTTTTTTTTTTTTTTCAGATAGGCTCTACTAGCTGGCAGGGAGCAGAGGTGTGGCTCCTTTAAGAGAAGGCTTCCTGACTCAGCATTAACAGCAAAAACTGCACAGCTTCTTTGAGAGACAGCTTCCTGGTTCATGCTGGTGGCACAAATAGCTCTGGCTCTTTCAGTAGACTGAGCACTTCAATGGGGTTTGTGGGCAGCATGCTGCAAGTTGCTTGGTAACAGCACGGGCCAACTGCTTCCAAGAGTTGGGGTGGTAAACATGGCTATTCATGAGTTTTTTTTTTTTTTTAAATGAGTATTGGTATGGGCTAGGTTGATTCAGTGATGTCACATCTGATGTAATGGTTGAAATGAAAGCCACCCACTGGGAAGCAGACTAAGAAACCACTGTGAGTCGGTGGCAGAAAGAATAGTGAGAAAATACTACTGAGGGAGAGGCTGATGATCAATTTTTCTTTGAAATTTTGGACTGAATGTGTTGCGGGAGCTCCTTCCCCACTTCAGCCAATAGCCACTGAGATACCAGCCCATTGGGGCGTGGTCTCTCTCTTTAAAAAAGTGGCCACTACCCTCTACTTGCTCTCTGGCTTCCTGCTCTGGCTCCGCTTCTGGTGACTAGGCTCCCTTCCTGATTGCTTAGAGGGCTGTTGTCTGGGACCGTGATCTGTAAGTTTTTCCCCTTCAAATAAATAACCATTCTATTAATCATAATTCCTAACTGGTGTGGGATTGTTTGTGACTTACACCTTCATGAATGTATAGAAAGTATTTCAGAATTGCTCCACTGAGGGAGGACTCACTTACATTTAGGACCTACACTCTGTGTGAAAGCTGTTTGGGAGCATAACTTTGATTTGTCTGGCCAGTTTCATAGACAGGAATGCTTCTAAGTGTCTCTGTGTAGCACTTGAGGGTAGGGGAAGAGATATGAGCAGGACCCCAACAGCCTGATTTGCAGGATATAATGTACCTGTTTCCTTCACTCCCATGGAAAGCAGAAATATGTACTCTTTAAAATCATTTCATGAAGCAAAACCGATTCAATATCTTTTCCTCTTAGGGAAAAAATGCCATAATAAGTCACTGTCTTTTAGGGTTGTGCCCCTATGGAAAGTGTTTGAGTCATCCTGTTAATAATGTACAGATGAGGTAGGTGTTGAGGTAGGCTTTATTAAAATATGGCAAATCAAGTCCAGAGCAATGCACATGCTAGACAAGTGGTTTCCTGCTGAGCTCTGTATTTCAGCGCTGTTACTATTTCTGGCTCTGGATTTAGTTGAAACGGTCTTAACAGGTATTTGTAAATAAGCTGGCTTTCATTTTTCAAGCTTATACAATTCTTTTGCTGCAGAAAATTACAGGAAGATTTGGGCCTTGCTAGAAAAATATCCCTTTTGTATATGCAGGGCACCTACCAGCTTTTCTTGATTCTTGCCAAATCAAAACATTTCAAAATTCTCCTTACATTTTCATCCGCTGTTGTTAGTAAGAGAAAGGGAATTCAGCTTGTCTATCTATTCCTTCTGAGATATGAAAAGTGGCCAACTTTGGCAAGAAAAGCAGGCATTTATGAACCACTGGTGAAACTTGCAGTATTTTATAACTTGGCTTGCACCTTCAGTATTTATACAAATGAAATGGGGTCTTGAGCTTGGTGAACAAAGCCACAGTTTCCCCTTCTGCTTTTTGCCTCAGAGACATATCTGGGGGGAAAAAAAATCCAACCTTCTACCATCTGTAGTTCCTTAGCAATATGGAAAAGAAAAGAGTCTGATTATTAATTGAGGGTGAGTAGCTTCTCAGTGATTTAATAAGCCCCGACTATCCTGCATGACTCTCCTATCTTTGCCTGAATTATTCAAGCATTTTATAGAATCAGCTTTTCTCTTCCACAAAGAACCACAGTGGTGGACTCAGGGTAGCTCAGCATCACACAACAATGGAATTGCATGGTTCTTATGCACAGGATTCTTGTTCACAATGCGATTCCCTTACTGTTGTGCATATCAAATCAAGAAGAAAACAAACACGTCCCGGCAGCAGAACTGATAATGAGTTGCAGTCATTCATTTCCCAGTCATTAAGAAGGCAAAACACGAAAATTCGCAGAGAGGACCAACAGGGCACCCCACTGTCTAGGTCCTCCATACTGAGATAAAACCCCAGCCCCCTCCCCCACCTCCCTCAGTTTCTCTAGCTAGCAAACAGGCAAGCTTTCTACAGGCAGGCTGCTCCAATACCCCCACCCCATTGATTTGACCCTGCAAGCTTCAAGTCCCATTCTGCCCTGAAACCCTCCTATCCCTTCAAATCTAAAAGCTTAAGAGATCTGTGTAGGCTCAGGGAAAGCAACCAGGTGGACCAGGTTCTCACAAAAGCTGGTAATGATGCAACCAAAACATAAGCCTTTCACCAACGTTCAGGACTCTGCTGTCATAGAGGTCTAGAACTTAACATCTGTGAGTCTGGCCTAAACATTCAAGTCTATTTTGAATTTCTTATAAACCAATTCTAATATTTTAGAATTGTATTTAAAACTATTCTAAAAAATCATTATTGATTTGCAGGTGCAGATAATCTACCATTATCTGCTGAACACTTTCTCCAGTATTTAAAACATAATGAATGCAAAACTAAGCTCCCCCTGCCCCCTCTCCCCGACATCAAAGTTTAGAGAGGCATCCCACCATAGGGAATGGGTTCCCAAAAAGTCAGCTCATGTGCCATGGACAGGTCCTGGTCCCACTGCTAGGGGCTCCATAAATAGACCAAGCTACACAGATGTAACTCACATTCAGAGACTCTAGGTCAGGCCCATTCAGGCTCCATAGCTCTCAGTCTAGACTCCAAATAAAACCCACTTACTTTGAATATAAGTATAACTTACTCTATGATCATATTAGCTAGGAAAACTAAATATTTGTATGTATATAGCTGTTGTTTGCTTTCAGGACAAATAATCTTAAACATCTCCTACATTATGAGCTTTTCACCATACATAGAA
The DNA here is from genome assembly GCF_903992535.2 of Arvicola amphibius. NCBI lineage: Eukaryota > Metazoa > Chordata > Mammalia > Rodentia > Cricetidae > Arvicola > Arvicola amphibius. Next base: position 97,447,788 of record NC_052054.1, on the reverse strand, counting down.
AATCCCTGTGAGCTCAGTAGCCATTTTAACTCATTCATGAGTACTCAGTAACTTTTGCACAGGACTTCAAATTTAGGATGGTGGGGTACTAAATTATTTCCCACATGTGGAAAGACTAACCCCTATATTTGATGGGTTTTCACTTGTGAGTGAACGAGATTGATCTAAGGAAATCTATAGAGATTAATTATTTAAAGCTATATCATTTCTCAAGATAAACACATATGTGTCATATTGCATATCAATTAAAACATATTACAGGTGAGTTAGAGAAATATTATTAAGCCTTCATGAAACTATAGATCTATGATTAAACCACAATGGCCTTGGAAGAAGACAGAATGTGAGAGGTCCTTGGGTTCCTGGTTTCTCTCCATGAGTGCTGAGGAATGGAAATATAGAGTTCTGGGGGAATGGGGGGAATCCTTCATGAGATTATCACTATTCACTTGGTCCAAGTCAAGAAAAGGGATTGCTTTATTGACAACCAAGAATCTGCATTTGTTAATAGTGGATTATTGGTGATATGCTCTCAGTTATATCTTTATAAGAATTAAATAACTATCTTGAACTATTAGCAGACCTATACTCATTGCAACATTATTTACAATAGTCAAGTAGTGGAAGCAATCCGCATATCTACAGATATTGTGTGATTCCTGGATGATGTTGTTGTCTTGTTTTTAATTTTCTGAAGAATCTCTCCTACTGTTTTCTAATAGTTATATTACTTTAAAATACTATTAACACTGTTCAAGTAATTTATTTTTACTGCATTGCAAGCTATGCTTGCCATCTTTAATTTGTTGAACATAGTCTTTCTAACAGGGGTGTAAAATGATTTCTGCTTGTATATTCTATTCATAAGTAATTTATCCAACTTTTTTGTACCACTGTTTAGCAACCAGCAACATTTGTTTACAGATTTTTCCTTAGGTTCCCCATCTCCACTCTATGTTCAATCTTACTCAAAAACACTCAGGACTGTATTCCTCAGGACATTATTCTAGTTGTTTGGATATCTTAATCAGGAAATTAAAATGATTCAACAAGAATGAATTTTGTTCCTGTGGTGAGAAGAAATTGTTATAAACATAAACATCTCTTCCGTACAGTAAATAGGAGAGTAAATATTTGAGAACCAGTACTTAGAAGTAATTGGTTTTGACCAACGTATGAAATGTCTTAAATATATTATAGCTCAGCACAGAAGGAATTTATCAAGAGAATACAGCCAGTGGAATGCATATTTCACAAAAGTAAGGAGACGAGTAACCCTCTGTTTGATATTAATGCCACATTGTCTCTATCCATTGGAGTATTGTTCAGACATTAAGAAGGATGAAATTAACACTGAAAAGGCAGTTCTGTTACAAACAGGCACTGTTTCTTTTAGAGCACCCGAGTTTGATTCCATGCAACCATGTCTAGCAGCTTACAACTGCCTATAACTAGCTACAGAGGGACACCAACCCTATCGCTTCTGCAGGCACTTGCATTCAAGGGCACATACTTTCCCCACCTATACACAACTTCAAATGAAAGTAAATAAAAAAGAATGAAAATAATGTCATTAGCAGGAGAATAGAATTGGAGATCATATGTTAAGTGAAATAAGCAATTATAAATATAAAAATGCAATTATATCATACTTTTTTTCCTCAGGAAAGAATAAACGCTGAGATAGGAAAAAGACCAGTGTAAGGGAAGGGTTAAATAAGTGTTGTTAAATTGGTGAATCCAATGACACATCTTGTGTGTGTATGTATGTATATATGTATGTATGTGTATATGTGTACATTAAATAATATTAATAATTAAGTTAATTTAATTAATAATTAAATATAAAAATGTAATGTGAAATACATCATTCATAAAATCAATATGCACTAAAAGGGTGAAGTAGTTAAAAGAACTACGAGGTTTGGAAGTTATCAGATAATGTTTCTCAGAGGAATATTTATGTAAATTATATATATATATTCTCAACATTATTTATTATGTGTTTCTTGACAGTTTCACTAAGCAGCTCAAGGTGGTCTAGGATTAAAAATTTTCCTATCTCAGCCTCCCATGTTCTGGGGCTGCATATATGAGACATCACATCCAGCTTAAATTTTCACTATTACCAGGAGAGATCATTAGAATTTTATATAGGTATACCGTTTTTATCTTTTAGTACAGATTTTTTTTTTTTTTTTTTTATGTTTGACACTCTTTGACAACTAAGATAGGTCAGTAGCAGGGATTTAAAATATCAGGGCCAGGGATGGTAAGGTTTACTTGTTTATAAGGTATTAAATTTGATCTCCAGCAACACACACACACATACACACACACACACACACACACACACACACACACACACACACACATGCATGCACATGCACACATGCACACAAATGTGGAAAACACCAGGGTCAGTTGTAGGGATGTTAATGACAAGAGATTTTGCCAAAACCCCCAGCATGAATTTATCAGGGTTTCTGAAGGATATTGAAAGACTGTAGGGTAGAAGCATCAAGAAATTTAACCAGATCAAGAATATGTTCAGCCTGAAAAAAAAAAAAAAAAAAAAAAAAAAAAAAAACAGAATGGCAAGCTTAAAGCAAAAAATGTGAGTCAGAATGTTGTTAGTTATATAGCTAAGATAATTTGATTCAGAAATTGTTTGGTATAGTGCCTGTGAAGGAATGTAAGACTTTTACTTGAGATAGGCTCTTACCATGGATCCCTAGATTGTCTCAAACTTGTGATTCTTCTGTTTCATTATCCTCCGCATACCAGACTACTTTCACATTCTTGGTCATAGTGGCTCTTTGATAAATCATATTACTTTGACTTGACATTAAGAGGTTAGAAATTGATATAGCTATAAAATTGAAATGTTGGGTCATGAAAGATGGGTATAAGGTCACGAAACACCACAATAACTCCAAACCCAGACGGTTCTGTCATTCTTTATGCAGGTGACACAGCTGTAGAAGGGAGTCTGTTCTCCCCTTCAGAAAACATGGTGTGGTCCTGCTCTTTCACATGAATTAAAAAAAAAATTAGGAGGAGGCAATTACTTTAAGCCAGACTACTCCAATCTAACCACATTCTGTCCTAGAAGAGCAAATGTTAATGTAGGTAGACAGATCTGAGCAGTAAGGGATGCTTAGGTATGCCACCCTCTCAATGTAATGCGATGTTGTAAGTAAATAGTAGCTGATTCTCTCAGTAGAGACGTTTTGAAAATTTTTGCAATGTGAGCTGATATAAACACGCAGCTATTTATGAACAGCTGCCTCGTTAGAAAAGTGCTGACTTACCCTGCACCGCATTGATGCTGATTAGAGGGTAGACACCAACTCGCTGCAAATCCGGAGTCTGGGAGGTTTGTCCTTAGGAATATATTTAAGACCCCAAGGAAGCTTAATGAGGGATTCAGCTGTTAATACAGCCTCTGCTTCAGACTTTCTAATTTTTCCCCTCAAGACTGCAGATTTCAGAGGAATGAAATTTGAATCTGTTTTCTAGGATGAATTTCACAGTAAGAAGACTCAGTTTTTGAAAAGGCATTTCAAAATATCATTTCCTCTATTCTATACATGAATTCATTGTCACTAAATTTTCTGTTCCAGGCAATCTCTCTCTCTCTCTCTCTCTCTCTCTCTCTCTCTCTCTCTCTCTCTCTTCTCTGTGTGTGTGTGCGTATCACATTTAGTAGGCCTTCTTAATAGACCAAGGCAGGAAAACAATGCTTTTTAAAAGAGAGTTAATAATAATTGTTAAGTATTCAATGATAGAGATATAAATACAAGATACAGAACTGGTCTAGTAAGTATATTATGCTTTTATTGGGGAGGTGGATGACTTCCCAGAGGATGTAGGGCAAAGATGCAAAGCATGTGCAAATCCAGCCAAGTAGACAAGAAAGGAGTATCTCTTCCAGAAGGGTATGGGGACTGACATCCCATTCCCATAGACGCAGTATAAGCATGAACAACAATAATTATGGTTGGATTAAGAATTTAGGGGGATAGAAGGATTGGAACTAAATCTGGAGATGCATGGTGTTAGCTGCTAATCAAAGATCCTTTGTTCTTGACTAATGAGGGTTTCATTCTGTAATTAATGGCAAGCCATTGATTGCCTTCAATCAGATGGGTGATGGTTTTAGATATTCTGTGGTGGCAAAGTCACTCTCAGGCAAGATATTGGGTGAATAACAGAGAGGAAGCTTGGACCCAGGAAGCAAAAGTCCATGAATGTAGTGGGGGTATGTGTTTTCACATAGCAGCAGGTAAAGTATAATTTTAAATGGAGAGTAATTTTGGAGGTAAAAAGATAGAGAAAAGTATTAGCATGGATAAAATTCCAATGGCGAATATCTAGTCTAGTATATTGTGGAAGAAAAAAATAGTGCTGGAAGCATGATTTCTAAAAATATTCACATTCAGATATGCATATTTAACAAACAACGAGAATTAAAATGCCAAAATGAGACACCAGGAAGAGTGAAGAGGAGCCCACTATACGTATAATTCTTTTGAAGTTTATGATGTTTTCCTTTTGCATGGTGTCAACTAATTTGCTCTCATGTTATTGGCTCCCTAGTTTATGTATACTTCAGCAATTTACTAATTGTCTATTTTGTGCTTTTCTTATTTCTACTGATATTTTTATTCATTATTTTTTAAATTTTTCTGACATGAAATGTATAATAGTCAGTGAAGAGTATAGGATTTATAACTGACAAGTCATAAAACCTCTTAATAAAAGTTTCATCTTTGAATCATATGATATACGATAAAAGTTTTATGTAACATTCTCTAACTGAATACTAAATTCTAGGTTTTCAGATTATGTGATAGTTTAGAAGTCTTATATAATCAAGCACTGATTTCCCATGCATTTGTTTTGAACATGTGAAATTAGAAAAACTATTAAATATTATTTTAAAAGTAAAATTTTAAGGTATGCATTAAATTTTGTGTGTATATTTAAATATTAAAAATTCACAGAGGGAGCTGGATTTGGTGACATGTACCTGCTGTAATCTCAATACTCAAGAGGAGGAAGCAGAAATAGACATCCATTCTGGGCAATAGTGCATTCAAGGCAAGCCTAGACTCTAGAGTACATGATTTCCTCCCAAACCCAAGAGCTAGGGATGTAACTCAGTTGAGAAAATGGATGTCTAGCTAGCACAAGATCCTGAGTTTGAACTATAGCACTACATGAACAAAACAAGGATAAGAGGAAATTTAAGTAAATGTCAAACTAACAAAGAATATTTAAAAAGTTTGAACACACTTTTAAAACCATGAAATAAATTTTATGCTTTAGTCTATTTCTATTTTATTCCCATTTGAACCATCCAGTTCCTTTAATACTTCTCCAGGATCTATCCTGTTGTGTTGGCATCGCTCTTTCCCTCCACTCACGTTCTGCAACTTAACATATCTAGCCTGGGTCCCACATCCCATGTCTAGGGCTAGTCTGACCACTACTGTCGTCAATGCAATCAATCTCTAGGCTTCCACCAGGAGCCACCATGACTGTTGATTAACCTACAGGTCCCATAAAACACCACATCCAACCTCTGCACCCAGCCAGAATAGAGGTCATGTTCAGTTTGTTACTGAAGTAGTTGGCTGGAGTAGAATGATTATTGCCTAAATATTGCTGCCAGAGTGGCTCTTTCCTTGGCCATTATTTTATCAGACTATTGTTTCCCATAATATTAAAAAAACTAGCCAATTATTCTTTCCATCAGTACCCAGTCTTTCATATAAATGGCAAAACTAACACCCAAGAACTCAGTGGCATGTCTGTCCTTGGTTTCCAAGCTTCTTAACTGGTCTGCATTCTTTTCTGTGGAGTCATGTGTTTGCTTAATAGAAAATGGGCATGCCTTTAGCAATACTTAGCAGGAAAAAAATCAGTCTACATTATCTTCTAGAGTTAGAAGCCCTAGCTACTTTTGAAATATTAAGCAAAAAAGTAAATAAATTCAGTAACATACTGTTATATGCTTGTCATAAGAACTCATGGTATAGAAAGACAGTAATAAAATGATCAAAGTAGACAAACAATAGCCATGTCAAACAATAAGTATGTTGAAAACAACTAGATATTTATATCAAGCAGAATAATTTTAAGAAAAATAATTTTTCCAGCAGTAAAGAGATTGTTTACTGAAATTTTATCTATCTGGGAGGAAGATACGATAATTTAAAGTACTTGTTATTTTCTAGAATGTGCAATATAAATGGTAAACTAAAAATAGAATAAGTCGAATCATCATGTATATGGTTCTACATAGCCTTTATATTATTAGACCAATCTTACAATAATAATATAAAAAATTTGAATGGTAACATTAACATCAACTTAAAAGACATTTATCACTCAATGTTCATGTTGTTTATGAAGCATACATTATTTTTGAGTACACATGGAATGTTTGTAAACAGTATCTCTCCAGTCTTGTGGCATGGGTCATAAGTCACATCAGATATGGATAGTTACTCCAACTAGCTTCTTGCTACCATTTCACTAGCATAATCTTATAGATTAAAGGATTTGTGGCTAGGTTAGTATTTGCTTTTTTTTTTTGTTTTGTTTTTTGGTAGCCTGTAGCGGGCCTTCCTGTACCAAAGACACCAGAATGTAAGAGCAAAGGCTCTATGAAGGCAGTAGCTTGACTTTTCTATGTTTAATAAGTTATATAGGTGTTGTCTTCAGCAATGGGGTCTTGCTGTCAGTTTGTGGAGTGCAACTTATAGTCCTGGCAGCAGCCTGGGATTTGGGGTATTTTTATGGGACCCCTTTGGCCAACAACTCAATGAGATATAACCTAGTTATGGTATGAGAAACTTCATTGGGTGTTAAAAGCTGGCCATTTGGGGGCACTTTTCTCTCTATTTGTCATTTTCATTTAGAATGCCTTCATATATGTATATAATTTAGAAAGTTTGTACTGTATTAGGTTTCCATGGTACACAGGTAATATTTAATTTTAGTTCTTTCTTCTCATATTTCATCCCTTGTCCCTCATACCTCAACTCATTCCCACTTGACCCTCCTATTCCACAAACCCTATCATTTATAACTATTTTTTTCTATCTCCTTTTTCTAAGGAAGTCTATTTGTTCCTTTTCCCTCAGTTTTTATTCTATACTTAACCTCTGTGGCTCACAATGAATTGTACCTTGGTTATCATTGACATAAAAACAAATATCTACATATAAGCAAATGCATATAATATTTGTCTTTCTGGGTCTGGGATACCTCACACAGGATGAATTTTTCAAATCTTCAAAGTTATTTCTAAATGTTCTGAAACTATTTTCTTAGATTTAAAAACTGAAGAATCTTTGGAAAATTCCTGGGTTTGACTATAAGGAATGCAAAGAAAAAAGGCTTTATTTAAACCATTTCTGTGATGTGGGAGTCTGTATGGCATGAATATGTTTATTACCACTGTTCAATAAAGAACTGATTTGGCCTATGGCAGGGCAAGGTCTATGACTCTAGGCAGTCAATCAGGTCGAAAGAAGGTGGAGTCAGGGAAATGTCATGTATAGCCAAAGGAGAATGATGCCAGAACCTTACTGATAAGGTTCTTATGGCAAAATATACAATAATAGAAATGAGTTAATTTATGATGTAAGAGCTAGCTAGGAATACAACAAAGGCATTGGCTAAGAGTGTTGTAATTAATATAGTTTCTGTATGATTATTTGGTATGCATGGCTAGGAGAAAAGAACAGTCTTCATTTACATAATAACACTCAAATGTTTGACAAGAACTTCCACATACACCATAAGAAATCTTTAAAAAAAAAGGGGGGGGTTTCCAGATATACAAAAATAGGAGTCAATTGCAGCTTCTTGGTAGCTTCATATTTTCAGATAGGATCTGTTTGCTGGCTGCAAGCAGATGCTATGGCTCCTCTGAGAAATGGCTTTCTGGCTCATGCTGCATGCATGAACTACTCTGGCTGTTTTGGAGGCCCTGCTATGAAGCACTTAGGGTTTGTGAGCAGAGTGCTACAAGTTGCTTAATGATGATGTAGACCTGTTGCATTCCTGGAGCTGGGATGGTGAGCATGGCTAGCAGAGGTGATAAACCTACCTTTGCCATGTTGGACAGGGTAGAACCAACAGGTAAAGACTCAGTATTAGTTCTATCCATGCCAACTTAGCATTAAAAAACAAAAAATATAAACCTCTTCTGGTCATAAAGTGATTACAGGTACATAATAAGACAGATTCAGATGAAAAAGACCTCTGAATGTGTCATTATGTTGATTAAATCTACATTGGCTTGAGAAAGAGAGAGAAGAAAGAGTAAAGACAGTCATAGAGTAAAGGAGTAAAGATAATAAAATAAATATTAAAAAGTAATAAAGTAACAAAAAGTCACCTAAAGATGGAAAATACACAGAGAGACATTTTATTGTACAGATTGCTAAGCTAAACCAACACATATATTTTAAAGGTATTTTGACTTCAAAATTTGAGTCTATAGATATGCTATTTTGAAGGAGAGGTTCTGCTTTTGTGTCTACAAAAGATGAGAACTTGCTGATTTCTTCCAGGCTAATGTAGTTTGATGGAATAAGACCCCCAAAAGGTCTCTGTGAGCCTACTTCAATAAGATTCTGGGTAACAAAGAGGCTCTTTATGGAGTTTGCTAGTCATATGGACAAGAAACTCCTCTTATCTGGACTGCTTGATGGTATGGTGTATAAAGTGGACATACAGGGCCCACAGAAAAATGACTGCTGAACTTTTCTGAAGAAGGTGAGACAGCCCTTTAGAATTTCTGCTTCATGAAAGAGTCTGCCAGACATTCTACAGGACACAGAAGAAAGCAACTGATGAACTTTGCCAATACAAGGCATAATAAATCTTCAAATTTCCTGCTTTATGGAAAAGTCTACCAGAAACTATATGCCTGTAGGCTGGAGATGAATGCCTCAACATGACAGAAGAACTTTGGGTAACTGTCCAGGCAGTGAGTTGTCTCTGTCAATTCTAGAGTTTTGAAATTTGCTTACATTTCACTTCCTGTTTATTCTGGGGTCTTTGATGGAGTTTAAGACAGGTAGTTATAGTTATAGTTTTAGCAATAGTTTCCTAGTTATGATGAAAGATAAATTAGATATAAAATTTTAGACACACAAATAGAGGATAGATAATAAAGTATTTTCCTTAATTTGGAAATGTAAATGGAGTAAATGTTGTAAGTATAATTCTTGCTTGAAAACTGTTTTGTATACTTAATTTTTCTATGTTAAAGTTAAAACCTTCCTTTTTATTTAGACAGAAAAGGGGAGATGATGTGGAATTCATCTTTGTATTTGGTGAATATATGTTTTATTACCATTGATTAATAAAGAAGATGATTTGGCCTATGGCAGGGCAGAATAGAGCTAGGTAGTCAAACTAAACTGAACGCAGGGAGAAAGAAGGCAGAGTCAGGGAGACGCCATGTTACTGCCGATGGAGAAAGACACCAGAATGTTACAGGTAAACCACAAACGTCATGGTAAAATATAAAATAATAAAAATGGGTTAATTTAAGATGCAAGAACTAGCTAGGAATATGTCTAAGCCATTGATCAAGCAGTGTTGTATTTAATATAGTCTTTGTGTGATTATTCAAGTCTGGGTGGCCAGGACAAGAGAGCAGTCTCCATTTACAACTCTGAGCACATGAATACCTTTAAAACTTATCCATGAAAAGTAGTACATGAATAATTTTACAATTAGTAGTATCAAGAAAGAACATTCAGTAAAATATAGTTAAGATGTGTGATTTCTTACAAATAATTTCAAGTGTTATTTTACTATTGAAATTCCACACTTTTAGAAACTTCAGTTTATCATTTTTTCAAATTTAATGTCAATATCACTTGGATGTTGGTTTTGAGATTTCATAATGAAAAGGTAAACCCCATGTACTAGCTATGCAAGCATTAGCACAGAGCAAGTAAGCTCATTGCACTCGGGAGGTTCATATGTATTTTGTGCTCCAACACAATTTATTTTTCCTTCAAAATATAACTGACTCATAGGCCCATATACTTTGCTGAGAGCTGAGATTAGTTAAATAATAGGTTGCCTAATAACTTGGGCACATGAACAATCAGAATCATAGTTACCAGAGAGAGAAAAAACCAGAAAGGAGATATGTGCAAAAATAAAACCCCATCTCCTGAAAAATCAAATGTTTTTCTTTTTAAAAGTCAAGCACCATTATTTTATGACTATAATAGAAGTTTCTTTAACCAGAGTAGTACACATGTATAAAACAAGGAAAGTCATTTTTCCTCAACGTGATGATGTGCACACAGCGAGAAAATCGGATTGCTAATTCAACTTCTCTGAAATGCTGGTACAGAGTTATAACTGTCAGCTCCTTGATGGGTAGCATCAACAGCCCTTCGATTGTGTCAGTGTCTGGCACAGCAAGGAGACTTAAGCATAAATCCTAATCTAGAGGGTGGATGGTGGATTGGCCCTTAAAGCAGTCAGTATATAACAAATTGCTATCCATGGATGAAAAATGAGGTCATGAAGATTTAAATGTGGCAAGAAAGAAGAAGGTGATGTCTGCTCAGGAAAGATACTTAGTGTGAATCCATCTGTGGTAATAGATTAATTGCCTTCATTAGCAGAGATGTATATCTCACACCACCTATCAATAAATGTTTCAGGTTTACTCAGGAGAGGTTACTCTGTTGGTACAGAAGATAAAACCCATTTTAAACAGAAAAAAAATCAAACTATCTACTAAACATATCTCTAAAATTTTTCCTAATTTAAAAGGTTTGCAATAAAGTATAATTACATATCAAATAAAGAAAAGAGGATCCGAAGAGGAATGCTTTAATCAACCTCATTACAGCTAATGAATCATTTCTATAAGGCTCTGTAGTTCAAAGGTAGAAAGACACAGATAGCAGGGACGGGATCTGGGTGAAAGAAACTAACCCTACTTTGTTTGCAATTTAGTCAGACTCTAAGAGAATTAGAGTTCTTTAAAACCCATATCATTCCTTTTATTCTATCTTGCCTTAGAGTTTTCACATGTGTGCTCAAAACACATGACTCCTAATCTTCCTGATTCTATTATTACATTATTAATGTAGTTGATGTATACTAGAAAAATGCTTCAATGCCAAAATATGGATCCTTAAACAAATTTCCTTCTTTCTTTAATGGGTTTCAGAACAGGTAGTATTCAATTAAAAAGACTGAGTCCCACACCATGTCATGCTAAGCATTTTAAACTTGCCTTAGTTGAGTGGACTAGGTAAATCAGGCTAGGTGCTGTTTGGTGCCTTTGTTGATTCTAACGTCTTGTATCTCATAAATTCTTTATCATCTGTCCCAACTGAGGTACAAACTGTGGTCAATGGCAGAGAAACTGTTCTTTTTAGTCTTTTGAGTATTACCACACAATAAGAAAAGGGGAATAAAGTATCTTATTAAATTTTGGCAGAAGGCTCTGCTATTTATTCCTTAATTAGTCTGTTCATTTATTCAGAAATACACATAAAACATTTATTATGAGGCAAGGCACAGGTTCTAGAGTAGTAGTTCTCAACCTGTGGGTTGTGACCCTTTAGGATGATAACCAACCCTTTCACAGGGGTTGCCTAAGACCATCAAAATACATAGATAATTACATTATGATTCATAATAGTAGCAGATTTACAGTTATTAAATAGCAATGAAAATAATTTTATGACTGGGGTCACCACAATATGGTGAACTATATTTAAAGGTTGCAACATTAAGAAGGTTGAGGACCTCTGATTTATATGAATATGTTTGCAGCAAATGACTAAACATTTACTAAACATTAATATAAAGATTAAATGTATTAGATACTAAAACACTTCAACATGCTTTAATTCTTTGGTGTCTTGTTATTTTTATTATGCATATAGAGAAAGTGAAGCTCATAAATACATTAATCAAGTAAAGCAAACCAAAAACTTGACAAGGACTTCCTCCTCTACCAATGTTTGCTCTGAGGTTGAATTCTTTTCTCTACCAGGCCTTGGATACACAGTGGTGATTGTCAAGCACTTACTTTCCTGTTGACTCCATTCCTTTGCCTTTGAAATGTAAACTATCTACTTGCACATATTGCACATGAAAGAGTTCAGTCTTTCACACTGACTGGAATAATCCTATACAAATTTTCTCTCATTTTAAATTCCATTTGGTACAACAGCTTTACTTTGGCAAAGACCAGAACAGTGTTTCTAAACAAAAACCAGAAGCCACAATGAATTGTTCAGGCATTTATCATCAAACATTGAAATATAGGCTAAAAGCTGAATAGAACAATACAGCCCAGGGGGCAGATGCTATATATAGCTATGAGTCCCCAAAATAAAGTCTTCTGTGAAGCCTGTATTAGACTCCAAAATATTAATTTTTCATTAGTCTGTTATTATTAATTTCATTTTACTGAATAGTATGTTTAATTAAAATAGTTCAGAAATCATAATATAAAACATAATATTAGGGTCAAGTGTCCTTAGTAATGATAATTAATTTGAGTAGAACTGTTATATTTGTTTCTAAGTTTCTGAAGAACTTGGGTTCCTTTCCATGTTGACTCAATAAATAATGGGAAATCAAGTAAATAAAACTTGTTACAATAGAGTAAGTTAGTAGTATTTATTTTTTATTGAAAATAGTATTTTTTTCATAAGGGATGTTCTGATTATGGTTTCCCTCCCTTTTTCTTCCTAAATACTCTCCAGATCCTTGACCACCTGTACAAATCAACACCTCTTTACTTTCTCATTTTAGGAAAAAAAAAACAGGCATCTAAAAGAATAAAAAGAATAAAAAATAAAGTAAGATAAAAACTAACAAACCTGAGTTGGACAAAAGAAACAGATGAAAAAGAATAAAAGCACAAGAAACACATACAGACATTGAGACATACACATTCCCACATGCAGACAGCCATAAAAACATAATCAGAAGCCACTATAAATAAGCAAAAGTTCTATAAGATTAAAAGAAAGAGTGAGTGTGAAAGACATACACAGAGAAATTGCCCAGACAAAAAAAAAATTGTAAGACTCTTAATCTTAAAATTAAGACTCTTAATTCCAGGGTCATGCATATATGCATGGATTGTATAAACTTTCTTCTTTTTATAGAAATGCAGTTGATAAGGGAATAGTTGGTCTGACAACCACAATGAGACTTTTAGCACTACAAAGAAAATCTAGCGAGATTCTGAGATATATTGAGCATTTCTTTTTCCTTCACCATACTAACTGATAGCCTCTTGCTCAATTCTTCAGAGTAGATTGATTTTTTGTGAAGTATCAGAAGCAAATAATGTATATATCATGATTTCTTTCTTCATGATATAATTAACTTCTCAAAATGAAAGCTTGGTTCTGAAAAAATATTACATACCATTTTCATATACATCACTGTATTAGTTACATCTTATTATTACAAAAACACCTAACATAAATGGTTTAAGGAAGAACAGATTTATTTTGGTTTACAGTTTCATAGATTCAGTTTGTATTTATTTGGCTTCAAGTGTTTGGACTGATCATCACCATGTAGGATCAGTGGCAGAGGAGCTTCTTTATCTCACTGTGTATAGGAGGGAGGATGAGGATGATGGAGGAGGCAGGGGAAAGGAATGAGAAGAAAGGAAAGAAGAAGAGAGGATAGGGCTCTTAATCCTAGGGTCATGGGTTCATGCCCCATGTTGAGCACCAATCTGTGTGTGGAGGCTGCCACTTTTTTGTTCCTGGCTGCTCAGCACCCCCAAATAATCACACAGAAACTGTATTAATTAAATCATTGTTTGACCATTAGGTCTAGCTCCTTATTGGCTAGCTCTTATATTAATTTAACCAATTTCCATTAATCTGTGTATCACCAAGAGGCTGTGGCTTCCTGGCAAAGTTTCAGCATTTCTGTCTCTGGTGGTGACTCCCAGCATTCATTTTAGTTTTCCCTGCCTAGCTCTACTCTACCCTATCAGGCCAAGCCAATTTGTTTATTAATCAAAAGTATTCACAGCATACAGAGGGGAATCCTACATTAGATGGACATCTAGGCTGATTTCATGATGGACATCAAGGCTGATTTTATTTGCTAGCTATTGTGAACACATTCAATTCAATATTCAATGAACACAGTTGTACAGATTTTTCCATAGTAGAATATACATTCCTTTGAATAAATTACCAGGAGTGATATGGCTAGTGATGTGGTAGTTCTACTTCTAGATCTTAAGAAGTCTCCAGAGTGATTATCACAGTGACTATACTAGTTTACACTTCCAGAGGCAGTGCATTATAAGTAGAGACATGTTTTTATCCAGCCATCCAGACCCCAATAATCATGAAAAAACTATATTAATTACAATATTGTTTAGCAGGCAGTGCTGGCATATTCTTAACTAGTTGTTGCATCTTAACCCATTTATATTATTTTATATTTCACCACAAGTCTTGTGGTTTTATTACCTCACATCTTGTTTCTTGGGCAGCTCAAAGCAGCTTCTTTATTAACCAATGTTATTGAAACATATTCACTGCATATAGATGCGACTCTCACACCATCTCTCCTTTTCTGTCTCTGGGGATGGCCAGCCCTTGACAGCTGTCAAATAGTGGTGTTTCCTTCTCAACTGCTACAAACGCTCAGGCTCCACATATTGTGAAAGAACAGCCTTGATGTGGCACAATGGTCTGTATTCTGTCAATTATATTTTAAATAAATGCTGATCGGCCTGTAGCTAGGCAGGAAGTATAGGCAGGACAACCAGACAAAAAGTAGAGGCAGATCAAGGAGAACAGGAGATATCTGGAAAGAGGATTCTGCTTTCAGCAGTCCTGACCCCGCCACAGAAGAAGCAAGATGTGACAAGGTACTGAGCCACATGGCTAACATAGACAAAAATAATGGGTTAGTATAAGTTATAAGAGTTAATAAGAAGCCTGAACTAATGGGCCAATCAGTTTATAGTTAATGTAGACCTCTGTGTGATTTCTTTGGGACTTAACAATTGTGGGAACCAGGAAGGACAGAAAATTCAGTCAACAAATGGTGCCCATGTGGGCAACTACATTCACATAAAGCCTAAGAAAGCCTCGGAGTAATTCTAGACATAAAAGAATAGAATTATAATAGCTTATTGATAACAGCATTTTCTCAGGTGGGCTCTGTTTGCTACAGGCAAATGTGTCTCATTTAAGAGAGGCTTCCTGACTCAGCTTTAGCTGTAAAACCTTGCAGGTCTTTTAAGAAGTCCTGCCACAAAACACTTAAATGGTGCTGATGAAAAGCTGACCACATGCTTTTTGGTTTTCAGCCATAGCAGGAAGAAAGCTGCGGTTTTAAAATGCCAGCTATCTGGGTCATCGTGCCAGCACAAACTCTTACTCTTTCAGGAAGGAGGTCCAGCTACAAAGCATTTAATTGTGGTTTGTGAGCACACTGCTGCAGCTTGCTTGCTAGCAGGAACCTTGAAACACCATAGGATTGTGGTAATAAATGTGGCTACAGCTGGTATTCTGCCCTGAAGCTGGAATCTCAAAAATCTAAGGAATGGGCTGGATCCAGTCATCAATGCCAAAGCTTTAATCCTCTCCATATTGCTTAGCAAATTAAAGACTCACATGGTTAGAAAAAGAGATATATACAGTAAAGATAGATTCAAAGACAAAGAAAACCTCTAAATGGTTTACAGTGTGTTAAAAAATATATATAGCCTTTGGAGAGTAAAGAAAAAGGTTAAAGTCCTTAAAATAGAAAGAGAGTAGTTGGTTTGGTGGTACATGCCTTTAATCCTAACACTTGGGAGACAGAGGCAGGCAGACCTCTGTGAATTCAAGGAGTGGTGGTACACACCTTTAATCCCAGCGCTTAGGAGGCAGAGGCAGGCAGATCTCTGTGAGTTTAAGGACAGCCTTTCTACAGAGTGAGTTCCAGGACAAAGATAAACAGAAACCCTGTCTCAAGAAGCCAAAAATTAAAAATAAAAGAAATAGAGTTTAAAATAAAGCCAAATAAAGAAGGAAAACACACAGATAATCTGGATACTGTATGTTATTATGCTCTCTTTGAACTGTTTTAATGCTGATGAAGGAGCAACAGCTGCTAAAACATATTTGTTTATAAATGCTGCTGAATCAATTCAAGATAGGTATTTTGAAATACCTTGACTTCAAAATTGAAGTCAAAAGGTATGTTACTTTGGAGAAGGAGTATTTGGTTTTGTTTCCACAGGAAATGAGAGGCTGTGGATTCATTCTGAGTTAAGAAAAATCAGGTTTGATCAAAGAAGACCATCTGAGAAATCTCCAGTAGGAACAGATGGCTGATTTTTCTGAGTTCTACATCCAGAACAGATTCCAGACTGTTGCCTGAGATGATAAAGCCTCACAGGATACTCCAGTCTGGACTTGATCATAATTCTAAATTTTTTTAGGTACCCATAAGATTATCAGCGTCCACAAACAGCAAAAAGTAGCCTGGAAAACTATGCCCACAATCCCAAAAAATGGACTATGGATATTTTCCTTTGTTTAGAATGTTGGTTACAAGTTGTTATGGATAATGGTCAGGAGAAAAGCTAAACAAAGGATTCAGTGTTCTTTTTATTAAAAAAAGAGGGGAAAGTGGTGTGGGACAATTGTCTGTATTCTGTCAATTATGTTTTAAATAAATGCTGATTGGCTCACCTTTGCCCTCAGTGAGTCACAGGAAAACTAACTTTCCCCAGCATAAATCAATGTTTGAATCTAATTCCATCATTTACTCTTCAGGTAATCTTGGGAAATGACTTAACTCATTTCAGTCTTAGTTCCTCACCAGCTAAAGTTCTGGCATGTCTCATTCTGGTGGCAACTCCATGGCTTTCCCCCAACTCCACTCTTTTTTCTCCCACCATTCAGTTCTGTCTTCTCTGCCTATCTAAGTTCTGCCCTGCTATAGGCCCAAAGTAGTTTCTTTATTCATTAATGGTAATCATAGCATACAGAGGGAATTCCCACATCAGAGATAGGTGATAGGGGAGCCCTGCAAAGCTCCACCAATTTGTAGGTACTTCTGTTGTCCAGTCCTCTAGCTATGCTTTGCCCCCCTCATGAATCCAGAGCCTCTCCAAATAGCACCACCAGGTATACTATAGGCATCCAAAATATGCACCTTTGGGGGAACATTTCATATTTAAGATTTGCTGACTAATCCAGTTATTAGTCTGTATATTTCACGTAATTTATAAGCAATTACAAAATCTGGATCAACATCTGTGTGCATCCTTGCTTACATTGTGTTCAAATGGCTTTTATATTGAGAGCAAAAGTGTTCATCATCATTTGTTTTTTTTTCTCTTTTTTTTGTATCTGATTTTTTTAAATTTTTTTTATTAAAGATTTCCATCTCCTCCCCTCCTCCTCCCCCTTCCCTCCCCTCCCTTCCACCCATTGATGTGGGAGAGTCTTCTGTTTGAGTTTTCTCAGTAGCAGCAATTTCTCAGGTTTGGCTTTGCTTGTTAGAGCAAGCGCTCTCATCTAAGAGAGGCTTCCTGACTCAGCTTTAGCTGCAAAACCCTGCAGCCCTTTTAAGAGGTCCTGCCACGAAACACTTAAAAATGGTGTTGATGAAAAGCTTTTCAGTTTTCAGCTGTAGCAGGAAAAAAGTTGTGCTGTTTTAAAATGCCAGCTTTCTGGGCCGTCCTACCAGGGCAAACTCTGACTCTTTCAAGCAGGCGTTCCTGACTATGGAGCTTTTGAGTGTTGTTTAACACTGTTGCAGCTTGCTTGCTGGCAGGGACCTTGAACCGCCAAAGAGTTCTGGTACCTTTGCCATGAGGCTGGAAAGCTAAGGAATGGGCTGGATCTAGCTGTCAAAGCCACGGCTCTAGTCCTACCCATATTGCTCAGTAATTTAAAGGCTCATATGGTCAGAAAAAGAGAGATAGAGTAAAGAGAGATTCAAAAACAAAGAAAACCTCTAAATGATTTACACTGTGTTAAAAATATATGCATGATAAAGGTTAAAGTTCTTAAAAGTAAAAAAAAAAAAAGGAAGCAGTTGGGTGTGGTAGTACACACCTTTAATCCCAACACTTGAGAGGCAAAGGTAGATTGACCTCTGTGATTTCAAGGGGCAGAAGTGGATTGACCTCTGTGACTTCAAGGTGTGGTGCATACACCTTTAATCTGAATGCCTGGGAGGCAGAGACAGACAGATCTCTGTGAGTTCAAGGTGTGGTAGCATACACCTTTAATCCCAGCACTTGGGAAGCAGAGACAGTGGATCTCTGTGAGTTCAAGGACAGCCTGGTCTAAAGAGTTATTCCAGGACAAAGAACGTGCAGAGAACGTGTCTCAAAAAGTAAAAGTAAAAATAAACGAAATAGAGGCTAAAACAAAGCTGCACAAAGATGGAAAATATACGGAGAACCTTGATACTGTATGCTATTATGCTCTCTTTGGATTGTTTGAATGCTGAGGAAGGAGCAACAGATGCTAAAAGATATTTGTTTATAAATGCTGCTGATCTAATCCAAGAAAGATATCTTGAAAATGCTTTGACTTTAAAATTTGGATCTAAGGACATAATGCTTTGGAAAGGAGTTTCTTTTGTTTTTACAGAAAATGAAACCCTGCGGATTGCTTCTATCCCAATGTGGTATGATAGACCACGGCCTCCTGAAAGGTTGCTGTGAACAACTTCAGAAAATTACTTCGCTCAACTGATGACTGAGATGAACCTGGCACACAGGTTACACCATGAAAGATCTGATTAACAGCGTCCCCATTCAGCAGGAAGCAGTTTGGAGAGAAATAACTGCGCCCATTTTCCCAAATATTGTTTATAAATGTTCTTTTACATTTAAAGGGGGATATAATATGGAGATGAGTAATTTGCATTGATATGGATTTGGCTTTAGTGATTTAAATTTAAGGTCAATTTTGTTATATGTATATGTATTTCTGATACTGATTAATGTATTGTGATTGTGTAGTTCATTTAAAAATGTAATGTATATAGGTTGTTAATGGATAGTTATCAATATTAGTAAAACTTGTAGTTATGTTAGTTAGATTTTCTAGCTATATAGAGATTTATTTAAGTTACATAGGCATTCTTCATATCTTTCAAAGACTACAGAATATCGCATTTTAGATGTTTTAATAACTTAAGGCTTTTCATGACAATGAGACACATCAGCTCCTGGCAGCACCAATCTACTTCAAGAGGAAGATGGGCATCGAAGAGGATCCTTATGGAGTTTGATAGCCACTTGGGCAAGAAACTGCTCTTGCCTGGACTGTTGGCAGAAACTGGACACAAAGAACCCAACGAGGGAGGACTGTTGAACTTGCCTAAATGTGAGATGATTCTTTGGGGTTCCTAATTCAAGAAAGAGTCTGCGAGACATTCTGAAGGACACAGCAGATAGTGACTGAACTACCTTTGAAATTTCCTGATCATGGAAATGTCTCCTGGAAACTATGGGCCTGTAGGCCGAAGATGGATGCCCCAACAGTACAAAAGGACTTTGGGTGACTGTCCAGGCAGTGAGATGTCTCTGTCATTTCTAGAGTTTTGGAAGTAGCTTACTTCTTGTTCACCTAGGTAATATTGTGTCCTTCTGGAGTCGCTGATGGAGTTGAAGAATAGATAGATAGTTATAGTTGTTTTCCTTTGTTATGATAAAAGATAAAGTAGATATAAATATTGTACCTGTAATTCTTACTTGATAACTGTTTTGTTATATGTAATTTTACTATGTTAAAGTTAAAGCCTTCTTTTTATTGTTTAAACAGAAAAAGGGGAAATGATGTGGGAGAGTCTTCTGTTTGAGTTGATTTCATTGGCTAATAAAGAAACTGCCTGGCCCATTTGATTGGCCAGCCCTTAGGTGGGCAGAGTAGACAGAACAGGAAGAAGGAAGTGAGGTAGATGGCTCAGTCATGCTACGCCTCTCCTAAGTTAGTAAGACTGCCATGCCTCTGCTCAGGGAGAGAGATGCGATGGAGCCAGCTGTTCAGACATGCTGAATCTTTACGGTAAGAAACCACTTTGTGGTACTACACAGATTATTAGATATGGGTTAGTCAAGATGTGAGTAAGAGGCTGAAAATAATGGGCCAGGCAGTATTTAAAAGAATACAATTTGTGTGTTGTTATTTCGGGTGTAAAGCTAGCCGGTGGCCGAGAGCAGGGCGGCGGGAAGCCGCCTGCAGCTCTTCACTACAACCCATACCCCCACTCCACCCCTCTCCAAGACAAAGAGCCATCAGGGTTCCCTTCACTATGTTAAGTCCAAGGTCCTCCCAACTCCCCCTAAGTCCAGGAAGGTGATCGACCAAGCTGACAAGGCTCACAGTGAGCCCGTCCATGCTGTAGAGTTCATGCTCATTGCCGTTGTCCTTGGTTTCTCAGTCCTACTCCACTGTCAGCCACATTCAGAGAGTCCGGTTTGGTCCCCTGTTCCATCAGTCCCATTCCGACTGGACTTGGTGGTCTCCCGTTAGATCTGTCCCACTGTCTCAATGGGTAAACACACTCCTCACGGTCCTGACTTCCTTGCTCATAATCTCCCTCCTTTTGCTCCTCATCGGGACCTTGGGAGCTCAGTCCGGTGCTCCTATGTGGGGCTCTGTCATTTTCTCCATCCAATGCCAGGTGAAGGTTCTATGGTGATATGCAAGATATTCATGAGTATGGCAATAGGATCTGGACATTTCTGGCACCATCTCCTCAGCTGCCCAAGGACCTAGCTGGGGGCGTCTTCCTGGACACCTGGGAACCCCTCTAGAGTCAAGTCTCTGCCAACCCTAGAATGGCTCCCTTAAGTAAGATATATAATTCCTTGTTCCCATACCCACCCTTCCTATATCCCCACCATCCTATTCCCCCAAGCTCTTCCCATCCTCCATTTCACACTTTTCTCTCCCCATCCCCCCTCCCACCATCCCACCCCACCCCTATGTTCCCATTTTTTGTCCGGCAATCTTGTCTACTTCCAGTATCCAGGAGGATAACTATATGTTTTTCTTTGGGTTCACCTTCTTATATAGCTTCTCTAGGATTTTTTACGAATTATAGGTTCGATGTCCTTTATTTATGGCTAGAACTCAATTATGAGTGAGTACATCCCATGTTCATCTTTTTGGGCCTGGGTTACCTCACTCAGGATGGTGTTTTCTATTTCCCTCCATTTGCATGCAAAATTCAAGATGTCATTGTTTTTTACTGCTGAGTAGTACTCTAATATGTATATATTCCACACTTTCTTCATTCATTCTTCCACTGAAGGGCATCTAGGTTGTTTCCAGGTTCTGGCTATTACAAATAATGCTGCTATAAACATAGTTGAACAGTTGCTTTTGTAATATGATTGGGCATCTCTTGGGTAAATTCCCAAGAGTGGGATTGCTGGGTCCTGGGGTAGGTGGATCCCAAATTTCCTGAGAAACCTCCACACTGCTTTCCAAAGCGGTTGCACAAGTTTGCATTCCCACCAGCAATGGATGAGTGTACCCCTTACTCCACATCCTCTCCAGCAAAGGCTATCATTGGTGTTTTGGATTTTAGCCATTCTGACAGGTGTAAGATGGTATCTCAACGTTGTTTTGATTTGCATTTCCCTGATAGCTAAGGAGGTTGAGCATGCCCTTAAGTGTCTTTTGGCCATTCGAACTTCTTCTGTTGAGAATTCTCTGTTCAGTTCAGTGCCCCATTTTTTAATTGGGTTCATTAGCATTTTAAAGTCTAGTCTCTTGAGTTCCTTATATATTTTGGAGATCAGACCTTTGTCTGTTGCGGGGTTGGTGAAGATCTTTTCCCAGTCAGGAGGCTGCCTTTTTGTCTTAGTGACAGTGTCCTTTGCTTTACAGAAGCTGCTCAGCTTCAGGAGGTCCCATTTATTCAATGTTGCCCTTAATGTCTGTGCTGCTGGGGCTATACGTAGGAAGCGGTCTCCTGTGCCCAAATATTGTAGAGTACTTCCCACTTTCTCCTCTAACAGGTTCAGTGTGTTCAGATTGATATTGAGGTCTTTAATCCATTTGGACTTGAGTTTTGTGCATGGTGATAGACACGGATCTACTTTCATTCTTCTGCAGGTTGACATCCAGTTATGCCAGCACCATTTGTTGAAGATGCTTTCTTTCTTCCATTGTGTGCTTTTAGCTCCTTTATCAAAAATCAGGTGTTCATAGGTTTGTGGGTTAAGATCTGGGTTGATTAGCTAGGAAGTCTAACTTGTAAATGGTTCTCCTCACTCAGGAAAGCTTAATTGAGTTACTGCTTTGCAAACATAACAGGCTTTTTCTAGTCACATCCTGAACTGCCAATGGTGAAATGTTTTGCCCATTGAACTGTCACATTCCACATGACTATAAGGTACAGAAAAATGTGTAATAATTATATATATAATTCTAAAGGTTAACAAATATATCTTTGTTATAGAGTCACACTTTATATATTTACATTTGTTGATGATGAAATTTTTATTTTCCAATCTTTGCCTTCAGCACTCTAATTCTCTAAGATATTCTGAGCTGAAAAGGTATATTGTATAAAGGAGAGCTCCCAGTAACTGGAATATATTCTTTCTTTTCTCCCTTTCTCCCATATTCCTTTCTGTGTGTTTCTGTCTATATATCCAATTTTTATTTAATGATAAATTGTGTTATGGTTATTGGAAATGGATTTGTTTTTCTAGAAATCTTTTATTTAGCTGGAAAGAAATATTCATGTAAAGTTTATAGTGTAGGATTGTAATAGTCTAGATAGTTCAGAAAACATTAATGTGAGAGGTTTATAACTTCATTAAAAACTCAGTCTACTATGATTATTATATTCATGCATTTTTGTGTATTTCAAGTATTTTTGCTACTGAAATTCATGCTATGAAAGTGAAACAAACTTTAGTTAAGTGATATCTGAAGAATTTAAGGGATTAAACACATTTCAATAACCAAGTAAATAAGTACTAAGCCCTACTTTTCCAAAGTAGTAAACTTATAAGTAGAAAAAAACTGATGTTTCTTATCATATGACTAATGAGAGTCACAACTGAAGTCCAGCAAAGTCATTTTGAAGTTAATCTACTAGATCGTTCTGAAGGTATGGGAACTTAACTAGGTCAGGAAAACTATTTGATTCTCTTAAATTTCCCATGTGTGCTAAACAATGTTTAACTCATATTATGGGTTTAAATATTAATGTTTATTATTTTTGACATAGTATAAAGATATAAAATAATCACTATTTTTCAAACTATTTCAAACACAGTCAGTTTATAAAAATATATAATGCTACATACCTTTAAAAACACTGTTTTTATTTTTGTTTCTACGTTTTCAGAAACTGTGAAGATTATTTGAGAATATCAAATTATTTTTTTTCTGGATACAGTGGCACAATACTTTAATCCTAGAGTTTAGAAGGCAGAGACTGGGGATCTCTATGAGTTCCAGGCCAGCTTAGAGTTATGTATTAAAGGAGCTCATCAAAAAAATGTTTAGTGTAAAGCTTTCTGAAAACTTAGTTGCTCACTCCTACATGCTTTTCTTATATTTTTATGGTGTAGGAGGTCTTCCTGTATTTGTGTTGCTTTCATTGGTTAAATAAAGAGACTGCCTTGGCCTTTTAATAGGACAGCCCTTAGGTGGGCAGAGTAGACAGAACAGAATTCTGGGAAGAAGGACAGTGTGGCAGACACCATGATTCTCCTTCTCAAGATGGATGCTGGTTAAACTCATGCTGGTAAGCCACAGTCAAGCGGTGGCGATACACATTAATAGAGATGGGTTAAACTAATATTTGAGAGTTAGCCAATAAGAAGCTGGAGAATATGGGCCAGGCAGTAATTTAATTAATATAATTTCTGTGTGGTCATTTTGGGGGTTAAGCTAGCCAGGCGGTGGGATGCAGCCCACTCCCCTCACACTACATTTCTATACTTTCTCTTATTAACTGCACCCTCCTTTGTCAATTTATTTATCTTCAAAATATTTTTGAACATGAGTCAATTAGTCACATATTGAATACTTTCATCAAGCTCATTGTCTTTCTCATCATCAGCGCCATCTTTTGTTAGCAAATGCCCATCCCTGAAATACATTCCATTTTTTTACTTTAATTTCATGACGTTATATTTTTTATGCTATGCTTCCTATGTGTTATATTTAAGAAAACTCTGCTTGGTTCTTTCATATTTATGTTTTATATTTATTTCTTCTATATTTGCTTCTGAAACTCAATTGTTTTGTTTGTCACCCAGTTAGCTCTCCAAGCTGCCTGTGGTTTTTCACAGCTGGTATAAGTAGAGGTGAAAATATAGTTTTGTTTTCTTTATGGACACCACCTGACCCAGTGTCACTGAAAATACTCTCATTTTATTTTATATCTTTTCTTCCCAACACATGTTTTTTTTTTCAATTTTATACACATATTCTTTTCTCAGCAGCTTTGATTCTTTCATTTACAAACATATTTGGCTGAAAACCAGTTGACCCCAGTTTTAAGGAATGTATTTATATATACATGTGAGTCTTGCATGAATACTGTATGTTTTGAATGGACCTTTGTAGAGATGCAATATTAAATAATAATTAGATACTATCATTAGGTTGTATTGCCAACGTACAGCAGATCTAGGGTTAGTAGGATGATGTGGTGGGAGAGACAGCGTTGTCTTCATCCTCGTTCCTGTTTGTCTTCCTGTTCTATATAGCCTGGATGCGTCAAATGAAACAAAACAGCCACAAGCCTTTGTGTATAATTTCCCTTACAATTTTATTTAGTCGAGCTGCAGAAGATTAGAGAAACCGAAAGCAACAAAGAATGTCCTCCTGTACTATTCTTGAGAACAAGTACACAACAATTTAATTTTTCTGTAATACTGTGCAACATCATTTTCATTGGTGGACATTAAGCATTATGGCTGACAACTGAACCATTGAATGAAGAGATCTTCTTAGTTTTCATCTTTTTAACCCTAGTATGAAATAAGTTACACATTTTTGATATTATTTCATAGTTCTTTCTGGGTTCATCTACAGACATAATCTAGAATGTGCCTTTTACTATATCCAACATTTGGATATGAAGCTTTGTTCCCAGGTTTCTTAGTGAGGAAAAGCTAGAGGAAGCTGTTTCCACCTGGGTAAAGGAGAAACAGAACAATTCTCTAGAAGGATGGATGTTCTTAGCAGCCGCAGATTGTCTCAGTTTAACAAATTACCACAATAACTCACAGAATTGCATTTCTCACCATTCTGGAGGTAGGAATTCGAAGATTTGTTATTGGCTGAGAACCTGCTTAAGGTTCAGACATTTTCTTCTTCTGTCTGTGTCCTCTCACCATGGTAGGAGTGGAGAAGGACTTTGGGATCTCTGCTACAGAAATACTAATTCAATTTGTGAGGACCCATTTGCCTATTAATTTACCAAAGGCCTTTTATCCAGATAACACGGTTCTGGAAACAATGTTTTCACTTAATTCACATAGAAATGTGAAGACGGAGATGACATAAATAGTCTATTAACAATGTCCTTCAGTCTCTCCTGACATGAAAACTCCACTCCCTCTCTTTTCTTTATGAGCCCTGTTAGAAATTCTCGATTTGCCCCATTAGCACAAAGTATTTGTTGTATGCCATACAAAACCTTTCGGACTCTCATCATCCAATTCTACAGCCACTTTATAGACTTTTGCGTATTTGCTACACTTTCACTTCTCAGTACCAGGTGTTAACCTTTGTTGGCTCATACTACTGTAACAAATGCCCTATTGTGCTTGGTTCAGCTAATAGAAAATGACTTCTCTTAGTTCTAGAGTCCGGGATGTCTTATATTAAAGTACTTCATCAGGGATGACTTCCTAGCTCAGACTTACATCATCTAATTTCATCCTCATGTGACGGAAGGGCTGAGGGTACACTCTGGCATATTTATTAAGGTGACAATCATGTCAGTATGGGTTCTTCCTTCATGACCTATACAACCCTCAAATGCCTAAATTCAAAGTACTATCACACTGGGGATTAGATTGCATCCTGCAAATTGCAGACATGCACACTCACTTTAAGGCAAAAATAAAATTTTAAATTTTAACAGTTGACTCCAGAATAAAATTCTGTTGGTATGAGTCAAAATTAAATACCCAGAACACTTAGGGTAACAGGAAAATTATAAGTTTCATAAAGTGCTGAAATGTATCAGGCTTTTATGGGCTAACAATACAAACGTGTTAGTAGAAAAAAAAGTTAAGCACTGACGTAAAACACCATTAGAATAAAAAAATTGTTAAAGACTTTGGTGACATTGCATAACTTCCATTCATTAATTGTAAAATTTATTAATGCATTTGCCAATTGTTCTCCTGTTTGTAATTAAGCAGATCAAAGTTAGTACATTGTGAATGAATTTAGAATCCTAAACTTAATCTATCTTTCCTGGGATATCTTTATTGATCAAAATTTACTATTTTAACATTTAACTTCTGTATTTGCTACTTTTTATTCATCTTGTTTTTTGATAGGCAATCTTATATCGCTCAGGCTGACCTTGAATTCATTATGTAACTGAGGATGTCCTTGAATTTCTGATTCTCCTGTTTACACCTCCAAAGTGCAAGGTTTATAGATACCACAGTGAACACTAATCTTAATATTTATGAAAGAGATGATACTTAGAGGAAAGATAATATTGATTCTCTACTCTTTGCTATTATTCATAGCCATTGAAGTAAATAATAGATCTGGGTGCTTTGTATAATAAATCATTAGAGCTATAAGAGGATGGTTCATGTTGAAGCAAAGGTGATATCTGTGCCAAAAATATAGTCAGGCTAAAAGATAACCAACTACAAAATTTAACTTCAATCTCTTGAAGAACCAAGGATTTTATTATTTATATTTTACTACTGAGGAGGAGACAAATTTTTAGACTAAATGGAAGAAGGATTTTCCAAATATAAATAATAAGAAATAACTTTGAGATTAGGTTGTAAAACTGTTAAAATGTATTTGATAGTAAAATTTTCTTAAGATTTGATGTATAATAAAAATTTAAAGTACAATAAAATAAAGTCTAAACAAACACATTTCTCTACTTGAAGAATAACGAAGAATAATAATAGATAAATTAAATGATTAAAATATTTTTAACAGCATTTTGGTTTTCTACTTACATCTCATAGTAATCATTTAAAAATAAAAGCTCAATAAACATAGCTTTTAAAAGTATTGAATTATATTATGATCAGGAACTTGATAAGGTATGAGTTATTGTATTTCATAAGATAGCATTTTACTGACAATGATTTATATGAAAATAAATGTTTCCATAATATAAAACAGATAAAGTTGAGGCAAAGAATAAACACATTTATTAGCTTTAAACTTTTATATTATTATGTATTCTTTTAAGCTATTTTCCCTGAGAACCTATTGTATTAGAAAAATTAAACTCAGTGCTGTTGATATCAAGATAACAAGTTTGACTAATATATTCCAAATGAGTAGAGGTAAACAATTAAACTTTTGATGATATGTAATGTGATGTCATCGTTTTCTTATGGATCAAATATTAAATATCATTGTTTATTATGATTCTCTCATTTCCTTCCTATAGCATTTGTTCTTGAGTATGAGCACTTTATGTGCATATAAATTCATTACACTAGTGGTAATTACCTCAGGTGTCAATGAATGATTTACATTCTGAACTTGCCTGCAAAATCCTATGCTTCCAGGATTTTCAGTACCAGGGAAATATGGCAACTTTGGCTAGCTTTGCCTTCAATGGAAATATTGGGTTGGAATGACCTTATCTGCCAGAATAAAGCTATGTTGGTTCACATTCACTTCAGGAAGGAGTGAGCCACTGGCAACTTTTTCATTATTAACTTAGAAAATGGGGGAGACCAAGGGTGGGAGAAATTATTCTTTCACTTTCTTTCCTCTTTTTAATCAAGTATAAAATTGAGTGCTTTTCTTTTATCGATTCACAATACTGTACACCCAATGTGACTTCCAGATTACTTTTTATAAGCACAATAATAAATCTCTTACCCACTGGGAGCAGTCATTCACAGCTACCATTCTCAAACTCTGGAAACCAATACTGAGCTTTCTGTATGTATGAGTTTGCCTATTCTGGAAATTTAACATGAATATAATCATAAAATGTTTATGAATCTTGTGTTTTATTTTTATTTTTTTGCTAATGATAAGGTCACCCTTAAGTCATAGGAATATGAATAACATTATATGTACTAATATTAAATTTAGAAATTAATAGAGATATGTTTTATATATAGAAATTATATTATATTATATATAAAAATTATATAATATAATATGTAAATTATATTAAGAAAAATATGACAGAGACCATGAATTTGAGAGGGTAGGGAAGGTTATGAAAGGGGTTGGAAGGAGGAAAGGGAAATGGGAAAATAATGTAATTATATTTTAATTTCAAAAAATAAAAAGTCTTTTTTTTATACTTTACTGCAGGTTTGTAATGGCTAATCTTGGTTTCAACTTGGCTACATCTGGAATTAATGAATCTCAAGCAATCTCATTTTAGTAAGAGGTTCCACTTTCTTATTACGGACTTGACTCTCATTTAAGGTCTCTCCTGGGATTGAGGATTCTCACAAATGAATCTACTCTGCTCTGACTGAATCTACAGTCAGTTTCTCTGGTAGGTGTGTCTTTCAAATAGAAAAGATCCATGTCTAACCTAGATGTTGTCAAGGAGCTCCTCTGAAGCCTGCATTGCATGGGGGCCAATGAACAATCATTCTAACCTTGTAATTGCACATCTTCTCAAAGTAGTGTAGATCATCAGCACATACCCAATTCCAGGATATATGCTTTTTCATTTTGTTGTATTCATTTTGGCCCCCAAGTTTTGGTCCAGAAATTTACAAAATGGTCATTTGCCTGGGGCTTTTTACTCACTGGCAGAGGCCAGAGCTAGACCCAAACCTAGCCATCTGGGATCAGGGAGGAAACTAGCTCTCCCCATCTTAGATTCCATGTCAAGATGGAAAGTACACAGAGAATCTGGATACTGTATGTTATCATGTTGTCTTTGAATTTTTTGACTGCCGAGGAAGGAATAACTGCTAAGAGATGTTTAATTATAAACACTGCTGGATCAATCCAACCTATATATTTTGAAAATGCTTTGACTTCAAAATTTAAGTCAAAAGATATGTTCCTTTGGCGAAGAGATTTCGCTTTTGTTTCCACAGAAGTGAGAGGCTGTGGATTCATTCTGAGTTAAGAAAAATAATGTTTGATCAAGAAAGACCCCTTGAAAAATCTCTGATAAAAATGGATGGCCCTATCCAATGTTTTAGAGCACCTCTGTTGCAGTTAACTCTGAGTTCTACAACCAGAACAGCTTTAAGACTACTGACTGAGATGATTCTGTCTCACAGAATACTTCAGTCAGGACTTGACCATAATCCTAAATTCATTAGGTCCCCATAAGGTTATCAGCACCCCAAATCACCAGAAAGTAGCTTAGAAAACTATGCCCACATCTGCCCACATATGGATTATGGATGTTTATCTTTGTTTAATGTGTTGGTTGCAAGTTGTTATGAATAATGATTATGAAAAGCTAAATAAAGGAACTTAGGTTCAAGATTATTGTTTTGAAAAGAAAAATGGGGATATGATGTAATAAAAGGATAGATTATTTTATCTGTTCTAAAAAGAAAATAGGGAGGATATAGATATGACCTTGTTTTGAAATAAAAGAGGGATATAGATATGATAGGATAAAAGGGTAGATTATTGAATCTACTCTGAAAAGAAAAAAGGGAGGATATATATGCAATAAGATAAAAGTTAGATCATTGAATATACTTTAAAAACAACTATTAATTTTATTTTGATTGGACTTTTGTATATTGTATATAAATTTTATATATTGATACAAATTTGATATGAATTATGGTGAAGCATACTGTACATATATTTCTACTCTTGTTGAAGGTATTATACCAATATAACTCATTTAACAATGCAATTGTAGTGATGAGCAGCGGGCTGTGTTCCTGCCAGGCTCCCGCCCGGCTAGCTTTACACCCAAAATAACAACACACAAATTGTATTCTTTTAAACACTGCCTGGCCCATTAGTTCTAGCCTCTTATTGGCTAACTCTCACATCTTGATTAACCCATCTCTATAAATGTGTGTAGCACCACGAGGTGGTGGCTTACTGGGAAAGAGTCTAGCCTACTTCCATTTCAGGTCAAAGAATCATGGCGACTGCCTGAGGTATCTGCCTCACTGTCTTCTACCCAGCATCCTGTCTGTTTACTCGGCCTACCTAATTTTCTGTCTTATCAAAGGGCCAAGGCAGTTTCTTTATTAATTCACCAGTGAATTCAACAGATAAAGACCCTCCTCCATCATGCAATGGAAATTTCTACTTCTTGAAAATTACTATTACCAACTGTTTAGGATACTAAGGAAATACAGAGTTAGTAATTAGTTATTTATTATAATTGAACTTGTATTCACATTAAGTTTGTTTCCAAGATCAAATAAAGATATATTTTAGATAGACAGGTCATCTCCAAACATTTCAGAGATTTATAGAATATGGCATTTAAAATGTTTTAATAACCTATGTTCTTTTTTTATGACATTGAGACATATCTACCACTTGAATGAACACATTGGAGTTAAATGAACTTTTAGATTTATCCTGAATTGAGAGCAGAAAGCTAGACTTTGTCCTCTGCTACAGACACTGACAGGCTACATACCACCAAACCCTTTGCAAGATAGCAAAATCCAAACAAGATGGGCAATGCAACTTCGAGAAAACAGCATACAATATGTATCATCCACTGTTCATATTTCCAGGAAATTGAGGATGGGTGTATTGACACTAATAAACAAAGGAAACATAGTATTTACGTAGATTAAAAAAATTATGTGATATTGTTCATTAAAGACTGCAACTTACTAGATGGTGGGTAAAGGTTTTGAAATAATAGGACATTTGTTCATTTATGTTGTAAGATGTTGACTGTAAGTTGAATGAGTATATCTGGACCAATGATGGGAGTTACATCTTAACAAATATTTGTGATATATATATATATATATATATATATATATATATACATACATACATACATACATATATATGTATATATTTATGTTGTTAATTGGATATTATTTTTTCTTCATATATTGAACCATAAATTAGAACTCTCTATTTCTCCTTTCTCTTAGATTTCTGAGACTTCTACTTTCATCATGTTTATACAACTTTTTTATATAATGGATGATGATTTTCTATATTGTGAGTCATTGAGAATTGGCATCAGGTGGATTCCCATGGCCTATTCAAGATTTAAGTCTTGCAAGGCTTTGAATCTTGCCACATACTTTGTTATACATTTGTGGCCTTCAGATGCATATATTTGTTGCATTGTATTCAGTAAAACATTTTCAATTATTTTTTCATTAATTTTATTGCAATCTCTGTAGTTGAGTGTTTATATTATATAGCATATATTAGTTGTAGTAATAACTGTGTCTCAAAAAACAGGTACTTAGTGTCTCAGAATTAAGTGATTTACTGTAACTGGTCAATCATTGTAGTTTTTCCCTTTCATTTGAACAATATTAAAAACAAAAATTAAAGTATTAAAAATATTAAAAACTATAATACACTTGCTGTGAAGTTTGGTAAAATAGCAAATTCAGAGAGAGGGCCCTAGAAACATGTTTTCCAGACAGTAACCCCTATCCCTAGATCACCTCACTATTGGTGCTGATTTTTGAATAAATATTATAATACTTCACAAAATGTTCATTATAATATGGACATTTTAATTTTTTCTAAATGTTTACCTTTTCAGGAAAATTGAATAATCTTAGGTGAACAATAGTACCCTATTTATAATTATCTCTCATACTATTTTATCTTTCTCCAAGTACCATTGTAAACCTTAACCTTAATTTAGATTCTTACATATGCTTATATGTCTCCTCCAATTTACTCATTAAAAAGTAGAAATAAAAGTGTCTTCTGTATTAAGATTCATCTGAAGAAATATTCACAGACAAAATTTAAGTAGACAGAAACTAAAAAGAGACAAGAAATATTGTGTTCTATTAGTAGGACTTGCAACACTCAGGAGTCCAAAGAGGTCAAAATGAAAAATGTATGGAATATAATAGAAAAATAAATGTATAGCATAAGTGTAGACACATAACATTCATGTGTGTATATGTGTGTATGCGTATTTATATAGCTGTGTGTATGCATATGTCTTTCCCATTTTGTATATATACCATTTGAAGAAAAATTACCAAAAGATGTATTTGTTTCAAATAAGAGTTATCTGAGCATTAAAATGACATCTTTGTGGAATGGTTCTTAAATGCCCTCCTACTTAAGTGAAGGAGGGGTGAAGCAAAATTAAATACTTTTGTCTTTGAGAATCTCTAGCACACCATGTTTCCTTTCCCATAACTGTCATTTGTAGCTGTTGCCTTTATTGTACTTGTATAATATGAAAGTTTTGACCATAGAGACTAGTGTAAATACTTTCATGACCTCTTTCATCGAACCAATGCAAGGTTCTCATTATGGCCTTTTAATATAATACTGTTCTTTCCCCTGAAGTTTCAATAAATGCGACATCTACATGATGGAAATCATTTTATGCCCTATGAAAGGCAAAATACTCCTAATGCTTATAGAAGTCAAAAGAACCACTGAAAATAGGTCTCAATTTGCTTTTATAGCATCTATTTCTCTTTGTGAGGCAGAGAAGTCACACTGGGAGAGAAACAGGTACCTGAAGGGTGCTCTTAGGAGAGACCATTAGCCTCAGGAAGTGGAAAGTGCTGAGAAATATTTTCTCTTCTTTGATTTACACTCAGGTGCAACTTTCTCTCCACTTAGCTTGTCAAATGCTTGTGTCTGCCCAGCTCCCACTTCTTTTCTGAACTGTTGTCATTGAAGGGCTGACAGCAAAAGGCTGCATGCTCTACTTCCAAATTTTAAGAAAACTAAGGCTTCTTCTTTAGGTTGCTGTGGTGCTTTCTTCTGATGCTTTATAATGTTTGCTTTTAAAGCAAGGATACGTTTTCCTCAGGGCAGTAGTTTTTAGTGACATATTTAACATAATAATCATTTCGTATAGGATGAAGAAAAGTCTGTTTCAAATAATTCCTGGCATTGAAGATACGAGTAGAACATTACTGAAATTCTTGTTGCAGAGAATGTCACGTGAGAGAGTGAGATTGCAGGGATGTTTTGTCCTAGCAAGAATTTTATACCAATAATTAAAATGTTGTATCATAAAGAGAGGTCAACTTGCCTACACATGTCAAATTCCTTCGAAAACATAAATATGCACCACTCAAGCATATGTAAAATGTAAAAATCTAAATCCCCAAACAGTCATAAACAAATTCCAATTATTATTTTTGCTAATCAGAAATCAAATATATGTATTTGAGCAAAATATTTATTTACTAGTTTCAAAAAAATGAAAAAAAAAAGAAAATGTGCACCAAAAATTTTATCAGACAATATTTTCTTGTGGCTGAACTGTTTCAGAGATTCAAAAAGAGTGGCCTAGTTTGGAACTGCTATGCTTTTAGCACAGTTGTTCAAAACACATTTAATTTTGTAAAATTTTCTCTTTGGACTGATAATTCCTTTTATGAGTGTATCATTGAATACCCAAGAAAAACCAAGAGTAAGATTTGTGCCTATTTTCTACATATGTTATGACAGCTGACCAAAGTTAATTCAATTAATCATACTATGTGACATTTTAAAAAGATTATCTTCAGAAATAAATAGTCATATACATGGAACATTTGACATATGGGTCAGTTATTGGAGCTAGGTCCTTTGACAGAAGTGTTTATGTGTGTGTGTGTGTATACACATACATAAAAGTACATTTTATATATATATACACACACATATGTGTGTGTATGTGTGAGAAAGACATTTACATGAAGCAGATTTTGTATAAAAATATGATAGATTTATAAGTACTTTAAGTTTCATTTAACCTTAAGAGCAATGGAATGTACTTGCTTTATATTAACTTGGCTACTCTAAATAAACATTTTTCTTCTCTATTATTAGGAATTGTTTATACCTTGATTATTTTCTTCTCCACAATTAACAAGAATATTTTCTTTAGAAATATCATTTAATCTCCTTTCTCAATATCTAAACTTAAAAAATCACTGGATTAGCTATAAAAAAAACCAGGGTAGCAGGTGAGGGTGTCACAGTAAAGTGTGTCTTAGTCTCTCAAGTGTTCATGCTTTTCACCTGTGAACAAGAGATGTTTCCAGGGTTTTCCCAATGGGTAAAAAGCAAATGTTTGAGGTTTTCTGCCTCCAGAGTCTCCTTTTACTGATATCAATCCATATAAATGGGACTCAGAAAAGTTCTCTTGCCCTTTCTGCTGTTTTTGCTCTAGTTCTTTCCAGCTTCCAGAAACCCCATTTGTCCTTCTTAATATACTAGTGATTTTTTAAAATAATCAATCAATAAATGCATTTGTTCTATACAGTTTACTGTTTCTTGAGCCCTTATAATTTTTAGAAGATGTTCTTTTTATATAATTCAATTCATAATGATGATCAAAATTGCTATGGAAAATATGCCTATCATCAATAGAGTATGAATAATTTGTTTTTTGTATACTTAATCAACATAGTAATCACAATTTTTGTTTTGCTTGCAATGCTACTAAGTTTTCCTTATGAACATAAACCGTATTAAATTTGTTTTTTTAAATTGTAGATGAATTACATTATTTTAAAAGTTA
Source organism: Arvicola amphibius (assembly GCF_903992535.2). NCBI lineage: Eukaryota > Metazoa > Chordata > Mammalia > Rodentia > Cricetidae > Arvicola > Arvicola amphibius. The sequence goes on along the minus strand of NC_052054.1, from coordinate 97,412,895 downwards.
AAGTGTTCTCAGTTTTCTCTTGATATTGTAATATATCACTATCCCCTTCTCTTTCCTCCCTCCAACACTCTTATATACACCTCCTTGCTCTCTTTTCAACTCATAGCCTTCTTTTACTTTAATATACATGTTTATTCTTAAATACATAGATAGAAGCTTCACAGTTTGTGTGTTATTTATATGCTTGTTTTCAGGGCTGACAATTTGGTATTTGATAAGCAAATGGTGTGCTCTTCCCAGGGAAAGAATGCTTCTGTTGTTAGCCCAATGATGCCTGTATTCCTTTGTCCATGACTGAAACCATCTAGGCCTCCCTCTTCTCCATTAACTTGTCTATAGCTGTCATCCTTGCTCAGCTCATGGTTGGGCAGGTCTTGGTGAGACTATGTGTGTGGCCTCTGATATTCCTGTAAGATACAAACTCACAACAAACTCCCTGATCCTCTGACCCTTACAATACTTCTGCTCTATGTTCCTCAATGTTCCCTAGGCTCTAAGTGTGGGGGTTGTATTGTAGATGTAACTGTTGGGGCTAGGCTCACATGGATTATACCTTTTTTGTTGCTTTTTAAAAAAGATTTATTTATTTATTATGTATACAACATTCTGCCTTGATGCATGCCCGCATGCCAGAGGAGGGTGCCAGATGGTTGTGAGCCACCATATGGTTGCTGGGAATTGAACTCTGGACCCCTGGAAGAGCAGCCAGTGCTCTTAACCTCTGAGCCATTTCTCTAGCCCCGGATTATACCATTTTATTGATTTTATTGAGCTATACATTTTTCTCTGCTTCTCTCCCTGTCTCTCCCCTCCAATTAACCCTCGCCCAATGTCTTCATGTTCCCAATTTACTCAGGAGATCTTGTCTTTTTCTACTTCCCATGTAGATTAGATCTATGCATGCCTCTCCTAGGATCCTCATTGTGGTCTAGGTTCTCTGGGATTGTGAGTTGTAGGCTGGTTTTCTTTGCTTTATGTCTAAAAACCACTTATGAGTGAGTACATATGGTATTTGTCTTTCTGAGTTTGGATAACCTCATCAATATGTTTCAATACGATGTCTGCCTGCAGATTTCAAGAAGTCATTATTTCTTTTTCTGTCATGTTACTCCATTGTGTAAATGTATCACATTTTCCTTATCCATTCTTTGCTCGAGGGACATTTAGGTTGTTTCCAGGTTCTGGCTATGACAATGCTGCTATGAACATAGTTGAGCAAATGTCCTTGTGGTATGATATACCATTCTTTGGGTATATATGCAAAAGTGGTATTGCTGGGTCTTGAGGAAGGTTGTGTCCTAATTTTCTGAGATATCATAATACTGATATCCAAAAGACCCAGATATTAATCCACACACCTATAAACACCTGATTTTTGACAAAGAATCATAAAAAAATAAAATGGAAAAAAGATAGCATATTTAACAAATGGTGCTGGCATAACTGGATATCAACATGTAGAAAAATGAAAATAGATCCATATCTATTACTATGCACAAAACTCAAGTCCAAATGAATCAAAGACCTCAACATAAAGCCAACCACACAGAATGTCATAGAAGAGAAAGTGGGAAGTGCACTTGAATGCAATGACACAGGAAACCACTTCCTAAATATAACACCAGTAGTGCATACATTGAGAGAAACAATTAATAAATGGGACTTCTGAAACTAAGAAGCTTCTGTAAAGCAAAGGACATGGTCAACCAGACAAAATGGCACCTACAGAATGGGAAAAGGTCTTCACCAACCTTATATCAGACAGAGGCCTGATCTCCAAAATATATAAAGAACTCAAGAAATTGGTCACCAAAAGAACAAATAATCCAATAAAAAATGGAGTACAGACCTAATCAAAGAACTCTCAACAGAGGAATCTAAAAAGACACTTAAGGAAATATTCAATATCCTTAGCCATTTGAGAAATGCAATTCAAAACAACTCTGAGATTCGCACTGATGACAACTTATGCTAGAGAGGTTGTGGGGAAAAGGGAACACTCCTGCATTGCTGGTTGGATTTTACTTTTTTAAATTAGGAAAAAAAATAAGAATTTTGATTGGGTTAATATATTTTTTACATTAATTTTTACTTTCCTTCCCTATCCCCAAACTCTCCCATATATCCCTTTTTGCTTTCTTTAAAATTCATGGGCTTATTTTTTTTAATTGTTGTTACTTGCATATTCATATATTATGTAGATATATATTCCTAAATATTGCCTTCTCAGCCTGTTTTGTGTTATGTGGGTGTGTTTTCAGGGTTGATCATTTTATGGGGATAACCAGAAGTGTGTTTTGCTATGAGGAGAACTTTCTTGCACCTCCTCTTAGTAATTGCCTGCAGTTCTTAGCCCAACTCATTGGAGACAGAAAAGATTTAGATTAAAGGTATTTCTTTCCAGATATTTTTAGAATATTTGACTATGAGTGACAAATGTAAAGAATGGAGCTTCCCAGGTATACAAAGAAAACAAGTTTGCAAAAAGAAGAATAAACAATCAAAGTAGTCCAGAGTTGAAACGACATTAGAATTGAAAGCTGAGAGCTTTTATACATTCATTATCACTGTATGTAGTATAGTGATTTTAAATGTTTAATAGATATATTTATATATTTGTAAAATAAGAGCAGAATTAATCTAATGCAAAAGTACAGTGGATGTTATTAGTGATAGACTAGCAAGAAACTACAGAAGAGAATATTGGTAACACTGGGATATCAAACTATCCAAAATGAAATATGAAAACAAATTAAAAGAAAACTAAGAATTATAGAACAATTTCATATGCATTACTAGGAAGGTAATTAGAGTGTTCAGAGGGAGAACAGAGAAATGGACAGGTAGACATTAGGCATAATTACTGCTTAAAAAGGAGATATTATGCTCTCATGTATTAGAATTTCAAGGTGTCCAGGAAAGGGGAGGAAGAAGAGAGAATGAGTAAGATTCAATAATAAATTTTATAAAGTATTTAAAGAAAAATGCTAATATATTTGCAAACTCACTAATGTACTCACACACTACCACCAACAATAAAATATCTGACGACTTTAAAAATTCTTATCAATGAACTAATACTTATGAAAGAAAATACTGAAGACACCTATCTTAGACAAGACATGACAGGAAAGAGAAAACTATAGGCCAATCCCACTCATATTTTACTCTACAAATTGATAGAAATTTGAAAAATGGTAAGAATACGTAGGCCTAAAATTGTCAGTCTTAACCCTGGAGTAGATTAGAAAGAGGAAACACTTTACGATTATTAAAAGTGACCGCGAGGCTATGATACAAACAGGGATAATGTGGGCTAATGGAGATGAACACTGACTTACATAAACCTGCTTTGACAGTTTACTTTAACTTTATGCACAAAACCTTTCAGTCCACCACACAATTTTTACATACATAGGAGAAAAAGCCAAAATGGTAAAAATATTTGATGTAGTAAAAGCAGTAGTTCTCAAGCTGTGGGTCGCCACCCCTCTGGGGTTGAACAACCTTTTCAAAAGGGTTACCAAAGACTATTGGGAAACACAGATATTTACACTGCAATTCATAACAGTAGCCAAATTACAGTTAGGAAGTAGCAATGAAAATAATGTTATGGTTGGGGTGTCACCACAACAGGAGGAACTGTATTGAAGGGTTGCAGCCTTAGGGAGGTAGAGAACCACCGATCTATAGGAAATCCTCTTAAGGAATTTCAAATAAAAAGAAAGCAAAAAGCAAAGCAGATAGTTTAACAAAAGATACTCTTTATTCTCTGGCTGTTAATGTTCACTCTGGTAAAAAAAAGTTCACCTCTAAAGAGGAAAATGTACATAGGGACACTGACAGAATTAAGACTAGGGTCCTTCGTGGAAGACAGCTTTGTAATGGGATGGCAGATCTCTTAACACGTCTTTGCTGTCATGAAGTCTCAAAGTAGACTATTTGTGGGAGGACCACGTCTCTGTGGATAATTAAAAAAAAAAAATGGTTGCAACTGCTCTCAAGTAGCTGTTTATGTTTGTGAGACAACCATTGAAGATTATGCTGTTCCATTGTTCGGCTATCACACAAGATATACTTCTTATTTGTAATTTAAATTTTTTTTATAATATCATAGATAAATACACTTTTTTTCATAATTTCATAAATCAGTATTTACATAATTTTCATGTCTCCCTTTCTCCCCTCTAACTCTTCCCATGTCTCCTTACCCTCTCTCAAATTCATGACCTATATTTTTGGAAAGTATTATATATGTTCTCCTGAGTCCAATTGGTGTTGTCTCTGTGTACATGATTTTGGAATCCACTACTTAGGACTGGGAAGCCTATCAAGGAGATAGACTCTGGGCAAAACCTAATCTTCCTTCCTTAGTAACCATTGATTGTGACTGTCAATAAGAATTCATCTAGCATGGTAGCTTTATGCAAATTGTCCCCACCAATATTAGTATGTTGACTAGTTAGTCTTGTGTCAGTCTTGTGCAGGTGACCATGTTGTTGGGCATTCATAGATGCAACATCCTTTTCTATGAGGAAATAGCTACTTATAACCCTAATGACTTATGTTAAGGTAACAGGTACAAATTAAAGTTGTTGACATAGCCTATAATAAATACATGGTTATAATCAGCTCCCCACTGTCTCCCAATGTAGGGTTTTTATGTGAGCCTCCTAAAATAAATAGTTACTTTTCATGTGACTAATAGAAATACTTTTGTCACCCAAAGGAAACTAAGAGGGACAATGAACAAAGTTAGGATGGGGACAAGGAAAAGGATTCCTATTTAGCCAATTCAGAAAAATATCAAAAACTCAGAAATTTGGATGTTAAGTAGAAGACATATTATAAAAATTAGGGATATAAGATGGAGGTTTCCGTACATCACAGTCATGATACTGGTACTTCTTAAAGTGACCCATTCTTTCTACAATGACTCATTTATTCTAAATATCTACACTGATAAGATTTTCTATTTTTACTGATAAGATTTTTAAAGTATTTTTTTTATTACAGTGCTATGACTTAAAATAGAAAATGCTGGAATAGTGTGTACAATTTACCCTTCCAGGAAGAGAAACTGATTGTAAAAATAGTAGAGGGAAATGTGAGATCAGCAGGGAATCCTTTTTTTTAAACAACTGTGTGGCTAGCAGGACTGAGATGTGATTTGGGATTCCCCTCTGTATGCTTTGAATACCATTGGTTAATATAGATGCTGCTTCCAGCCAATCACTTAAGAGAATATAGCCAGGCCGGAATGGATATAAAGAGAGAGTAGGCAGAGTCAAAGAGAAACCATGAAGTCACTGGTAGATAGACGCCTCAACTGGAGCCCGTGGAATCTTAGCCAGTAGGCCACAACCTCATGGTGATGCACAGATTAATGGAGATGGGTTAATTTAAAATATAAGAGCCAGTTAGCAATATGCTTAAGCTATTGGACAAACAGTATTGCAAATTAGTTTCTGAGTGATTATTTCGGGTCTGGGTCTGAGTGACCAGAAATGAAAGAGTGGCCTCAGGCAACAGAGCTAGTCTGCCAGAGGCTTGGGATTAGTAGCCAGCAGTGAAGAATTCTCACAGTGGAAGAAGACTGCGCTCCTGTGTCATCACCCACGAATCTTGGAGGGCGTGTGAAGGACAGAGAACGCCTGTCTTATAATCATTTACATTTAAAAAATTGCAAGTCAAATGTGTCCCGGAGCTCTGCTGCTGGTACTTGATCTTTCGGTGGAGTTTGTGTAAGTGGAGAGGATGCTGGCTCATTTCAGTTTGCCATGCTGAGTAGAATTATTGCATTGCCCAAGTACTGTTACGTAGGACAATTATGCACAAAGAACTCTGCAAGTACAAGAGGGATTTGTTTTATTAAGAATATGACTGAAGAGAGAACATTAAATCCCACACTCATCAGATATGTCAATAGCAAAGTGTTCCCCTCCTTATGCAACCCATAGTTAACATTACAAAGCCATAAAATATTCAGTCTGACATTACATGGATTTTTGTGAAGTGGCTTTTAGTGCATACTTTTTGTTTTCTTCAACACGGTGTTTAATTTCACCTTCTTTCATCACAGTCTAGTGAAGCGTTTTCTGAATTCAGAAGCAGCAGGAGTAAGTCGACTTCTTGGATTGATGAATTTATGGGCATTGTTTCCATAGAAAAAAAGTGAGCAGGAAAATTTGTCACTGTGTGATATGGAGAGGACTTTCAAATGTTGCTGGCAGGACTGCGAAGTTGGCCCTGTGTGCCGTTATGGGAGATTATGTCAACTGGAAAATACAAGTTGTGGAAAAAAAACTTACCGTATTTTAGTGACAGAGATACTCAGCAGGGAGTTTCAAGACAGGAGAATCCTGTCAGGTTTGTTGAGCTTCATTTCCACTCTGTTAGATCTCCTTTGCAAGGTCACCTGAAAGAGATACTGAATTTGGTGGGAATCTGATAAAAAAAAAAGTAGGCACTGAAAGACCCTTGGCCCTCATGACCTGACTGTCAGCTGACTTCAGTCACATTTCTAACTAGATTCACTGACTTCAGCCTTTGGGCATAAGGCAAAATCGGAATCAGCAAAGATCACTGGGGATTTGCTTTCAGAAGAGTCTTGATACAGAGGCAGAATTTTGGACCCTTTGAAGCATGCTTGCCATGTTCTTCTTCATGTTATTACTGAGGGTAGATGTGAAAGTGACCCCAGGAATGAGTGACAGCACATACAAAGACGGGTATACAAGGAGCAGCTCAGAGCTCACTACTCAAAGTGTTCTATTTCAAATGTCCAAAAGAATTCAGTAGTAAATGGCTGTCTGCCTCACTTCTAAGATTAATGACAGAGCTCTATGGCTCTATTCTACCCTGCACCTTAACTTGCTCCCCATTTTTTCCCTTGTAGTTTGCTTGTTTCATTGTGTGGAGTTCCTAAATTAGGGGCTACATTTTTTATCAAAAATTGATGTAACATATTTTAAAAACCTCAAGTGGCTGATGAAAATGAAGGAGTATGTAGTAGATAACACAGAAAGCTGTTTATTTGGGAATGAACAGAAAGAGTTTAGTGTGGACCTGACTGTAATATCTGGAGATTTATGTACTATTGTGCTCAAGTTAATACAGTTTTGATATGGTCCTGATGACTTAATAACATAGCCCTCCTCAGCATATGGAAGAGCTGGTTTTCAGACAAATGTAACTGATATGATATGAATATGAACTATCCCACACAGGTTCCTGTAAAGAACTGGTCTCTAGTTAGTGGTATTATGCTTCAACGGATTGGACACTTATAAGATGGGGTCTGGTTAGAGATATAGATGATACATAGCATAATACCTTTGGAGTTCCTGCCTTGTTTCTGTACTTTTAATTAGCTTTTCTTAGATGTCATTTGGTGAGCAACTTAGTTAGTTAGCACTGTGATCTGCCTCGCCCAGGTCAGAGATAAACATCCAAGCTCAGCATGGGCTGAAAGCTCTCAATCCAGTATCTTAAGTAAAGTTCCTTTGATTTAAGTTCCTGAAGTCCTGTCAGAGCAGTGGAAACTCTTTCACCTGCACCTGCAAGGCTGTCTGCATTAACCTGGTTTAGCTCTCCCACAACGAGAAAAGCTTCATCCCCGATAGGCATTTATTGAAGTCAAATATATTGTTAAATGAGTTGTTTACTTCATGACTCCTTAGAGCAAATGATAAAGAACTGGCCAAATGAATTAGTAACCATGTTTGAAAGGAAGTAAACATCCACAGGGACTTGGAAAACCTCTATTGCAGTTCTGGGAATGTGGCAAGCCACATGAGTACAAATAACCCGAGCAGTAGATATGATCAGCAGAGATTTGAAAGGGTCTTGAATTCTTATCTCTTATCACTATAGGCATCAGTAAGAGAAGATTAAGTCAGATATTCAAACTGCCTGCCTATGTGCTAAAAGTATGTTCCATCTGTATTCAGAACCCATCAACAATGGCAAGGGAATTTAAAGAAGTCTGTGGTCAAGAAACTGATCACTAAATTACAGATTTAGAGGCTACACACAAGGGTTATGGATTCCACAAATACATTAAGGCAACAAACTTGTGAAACCAAACACAAAATATAACACACACACACACACACACACACACACACACACACACACACACACACACACACACAGAGAGAGAGAGAGAGAGAGAGAGAGAGAGAGAGAGAGAGAGAGAGAGAGAGAGAGCGCAATAGTTCTTGAAGTGGTGGGGGATTTGCTTTCAATGTGCAGATGCCTTTTATACATTGATGGATAACATTTGGTTGTTGATATATTCATCTATGGTCATAAAAAATAATTGGTTTGCCCTCAGTAGAGGGGAAGGAAGAAATTGTGGGAGTGAGAGGTAGAGAACAGCATAAGAGCACAGTCCACAAAATCAACTAAGCAGGACTCCTAGAGGTTCACAGAGATGGAAGCTACAAACACAGACCCTCTATGGATCTGAGCTAGGTCCCCTGCATATATCTTATGGTTTGTATAGCTTGGTGTTACTGTGGGAGTCCCAAAAGTTTAGGAGGGGTGTTGCTGACTTTTGCCTGTGCTTGAGACTCTTTTTCTCCTGCTGTGATGCCTCATTCAGACTTGATATGAGGATCTGTGTTCAGTCTTACTGGATCTTGTTAGGACATGCTCAGTGGATATCCCTAGGAGGTCTGCTCTCCTCTCTCTCTCTCTCTCTCTCTCTCTCTCTCTCTCTCTCTCTCTCTCTCTCTGTCTCTCTGGAGAGAGAAATGGAGGAGTAATTAATTTGGGAGAGAGGAGAGGTGGAGGAAGGGAATTGGAGGAGTGAAGAAGGGGATATTATGGTGGTATGTAATGTATAAGAAAAGAATAAAATTTAAAATATATTGGTTTGTCGTTTCTTGTTATATTTTGTCTGACTTTGGTATAAAGGTAATATTTGCTTCATAGAATGTGGTGAGAAATGTTTAAATATTTTATATAACTTGGGAGAATTTTGATAAATTTCATTTCTAAATATCTAGAAAGTATAAAATATACACACCGTAAGAATTTCTACAAGATTTTCTTAGATGTCTTATTTATAATAATAAGACAAAAACATTACAATAACCATCAGCTGATAAGTACATGTCCTGCTTTTATACTTTTATTGGTATGTGTGCGTATGTGTTCATGTGTATGTTTGTGTGTGTGTGTGTGTGTGTGTGTGTGTGCATGTGGTGTGTGTACTTGACACAAGCTGGACATTTGAGAAAATTCCTGTATTGATGGCCTATAGGTAAGCCCAAAGGACATTATCTTTGTCTTAATTAGTGATTGATGTTAGGTGGAAGGGCCCAGAATATTGTGAGCAGTGGCACCTGTGGGCAGGTGGTCTTTGATGGTATGAGAAAGAAGGCTGAAGCAGTACTGAGGAGCAAGTCAGTAAACTGGATTCTTCCATGGCCTGGTTCAGTTCCCAACTCTAGGTTCCTTCCCTGAATATCCTTCCTGATGGAGGATAAATTACAAGGTGAGTTGCTCCCTTTTCTTCCTAGGTTGCTTTAGTCATGATATTTTATCACAGCAATAGATACTGTAATGGAGACAGTACATAAATAAAATATATCACAACGGAAACATGTTTTCATTAATAAAGACAAAGTTCTTAGGTGTGTTATTGTATTGACAGATACTGGGAGCATTGTGGAAGAAAAAAAATGGCCAAATCCTATCATCTTGTAAATCAGAATTATTATTCATCTTTGGTTAGAACACAGTGATATCACTTAGTTTATGTGAAAAGCCCAAGACAAGCATATCTACTTGGAAGCAAAGAGAACTGATGTTTTGGGAAAGTAGAAAGGCGTTCCAGGGTGCAGGCTTCACATGGGGTTCAGGCTTCATCTGTGCTGGTGATGAAAGATGACTGAAAAAGACTGAGATTTATTAAAATTTGTCAGATACACTTAAAATGCTGAGTGTCATGGCATATGGAAAATATCACAAAGTCAAACATAATCCTCAGGCTTGCTGAAACAGCAGCAGAGGTATACCTTACAGCCCCTCATGTGGTTTTGTTCTTCTCCCCGAAGGCATTTATTAATTTGATAAAACTTTGTGAACCCAATCAAGAAAAACCAACCAATTTTTTTAGTATAGAAAATACTTTCTAAGTTTGTGTTAACTCCTCTCAGATGCTTAATTATTTATGCGATTCTCTGTTCCTATTTAATATTTTATCACAGTGATAAGGAAGAAACCAGACACTCCTACATTTTTACTGTGATATCTCTAGTGTCTTATCCACAAATTGAAAAGTTTATAAACAAAATATCTTACAATAAAGATATAATTTTTTCATCCTTAACGCTTATTTAATTTCTTATCCATCATAAATGTGTATAGATTCAGGGAACATAACACATCTTATACACTGTTCTCTATGTTCTTATCCATCATTGATAGATACCCTTTCTGCTTCCATATTACTTTAAGAAAAAAGACTGCCAAACTTTCTTCCATTGTCTAGTAAGGGCATCCAGTGTCCCATAGCACCAGAGGATCTGTGTCATTCATCCTCTACTGAAGCGTCTCCAAGGTTCTGCTATTTTTTGTTTGAATATACTCTCAAGATACAGGCAATAGAATTACAGGTTTATCCTGGCATATCCAGCTCTAACCATCAGCTAGAGGCTTTTCCACATCATGTCTACTGCTCAGCAGAAAAGCCAATGTGAAACATTATAGGGTTTTGAAATATTGACTCTTTCACCTGCAGGCATTAAATCTTTCTGTTTGTCATTAATATGTAACAAACTTCCACAGAGCTTCAAACACCAAACCATCACATTAGTATTAGTAATTCAGGCAAGGTTCAGTTGGGTGAATCTTTCATTCCAGATTTCAATTAAGATCATTTCTTATGCATTTCTGAATTGTCAAATGAAGCTTATACGCCTGAAAGTCATGGTGTGAGCAGCTCTCTGTAATTGCTACCTTAGGCATCTTCAGATAATCTTTGAACATGATTGTGAACTTGAATATATCTCTAAGATAAACAAAAACCTTAATATATTTATATTTTTCCTCTTTATTTTATGTTTCAAAAAAGAAAACAAGCTATCTTTTTTTTTCATTTTACATACCAATCCCAGTTCCTACTCCCTCTCCTTCTCTCATTCCCTCCACCTTCTTCCCACCTACCCACAACCTCTCCCCAGAGAGGGAAAGGCATATTTCTCTGAGGAGGACCAAGGCCTTCCCCACTATATTCATGCTGAGCAAGGCATCCATATGAAGAGAATGGGTTCCAAAAAACCAGTATAAGCAGTCGGGATAAATCCTGGTGCCACTGCCTGTGTCCTCACAGTCTATACTCATAATCATATTTTATCACTTCTAAGACTACTTATAAGAAGATTACAAAAAATATAAGGATGAATAATCATATAATAATGCTATGAAGTAAATTTCACTTAGGGAGATAAATAGGTTTGTAGACTAATAATCATAGTCCATAATATAGGAAAAATATATAACACACACATATATACTTAAATTATGCCATTATCTTATGCTCATATTCGCACATAAGCTGAACTTCTCTGCCTTATTTTATAAATCTACTACATTCAAGATAGAGCACATTGTATGCCCTGATTAATCTATGTGTACATGTGGTATGAGAGGGATTAGTTTTGGAGAAAGTAACTCCCACAATGTATCTCAGTTCAAGGGTAGAGAACAAATCTTTCCTTTAGATTAATTAATTATATACTCACAACTATATGTATATAGGTGTATGTACGTATGTACGTACGTACGTATGTATGTATGTATGTATGTATGCACACAGTATGAACTATGAGCTTTCTGACATGGGTACTGGATACAAACTAAGCCTTCTCAGAGTCAGCAAACACTCACTACTAAGGTGCTTATCCTGCCTCAGACGCTTTCTTTATATAAAAGAGCCTTTAGGGCACTGGTTTTCAACCTGTGGGTTGTGACCCCTTTGTCAAAACTCCATCTCCAAAAATCTTTACATTACAATTTATAACAGCAGCAAAATTACAGTTATGAAGTAGCAATGAATATAATTTTATGGTTGGGAGTCATCATGACATGAGGAACTGCATTAAAGGGTTGCATTTAGGACAGTTGAGAACTAGGGCAAAACCAACAACAACAACAATCCCCCCAAAAACAAAATAAAGATGTTTCCTTAAATGTATTATATAAATTTTGAAAAAATATGTACACTCTGTTTCATACCAACTTTAAGTATTAAATTTTGTTATAAATATTCTAATACAACTAATACAATGTACAACTCATTTAACAATTTAACCTTGTATATTGTAATTTTGGTACAAAAAGAAAGCTTCATGCCATCATTTCAAAAAAGGTCACTTGTCTTACAAGTGGACTTTCCATTGTTTGAACATTTTGTTATTTTCAAAAATTGTCAGATCTGACCTTTGGCTCAGAGGTAACTTTTGGCCTCTTGCTGCTACAAGTTCACAAAATACTAGCTTCTAAAAATATAGCTGATGCATGTTGCAAAAGGGTGTTCTTACAAATGTATTAGTGCAAATATTGTGGAAAATATATGATAAATAAATTTTGAGATTTTATACTACTTTTTGTATATATTTAGGCATATATATACATGTATGTATGTATGTACACACACACAGTATGAACTATGAGTTTTGGTTTCTATTGCCTAAATGGTTTCTAGATCAAAGAAGGTTTTAAAACAGAACTTACAGTATGTTTCTTCCTAACCTTTGTTTGTGTTTATAATTCTTTGTCTCTGTGGGTGTGTGAGTTAATTGGATGTTTTAATATCCTTGGTATGATAGAATTTGTGTGTAGGTAGATCACTCTTTATTCACAAGTGTATAAATCTCCTAAAAACGTACCTCATAAATCACAATTTTTATTAAAGAGAAGGAAAACAGTGTTAAATACCTCTTAAGAGGTAAATCCACTTGAAGGATTCGATGGATGAAAATGTGGGTACGTAATTACTTGAGCCATGGAAAAATACCCTTGAAACTGACAGCAAGAATATTTACCTCTGCCCGAGAAAGCAAATATCTGTGTAAGAAAGCAACTAGAAGATTTATAAAAATTTCAGCCTTGTTACTACTGCAATTTAAAAACACAAGCAATAGTTGGATCATAATTTTCATCTTTCATCTTCAACTCATTATATCCCTGTGTGATGATGTCTATGACAATGTCACAATCACAGATGTCCCAAATTTAGTATCTTAAAACAATAGAAATTCATTACCTCACACTTTATTTGGTTCTAATTCTGTCTCTTATGGAATTATTATTAATAAAGATGCCAGTCAAGCCTGCAGCATCTGAATAGTTGAATAGGAAAGAGAGTCCAATTTCCAGGTCACTCATGTGGTTGTCCTTAGAAGGTTTTGGTTCCTCAGTACATGGGTCTCATAGAGTTACAATAAATGGGTTTTTTCAAAGTCATGATGACGGAGAGTTAGGAGTGAAAATTACATTGGAGCTTGTCACTAATTCAGAAGCGATGCACCAGTATTTCTGTGATACCAGGTTGGTTACAGAGAACCACCGTAACATTCTGAAAAAGAAGGCATTTGTAAGTTGTGAGTAAGATAGGAAAAATCTGAGTTATTAGATCCTCTTGAAATTACCACAATCAAAATTACAATATTTAAAATGAATGTACTTGTTTTGTCCGGCAATCTTGTCTACTTCCAATATCCAGGAGGATAACTATATGTTTTTCTTTGGGTTCACCTTCGTTTTTCTTTAAAAAGTCTCAATTCTGCTCAATATATTTTCCTAAAACATAATTTGTAAATTCAAGATGTATTGTGATGATATGTGCAAATGTATATACTTGTATATGTACTGTACATAATTTAAAAAGCCTTATATGAATATATATGAATATATATACATGAATATATATGAGATTTTGTGTGTGTTTTCTATAGTCAGTTTTATTTGAAAGCAATTTTGACAAAATACCAAGTGATCAGTTTTCACCATTTACAGATGCTACTTAACAGAAAACAGTTTCATAGCTCTTCTTCATTAAATCAACATCTCAGAATAATATATATGTGCACATATATAGTGCTTTCTATGAAGATTATTTTGTGTAATTTAATAAACTATAGCATATGATGTATCAGTTTTAGGCTAGTAAATTTCTGAATTAATTATCTTATATAGTATGTTCCCATATTTTAAACCTTCCAAATAGTAATATGATAATTTTTCATATTTTTCACAAGTTTTACTATTTAAAACAACATCACTAAAAGTCTCTTACTATTTCATAAAGTATTTCTTCATTTCACTTTTTGTCACAACTTGTTGTACAATAATAATTTAAATTTTATTTAAATTCTCCTAGAAAATTCTGGGGTAAAGGTTAACAGTGTCATATATTTCATTTTCATCAACAAACTATTTCATTTTTCCTAAATTTGTTAATGTTATTTTAGTTTGGAATAGGACTAGGCATTGTTTATGATTGCTGAGACAGACACTTCATGCACTTTTGCTTCTCCTCTTGCAGATGGAGGACCATTCTAAGAGGATGCAGATGTTATTAGCACTGCTGAGTCTTCCTTTGTCAATGTATGGTTTACTAACATGCTCAATGTAAGCAGATACATATTTTTGCTAGAATTTATATTGTTAATTTGCATACCATCTCCTTTAAGGAACAAAACAAGCTCAAAATATCAAAGTTCTCTGTCATTTTCAGAGTTGACTTTTCTCTCTCCAAAAAATTTTTTAATGGAAAATCGACACTTTTCAAGAATAACTACTTTAAATGATGTTGAATGTCATCCAAAGTATTTAATAATTACATAATATTAATAACCAAATAAAATGCTTATCTGCTTAATTGATACTGATAGAAGAAAGTTTTTTTTTTTTTTTTTTGGTTTTTCGAGACAGGGTTTCACTGTAGTTTTAGAGCCTGTCCTGGAACTAGCTCTTGTAGACCAGGCTGGCCTCGAACTCTCAGAGATCCGCCTGCCTTTGCCTCCCAAGTGCTGGGATTAAAGGCGTGCGCCACCACCGCCCAGCTAGATAAAGTTTAATAATTCCAAAGCTTTAAACTAAAGCTTTGATCAGCCACCCTTGATAAGTGATCTGTTTGTATCAGTTCCGAACACCTCTGAGGTAAAAATGATCAACTTTGCTTACCTGTCGTAAGAGAACAAAGCAGGTAAGTAACTTACTCAAGGCTCTGAAGCAAAGCTGCAGCAGAGAAACGACTGCAGTCACCTTTAGCTGAACTTTCAAACCATCCAAAAACTGTTAAAGAAGTTTCTCCAATTAGGCAAGATAAAAGCACTTTCCGGTTAAAAAATCTTAGAGTCACTGTATGAGAGATACGCTCAATATGATAATCAGTTCTCAGTTGCTCCAGTTGGTAAGACAGTTCTGAGTTGCTCCAGATGGTAAGACAGTTCTCAGTTACTTCAGATGATAAGACAGTTCTGAGTTGCTCCAGATGGTAAGACAGTACTGAGTCACTCCAGATGATAAGGCAGTTCTGAGTTGCTCCAGATAGTTAAGACAGTTCTCAGTTACTCCAGATGGTAAGACATTTCTGAGTTACTCCATATGATAAGACAGTTCTGAGTTGCTCCAGATAAGACAGTTCTCAGTTATTCCAGGTGGTAAGACTGTTCTGAGTTACTCCAGATGATAAAACAGTTCTCAGTCCCATTGATATGTGCCCCTCTGTTCCTCACGAAAGATAGCACTCCCCTCATCTCTTGCACAGCAGTGGATGCTTTTTTGTGACAGCGTTTTAGGCATCTAAATAAATAAATCATCTACTTTAGCTTTCCTTCTACTAGTACTTCTACTGACTTTGGGGCAATGCCGTTGTCCGTTCCAGGTCTGTTCAGTTTCCTGAAGAAAACTGTTTTGTGTCAAATTCTAGATTTTGTTCCAAAGTTGTCTTAGTTTTTGATCCTTCTGTGCAGTTTGTTTTTTGATCCTGTAACATTAACAGTTTAAAAATGAGGTTGAAGTAAAAACAACTGGCAAACTTTGCCTAGACAGGATAAGAGGGTTTTGAAAATGTTCCTGCCTCTGCAAATGGTTTGTCAGTTACTACAGTCCAAAGTTGGTTGCTCCAATGTGACAAATGAGACTTTCAGTGATTGCCCAGGGAGCTAGTTGTCTCTGTCATCTATTGCACATTTTGGAAGCTGCTTAATTGCATTTCCTATTTACTCAAGTAATATTATTTCCCTTCTCAGATGTTCAATAGGGTTGAAGACTAGATAGTTGTAGTTTCCTCTCCTGACTTAGCCAAGCCATTTCTAATACAAGACTGAGAGTCTTTAGGATAGGATAATTGTTGAAACATTTAGCATATGTTTCTTGCTTAATATTGTTTATGCTGTGATGTAGGAGGTCATTCTGTATTTGTGTTGCTTTCATTGGTTAATAAAGAAACTGCTTTGGGCCTGGTAATAGGGCAGAACTTAGATAGACGGGGAGACAGAACTGTATTCTGGGAGGAAGAAAGCAGCAGAAAGAGCTGCCATGGAGCCTCCAGGTCAGACATGCTGAATCTTCCCGGTAAGCCATGACCTCGTGGTAAACATAGATTAATAGAAATGGATTAGATCAAGATGTGAGAGTTGGCCAAGAGAGCCTAGATTTAATGGGCCAGACAGTAATTTAATTAATACAATTTCTGTGTGGTTATTACGGGGGTTAAGCTAGCTAGGCGGAGGGACACAGCCCACTCCTTTTACTACAATGCTTGTTGTAATTCTAATTTTTATACTTGATATTTGTTCTTATTGTATATAGTTTTGTATTGGATTTGGAACTCTCTTATTTAGCCAAAGGGGGAGGTGTTGTGGGAACTCCTTCAGCCAATGGCCTTTGAAAGGCTGGACCACTTTGGGCGTGGTCTTGAGTACTATAAAAACAGATATAAAAAAGTGCACTCTCTCTCTCTCTCTCTTTCTTGCTGCTGCTGCTGGATTTGGCTCCTGTTCTCTGCTTGTGCAGAGGACTGTTGATCTGTGAGTCTACCCCTAAATAAAAAACTCTTTATTATACTCCATTCTGAGCTGACTACTTTATTATACTTTATCATAATGCACAACCAGAGGTTTTAGAGTTATTTTGTTGTTTATGCAAATAGTTTATGCTATCTACAGAACTCATGCTATCTGCCTTTGTGCTTTGTCATTCTGAAGAGACCGGTTATCCAGTGAACATACACCTTTACCACCAGACTCCTTCATTGGTTCTGTGCTGAGCACAAGATCATTCTATGGTGTGAGCTTGCATATTTTACACAGTAAATAGGCTTATCTTCTTCAGTTGGGTCTAGGAACTTCCCAGGACTTCACCTTTTTAAAAAAATGTCATACAATGGTGCAACAAATCTTTTAGGCTTTAGAATCCCTGATGTGTTTCAGACACCTAAATCCACCTTGCCTTGAAGAAAATCAGAAAGTTACTTTTTTACTGCATTTATGACTGAGAGGAGTATATGCTGTGGATGCTGTGTTCTGCTTCTGTGGTCTTGCTTCCTTCTAGTCTCAACAACCCTCATCTGGAGAAACAAATAACTATTCTTACCTCATCAGTTCTATAAACATGCTTACTCGTAGTCCTATGTCATGTAGGCTAAAACTCAAACCATTAACTCATAGATAACAAAAAAAAAGTTTAGAAAGATGCTGTACAACACATAAATGTAAGAAACAATGGATTGGACCACAGCCCAGTTCCTTATCACATTGGCTTGCTGGCTCACAGTGTGAAAGGAAGCGGAGTTATGCAAGGTTGGGCCATCACTGCAGTGAAACTGAGTTTTCCAGCTTTCCCAGTGGTTCTTGGGTTCTCGGAGGTCTGATTTTTTTTTTTTTTTGAATAACAGTTTCAAATTAAAAACCCCAAATAAAAATATTGTAGTTACCTAGTGTTAGACTGGAGCATTTTGCTATTAAGTCTGGTCAGAATGTAGCATTCCCTAATTTTTTCCCTTAAAGACCTCTCAGTCAACTTTAATATGCACTTTTTAATGACAAATGTCAAATACACCTTCTCTTCTGATGACATTTTGTTTTTGCTGCTCACTTTAAAAAAAACAAATCTTACATTACAACTTATTTGGAATGCACTTGAGAGCTAAGATGTCTATCCAAACACTTAATAATGATGAATGAAAATCTATATACAATGGAAGGAATACAGGAGAGTCTTGAAAGAGTTTTCGAACTCATCTTGAAGAAAGGCACACACAGCACAACTCTACCACTAAACAAACCCTAGGTCTTCTTCGTTCTCCTTTGGTCTCTTTGAGGTATCAATGAGTTTTGTTCACTTGAATGACTTTAAGAAACTGCTAATGTTATTTTAATTTGAGATGAATGTTACAAGACAGAAGAAAACAGGGAGGTGTGCCACGGACATGCAGAGCATACCAGGCAAGGAGGAAGAAACCTCCTGGGAAAAATTTTAAGAATTCCGATACTTAGATGGGAAGTATGGAGTTTATATTTACAATGAGTCAGTTGTCATTTTTCACAGTTGTTAACTGTGAGATGAATACATTCTACCAAAAATTCAGAATATTTTTACATTTGATAGATATTTCTGTAATTAATATAAAAAATACTGTACTAGCCTCTGATGACAATGGCTGTTAACAACCAGACAACTTGCTTAAATAATTATTGTTATTAGCATAATAAACATTGCCCTAGTGCATAATATATATTATGAAATTGTATATGCTAAGAAAGTCAATATTTCAAGAATACTTATCTGCTTATGTGTTTGTCATTGGTGCTACCATATTGTCTTTCTTCTTTTTAAAAAAAGTTTCCATTGTATGCGTAATATGATATATTTCAATATAAATAATAAAAGGAAAGTCTAATATTATTGCTCTTCTATTAGGAATTCAGTGAAGGCTGCCATTTCTATTATCTGCTCTAGTGATATAATTCTTTGAGACAGTTGCTGGTATTCATGTGTTTGTATAACCAAGTGGAAGCTCAGGGAGATAGTAAATCACTGCAGATCAAGTACAAGCTGAGAGTGGACCCAGAAACTCGCTTGTTTTATCTTAATGTTCATAAAATGTGATACGTTATAATTTATTATAAAATTTGTAACCACCACACACTTCTAATTCATGTCAGAAACTCAAAAGCATGTTAAAAATTGAATTTATACTAGATAATTTTATCAAACATTGCAAATATATTTCACTCTACTAGTAAACGATTCTATTTAGATAAGGCTGAACTGTTATTATTTCTAATGCAGGTAAATACATATTGATTAATCAACACCCTAGTCATAATACAAATATATATGTATATGTCTATACATATCTATCTATATACTTTCTTTCTTTCTTTCTTCCTTCCTTCTTT
The DNA here is from genome assembly GCF_903992535.2 of Arvicola amphibius. Lineage (NCBI taxonomy): Eukaryota > Metazoa > Chordata > Mammalia > Rodentia > Cricetidae > Arvicola > Arvicola amphibius. The sequence continues at coordinate 97,393,471 of NC_052054.1, read as the reverse complement.
CCTTCCTTCCTTCCTTCCTTCCTTCCTTCCTTCCTTCCTTCCTTTCTTCCTTCCTTTCTTTCTTCCTTTCTGGTCTGTCTTTCTTTCTATTGGCTTCATCAACATTCAAAAGAAATTACTGATGAGGGAATTATAATATTTTAAACATTGTGTAATGAAAAACATTTGATTCTGTTTCAGTCACTTGAGATGAAAGAGGTTACTGGTGTTCTGATAATGCCTGTTTTTTGTTCTGGGATATAAAGCAGGGTACTAGTGTGATGCTAAAGGGAGAAAAGCCATATCATTAGTAACCAGAGAGCCTAAAGGGCTCTTATTACATGTCTCTCATTTCATTTTACCTCTCATTTACCTGTAGCAATGAGGTGTGAAAATTGCTCTTTGGTTGTCTTAAGTATCAGTAAATGGTATCATGCGCATTTCTTTGCAACTTAATGGAAATGGGTGAGAGTCACCTTACGTTTAATTCCTGTGTATAAATGAAAAAGGTAATATGTGAAATGGTGTTGTACTCCTGCTCCAGTGAATGAATCATTAGCGCCTTCAAGTCAAGTAGCAGCAAGTTCTCCTTCACAAGATCTTTTTTTACAAGAAAGTGCTTTCCAAGTCACTACATCCTTGCACAAATTGCTCAATGAAATTTAAATTAGCTCATGAAATATAGTTTTTACCTTGTTAGTAGCCAGCTAGAACCATATTCAGTAATGGCATTAAGTTCTTTTCAAATAGAATTCTAAATTCCCATTCAATATATGAACAGATGCAACTTTTTATCATTGTTATTTTGAGATAATGCCATTTATGTTGCCCAGTTTGGCCTGAAAGTCCAAAGCTCAAGCCATTCTCCTGTGTCAGCAGGCAAAATAGTTGGAGCTATAAACACACACCACAATGTCCAGTACAAAAGTAAAATTTGTTTTACTTTATTATATAAATATTTAAATCTGCACCATGTCAAATAAATGAAGTTAGAGGATATCAAATTTGTGAGGTTTTAAAAAATTCTTTCCTTTAAGAAAAGTAAATTTCATATATATCAACTTAACTATTAAGAACTTATTTAAAAAGAAATTGGAATTTCCATCTCTTTCAATTTGCTTTGATTTTATTTGGAGTGTGAAATGCCTTTTTCTTCCTTCTGTTTGATGAAGTATTGGACAAGACAGTGAGATGTTGAGTATAATAGCTAGACTCCACTGGAAAGATTCTTTAAAGACAATGTGGTACATTTACACAATGAGTATTACTTAGCTGTAAAAAACAATGATGTCATGAAATTTGTAGGCAAATGGATGGAACTAGAAAAAAATTATTCTGAGTGAGGTAATCCCAACTCAGAATGACAAACACAGCATATATCTAGAGATAACCCAGTCTTTCTTCAGTGGAAGATTAGAAATTGATCATCATAAAGGATGTATCCCTTTGTAGTTTTCTTAGGAAAAGAAATAAATCCTTGATAATTTTCCTTAACTCCTAAAAAGTCAAGTGCTATAAAATATATTATTTCTAAAATTAAATAAGTAATAATTTTGTATATATTATACTCTTACTGTGGAAAGCATACACATCATGCAAGGCCAAATATATTAATAATCATATTCCTTTTTTGATTGTTTTTTATATTTTTGATAGTCTGGTTAAAATTAAATACTATTTGAGTCCTGCTTAACTTCAATTTTCAGAGATTTGCCTTCCTCTGCCTCCTGAGTGCTGGGTTTAAAAGCTTGTGCTATTACTACCCAATAAGATACTACATCTGAGCATCACAATTTTGCACTCTGGGATTTAAATGTTTGAGGAACAAAATGTTCCATTTTCAGCTGTAAAACTTCATAGTGACAGAGAACAAAGTCATAGTGAACCATGTCCCAGAAAGCTGCTTAAGACACAGAAATTGTCCTTTAGTTTTGTGCTCGACTTCTTATAAAACTTCAGCTTCATCTGAAAAGGGTGAATTCACTTTGTTAACTTGTGATCAACTCAAGAATCAATCAACTTTCCATTGTGTGACTTCTTCCACAAAGATCTTTCCAAATGAAATAAAATTCCACTCATTGTAGTCATTTTATTTGTTTTCACATTAATAGTCTTTTATAATATTTATTGGTTCTTTGAGGATTTCATACTTTGTATTTTGATCATATTCATTTCCTCCTTCAGTTGCTCCCAGACCCATTTTCTTTTCCTATGCACTCATTAAGACCAATTTGTGCTTCTCAAGTATTCTTGGACTTATTGTCTTCTACTAGAATATGTTTCAATTAACTAGAATCTACACTTTTAGAGAAAAACATCTCTCCCTCTCCCAGCAGCTCACAATTAGCAATACCTCCTTTCTATTGGTGGATTTTTGCACCCAGCTTGCCTCTCTAGGCATATGGCATAAATGTTCTATTTGGGGCTAAGCATTCTGCCTTTTCTGTTTTCAGCAATCGGGTCCCACTCTCAAGTTAAAGAGGATAGCCAATAGCGTTGGAAATAGTCTTTAATGTTTGGGAGTCTATTGAACCTCATTAGAAGAAACACATTTCTGACAGTGGGCTTTTGTTTTGTTACTCTATAATGATGTCTAGCAGAGTCATTGTTGCCCCCATTATAGGGTAATGACATTAAAACTCTTTTTATGCATGCATATGCATGTATTTTGGAAAGCTTCTCTACTATAGTTATTTTCTATGTAACTTTTTGAAAGGTCTCTAGTGAGCTTTCATTTCCCATATCCCCTCCTCTACTTGTCCTCCCTGCTTCTCCCTGATTTAACTCTTTTTGTCCCACTATTCTCCTTTAAACCTTTGCACCAGCTAATCTAAATACACATTTTTCAGTGATATTTATTTTAAACTTGACTACAAACACAAATAATACATATTTTATGTTTTATTTTATAACTCAAAATATTTTATAACTAAGAACAAAAACAAAGTCACACCATTCTCCATAGATCAAAACTGTTTTTGATATATCTATAATGTATTCAAACATAAAATTTTCAAGTTAGTTCTTCACTTGAAAGTATTTTAAGTCTATAATTTAATGAATTATACACCAGTATATACTACATGAAAAATATTGTCAGCATAATAGTAAAAGTATGGGCAGATATTATGCATCCGTGGTAGGATACAGTGTTTGCACAAATGCATTTATGTAATTTATCATCTCGATTATCCATGTACAGGATGACCTACATGGAAAATAGTACCAGCCAGAGTTAGTGGGTCTTTCCCCTTCAATCCAAATAAAGAGGATGATTCTCTATAGATGTGCCCAGAAACTCCTTTCCCAGGTGATTCAAAGTTCTATCAACTTCACAATTAACAATAAACATTACAAGTATGAAAAAATATGCCATACAGTCTTAAATATTTTAGTGTAAAATAAAAATAAGCAGAAATAATTGTGAAAAATGGGCATGAGTTAATCTTTGACCAATATTTTACCAGTAAAAATATGTTAGACAAATTTAAGTGGGATTGGGCCATTCTTCTATTGTTTGTTTATCATATATTTAAGTTGCCAACAAGGATAAGTTATTTCAGGTGGTACTAATTCAGTGATGAAAGGTGCAGACCCAATTCTAAACACTTAAAGATCTGTCTCCTTTAATCATTCTAAATTCTCTAGAGTGGCAATATAATTGTAAAGTGCTTCATTGAATATGTGCACTCTAGTTTATTTGACAAACATTTCTTATTTATCTTTGTGGCTCTAGGCAGCATGCCTTTATAAATGACATTGTGATGGATGGATTCAGAGTTTATACTGTATTGTAATTATTTCCACAGGAGAAATTGTTTGGTAGACATGTAGAATGTCACCGATGAAATGCACAGAGCCGAAAGGCAACTTCAGATCTTTACATATTTTCCTTTGGAGTATAGTCTTAGAAAACGCTAGAAATTCAGTCATATATTTTCTCTGAATATTCATAATCACTTATGATCATTATCCAAATTTTATTCTCTGTATTTTGTAGGTGGATATTAGGCATGCTTGAATCCTGAAATGTTACTATACAAATTTCAGTTTTCTGACAATGACCCACTGCTATAATATATGTATAATATAATATAATAATATATAGTATAATATATGTATCTTACTTTTGTCAATTAACATAAATATTTATTTAAAAATGGTAACCTAAAAATAAGGAAAGAAAGCACCAAACCGTATTTAACATCTTCCCCGAATATTTGCTTACCAATTACCTAACATCTGAAACAAACCAGTACCCTCTTTTTCATTTCTTTTTATTCCCTTCTCATGATTTTGTCACTTTACTTATGAGATTTTAATAACATTTTCCTATCATCAGGTTTGTCCCTAACCCATAATGGCTCCCTATATCAAGATATATCTTTCCTTGATCTCCCTCTATGTCCTTCCCTACACTTGACCATCTAATTCCCCCATGTTCTCTTTCTGCTCCCCTTCACCCCTCCCTCCCTTCCCTTTCCCAGTTTACTTAGGAGCTCTTACCCATTTCACCTTCACAGAGGCATCCATACATGTCTCTCTTAGAGTCCTCCTTGTTTCCCAACTTTTCAGGGATTGTGGATTGTAGCCTGGTTATCCTTTTCTTTATGTCTAATATCCTCTTATGAATGAGTAAATACTATGTTTGTCTTTCTGGGTCTAAGTTATCTCATTCAGGATGTTTTTTTTTTTTCTAGTTGCATCCATTTGCCTGCAAATTTCAAGATATTGTTTTTTAGCACTGAGTAATATTCCATTGTGTGAATGTGCCACATTTTCTTTATCAGTTCTTTGGCTGAGGGACATCTAGATTGTTATCATGTTCTGGCTATTACAAATAATGCTGTATGAATATAGTTGAGCAAATACCCTTGTGGTATGAGTGTGCATCCTTTGGGTATATATGCCCAAGAGTGGTATTGCTGGGTCTTGAGGTAGACTAATTTTCTGAGAAACAACCATACTGATTTCCAAAGTAGCTGTACAAGTTTACATTCCCACCAGCAATGGAGAAGCAATCCTCTTACTAGTACGTCCTCTCCAGCATACGCTGTCATCAGTGTTTTTGATCTTAGCCATTTTGACAGGTATAAGATAGTATCTCAGAATCATTTTTATTTGGATTTCCCTGAAGACTAAAGATGCTGAACAATTCTTTAAGTGTATTTCAGTCATTTAAAATTCTTCTGTTGAGAATTCTCTGTTTAGATCTGTTCTCCACTATTAATTGATTATTTGGTATTTTAATGTATAGTTTCTTAAGTAATTTATGTATTTTGGAAGTTCAGTCCTCTGTCAGATATGGGGTTGGTGAAGATGTTTCCGCATTCTGTAGGCTGCCATTTTGTCTTATTTATCATATCCTCTGTTTTTTTTAATCATATATTACATGTTATAGACAAAGAACATCTTGATAGAAACTCAAATTGATGATGATTATAGCATTAAGAGTTGTCAGGGCTACAAGTGAGTAGGTTAAAAGGGAAAAATCAACCTCGATCTTCTGAAATTTCTCTCCTCATTATTCTGGCAGAGATTTAGCTGTTCATATTTTGTCCTGATACATTCAGTTTTACTTTGTAAAGGACATTCTGTGAGTTGCTGTACATACTTGGGAATAATTTGACTGAAAACTTCATGAAATGGACAGTCATGTTATTAGGTACTCAGAAACCAGTAGTAATGTCACATTTGCACAAATAAATATTTTTCTTTAAAATGAAATTATCTCAGCTTTCAGATACCCTTTCTTTTGTATTAGTAATTTCATTTAGGTCCAAAATTACTAAACTGTTGAAACATGATCATCTTAATTTTCCACTCTTTCTTATTATTGTTTTGTTTTATTTTCTACTTTTCTTGAGTAGTGAAAAAGAGAGTATTAGTTATCACCTGGTATAACTTCATTGTTTTATTGATGCTTCTATCATCACAATGCCATCTTTGTCAATTAAGGTTAAGTGTTATTCTTATACAGAATAACCTCCTTTAAAATGTTCAAGCTAGAAGAGTGGATAGGAATCACGTCAATTCACAGAGTATTCTATGCATATGAAATAAAAATTTTGAGTAGCTAAGATAAGATGTTTTGTGCAGACTGGAGGAACTAAAAAACTAGTCTGTAGTGAAAGAGCAGAGTTTTACAGGAAATTGTGTAAGTAGACAGAGTCCTCAAGACATATTGTTAATTATAACGTTACATTTTATTTTATTATGCCACATTTCACAGTTGTCTGAATTAGTGCTGGGCATACACACACACACACATACACATACACATACATATTTTTTGCTTTTTGTCAAAAATCAGGAAAGACACTTAAGGAAATGTGCAATATCCTTAGCCATCAGAGAAATGCAAATCAAAACAACTCGGAGATTCCATCTTATACCAGTAAGAATGGCCAAAATAAAACACATTGATGACAACTTGGCTGGAGAGGTTTTGGGGTAACAAGAACACTCCTCGATTGCTGGTGGGAGTGCAAGCTGATACAGTCTCTTTGGATATCAGTATGGCACTTTCTCAGAAAATTAGTATCTGAGGGTAAAGGAATAAATCATCTCATGTACGTTACCACTACGTGTTCTTTAATCCTTTGCACAAAGAAGCAGCAAGGAGGAGGAGGTGAAGGAGGAGGAAGAAGGAAGAGTAATCTCCACAAGCTTTTGAGTTTTTACAGACATAGTTAGAAAATTCCATATGCAAAGACAATGATAATATGCATATCAACATCACAAAAGGGCAAAAGCAACACTATAGAACAGGTGACACCACCCAGGAAAGAGCCAGCATCCAAGGAGAAATACGACATTCCAAACCATTAGATAAAGTTACTAAAAGTCCCTGGACTCACCTATTGTCCTCACCCAATCTCGTTGTGATAACCAGCTTTGGGGACACCCAGGTTCGTGTGTTAGCAAAGGTCGGGTATGCTACCTATCTGTTAGCAAGGGTAATCGGGGAATTGACTTTATGGAGATTTGACTATTAGAACAGAGAGTGAATGGTTCCGCTTTAAGGCCCCATGGTGTGGGGAATGGGGTAAGGTCAGTCGAAGGCAGTGCACTACTGAGATATTTTGGGGTGAATCCCATTTTGAAAGGAGAAACACCATGATTTCCTCAAGATTTTACAGAACTGATAGCGACTTATCCAAAAGACAAGTGCTCCTGCAGGCTCTGCAAAACGGGGTTCCCCACAAGTTGTGCACCTGTGGGTCTGCCTTCATGAATCTGTCAGTTGTATGTTTACTGTGCAATATTTGTGCTTCTGATACCACTGGATTAATGAGACATCTGTAGAAAATGAACAAAGTGACTAGAAAAAAAGTGACAGAAAAAAATGGTGTCATCTGCTTTTTTGTACTGTTTTGCAGAACGCGTATTGATCATACTGATATGAGATGTTTTTCTGTATATACATTGCTTCTATTGGTTGTTGAATAAACTGTTTCAGTTAATGGCTTAGCAGAAAAGGCAGAAAGGAAATTTGAACAAATTTGGAGAGAGAGAGAGAGAGAGAGAGAGAGAGAGAGAGAGAGAGAGAGAGAGAGAGAGAGAGAATAGGCAGATTCAGAGAGATGCCTTGTAGCTGCCAAAGGAGAGAGATGCCTACCAGTATGCCACAGTCTTGTGGTGATACATAGAGTGATAGAAATGGGTTAATTGGCCTATTGGTATATCACATTTCCAACCAGATAAAACTTCTCAAATATTTGTTTCCATTATTCTCTACAGACATACAATGCAAATGGTCTTTTTCTAACCCCAGTCTGGTTAAAAGTTAAAGCTGGCTTTGGAGTTGGAGTGTATTTGAGATATACTTTATGACTTTGTATATTTCCATTCTCCCTAGATTTAATCTGACTATCTAAAAAGAAACTTTAAAGAGAGAAGGAGAAGAAATAAAGTAGAAAAGAGGAAAAAAATAGAAGTATTTAAGATCAATAACTGTTGAGGGCATAGCAAAAAGGTCCTTGCACCCATGGATTTCAGAGAAACCAGAAATGTTAAGCACAAAGGATTCTCTTTCCAATAGGAAAGTTGAAAAAAATCTGTTCTTTCATCCAGAAAGCTAAGAACTGGAAATGATTAACTGCCTGGTGGTCTGTGTTATCTGTTGGACCAGGCCATATCAAACTCCTCCAACCAGGACTGGAGGTGTGCAGTGGCTAGTAATACAAATGATGTTTATAGCCAGAGAGGCTCCCCCAAGCTCCCACTTTCAGGACTAGAGGTGGCTAATAGCCCATATGACATCTAAACTATCTGTATGACCTAGAAAAGGCCCGACCCTTAGGTCCTTAAGCTAAGATAGGTAGCCTATCTCTAGAAACCACCTTCCTGGAAGAAATGACATGTACCATTAGTTAAGTTTCAATGTAATTACACTTTCTTGTGAAGTGGGGATTGCATTATACCCGGAAGCTTTTTCCCTAAGCTATACTGGCTTTAATCACATTGGGAGTAATCTGACTATTATTAGACTCCCCAAAGTTTGATCCAGATTGAAGAAGCCAATCTGTACAGGGGTTCCATTCTTACTCTTTATGTTGTTTGATTCTCTGTATGACACCTGTAGAGACCCCTCAAATAACATCTTTAGTGTATCTTACCCACCCTCCCTTTCTCTCAAAGGTCCTGACATAAGAATAGGAGCCAGAATAGGGACTTCCTCCTGATTGCTGGGTTAGAGACAACATGAAGGCTCTCAGGAGAAAGACTTCCTCAAGGAGAAAATTCATCTAAGCAACTCACCCAACTGAACATTTAAACAAACAAATTGATATACAACCCCAAAGAAACTGTCTTGTGGCCTCTCAGTCTGCATCTTTGCCTGTTGTCAGAAGTGGAGAGATCAACAATGGTAAAATGAGAACCACTGCCTGAATAAGTAAAAACGTGTAGGAATCTCTTTGCACAGGTCATTATTCTTGAGTAGAGTCTGATTCTGTTTCTTTTCTGTCTCCACCAAGGTTCTAGGATAGGAACTACTATATTTTACTTTATTATGTATACTTCTTAATATTTTGATTATACTTTGTATGCATGCATGCATGCATGTTTGTGTGTGTGTGTGTGTGTGTGTGTGTTTTCAGAGGCATGTGGTAGCATTTGCGTGGTCAGAGACAGATTGCAGGAGTTGGTTCTTTCTACTGTCTAGGTCCTGGAATTGAACTCAGGTCGTCAGGCTAAGTGACAAGTAGCTTTTCCACTTAGCCAGCCTGCCAGGCTCAATTCTACTTCTAAAGAAACAGAATGACCTTACTACTGAAGAAATTAAAGTCATATGAAGAATGACAAAATGAGAATACAAAACAACATTTGAGAAGTCAGTCGTTCATGCTTGTTAAAGCAGCTCCTTGAAATGCTGATTAAGTCTGACAAAGAAAAATAGAGTACAGCACACTTTTTTATTTCTATGCTAAAATGAAGAAAATAAACCCCAAAGTTTATACTGAGAAAGAAAGCCAGAGGAACCCATTGTAATAGATACTATGTGACTTAGGTTTTGCACGTATGTTTAAAAATCTTTTTTTGGCAATATCTTTATTAGGTTTTGCTACTACAGTGATGAGATTTTCTTCAATCCATTTGGAGAATGGGGTATCATTTTCTAAATGGTGAGTAAAATTCCAGTTATTCTTGATACATCAGTCTTAAAAGTTTAAATAGAAGCTCAGCTGAGGCGATATGAGAAGACACAGTACTAAGCTGACCACACTCAGAAGGGCCACAGCTTGGTTGTGCTCTAGTTGGAGACACACCACAGCAAAAGGAGCAGAAGAACCACTTCTGCAGGAGGAAATCTGGGTATGAAAGAGTAAAAGAGACTTGAAATTCATGGTGTTTGTATTGAAAATAGAGGAAGAACACGAGTACGGGAATGTAGCAGCTCTAGATGCCGGAAAGACCCTGTACAGAAAATGAATAGAAAAATGATAGATTTAGAGCTATAGCTTCCACTAACTGATCTGCAGTCTTCCCTGAGAGCCTCTAGCAACAGCAGTGTACAGCCACCTTCTCTTAATTTGGACTTAGCAACTTCTAGCATCCTGGCTTGGAAAGCGGATATGTTCTTGTGTAAAGCAGAAAGTTTTATGCAATTTATAATGGCAGAAATTAAAAAAAACTAATTCAAAAGACTTGGAAAATAATTTTCATCTCGTGCTTTAAGACCACAAGTTTTGCAAAACAGTGGTGTGAAAACTTTGCACACTAGATTTATTTCTTAGGGCCATGGCAATTTATTTATCTCACCATTTTCTCTTAGACTGTGTGAAACTGATGTGTTACATACTTAAAGAATACTTTTCAAAGGAACAGAACAATTCAAATTTACACAATTGTATAAGAAATGTTCTTCCCCAACTCCTCCTCAGCAATAAACTGGTGGTAGGATATGGAATGATTCAGCATCCAGTAGCCATAAGTGTAAACACTGTTGGTAGGGTTTTGTGACAAACATTTGACTTAGTTTTCTATTGCCGAGACAAAACAAGACACCATGACCCAAGAGCAAGTTGAGGAGGAAAGGTTTTATTTTGCTTATATTTCTCCATTTTATCCCATTATTGAAGGATCAGAATAAGAACCCAAACAGGGAAGGAGACTAGGGCAGGAGCTGATGTGGAGGCCATGGAAGAATGCTGCTTACTGGCTTGTTCCCTATAGCTTGCTCAGCCTTCTTTCTTATAGAACCCAGGATCACCAGTCCCAGGGATGGCTACAACCACAATGGGCTGGGTCCTCCTCCATTAATTGCTAATTAATAAAATGCCCTACAACCTAATCTTAAGGATGCAAGAGAAAGTGGAAGCATTTTCTCAATTGAGATTCCCTCCTTCCAGATAAATCTAACTTGTGTCATGTTGGCATAAAACTATCCAGTCCAAGGTTTCTAATTTTTTCCCACAAAATTATTAAATATAGACCTGTGTAAATATAATAAGGATTCCAATTCTGGATTATGTTAATATCAGTTGTAAGCCTGCACAAAATGATCCAGAAGAAAATGATAAGGGGAATCCAAAGAAGAAAGAGGAATTTCAGTGCTTTTCATTTATAACACTAAAAGGAACTTAGTGGTTAATCCACACAAATTTAATGCCAATCACTTAAAACCTGACTAGGCATTTATTTTAAAGACTGCCATTATCACAACTTTCTGTCAGTAACAGATCCGTAACAGGCAACAGAACTCAGTCTTAATGTGATACTTCAGAGAGTGAATGCCTATATAGATTTAAATTTCCAATAAATTCCATTGAATTGGTGGCTCACAACATTTAATAATCTGTCTTTTCATATTAAACATGTACTAAAAAGAACTATTCTTACAGGGTTCTTTTTGGCTATTGCTCTATATTTTTTCCTTCTTGTTATGCCTTCTAGCACTCATGCATCTGTGAATAGTTTTTTACTACAGTTGCTATATGTAGCACAATAAAGCATGCTTTGGTTGTCTGAAAGAGAGTTAATTCAACTCCCTAAGCATCTAATTTTATACACGAGAGTGACTTTGGTACTGATGAAGAGCTTGCTCAATATATACTATAGAGAATCAGTCATCTTGTGGAAATAGTTGTTAAGTTCACTTTAATTGAGATTCTTGTTACAAGTGGGAAATTTTGAAAGTGCTGATGAATTAAGAATTCCATTTAGAGTCAGACTTAATGTTTGGCTGTAGGGCTAATGTCTAGGGTATATTTAGAATACCACTAGAATGGATGTAGACATAAGTAGGAATAATTCATGCATCTGATGGATGGTTGGAATACATGACTTCAAGGTTCTTTTAAACTCTGAGAGTGCATGCTTCCCTGCAAATTAGAAATCCGATTCTGAAGGAGATATGTATGAGCAGCCACACTGTAAGATCAGAGTAAGGAGAGGAACTATGGAAATAGCCAGAATGTAGGGAGAAAGAGGGAACGCTAAGATAGAGGTTTGCATTTGAAAATACTACTTTGAATATTATTGATTGGTAGTTTGTAGGATGAAGGCATGTGTTTATAGACAATTCTTTATCTTCTAAGATGATTATATCATTAATATCCCTTGAGCTAATGTCTAATCAGAAAAATCATGTTTCTGAATGATTTTGAGTTCAGTAAGTATGCATTTGGGAAGCACATTATTTATTCCATTAGCACACTAGGTTTTGTGTACATGTGGTTTCAGAGAAAGAAATCTGGGATTCTTTCGAGTCCATGATCAACTGATCATAAGATATTTCTTTTAATTATTGTTTCTTTTCTTTTTTATTGTTTCTTAAAAATAGAGAATTTCCACTCAATTAAACTTTGGAAGTTGACTCTTAAGTTCTTGATATGTAAAATTTGACTATGTTTAGTAAACACACACACACATACACACACACACCCCACAGAGGAGTAGATGGCTATTATAGTGTTTAATAAAATCCAATAACTAGGAGCTATTTATTGAAACCTTAAAAAATCAGAAGAAATGTTATTTATTATCAAATAACAATGATATTTATAACATAGGGAAATGTGGCCAATATCAGAAAACCTTCATGAATGCATATATGAAATAGTTCTTATTTGCAAACATATGAAATCTATATTTAGAACTTCCCATATTTTGTCAGTAGAATCAGTCTCCCAGTTTTCTCACAGACATTGTCACATAGAATGTTAAATAGGAAAATAACAGTTTTCTTTCTAATAATTTGTATCTGTGGTTCTCAACCTTCCGAATGCTGTGACCTTTTAATTCAGTTCCGCATGTTATGGCAACTCACAATCATAAAACTATTTCTTTGCAACTTCTTAACTGTACTTTTGATATTTTATGAATTATAATGTAAATATCTGTATCTTCCAAAGGTTTTAGGTGATCCCTGTAAAAGGGTCCTCTGGCCCTTATAGAGTCATGACCCACAGGTTGAGACCCATGTACAGATTCCTTGTCGAATTGGGTGGTTATTTACATATTTGACAAATTAGGCTACTATAGTAACAAACAACATCTTAAATTAGTAAGAAATTGTTTTCATTTTACCCTAGATAATCTAAAGATATAAAGTAAGTTAAATAATATTCTTTAAACCTCATGGGTAAAAAATGACTGAAACATTAATATGAAGTTACAAAGTCTAATTCTGAATTCTGCTCTTTATTCATTGCTTCATCCCATACATCATCATACATGAGTCTTGATTAAACACCAAACACACTCATATGGAGATACCTGGAAAAATGGAAAGAATTGCTTTCTAGCGAATCAGATTTATAACCTTGCTGTGAGACCAAGGGTAACATAAGTGGCACAGGATTGGAAATTTGTCAGCTTGCAGTAATGTCATGAATATTTTCTTGGAGTTTATGAAATAGAATATTTTACCCAGATTTCAATAACAAAATGAAACAAAAAGAGATGATGCCAGGGTTTTCTCTATGAACAGGACTTGTTCCTTATTCCTGCCCAAGACTTCTATCAACCATAATTCACATAAACATTACCTTAGGTAATTTATACTCTTTGAAGTCTTTGGAATTTACCTCAGGATTTAAGAATGTTTTGGAATGGAATAGTTTTGATATAATTAATTGAGTTCAGAGATAAAAAAAGATTCTAAAATAAAAGCAATTACAAAGTTAAAATAATTAGCTTGCATGATTATCTCATTATAACATGGCCTTTTAAAATAATTTTGATAAAATATGAGATTCTTATGCATGTGTATCTGTGTTTGCAAAGAATACAATCTATACAAAAGCATAAATGTTCAGAGATGTATTTTGTTTCCTTCCCTCATTCCAGACAATTCCACGTACACAGATGACTTATAAGGATCTTATTTCTAGAGTAGACTTTTGGGATAATAATGACATTAGTAGAAGTTCAGGACTCATCAATCAGTATGTGGCTAAAAGTAGACCCCTAGAAGCAGATGAATCAATGGGATATGGTACCAATATGACCATCAGAGAACAACCCTGAGTTCAAGCAGTGGAAGGAAAGAAAGGAAGAGAGATGAACAATTGCTTTGAAGAGTTAAAAAGAAGATCCACTGCTGTTTATCATTTGTATTATTGTTAAGTGTGTGTATGTGCATGCAAATTTGCAGTGTTTTAGATGACTTTATGTTTTTATATTATATTTGACAATGTTCTAATTTGCCTCAACCCTAATCCCAAATGACTTTGCTTTATTTGGGTAAAAATTAGTTCAAAAGAAACAAGTGAGATTTAGTTGAGGTTTGCTTTGTTATCTGTGTCCACAGACCTCTTGGTATATTTGCTTCTTTATTGAATGACATAAGAACCACCAATGGCACCTTGTCAGAATAATACTACAGAGATGAAAACCCCTCTACATAGCTCCCCAACTTTGATAGTATAATTTTCCAATCAGCTGAACAACTGAGAATTGTCATAAAAGATTCTGACCTGACTAACAAGACTGAGATGTTACTCTGTCTCCCTTGATAGGGAAGAAGCAAGATCTTGTGTATAGTGAACATTTTTTAACCTTGTGACACCATAGTTCACGGAATAAAGACCATAACAGAATTCCAGTTTACACTGAAAAAAGTCTACTGTATTTTGCAATTAATATAAAAGCAAGGATGACAGCATATAGGTGTTTGGGGTCAACTTTATGTTATTGGGATTACTCTGCTTGTGAATTTTGGCTTTATTATCCTGTCCATGAAGATTGTTAAAACTTTTTATTACTAGTTGTGCATGACGCTTAGTATCATAAGAATGAGGATGAATAAAGATATATTCTTTATATTTTTTTAAATTTAGAAATCCAGTCTGATTACCTATAAAGGTCACATTTTTACAGCTTGTTTGGAAAACAGAATTATTTTATTTAAAGTAGGTTTAGTTTATTACGTTGCTTAGGTGTGTTTTGTCACTAGTGACCTACAGAGAAATAATAATTTCTAGTGTCTTTTACTAATAATGATATCGGGCCTGGGTTATTGGTCAGATTATGTTAAACCACTCTTAGGTATCAAGTAGGCTTTGAAATATTAGTGGTTTTTATTTATTTCTTCAGGG
Organism: Arvicola amphibius; assembly: GCF_903992535.2. Taxonomy (NCBI): domain Eukaryota; kingdom Metazoa; phylum Chordata; class Mammalia; order Rodentia; family Cricetidae; genus Arvicola; species Arvicola amphibius. Next base: position 97,378,445 of record NC_052054.1, on the reverse strand, counting down.
AATACCACATGAGAGATTTGTAAATTCATTTTTTTTGTGGTTTTGCAGTATAAGCATGCTACTTCCAAGGCTACTGTCTTGGTTACCATAAGCTGAAGTATGGAACAAAGTCTTTTCAATGTGTTAGCAATGAGTAGCCAATAAAATTTTTGTCTACACTACATGCACTAGAAAGAATCATAATATCTGAAATAATTATAGGACCACAAAATTTTGTCTTCTATGTATCTAGGAAGGGAGAGGAAATTTCGAATAATGAGAGTTGGTAACTGCTACAACTATTGGGAGGGTATCATGGTTAATTATGAACAGGACCCAGGAAAGTTGCATGCAATTTTTTGCTTGCTGCTTTCTCACTTTATTGGTCTTTTGAGCCTCTGAGCCTACAGATATAAACTCTATAGAACTGGGACATCTTGGTTTTCTCATTAAATTTTATAGGCTACTTAGATGCTGTTAATTCCTAGTTATTGAAAGGTTGATTTAACAATTCAACCTCTAAAACTGCTTTGCTTTTAATATTACAGAAGATAGAAAATACAGACCAAGCATTTATAGAAGAAAATTTTTATGACAGATGACTTCAAATTATTGCATGTGTAATGGGTGGGACAGATGCCTATAATTATGAACTACTGATACTCTCTCTCCTGGGTGCTTGTCATTTGAAGAAGCTTTGATGCTGCTGCAGATAACAAGTTTAGAAGAGCTTTTAAGCAGGAAAAATGTTTTTAAACAATGGTATATTCTTCAGTTTAATTTTTTTACTTTATAACAAAATAATCAGAACAAAAGATCATATTACACAGAATCTACCTGTGCTACTAGGTGCAGAGGGAAACTTTTCTGCTTTAAGAATGAGGACAATAAGAGAGACTTACATAGATCTAATCTACATGGGAAGTAGAAAAAGACAAGATGTCCTGAGTAAATTGGGAGCATGGGGACCTTGGGGGAGGGTTAGAGAGGAGAAAGGAGAGGTGAGCAGAGAAAAAATGTAGAGTTCAATAAAAATCAATAATAAAAAAAGAGAAGCATCAGGTTCAAAAAAAAAAAAAAAACCCAAAAATACACCAGGATAGGATAGAAGGAAAATAAAACAACTAGATATCAACAGTGGGAACCAAACAGGACAAGGTTAGTCAAGGCTGTTGCAGAAGCCATGGTCAAACTATATACAGAGTATATAGTATTTTTTATACAGAAATAGACTTTTCATTGGGAACTTCAGTCTATTTCTTCAGTTAACAGTTGCCTTCTCAACAAGTTCAAGCAGAGTGATCTCATTAGGAAAAGCAGAACTGGGCTTCTGTGTACCTCATCTTCATGGGCCTAGGCTTAACTTGATCATACAATAGATCTCATTGGGATGGGTCTAGAGATCCTCAAGAAGTGAGGCCAGAAGAGAGAAGAGGAACTTTTAATACCACTGACACTAGGACCTCTCTAGCCTGTTTATTTTGTCAGCCATAATAATGAGGTCAGAGCTGATCTCCAAGTGTTGTTTTTGGCCATTATTTAATTTACTGTGGATTTTTCTTAAAATATTAGGGTATTCACGATTATCTCTAGGTTGAAAACACAGCCTATTGGAAAATGTCACCTTCTCAATTCTTTTGTGTTGTATCTTATTCGTGAGCTCACAAAGGTTCTCTCATACCTTTTCCTTGATCTCCATTCTCTTTGTCTTTTCACCTTCTGTTAGTACTTTAGTACTGGAACCTCTTTGGTCATGCAGATCAGAATCTTCTCATCAAACTTCTTGTGTTGATACATGAAATCCTCATTTTGATTCTCATGTAAAACACTTATAAGACTTAATTCTGCCTATGCTCCATGAAGTACAGTTGGCCACCTAATTTTTGCTGACTAGTGAGGGAAAACCGGGCTTCTGTTTCTCCTTTAATACAGTCTCATGCTTTGACAGAGGGTCATCTGATCTAGACTGGGAGTTGTGACAAGACAACAACCAAGAGAAGCATCACTGGTTAAGAGAATATCCAGGGACTCCAAGGTTTAGATTCTTAGATTATACTTTTTAGAATTTCATATGGTTCTCCATGTCCCATGATATCTCAGAGAAAAAGTCTAAGGTTATCTTCACAACATTTTTGCACATTCTTATTTTTTTATTTTTTTGTTCTGGAAGAAAATTCCTAATTTTTAATTTTTTATTGATCTTATTGAGCTATATGTTTTTCTCTGCTTCTCTCCCTTCGTCTCCCCTCCCCTTCTACCCTGTAATATGGGCTTCCAATTTACTCAGTACATCTTGTCTTTTTCTATTTCCCATGTAGATTAGTTCCATGTATGTCTCTTTGTTGTCTAGGTTCTCTGGGGTTGTGAAGAGTAGGCGGTTTTTTTTTTTTCCAAAACCATTATGAGTGAGTACATATGATATTTGTCTTTCTGGCTTTTAGTTATCTCATTCTATATGATGTTTTCTAGATGCAATTTCAAGATGTCATTATTTTTTTCTTCTGTATATTACTCCATTGTGTAAATGTACCATATTTTCCTTATCCATTCTTTGGTTGAGGGGCATCTAGGTTGTTTCCAGGTTCTGTTTATGACAAATAATGCTGCTATGAACATAGTTGAGCACATGTCCTTGTGGTAAGCATCCTTTGGGTATATGCCCAAAGGTGATATAGCTGGGTCTTGAGGAAAGTTGTTTCCTAATTTTATGAGAAATTGCCATAGTGATATCCAAAGGGACTGTGCCAATTTGCACTCCCACCAGCAATGGAGGAGTGTTCCCTTTACCCCACAACCTCTCCAGCATAAGTTGTCATCAGTGATTTTGTTCTTGGCCATTTTTATGTATGTATTCTTAGAGTTGTTTTGATTTGCATTTTTTTCTGATGGCTAAGGATGTTGAGCATTTCCTTAAGTCTTTCAGCCATTTTAGATTCCTCCATTGAGAGATCTCTGTTTAGGTCTATACTCCATTTTTTATTGGATTATTTGTTCTTTTGATAACCAATTTCTTGAGGTTTTTTTGTATATTTTGGAGATTAGTCCTATCTCCAACATGTGATTGATGAAGATCTTATCTGTAAGCTGCAATTTTTGTCTTGGTGACTGTGTCCTTTGCTTTACAGAAGCTTTTCAGTTATAGGAGGTCCCATTTATTAATTGTTTCTCTCAGTGTCTGTGCTACTGGGTTTATATTTAAGAAGTGGTCTCCTGTGCCAATGCATTCAAGTGCACTTCCCACTTTCTCTTCTATGAGGTTCAGTGTGTCTGGCTTATGTTGAGGTCTTTGATCCATTTGGACTTGTGTTTTGTGCATGGTGATAGACATGGATCTATTTTCATTCTTCTACATGTCGATATCCAACTATGCCAGCACAATTTGTTAAATATGCTTTCTTTTTTCCATTTTATATTTTTTACTTCTTTGTCAAAAATCAGATGTGTTTGTAGGTATTTGAATTAGTGTATGGTTCTTTAATTTGGTTCCATTGGTCCTCCTGTCTGTTTTTATGCCAATACCAGGTTGTTTTCAGTGTTGTAGCTCTGTAGCAGAGTTTGAAGTCAGGGATTGTGATGTCTCCAGAAGTTCCTTTTTTGTACAGGATTGTTTTGGCTATCCTGGGTTTTTTGCCTTTCCATATAAAGTATGAGTACGGTTCTTTCAAGGTCTGCACACTCCCCTTCCTTCTGCTCCAGTTCTGGGGTTACAGTTGTACAACTTTTTATTTGGGTTCTGGAGGTACAAACTCAGATCCTCTTACTTACAGGCCATCTACTAGATGAACTGAGCCATCTCTCCAACCTTCTTTTAGTTTGTTTTTTAAGGGATGATACAGCATTTGCTTAAACTGTTTGTTCTTTATTCTCTGGAAATAACTGACATATCCTTATTCTAAGCTTAGCACTACTGCAGTGGGCTTGAACTAACAAAAGAGAACATGAAAAGTGACATTTTAGACCATTTTAACAATAAAGTATTTTAATAAAATATTTTTGCATTCTTTTTAAATGAAAACTATTCTACCTTCTACCAGCAGTCTAGAAACACATTTTGAATGGTTAGTAAATCTCTTCTGGAAGAGTAATAACACCATAGATTAACCTAAGCTAGTTAACTTCTGAGCTTTTTAATGAACCAGAAAATTTGTTCATAATAAGTACAGTGAGTGGTTAGGAATAAAGAACTATTAGCATGATTTCCCCCAATATCTTTTATTTGTATTATTTTAGCAAAACCTCTGCACTTCAATCCCTCCATATTTGTATTGTTATGTATTCACTTTTCAGTTTTTCCAAAGCTTGGGAAGTTTTGAGTTTTAGACTTAATTTTTCAGTTTTGTATCCAGAGAGCTACTAATTTTAGAATCTTAATTTTGGCAAAAATAAACATGACAGTTGATTTTTTGGTTATATAAATCTATATATCCTGTAAAATGACACAAAGAGAATTTGTCAGAGGATCTGGTAAACAAGACACATTAGCTAATGATTATGTGTTGAATGAATCAAAAGAAAAAATAGACAAAAGTCTTTCTTTTTGATTATTGGTTTTAATGAAACTTTATTATAAAGAACTTTCAAATAAAAACATACTACAATGAAATTAATGATACTCAAAATCTATCTGTGTAATGAAACTTCTCTGCAGTTTGAATAGCCATTCTGAACTTTTACAGCCAGCCTCACATTTGACTTTATTCTTCCACTTTCAAATGCTTTTGCAGAACTTATCCACCAAAACCAAATTCATAGCAGATTTAAAATTAGGAAAGCAATTAGCCTGGTATCTTCTTTCATGACTTGGATTCATTGCTTACTTTTAGCTTTTCTTCCTTATCTAGAATTCATCATTTCTTGTTTCTCTTTCAAAACTTTAGACAAACCCAAATGTATAGTTATTTATACATAAAATCACAAAATTTGCCCAAAAGTGAATGGACTTAGAATATCTAATTTTAATTAGTATCACACATGTTTATAGAGAATATAACTAAAATGTTCAATATAATTTTGCTTGTATTCACAGATTTTGAAGATTTAGCTTCAAACACTAATTCAAACTAACTATAATAAACAATTTAAAAATATCTCTTTCTGGTGTAGGAGGTCCTTGTGTTTTTGTGTTGTTTTCATGGGTTATTAAAGAAACTGTCTTGGCCTTTTGATAGGGCAGCAGCTTAGGTAGGCGGGGAGACAGAACTGAATTCTGGGAGGAAGAAAGCTGGGTTAGAAATTGCCACCATGGAGCCAGCCGACAGAACAGACATGCTGAATCTTTCCCGGTAAGCTACAACCTCGTGCTCCTACACAGATTATGGGTTAGATCAAGATGTGAGAGTTAGCCAATAAGAGGCTAGAGCTAATGGCCAGGCAGTGATTTAATTAATACAATTTCTGTGTGGTTATTTCAGGTATAAGCTAGCCGGCTGGCAGAACACAGCCCACTGCTCATCCTACTACAGATTGGCACCTCAACATGGTCAATATTAACTCCATATAAAACATGAGAGGGTTTGAAAAGGAATTCTAGACACACAGAAAAAAAAACAGAGTTTAACACAGTTTTTTTGCTGTTTGCTGGGGCATGCCACAGAGAGATTTCCTGACTCAGCAATAGCAGCAGGAAAAAAAAGCTGCACTATTTTAAAACAAGACTTCCTGGGCCCTGCAGCTGCTGCAAACTCTGGCTATGGAGCATTTGTGGGCCTGGATGTTTCTGTGCCCAGTTGGGGTCAGGAGGAAAGTATCTGAGACCATGCCTGTAGCTCAACACTCCCTGCCTGGGTAGTCAGCAGAATCAGGTCTACTAGAAAGTGGCTGTTTTGAAATACCAGTTTCTGGGCTGTGCCGCCAGCACGACCTCTATCCCTTGCAGGTGACAGAGCATTTAAATGGGGTTTGTGAATAAAGTGCTTTGGTGTGCCTGTAGGGGAGCTTTGCGTGCCACAGCTCAGAGGCACAAGAGCTCTGCCATGTTGGACTGGGTGGGGGAAGCAGGCAGTACCTGTATTTGACCTGGGATTGTCACAGTTTAGATTCTTAAGAGCTTAGCATTTTAAAAGCTCTTCAAGACAGTAGAGAATTACAGACAATGCAAAAGGACAGATTCAGACATAAGTGCCCACCTCTAAATGGGTCACAATAATGGATAAATGCATGTAGGCTTGGGAGAGAAGAAAAGGAGTATAGAGAGTCATAAAATAAAGTTAATGCTTTAAAAAATAGTAAAGTCTTTAAAGAGACAAGCAGTAAAATTATTGTTAGATTAAAAAGACTAAAGAAAAATAAGTCATGTAAAAATGGAAAATTTACAGAGTCTGGATTATCTGTATTATTGTGTTTTCTTTAAATTTTGACTGTAAAGGAGCTAAGTACAGAGAGATGTTTCATTGTATGGGCTAAGCTAAACCAGCATGATTTCAGAATTTGGGTCTAAGGATATGATGCTTTAGAAAAGAGGCTCTTCTTTTGTTTTCATAGAGGATGAGACCCTGTGGATTGCTTCTAGACCAATATGGTATGATAGACCACACCCTCCTGAAAGGTTGTCATAAACACCCTCAGAAAATTACTTCACTCAACTGCTGACTGAGATGAACCTAGCACATAGGTTACACCATGAAAGACCTGATTTGCAGCACCCCCATTCAGCAGAAAGTAGTTTGGAGAGAAATAACTATGCCCATATTCCCAAATATTGTTTATAAAGTTTCTTTTACATTTAAAGGAATATATGATATAGATATGAATAATTTGCGTTTGTATAAATCTTGACTTATTGATACAAATTTAAGGTCAATTTTGTTATATGTATATGTATTTCTGATCTTGATTAAGGTATTGTGATTGTGTAGTTCATTTAAAAATGTAATCTATAATTAGGAAATGTAGGTTGTTAATAGATAATCATCGATAATAGTCAAGTTTGTAGTTATGTTAAATTTTCTAGAAATATAGAGATATATTTCAGTTAGATAGGCATTCGTCATATCTTTCAAAGACTACAGAATATGTCATTTAATGTTTTAATAACTTGGGGCTTTTCATGACAATGAGAAACGTCTGCTCCTGGCAGCACCAATCTACTTCAAGAGGAAGATAGGCATCGAAGAGGCTCCTTATGGAGTTGGTCAGCCATTTGGGTAAGAAACTTCTCTTGCCTGGACTGTTGCATAAACTGGACAGGAAGAACCCACAGAGAGAGGACTGCTGAACTTGCCTAAAGTTAAGATGATCCTTTGGGGTTTCTGCTTCATGAAAGAGTCTGTAAGACATTCTGCAGGAAACAAAAGAAAGTGACTGAATTGTCTTTGAAATTTCCTGCTTCATGGAAAAGTCTGCTCGATACTATGGGCCTGTAGGCTGAAGAGGGATACCCCAATGGTACAAAAAAACTTTAAGTGACTGTTCAGGCAGCAAGATGTCTCTGTTATTTCTAGAGTTTTGGAAGCTGCTTACAGTGTACTTCCTGTTTATTTAGGTAATATTATATCCTTCTGGAGTCTTTGATGGAGTTGAAGAATAGATAAATAGTTATAGTTTTCCTTTGTTATGATAAAAGATAAAATAGATCTAAATATTGTAACTGTAATTCTTGCTTGATACCTGTTTTATGTAATTTTACTGTGTTAAAGCATTTCTTTTTGTTTAAACAGAAAAGGGGAAATGGTGTAGGAGGTCCTTCTGTATTTGTGTTGCTTTTATTGGTTATTAAAGAAACTCCTTGGCCTTTTGATAGGGTAGCAGCTTAGGTAGGCGGGGAGACAGAACTGAATTCTGGGAGGAAGAAAGCAGGGTCAGAGATTGCTGCCATGGAGCCAGCCGCCAGGTCAGACATGCTAAATCTTTCCCGGTAAGCCACAACCTCGTCGTAATACACAAATTATTAGAAATGGGTTAAATCAAGATGTGAGAGTTAGCCAATAAGAGGCTAGAAATAATGGGCCAGGCAGTGTTTAAATGAATACAGTTTCTGTGTAATTATTTCGGGGCTAAGCTAGCCAGGTAACTGGATGCAGCCCGCTCCTTCTTACAATATCTTTCTAGTGCTTTTTTGATAGAAAGTGTGTTCTAAAATTTGTCCCTTCCAAAATAATTCATTTCATAATTTATTTAAGATTTATTATGCCTTTGGTAGGTTGTGGAATCTGTAGATTTGAAATTATTTCTATTTGACATTCTTAAGAAATAACCCAATCCTTAAAGGAATGTCTTCATCAAAATCCTCTCCCCATGGTTCAGACAACTATGCAGAAGAGGAGGCAGAATAGAGTGTAAAAGCCAGAGTAGATGGATGACAGTACCTTCTAAGCACAACAGGACTGATGCACATATGAACTCATAGAGACTGTGGCAGAATGCCTGAACAGGTTCAAGCCATGTGGGATCATAGTGCTGAAAGGGGAAGTGGACATGAGCTTCCATACCTGACCAACAAACTTTCTCCAACTTACATCTACTTGGAAAAGGAAAAAATAGTTTTCTCCAATGATGTTCCACTTGGTATATTAACCACACATAAGACTAGGGCCATGCCCAATAGAAGTTGCCAATACAAAATGAACTCAATGACAGTTTTGTAGAATATTTGTTTCACATTAATTTATTTGGGCATTTTTTGTCTTATTGACCTTTACTTAAATATTACAGTTTTAATTTTGTATTTTTATGGGTTTTGGATATGTGAATGTGTACATGTATGTGTGTGTGTCTGTGTGTATGCATGCACATGCACATGTTTCCTTTTGTGTTCTCTCTTTGTTATCTTGTTGTTATTGCTATTTTATTTTTTATTCTGGTTTGTTTATCTTTTGTTTGTCTATTTGCTTTCTAAAGAAAGAAAAAGTGCATTGTATTGGGTGGATGGGGAAGACAGGAGGATCTTGGTAGAGATGGGGAGAGGGAAACTGTGATGAGATTACATAGTATGAAAACAGGAAAGAAAAGTGTTTTTTGGCCTGATCAAGTTTTATAATTATGTAAGTACTATGTTATTGGGTATCAATTTGGTATCAAATTTTCAACACAGCAAATCACTCTTTCAAAGATAATGGTATACTCTTCTACTTAATTGACAGTCTTCTACAGTCAATGTATTTGAATCATGCTTCATATGAAATATGAAAGGTTTACATACTGCTTGTTATATTATTTATAAGAATTTGATACTCTCAAAAAGAATTTGATATTCTCAATGATTTAACAGACATTTTAGTATTGTATATATTATATTTATATATCCTGTTAAGTTTTATAAAAGTCATACTTGCATTCACTTACTAATTTAAATAATTTCAGAGTTTTAAGATATTATCAATATGTATGCAAATGACCTGACAGGTAGAAAAAAAGAAGGAAAGAAAGAGAGAGAGAGAGAGAAAGAGAGAGAGAGGAAGAAAGAAAGCAAGAAAGAAAGAAAAAAGAAAGAAAGAAAAGACTCTGACAAGTTATCAGTGAGTTAAAGAATCTCCAAAGATGTTATTGAGTTCACTTTGGTGTTGGCTATCTGTAGGAGCTCTCTCCTACAAAATTAGCTAGGGTGTCTGGATAGGGGATCCTCGAGGCCAAAGAAAAGTCAGCAGAAAGAGAAGACAGGATAGAATCAGGAGGTCTGTCTGGTCATGCTGAGGCAGCCAAACAGCCCAGAGTTTATTTCAGAACTTGCTTACATACAAAAGCAGAACAATGCACAGCACAGACGGTCAGTCAATATCTAACCACAAGACAATTCCTATCTCTGAGTGAGCAGTCTCCTCTCCAACATGTGCTTGCTGCTCAGAAGCAGCCATTCTTTCTATCTTGATGTTCCTGAGGTTTGTCGTCAGCAGTATACTGTCTACTAGATAGAGTGTTCTTTTCTCATGGGCTAAATCAGAAGTCTCTCATAGCCCTCAAGGTTATAGGAAAAAGCAGAGCAGGCAAGCTTGAACTAAAATGATTTCTTTAAGTCAGAAATGTCTCCAGATGGAAACTGAGTCACACGTGGTCTCCCACAGCCATCCACTGCTGGCATGGGGGCATGCTCTTAAGATTTGTTTGTATCTCCAGTGAGACTTCTTTGAAGAAAACTAATGTCATTTATGAATGATTATCAATTAGAGATAGCTTCTGGGTTAGGGATGGGGTCTTGTGTCCACTTCTCTTTTCAGTGCTCTCACCTTTTGGTGAATGTTTTCTTATGTTCTCTCAATTAGAGTAATAGTCTATTTTTTCATTAATGAAAATAGATTCTTCTGTCATACAATACACACACACACACACACACACACACACACACACACACACACACACATATATATATATATATATATATATATATATATATATATATATATACCACAGATTTTAATAAGGGCCAGATGGATAACATATTATGACCAGCCTTGATAGTTTTTTTTGTTTTCTTTTTTTATTGAGGCATAATTTATTTTTCATTACTTTATAAATAATACCAATCAAAATTTCCACTTCTCTCCTCCCACTTCCAACCCCCTTCCTCACTTCCCCTCTCTTTCCCCCTCCAATCCTAAGAGAAGGAAGGGTACCCTGCCCTGCGGGAAGTACAAGGCCCTCCCACCTCCATCCAGGCTTAGGAAGATATGCATCCAAATAGAATAGAATCCCAAAAAACCAGTACATGCAGTAAAGACAAATTCCAATGCCATTATCATTGGCTTCTCAGTCTGCCCCAATTGTCAGCCACATTCAGAGGGTCCAGTTTGATCCCATGCTCATTCAGTCCCAGGCCAGCTGGATTTGGTGAGCTCCCATTAACTCAAGCACATTGTCTCAGTGGGTGGACCAACCCCTAGTGGTCCTGATTTTCTTGCTCATATTCTCCCTCTTTCAGCTATGCAACTGGACCTTGGGAGCTCAGTCTAGTACTCCAATATGGATCTCTGTTTTTATCTCCATCTGTCGCCAGACAAAGATTCTATGGTGATAATCGAGATTGTCTTAATGACTGTGTCCTTTGTTTTACAGAAGCTTCTGTTTCAGGAGGTCTTATTTATTCATTGTTGCTCTTATTATCTGTGCTACTGAGGTTATACATAGGAAGTAGTCTCCTGTGCCCATGTATTCCAGTCTACTTTTCACTTTCTCTTCTATCAGGTTCAGTGTGGTCAGATTTATATTGAGGTCTTTAATCTATTTTGACTTGAGTTTTGTGCATGGTGATAGATATGGATCTATTTTCATTCTACAGGTTGACTTCTAGTTATGCTAGCACCATTTGTTAAAGATGCTTTCTTTCTTCATTGTATAATTTTAGTTTCTTTGTCAAAAATCAGGTGTTCATAGGTTTGTGGATTAATATCCAGGTCTTCAATGTGATTCCATTGGTCAATGTCTCATTGGGGTTTGTTACCTTGATAGTATTGATTTTATGTACACATAAGAATCACTTCCACATTTGGAACACCAGAAGAGGCATGTGGGTGGAGATTGTGTTATTTGTATTGTGGTTATTTTTTACTTGCAGTCCATAAGAAGATAATAAAATTTCAGCTGGAAATGTACTCCATGAATCACAATGGAGAAATGGGGTTAAAAATAAAGCATGAGCAGAAATAAACTATTAAAACCAGAGATGAGAAATAACACTATATAAAATCCTACTTTCATAACCCTATAGGACTTGAGGCTTATTTGCTGGTCTCTGAACCAGAGTTCATAATACAAAAACTTTCCAGTGGCAGAGTGGGTTCCAATGCAGGAATACAACTGATTTGAAAGATTTCTGATTTACAATTTTGGAACTCAACTGAGATATTCTCTTGATTAAGCTGGTAAAGCTCTGAGGTTTTAGGTCTTTAAATTTTTAATGACTTTTTCATTATCTTTAATGTTTTTGTGTCAGAAAATATGTCATTGTGAGCAGAAGAGGGTACATCCAGTAAAAATGGTAGCATATGACATAATTTAGATGAAATTAACCCTTAGTAGTTAAAACTAAAAAAATTCATAGTAGATCAATATATGACGTTTAATTGAAAATCTGTAAACTTCTTTGTTGTGACAATGTAATAGTTTTTTTTGCAAATATAATCAATATAAAATAATAGTAGACACTAGGAAAATAGGGTATTATGTGAAAATTCATGAGCTATATTTGGTGTGATTCCTTGTCAGCCACTTATAACTGGATATTAGTTTATATCTTACACGATAAATGTCCCCTCAATATGTTTTAATTTCAGAAGCCAGGCATTTCTACAGAACATTACATTGTTACCTTGTGGTAGCTTTGTTGTACAGATTTCTTCAGTTTTAATAATATAGAGACTAGGAGTTAGAGAGACTTCATGATAGACAGACAGACAGGGAAAGATGCCATGACTTGGGAATAATGGTGGCAAACTTCCAAGTTGGCTGACTTCTTCTTCACCCTCCTGATCTGAGATAAAAGCCTGGCAGCTTAACACTACGGTCTGGTAGGCATTTTCTCCTGCCAACTGGCCTCCAGCTGATGGACTGGCTCAATAAGCTCATTACACAACAGTGAGGGTCAATCAACCTCACTATCTTTTTCAACTTGACAAACCCTAAATCAAGAGAAACTGCTAAGTGTTTACTGAGTTAAAATGTAATAATAATTAAATATTGGTATAAAACATTATTAGTATTATTGAACCATTTGCTTCTAAATGACATCAGTGAAGATAACTTAGCTAAGATTAGTGGTGAAGAATTGTATCTAATAGAATTATCTCAGAGAACAGAAACATTTTTGAGAAGGTTGGAAATGATGCTTTGAAACTTCATAAAAGCTTAAGGAAAGTCTGAGGTAAACATCATACCTCCAAACTGAAGAAAAGATATGAAGGAGAAAGTATGTTTGCTGGAATAACTAATGAAGTGATTCCCTAGGGGTATTTGAGAAAGTTAGTATAAATAGTGTTGAAACTATTTTATTAAATTAAGTCTTCACTTATATTGCTGACAAGTAAGGTGAGCATAGACTAAAGTTAATAGGAATTCATTTAGATGAGATTTGTTTATAAAACAAGTTAGAGTGAAGAAGAAGAAGGTTTTTTTCTTAGATCAATTCCATGGGTGATGACTTAAAGAGTTTTGGATTCAGTTTTCCCTGAAGATTGAAATTCAAAAGATTTCAACCTTTCCTAGTGACATAATGTGAATGTGTGTGTCGAGGGGAGGGGTTGTTTGCTTAGTTTTATTTCATTTTGTTTTTGAGAACAGAGAGCTTGGACCCAAATAAGTTACTTCTAGTAGAATTACATTGGAGTATGACTAGATAAATAATAAGAGCAAAGGCGGCAGTGAAAAAAATCATGATCTTTCATCGACAAGGCTTAGAGCATAAACCGCAATGAAATAGGCCAAACCAATCTATTGACAAGAGTATATGTGAACAGAAGGACTAGAGAGACAAGGAATTTAAAGGATTTAGACAAAGGAATATAATTGAGCAGAATTCATGATTACAGTAAGAGGCAGAGAGAAGAAATAAGGCGTTATAGTGCAATGGATCAAGGAGAAATGTAATAGTTTTCATGAAGAAGCAAACCAATTGGAATCTTAAATGTTAATTTCTGAAGAACTTGTTAATAGGCTTAGCATTTGCAATACCGCTGTCAAATCTCAGTTTCTTAACAGAGCAGGTATTTCCTGCTCATCTCACATCATTCTTCAACAGAGAAGAGAGAAAGGCTTCTTCCTTTCTGTCGCTACATTTTTTTTTTTACTTGTCATGCTTCTCAGCAGGAAGATGAGAGAGGACATGAGCCAGAAATGGATTTGTTACCAGAAATGCAGGCGCGGGCACATTTGTTACCATTCCAGAGCTCATTTGAACGGCTCTGCGTTAACTGCCTGGTAAGCTACATATATGGAAAAGAGACAGGTTTAGTGAATATATAGCTGGCCTCTCGAGGAAATGGTTATACAACAACTATTGGTGGAAACTTACTTAGAAAGCAAAGAAAGTATCAGAGAGATATGGAAATAAGTTGTTTAAGGGTCAGCAGAAAATGTCACAGGGATACAGAACAACACAGTTGGGAAAAATTCTTTAACCCACATTTCTATTTGAATGTAATTTAAGTTGAATAGATCACTAACGTGAGAGCTAGAGGATGACTGTGTTTCACATACTAGATGGCGTGCACAATTTTCTTATAATAAAAGCTTTTAGCCAGATATATTTTCGTCATGATATACTTAAATTTTTAAACAATTACAATCACATAATAATGCAATTATTCATCTTTATGTGTGTTACTAGAAAACATACATACACTTTTTCTCACAAACACATAACACACTTATAAACACACAGACACACTGTATATATGTCTCTCCATATATGCTTACACACACACTACACACACACACACACACACACACACACACACACACACACACACACACATAGCTTTATTTGAGTAATTTCCTCCAGATGATTGCTACATGTCAAGCAAACAACTAAGTATTCCACAAAGATAATAATGGTGCGTTCTTTGACAAGAATTTGAACTCTATTCTTGTGTCACCTCAGAAACAAAAAGGATCTAGGAAGGTAATTGTTTAAATGCTTTGACTAAAGAGTGATGACCAGCCAGGGAAGGAGCAGTGCACAAATTGGTGCCAATGCATAGCAGTTAAAAGCAATGAGCTTTAGAGTTAGTCACAACAAGGAACAAGTCTTTCCTCTTCTTCACGTGTGCCTGTCTCATATTAGGTGGGAAAGTTTAGGTCTCAGGGCCTTTGTGCCTCCTCCGTAGGTGAAACAAAACAAAACAAAAGATCAGACTGATGGCATGAGCAGGATCAGTTCATCAGCTCATTTAAAAATACCAGACAAAACCTTAAAAGCTCAAAGTAGGAGAAATCTATCCACTTAAAAAGTTGGCAGACTTTTCTCTCCCCAGTCCCCCCATCCCCCCCATCCCACCCCACCCCCCCATCCCACCCCACCCCCAAGTTCCCATTTTTTGTCCGGCAATCTTGTCTTCTTCCAATATCCAGGAGGATAACTATATGTTTTTCTTTGGGTTCACCTTCTTATTTAGCTTCTCTAGGATTTTTTACGAATTATAGGCTCGATGTCCTTTATTTATGGCTAGAAACCAATTATGAGTGAGTACATCCCATGTTCATCTTTTTGGACCTGGGTTACCTCACTCAGGATGGTGTTTTCTATTTCCATCCATTTGCATGCAAAATTCAAGATGTCATTGTTTTTTACCGCCGAGTAGTACTCTAATATGTATATATTCCACACTTTCTTCATCCATTCTTCCACTGAAGGGAATCTAGGTTGTTTCCAGGTTCTGGCTATTACAAATAATGCTGCTATGAACATAGTTGAACAAATGCTTTTGTAATATGATAGGGCATCTCTTGGGTAAATTCCCAACAGTGGGATTGCTGGGTCCTGGGGTAGGGTGATCCCAAATTTCCTGAGAAACCTCCACACTGTTTTCCAAAGTTGTTGCACAAGTTTGCATTCCCACCAGCAATGGATGAGGGTACCCCTTACTCCACATCCTCTCCAGCAAAGGCTATCATTGGTGTTTTCGATTTTAGCTATTCTGACAGGTGTAAGATGGTATCTCAACGTTGTTTTGATTTGCATTTCCCTGATTGCTAAGGAGGTTGAGCATGCCCTTAAGTGTCTTTTGAGGATGGGAAGAGCTTGGGGGAATAGGATGGTTGGGATATAGGAAGGATAGATATGGGAACAAGGAATTATATATCTTAATTAAGGGAGCCATTCTAGGGTTGACAGAGACTTGACTCTAGAGGGGTTCCCAGGTGTCCAGGAAGACGCCCCCAGCTAGGTCCTTGGGCAGCTGAGGAGAGGGTGCCAGAAATGTCCAGATCCTATTGCCATACTCATGAATATCTTGCATATCACCATAGAACCTTCACCTGGCGTTGGATGGAGAAAATGACAGAGCTCCACATAGGAGCACCGGACTGAGCTCCAAGGTCCTGATGAGGAGCAAAAGGAGGGAGATCATGAGCAAGGAAGTCAGGACCGTGAGGATTTACCCATTGAGCATTTACCCATTGAGATGGTGGGACAGATCTAACGGGAGACCACCAAGTCCAGTTGGAATGGGACTGATAGAACAGGGGACCAAACCGGACTCTCTGAATGTGGCTGATGGTGGAGGAAGACTGAGAAACCAAGGACAACGGCGATGACCTTGAACTCTTCAGCATAGACGGGCTCACTGTGAGCCTTGTCAGTTTGGTTGCTCACCTTCCTGGACTTAGGGGGAGCTGGCAGGACCTTGGACTTAACATAGTAAAGGGAACCCTGATGGCTCTTTGGCTTGGAGAGGTAGGGAGTGGGGGTATGGGTGGAAGGAAGGGGTGGGAAGGGGGAGGAGGAGGGGAGGAGATGGAAATTTTTTATAAAAAAGATAAAGAATTAAAAAAAAAGTTGGTAGAGCTAACGTTCAAGAAGGTATTTATGCTTGGAGCATTTCTTATACATACACAGTGAATTTTGATTATAGCTACCTCCTTCTCCCCCACCATACATCTCCTAGAAACCACTCTCCACATTCCTACCTTGATGTCTTTATTTTGTATATTTATTTAACTCAATGATTATTAGGCTGCCCATCTGTGCATTAGCATATAGAAAATACTACATGTGAGCCTTTCCTATCTAATACTGTGAAGCTTGTGCTTAGGATAAGAATTAAAATCTGAATCTTTCTTTCACCTTGTATGACTTTTATACAAATGTTTTTTAAAACTCCCATCCTAGTAAAAACCTTTGTTTACACAAAGTTCCACTGCTTTATTCTAGAATTTAATGGACTGGAGAAGTGGAACCCTTTCACCTTTTCCTTCATTTCATAGTGTGCTAAGTCTTTTCAGAACAGCCAATTGAATGAGGCTGTGAGGTTGACCCCAGTCAACGGAGAAAGGATACAGCCACCACTTGAGTGAGAATAAAAACCAAATACGCTTTGACATATTGCCTCAATTGTAAAAGCAAAATTCTTATGAGATTACAGCCAACCTTAATCATCTATTATCGGTCAGCCACAACCCAGTGAGTAATGTTTGCCGAGTCAACTTGTCTCTCAGAATAATCTGTCTTACTTGAGGATTCAATTCCTGGAAGAAGAAAAGACCACAGACCCACACGTAGCCCCCAACTGCATGAACTTTTTCATTCCCAAGTCACAACATAGCCTCCTAAGGGGTCACAGCCAGCTTTTTCCCATTTCAAAATCTCCAATCCATGGGTGAGTGTCATTTGAAATAAACTGTCTCATTTGTTGAGGTCAGAGTCTAGTCTCTTTCTTCTGTTCCTTTACTCTACACTCTGAAGTATAACATAGTTCTTTTCCTGAGCACACACTATTGAACAAGGGTAAAGTATGCATTGTCCGGACACTTCATTTTTTTGGGGGGGGGGAGACCTCAAATATATTTCTAACAGGTGCAGTGCTATCCCCTGGATCTTGGACAGCTTATTAGGGGATAGAACCTTGAAGGAAACTGATTCTTTCCTTCAAAGAAGCCTTTAAGTGCCAATAGTTTTCATCTAGGGGTAGGGCTTCATGGGCTCTGTTCATTCACTTTTCCATGTGGGAATACTGAGTGGCTTGATCTTGGGCAAACAAATATAGCTGCTTTGAGTTCATGGATACGGGAGCACTATCATATTCAGAAGACATTAGTTTTAAGCAGTCTTCCTTATCGTCCAACTTTTTAAATCTTTCTGTCCCTTCTCTCATGATGCTCCTTCTTGAGGAGAGGGTTTGTGATATTGATATTTTATTGTGATTGAACACTATATCATCGCTTATTATCTGCAATATTACAAGTTAAGTCTCGGGTGTTGACTGGCATCCACTACAGAAAGAAACTTCTCTGGTAAAAGTTGAGAGATATGCTGATCTTTGGGCATAAAAATATGAATATTTATGAATAAGTTTGGTACTATGTCAGCTTAGCAAAATAATAGCACTACGTTCACACTTATGTAGTTGGAATGACTCTTCTCCATCCCATGGGGCCGCCGGACCAATTTCTCTCTGCCTACCAGGTCCCCGCAGTCACTTATGAAATAATCACTCAGAGGTTAAATATTAAATATAATTGTTTGCCCAATGGTTTAGGCTTCTTATTGGTTAGCTCTCTCTTATATAAATTAATCTACTTATCTGTGTATTCGCACATGGTCATGGTGTTACCTCTGTTCTGGCATCTTTCTTCTTAGGGTGCTGTTGGCATCTCTCTTCTTCAGCGGCTACAAGGCATCTCCCTGTTTCAACGGCTACTCCATCTTCTGTTTCTGTTTCTGTTTCTCTGTATCTTTGTACTTCCCAGCTAGCTGTCTTTTGTCTGTAGATTGGCCAAAACAGTTTATTCATCGACCAATACAAATAACACCTATTTGTAGCATATAGAAGGGTAACCTATATCTCACTTAGAGTCTATTTTCTTCACATCCAGGTGTTCCTAAGTTTACATATCAAGCATGAGTTCCATCCTGTGGAGCAGTCCTTAAACCCAATTAGAAAAAAACCCTTTTTTTTCTTCCACTGTTGCACTAGCCAACATATCTTGACAGCCCAGTGTTATTGTAGCTTGCATGGTTCAGAGCTTGATAAAATTGTTGATGACTTCTTTTCCAACAGGCTCTACCCCTAAAATTAGAGTTATCTCAGGTAATGGAATGGAGATCAATAATTAATTAAAAAATGTCTTGTACGAGAAAACATTGTGGAATTGTAGGGTGAAGTTTTGTGCCACCAACTAATAAGTAGGGATATAAAATGTAATAGGTCAGCTCCATAGATATGCAATTAGGCTCATAAACAGTGTCTCATAAGTAAAAATACATTTGTCAAATAATAATCAATGGTGTTGAAAGTTGGCCACTGGAAAAATTTTATTTATTTGAGGGATCTGGTCATAAAGCAATGTTTAAATGATCACTTTTAAAACAATACTATTTCAAACATGAAGAGAAAGTTGGAAAAAGGATGATAATGTCACTATAAAAGAAAAAGAAAGTCTCAGATAAAAGAGAGATGAAAAATGGAGAGTAGGCCCTACTCATCGCTACCCACAGGTCTCTTCACCACATTGAACCTCAACACCAGCCAGATCTACCACGTCCCCCTGCAGGAACTAGCCTGGTTACTCTCCCTGACCTCCTCATGAAGACATTCCCCAACCTGCCAGACCTAGCCCAGGCCACAGCCAGTGCCTTTGCCTAGTATGGTCACACCTGGTTGTGCCACAATTAACCTCTTTGTTTCCTCCAAGACCCTTGCTACATATCTTCCACCCTACATGCCCCTCCAATACTGCACCAAAAACTTTCCACGCAGCCATATCTCCCTCTACACTGCAGGCTTCAAACATCCTGTACAACAGCTTAATGGCCCCTGCCTACATGACTTGATTCCATTCAAACCATTTCTAACATCTAGGCCCAAACTGTCTACAATTCTCCCTTCTGCCCCAATCTGAACTGTCCTTATAAGACTTACAACTAACAAAAGAAATTCATTTGCCCAAATTCTATCAAAACTATATAAACAATATAAAATTTTAATCCAGGATCTTTTTTTCCAAAAACTTACAGTCCTATAGAAATGTTTCAATAAGAATATCCTATTGAATCTTTGAACATAGAATTTAAAAGAATAATAAAAACTTCATCAAAAATTTCAAGGAGTTTAAGGATGACACAAAGAAATATTGCCATATTTGAAGAGGAAGGAAAACTTTCCATAGCGTAATCAGCTTTAAAAATGGATATAAAACAAACATGCTGGGCAGTGGTGACACATGCCTTTAATAGAAGCACTCACAAGGCAGAGGCAGTTAGATCTCTGAATTCCAGATCAGTCTGGTCTACAGAGTGAGTTCAAGGACAGCCAGGGCAACATGGAGAAAACCTGGTTCAGAAAAAAAAAAAAAAAAACGAAAATAAATATCCAAAAATCTAAAGAAAGCACATAAAGTATTATTTCAGGCTGAAGAGAGGAGTGAGGATAACAGAGAGACTATGAAAGGAAATATGAAGCTAAAATTAAGACACAGAATACCATGAGAACACAAGGAGCACCAAATATCAAGAACACAATTACCAGACATATTTCATAAATTAAAGCATCAATAACCTACATTCTCAGGTCAAAAGACATGGACTAATTGAGTAAATCAAGAAATAAAGCCCATATACCTGTTGTCTACAAGAAACAATTCTTGCTGGGCAGTGGTGGCACACGCCTTTAATCCCAGCACTTGGGAGGCAGAGGCAGGCAGATCTCTGAGTTCGAGGCCAGCCTGGTCTATAAGAGCTAGTTCCAGGACAGGCTCTAGAAACTACAGGGAAACCCTGTCTTGAACCCCCCCCCCAAAAAAATGAAAAAAAAAAACAATTCTTAGCTTTAAAGATAGTGATCTTTAAAAGTTAAAAGATGCACAAAAGTGTTATAGAATATTATTTTAACTGGGCAAAGATGTGTTACATTTGTTTATGTTGCAGGATATTACTTTGACTGTGTAAAGTTATTTGTGTTTATACTACATTTGCTTAATTATGCAAAAATTGTTGCATTTATTTTATCTTGCCTGCCTAAAGCACCTGATTGACCT
The DNA here is from genome assembly GCF_903992535.2 of Arvicola amphibius. Lineage (NCBI taxonomy): Eukaryota > Metazoa > Chordata > Mammalia > Rodentia > Cricetidae > Arvicola > Arvicola amphibius. The sequence goes on along the minus strand of NC_052054.1, from coordinate 97,357,853 downwards.
AATAAAAAGTTGAACAGCCAATAGCTAGGCAAGAGAAAGGATAGACAGGGCTGTCTGGGAGAGAGAATAAATAGTTGGAGAAATCTAGACTAGAGAGAGAAAGAATGAGAGAAGAAGGAGGAGGGGAGAATGAGGGAGATGCTCAGGGCCAGAAGCCAGGCACTCTACCAGTCAGTAAGACCTTGAGAAGTAGTGAAAGCAATATTCCTCAGCATACACAAATGCAATGCAACTTTTCCTAGTTAAAATAATATTTCACAATACCAAGGTTCTCCATTCAATGGGACATGGAATTAAGCAGGTTTTGCTATTCTAACATTCAACAGGATGGATTTTAAATTATAGCTAATATAAGAGATAAAGAATGGCACATCCTTCTCATCAAGGAAACAGTTAACCCCAAAGGCATAACTATCATAAACATATACCAATCAATACCTGGGGCACCTAATTTCATAAAAATGTACTACTAGATTTAAGATAGAGAGATTAATACCAATCCATTAATAATAGGTGATTTCATTACCCCGCTTGAGTTGAGTGCTGCAACTCAAAATGTTTAAAAAACAAAATGACTAAAAGAAACAAAAATCAGAGCAGAAATCAGTGAAATATCCATGATCCTCAAGCATACATTGCTGGTAGACATGCCACACTTCTTAGTAGCTATAACTTGGTGTGTAGCTGCCTTCCAGAAAGCTAGATAGTTAGACACATTTCCATTGTATTATTTGATAATCAATTGATATGGGTTGTCTCTCTTATGCAGTGAATATGTTTTATTGCCATTGCTTAATAAAGCAATTGAGTTGGCCAATAGCCAAGCAGACTAGAACCATGTGGGAAATACAAACAAACATATAGGGAGAGAAAGGGCAAAGTCCGGAAGACACCATCAACTGCTGAAGGAATAAGATATCAGAGCATTACTGGTATGTTTGTTCATTCTGTCTGCCCAGACTCAAGATAACCACACAGAAACTGTATTATTTGCAATATTGTTTGGACAATAGCTTAAACATATTGCTAGCTAGCTCTTATATCCTAAACTAAACCATTTCCATTAATCTGTGTATCACCACGAGGTCATGGCCTACCAGCAAAATTTTGACGGGCTTCTGTGGTGGCTACATGGCTTCTCACTGACTCTGCCTACTCTCTCTCTATATCTTTTCCAGCCTGACTTTACTCTGTTAAGCCATTGGCTGAAAGAAGCTTTTTTATTAACCAGTGGCAATTAAACATATTCACAGCATACATCATCTCCCACATCACTGGTAAGACATGGGGCACTTGGCTATATACAGATGAATAGAAATGGATTAATATAAGCCATAAGAGCTAGTTAATAAGCATCCTGAGCTGATAGGCCAAAGAGTTTATAATTGATATTAAGCCTCAGAGTGGTTGTTTGGGAAATGGTGGGTGGGAGAGAGAAACTTCCAGTTACCATCCTTTATGTGATAAAAACACATGAAGGAATTTCACTGTGCAAGATTTTCAGTCACTGTTAAGACAGACAAAGTGGCAGAAAGATGATTCAGTGGGTAAGTGTGAAAGCTGCACAAACATGGACTGAGTATGGTTTCAGGAAGTAAAAACTGTGTAAAACAAGCAAACAAACACTAGGATGTAGCCATGCCAGTGCCTGTAGCCTCTTCTCTTTGATGTGTGTACCCAGGAACACCATTGATCCTGGCTAGCTGCCAGACTATCTCCAGGTTCAGTAGGACACTTTGTCTCAATGGAATGGAGTGGGAAGTGATAGAACAGGACACACCTCCTCTAGACTTCATGCATGTACATTGGTACCCATACACATGTGGACATAAACTGTACACAGGTACATACATGTAAATGCACAAAGAGACAAAATATGTGATAGTAATTTTCTGTATTGCACACCTAATTAGGTAGATATCTAACTCTTGAGTGAATGCAGACTTGTTTAGGATTTAGTAAAGTGTTTCTCTTTCACTGTTTCTACATTTATTTTATCATTTGATAGCATATTCATAGCTGGTACACATTTTTAAATGCCTGATATATGTTTACTATCTAGTAGTAATAAGAAATTTAAAATTGTCTCCAATGAGCATTTCAGATAATCACACATTCTATTTCATGACTTGATCATTAAGTGACTAGACATGGTTATTTCCTTCTAAATATATTTAATGATTCTTCATCTAAATAAAATATTTATTCCTACAAAATGCCTCAATTCCGTTGTTTTTGTTTAACAGTAAACAAACTCTTAGATAATTTAAAGACAATATTTTACTTGCTTTGCATGAGTGTATGAATTTAAACTACATTGTAACAGCTTTGTGCTCTAAAATATAATTATACAATTGTAAAATAATTACTTGCAACAAGCTCAACAACTCCAACAGTAAACAAGCAAAAATCTATTGTCACTATGAACTCTTATGATTATATGTTGAACATAAAAACAGGGTTTTTTGTTTATAACATTCAATGAACCACACAAAATAAAGTACACTGTCAACTGTCAGGACTAAATTAACATGACAGTAAGATTCAAGACTAAGGTGTAATGATCTTTCCCAAGTAAGTATGGGATGATAATAACAGGCTTTGTAAAGTGAAATAATCAACTTAAACATTAAACATCAAAGAATGAAAAGATTTAACATGTTTCCCTCTACATTTCTAAGTAAAATACTTTCTGTAATGGCCACATAGAAGCACCGGATTGAGCTCCCAAGGTCCTGATGAGGAGCAGAAGGAGGGAGATCATGAGCAAGGAAGTCAGGACCGTGAGGAGTGCGTTTACCCATTGAGACGGTGGGACAGATCTAACGGGAGACCACCAAGTCCAGTTGGAATGGGACTGATAGAATATGCGACCAAACCGGACTCTCTGAATGTGGCTGACGGTGGAGAAGGACTGAGAAACCAAGGACAACGCCGATGAGCATGAACTCTACAGCATGGACGGGCTCACTGTGAGCCTTGTCAGTTTGGTTGCTCACCTTCCTGGACTTAGGGGGAGCTGGGAGGACCTTGGACTTAACATAGTGAAGGGAACCCTGATGGCTCTTTGGCTTGGAGAGGTAGGGAGTGGGGGTATGGGTGGAAGGGAGGGGAGGGAAGGGGGAGGAGGAGGGGAGGAGATGGAAATTTTTAATAAAAAAATGAGAAAAAAGAAATAATATTGCAATGTGATCATATTCAAGGCTTCTATAATGATCTTGACTTCATTCATTACTTACATGAAAACATTTTGACCTGCCATTGTTAGGAAATAATAGCAAGGATTAGAAGCATGTTGTCATCAAATTTGAAAGCCTCTAATTTAGAAAAGAAAACAATTTTAGGAGCGAGAAGTCAGAAGAATGGTGCAATTATAATATAATTCCCAAAATAAAAGAATTATTTTTAAACAGAATGAAAAGAAAGAATACAGAATGGGAAAGGATATTTGTCAACTATTTGTGTGATGAGGCTAACATTTGTGCTGGCTAATTTTATGTCAGTGTGACACAAAGTAGAGTCATTTGGGAAGGAGAAAACTAAGTTGAAAAAAATGTCTCCGTCAAACTGGCTGGTGGACGAGCCTGTGTTCATTTTCTGGATTGATGTGAGAGGACCCAGCCCATTGTGCCTTGTGTTATTCCTTGGAAGATGGTAATGTGTGGTACAAGAAATAAGGCTGAGCAAGCCATGTAGAGTAAGCAACTAAGCAGTACCCCTCCATGGCGTCAACATCAGTTCCTGTTTTCAGGTCCCTGCCTTATTGGAGTTTCTGCCTTGATTTCCTTTTAGTGGTAATAGGCTGTGAGGTGGATATAAAATGAACACTTCCTTCCCAAGTTGCTTAGGGCCATGGTATTTTATCACATCAATAGAAACTCTAACTAGGTTAATAATCAAACAAATTTAAGCACCCACTTGCACAAACTTGCACACACACACAAAGAATAGTTGTTCACACCAGTATGCACCCAAATAATCAAAGAGGCACTTTACGAAAGCTAGTACAGTGGCTAAAAAATAAAAAAAAAATGTTCAATATCTTTAGGCAGTAGAGAAATGCAAAATAGATGTTCATCAAGATTCCATTTTACCCCAGGCAGAAGGGCTAGCAACAAGAAATCAAACAATAAATAAACACTGATGAGAACCAAGGGTCGAGGAATACTTACATTGTTGGAGGAAAGACAAATTAAACCAGTTACAATAAAACTCAGTGTGGATGTTGCTTAAAAATGTAAACATACAGCTACCATATGCCCCGAGGTACCAGTGATGGGTGTAGAGTATATACTCAAATCTAATGCTACACTTGAAATAAACCTAGGAGCTCACCATTTTACTATAATAAAGAGCAAAAAATATCATTTTATTTATAAGGAGATGAATGGAATGAACATAATGTATTAAGTAAAGCAAATCATACTATGATACAGATATATTACATTTTCCCTTCATCTAGTTTCAAAGTAGATAAAGCTCATGTCAGTAGGTGCGACTCTTTGGGAAGGGGAAAGTACCATGAAGAGGAAAATAAAATGTGTGTGAAGATGAGCATAGTATATATGTACATCTATAAACTTGTCACAAATACACTCTGGGCCTATTTCAATTTCAAATTTGAATTATGTAATTTTAGAAGGACAAATAACTATTATCTTTATATCATTTATGTTTACTATAAAAATTAATTGAATAAAATTTATTGTGGCACGTTAATATTTTTTATTAAACTGCTAGGAGCTTTCCCTCTAAAACACAAAAATTCAAATGTGAAGATGAAATACATGAAGAAAAGTCTTTATTTGTTTGACAGTAAATATTTGTGTTTAAGATACTTAATAATGTGTATTATTTATTTGGAAAACTCCCAGAAACTTGATAAAAGATGTTAGTGTTGGTTTTTGAAAAGTTGAACATTCCATAAAATGTTACAGTTCACTGTAGAACATCACATTCATGATTATCTTTTCCTAGCACAACTAGAAACATATAGACAAAATTTGCGTGTAAAATTCAATTTTTTGAAGTAAAATTTAACAGTCTTTGAATTTCCTTTATTTTTGCTTTGTTTTATATTTATACCAATTCAACAAAATAACAAATTTTATTCTATCATCTGTGGAATACATAATTTTATATTATATAAATTAAATATGATGTAGTGAATATACACTAATGATTTAGCAAATAGACACATATGTGTACATATTTAATTTTGGCAAATAACTAACCCACAATAGTATGTTGCCTTTTGACTTTGGCTGTTTAACTGATTCACAAAGTTTTAGAATTCTTAAATATAACTGTTTATTGATGGCTAATAAACTGATTGGTTGTTCACTGGTTCCTCTGAAATTTGGTAATTTTCAGTTCCAGGAAGGAGATCGTCAGGTGTGTTCAGGATTGTATGACCACAGAGTAATCACCACAATAATAAACTACTGCATATTTAGGTAAAACATTGAAACTGGCAGCCATTTCAAGCACATTAACTACAGAATAGAGTTAGACTTTTTCTACTGAATAATAGTTCATGACACATGTATGAATTTTATTTCCATAGAGAGATGATGTTGAAAGATTGCCTGGCTGTAATCCATATTCAGACTGGCATTCCCATTATTTCAATTAGGAAATGTCAGCAACTATACTTCACCCATGGAATGAGGGACAATTGAGATTTATACATATTCTTTCTTAGTTTCTCACTTGGTTCATCAACTAAGATTTTCAAAAATAAAGTTCATGTCTCAAATTCAATGCATTCTCTCATAATTTCAGAGTAGAAAGCATTATGAACTTAAAGACTTTTTCCTCCTCCTCCTCCTCCTCCTCCTCCTCCTCCTCCTCCTCCTCCTCCTCCTTCCCCTCCTCATGATCATCATGATCATCATGATAATCATGATCATCATGATCATCATGATCATGATCATGATCATCAGCAGCAGCAGCAGCAGCAGCACAGCAAGTCAGCTTATGCTATAAAAATAGCTATTTGCTTCCAATCGTTTCCTCCATATTAATTTTCTGAGCACATAATTTCTTATATCACCATGTCCTTATTTTCGGACACAGGCACTTTACACAATTGTTACAACTGTTCTTCTTGGAGAAAACTGTTTTCTATGCATCTGCTACCTCATTCCTGAAGGGAAAAGTAAATCACTGTTATGAATTCTGCCTTATCAATGAATGTGAATGATTTTGGATGAATTATTAATTTGAAGGATTAAATGTTACCATACTGTGCTAATCCTTATCTTTCTCTGTCAAAGGAGAATTTCTTCCAAACTTTATTAGAAATTGAATCCTGTGCCTTCATCTTCATGACACATCTTAGTCCCATTCAATTATTAGCATTTTTGCTTTAATTCAGTGTATCTTCCCTAGTTGATTGTAATAAGTCTTGTAACATGTCTTGCTCTTTGCTGTATCAATGTTCTCCAGCATTTGTGTAATCCCTAGTCAGTTTAGGTGGTCAATATGAGGCTGGAAAGTTTTTAGTCTACTTCTATAACATTTAGCTTTTATTTTGATTTTTGTTGCAATATAGCTGAGTGCATATTAACATAATTACCTCTTCATAGTGACTAAATTAGAGATAAAACTTTTTTACATCAATTTATGAATGGCAGAACTCATCAAGCTTGAATGCACAGTTTTGTTGGGCTGTCACAAAGATATTTATGACATTGCAGTGAGACAGAGAATATTATCACCAGCTTGGAATAAACACCTGCTAATACCCTTGACTCTCAGAAACCCTGATGGGTGTTTATGTGTCATTGAACCAAATAAGAAAATATAGATGGAGTATTTTCATGGCTTCAAACAGTCAGAAAGCAGAAAATAAAATAAGTGGATAGACACTGGAGCTAGTATTGTTCTAACATGTGGAGATCCAAGCCTTAAAGTTTGTTGAAATTTTTGCAAAAATATTGAGTTCATAATGTATCATAATGCATGCCTCACCAAATTCCAAATCAATGAGATTTTATTTCTGTGTGTAAAAGCAATTATTTTGGGAATTGAAATGTATTTATGTGTAACTCAAGGACAAAGAAGCTCTTCTAATAAAAAACGTCATACTTGGTATAGAATTATTTGGAGTATTTATCACTACTATGTTGTGTAATGCTAAGTAGAACTTGCTACAAAAGCAAATTTCAAGTGTTTTGTTAAAAAGAAATAGTAATTTTTGTGTGACAGTTGATTGTTAATTAGTTGTATTTAGCCATCACACAGGGAAATGTGCAAAACTATTGCATTGTATCTATACTCACACACAACTATTGTTATATATTCAAAGACAGACACACATATATCTTTATGGAACTGAAATTTTCTAAAATACATTACATGTGAAACTATTTTTAATTTTCAATATCCAGTTGATTTTACAGATCCTCATCGATAAATAATTATGGATTTAAAATATTAACATGTTAAAATGAATATTATGCAACATTAAGTAATTTTAAGAAAAATTTGTGGTTGTAAATGTTTATGTTTTAAGGAAAAGAAGCCTGAAAGTTTGATTTATGACTCTGACCAAGAAATTAGAACAGTAACCAATCTTACATTGGTTCCCTTTGTCTCAGAAAGGCAGAATGAAGAGAGGTGTTGGCATTCCATCATATAATCTGCCTCATCTCTAGGGTCATCCTTAAATCCTTTCTAGTTTATTACTATAATACCTAAACTTGGAAAATCATCTTTAATAACATAAATTTAATAAATTTAATAACTTGACTTCAGATCAAGCATCAAGGGTTCTTTGATCCTCCAAATACATCTATCTCCCAATATCATGGGCCCCTCTCTTGAATAACCAACAATGTTCTGTTGGGGTGATCACATATGTATGTATGCCTGTCTGTCCACCAGAGCATGGGAAATATGCCAGTGGCTATATTCTCAAAGATGAATGATTATTCAACCCAGAATATTATTAATTGTTGATAACTTTTCAGGAAGTAGTGTTGCCTCATGAGATCCTCTCCAGACTATGCTGAGATTTTGGCTGACTTAAAGTTGTGAAGGTAACTGTGTTAACCTTGAAGTCATGTGTGGAATAGCCAGGTCATATCTAAAATAGAGCCAGCACTTTTTCCTATCCTCTGGCACTTTCTTTCCTTTTGCTTCATTTTCTATTATGTTTATTCAACGTTCCCTGAATTGGGAGATGGGACAATGGTTTTGAGAAAGGTTTTCCTTTTAGTGATGAGTCATAAACATACTTATTCTCAGGACTTTGCCCAGTCATGAGTTTCCAAATTATTGCTGCTCACAGCAAAAAAAGAAGCTTCTCAACAAAGGTTGGATGTAGCTTGGTTTAGGACCATAAACACAAGTATTTGGAAAGTAATTTGACAACATAATCATTAAAACAACCATCATAATCTGCACCCTAGTGCCTTTGAACCTTGAGAAATGGAATTTCTGGAGTAGTTTTATAATCCCTGGTGTAAAATTATCTTCCGTGAAGCAAGCCCCAAATCTAATCAGAAAGATGTTGGTTACTCCTGCATCCATTTTGTTACCAGTTTTACCAGTGGGCATATGTTGCTTAGTAGGATTGTGTTGTTACATACGGGGTTCATTGCTATGTAGGAGCATTCATGGTTTCATAGTTAGCTTTGTTGGGTCCCTAGAGGACAGGCCTTCGCACCCCCACTTGATCTGTTTTGCACTCTTTAGGTTGGTTGAAAACAGGAACAAAAACAGGAACAATCTGTTGTTTTCAGCAATGTTTCTCAGGATGTTTACCCCTAAGCCATTGAGTTATGATGATGAGCTTCCTGCTTTTGCTGGTTTGGCCTACCCTGCTGAGGGCTATATATACTTGTGAGAAAGTGGAATAAACGGCTTGTCTGCAGAACCTGAAGTTGTGTTGCATGTTAATCCCGTCGTCTCTCGCTCAGAAGATTGATAGTTCCTATGCTGGCGCGGCAAGCTTCATGTTAACCGGATTAATTTTGTTTTGTATGGAGTTTTTTTTTTCTCTCCTGGGAATTCTTGAATCTCTACCTGATCTTTAATATTCTAAAATTTCCTCACAATCAATATCCTTGCATTTTCTCCTTTAGTGAATGAAAACTTGGAGAAACTTTTCTCTCTTCAGTTGTATAGTACTAATTTAAATATTTTTATAGTCTACTTTCTGCCCTTGGAGTTAATAATGAGTATAAATTGATTTTTCTAGTTGGGTATTTTCTACCTAATATTTATTCCACATTGTTTATAGTTTATCCACCTTTTATTTCTTATCTTTATGTTGCAATATTTTTCTGTTTTGTTTTTGTTTTAATATTGGATCTTATTTTTTTGAGATTTTAACATAGTTGCAACATTTCTCCCTTCCCTGTCCTCCCTCACAACCTTCCCATATACCTTTTTCTGCTCTCCTTCAGATGCATGGCCTTTTTGTTCCAACAATTGTTATTGATGCACATATGTATAGTTATTATTATATACATTTAGGTACTTATATACATGTGCATGTGCGTGTGCGTGTGTGTGTGTGTGTGTGTGTGTGTAACCTGCTAATTCTATATAATTTTCCTTGTCTGTATGTCATCTGGGATAGCCATTTGGCACTGAAATAGAAGAACATAGTGTGTTTTTCCCTAGGGAAGGTTACCTCTCCCAGCCACAGCTTTTCTCAGTTGCCTGCTGTTCTTCCTATAGGGTTGGGGTCTCCTGGGTTTTCCCCCATCCTATTTGGCATGTCCATTCTTGTTCAGCTGAAATTTGGCAGCCATGTTGTTCAGACCTTATACATGTTGCCCAAGGGTTTTTTCTCTCTCTATCTAATATCATGCCATCCTTTGCCCTACTTTAACAGTACAATATCTTGCATTATTTGTATAAGACTAGTATATAAGGTATTTTGATGGCTTGGATTTTCTTTTATTATGCTTTATATTTTTTAAAATTTTTTTTAGTGAATCCCTAGTTTCTCTCTTTTATTAGAACATAAGAAAAACTTGGAGTTTTGCTTGTAATGGGGTTAAGCATGTCAAATAATAATCAGTCCTTTAAGGACCAATTAAGGGTCATATCTCTATCTGAAGTATTGGAATACTTAGGCTTTTGTCTGGGATAACAGAACCTTTGTTAGATTCTAATGGATTACTTCCCTTTATGAAATGGGCCATGCTGCATGTTACTGTAGATAGAATTTTCTGTTGAGATCTCATATCAACCTGTCCCATCAACCACTACCCAAATACCTTCACAGAAACTTAATATTAGTTATATATGCTTGGCTAATAGCTCAGGCTCATTTTTAGCTAGTTCTCATAACTTGAACCCATTTCTAGTCACCTATGTGCTGTCATGAGGTTCATTTACCTCACGTATGCACTTCCCATCCTGCATGCTCTGTGTCTCCTTGTGTCTCCTCCAGCTCTGCCCTTCTCCCCAGCATTCCCTCTGGCCCCTTACTCCTGCCTAGCTATCTGTTAATCGGATTTTTACTAACAACGAGAGCAACACATCTTCACCATGTGCAGAGGGGTTATTTCACAGAATACTGTGATTATTCTTTTTAAAAATTTTAACTTCCCTTGATTAGTTAATTCACGTGTTATTATCTGCCAGAGTCCAGCTCCAGGAGAGGACTGGGCCTGAAGTGGGTGGAGGCAAGAGCAGCAATGGAGAATGAGGCACAGGACCTACTTCAGTTTTATTTTATGAGAGATGGATAGAGAAGAAACACGTCTCAGTTTGGCTTGACCTACTCTGACAACATGCGTCTTTCACAGGTTTATTCATACACAAAATCGTAGATTTTAATCATTGATTACAAAGTCTTTTCAGGGTACATACCTTTTAAAATTTTTCTTTGATTGCATAAGCTTGCCAAAGTTAAAGAAACAAAATGAGCAGATAGCAAATTTCATGAATACTAAAATCTAACTATAATAAAACCAGTTTTTTTTTTTAAATTCAATGTCTTTTTCCTTAAAATTGGTGTCATAAAGCCTTGCGGTTAGAGAAATACTCGATAGATGTCTTTATTTACGTTTGACTGACAAAAGCAAAAGCTGTGTAGCGAATTCCACCAAGGGTAGTGAGGGTCAATCCAGTTTGGCCGAGCTCTGGAACTTTGTCAAACAGCGCCTTCAAAAAGCTTGGGATTGCCAATAATTTTTTTAATTGTTTTTCAAAGTGGTCAGTGAAAAATGTGTTTAATATTGGCCTTCCATTTTCATTTTATATAACATGCACCCATCTTCTTATTCAAATCACCATTGTATGCACATTTACTGAATTGAGGTATTGTTTTTTTTTCTTTTAGAGATGGCTCAGTCATTAAAGGCTAAGCTCACAATCAAAAATAAAAGAATTGGAATATTTTTATTGTAATTAAATGTAAACTAAACCAGAGGAGGAGTGCCCACTGATCTAGTCATTAGTGTGTGTGTGTGTGTGTGTGTGTGTGTGTATAATATCATTTAAAACTATGTCTCCTGTTTTTAATTTGAGAAATTTGATAAAGTTTTTGGCTGTTGGTAATATGACATAACTTTCTTTCTCACTTCCTTAATGCTTGGGATATTTTATTTATTTATTTATTTATTTATTTATTTATTTATTTATTCATTCATTCATTCATTTATTCATTTATATATTCATTCATTCATTCATTCATTTAGCACTGCTGCTGATCAAACCCAGAGATAAAATATGTGAAACAATGAGTCCCCATGCATTTTAGACAAGATAGAAGAAATGGACTCCTTGGTAAAATAAATTGTTAAATCTAAAAAAATTCCGGCATAATATATCCAGGAAGTCAGGGACACCATGGAAAGACCAAATCTGTGAATACCAGAAATAGAGAAAAAAAAGGAGAAACCCAAGTCAAGACGAAGGAAATATTTTCAAGAATATCATAGAAGAAAATTTCGCTAACCTAAAGAAGGAGATGGTTATCAAGGTAAAAGAATCATACAGGACACCAAATATACTGGACCAGAAAAGAATCACATAATGGTCAAAACATTAAATATAAAGACCAAAAATAATATTAAAAGCTAAAAGGGAAAATGACCAATTAACATATAAAGACTTATTAGAACAAAAGCTGGCATATCAATAGAGAGTCTCAAAGCTGGAAGGTACTGTTAAGTATTTTTCATTTTTTTTCTTTTTTTGGTTTATTTTTTTATATTTAAAAATTTCCATCTCCTCCCCTCCTCCTCCCCCTTCCCTTCCCTCCCCTCCACCCATACCCTCCCTCCCTCCCTCTTCAGGCCAAGGAGCCATCGGGATTCCCGACTCTATATTAAGACCAAGGTCCTCCCAACTCCTCCCAGGTCCAGGAAGGTGATCAACCTAGCTGAGAAGGCTCCCACAGAGCCCGTCCATGCAGAAGAATCAGAGCCCAGCGCCATTATCCTTGGCTTCTCAGTCAGCCCCCACCATCGGCCACATTCAGAGAGTCTGGTTTGGTCTCATGTTCCATCAGTCCCAATCCAACCTGAGTTGGTGATCTCCCGTTAGTTCTGTCCCACCGTCTCCATGGGTGAACGCACCCCTCACGTTCCTGACTTTCTTTCTCATGTTCTCTCTCCTTCTGCTCCTCATCAGGACCTTGGGAGCTCAGTCCGGTGCTCCAATGTGGGGCTTAGTCATTTTCTTCATCTATTGCCAGGTGGAGGTTCTATGGTGATATGCAAGAAATTCATCAGTATGGCTATTGGAACTGGCCTTTTCAGGCTCCCTTTCCTCAGCTGCCCAAGGAACTAAATGGGGGCGTCTCCCTGGAAACCTGGGGACCCCTCTAGGGTCTCTTGACAACCCTCAGATGGCTCCCTAAATTAAGATATATGCTTCCCTGCTCCCATATCCACCTTCCTGTATCCCAAGCATCCCATTCCTCCGAGCTCCCCCCATTCTCCCCTTCACGCTTTTCTCTCCCCATTTTCCTTGGCCCCGTCTCGCCCCACCCTCAAGTTCCCAATTTTTGCCTGGCGATCGTGTCTACTTCCAATATCCAGGAGGATTACTATATCTTTTTTGGGGGGGGTTCACCTTCTTATTTTCTTTTCAAGGATCCCGAATTATAGGCTCGATGTCCTTTAATTATGGCTAGAAACTGATTATGAGTGAGTACATCCCATGTTCATCTTTTTGGGTCTGGGTTACCTCACTCAGAATAGTGTTTTCTATTTCCATCCATTTGCATGCAAAATTCAAGATGTCATTGTTTTTTACCGCTGAGTAGTGTTCTAACATATATATATATATATATATATATATATATATATATATATATATATAAAACACAGTTTCTTCATCCATTCTTCCACTGAAGGGCATCTAGGTTGTTTCCAGGATCTGGCTATTACAAATAATGCTGCTATGAACATAGTTGAGCAAATGCTTTTGTAGTATGATTGGGCATCTCTTGGGTAGATTCCCAATAGTGGAATTGCTGGGTCCTGGGGTAGGTTGATCCCGAATTTCCTGAGAAACCGCCACACTGCTTTCCAAAGTGGTTGCACAAGTGTGCATTCCCACTAGCAATGGATGAGTGTACCCCTTACCCCACAACCTCTCCAGCAAAGGTTATTATTGGTGTTTTTGATTTTAGCCAATCTGACAGGTGTAAGATGGTATCTCAACGTTGTTTTGATTTGCATTTCCCTGATAGCTAAGGAGGTTGAGCATGACCTTAAGTGTCTTTTGGCCATTTGAACTTCTTCTGTTGAGAATTCTCTGTTCAGTTCAGCGCCCCATTTTTTAATTGGGTTAATTAGCATTTTAAAGTCTAGATATGATAGTGTACATAAGCGACCCCAAAAACTCCACCAAACAACTCCTACAGCTGATAAACTCCTTCAGTAACGTGGCAGGATACAAGATCAACTCCAAAAAATCAGTCGCCCTCCTATACACAAAGGATAAGGAAGCAGAGAGGGAAATCAGAGAAGTATCACCTTTCACAATAGCCCCAAATAGCATAAGATACCTGGGAGTAACTCTAACCAAGGAAGTGAAGGATTTATTTGACAAGAACTTTAAGTCTTTGAAGAAAGAAATTGAAGAGGATACCAGAAAATGGAAGGATCTTCCCTGCTCGTGGATTAGGAGGATCAACATAGTAAAAATGGCAATTCTACCAAAAGCAATCTATAGATTCAATGCAATCACCATATAGGTCCCAACAAAATTCTTCACAGACCTTGAGAGGACAATAATCAACTTTATATGGAAAAACAAGAAACCCAGGATAGCCAAAAAAATCTTATACAATAAAGGTACTTCTGGAGGCATTACCATCCCTGACTTCAAACTCTATTACAGAGCTGTAGTATTGAAAACAGCTTGGTATTGGCAAAAAAAGCAGAGAAGTCGACCAATGGAAGCATATAGAAGACCCGGATCTTAAACCACAAACCGATGAACACCTAATTTTTGATAAAGGAGCCAAAAGTACACAATGGAAGAAAGAGGGCATCTTCAACAAATGGTGCTGGCATAAGTGGATGTCAACCTGTAGAAGAATGAAAGTAGATCCATATCTATCACCATGCACAAAACTCAAGTCCAAATGGATTAAAGACCTCAATATTAATCCGAACACACTGAGCTTGATAGAGGAGAAAGTGGGAAGTACTCTACAACAAATGGGCACAGGAGACCGTTTCCTACGCATAACCCCAGCTGCACAGACATTAAGGGCAACATTGAATAAATGGGACCTCGTGAAGCTGAGCAGCTTCTGTAAAGCAAAGGACACTGTTACTAAGACACAAAGGCAGCCTACTGACTGGGAAAAGATCTTCACTAACCCTGCAACCGACAAAGGTCTGATCTCTAAAATATATAAGTATTTTTCTTTAAATGGAACACTGGCACACATTAAACCTGGGCAACTTTTGATTTGGTCTGATTTGGTCTGATGGGGATTATTTGCGTCGACGGAGAGGTTTGTTGGTTAAGGGAAAATACTTCACATTTGGAGGTCCCACTAGGGTGGAGAGGCTGTTTTTCCCCACTAGCCCAAGGCCATATGTTGGAAAATGCCCTTCTCTCCCGTGCTCTCTGCCAGGCTAAGATCGGCTTTGTCTCAGTGAGTTCCCCTTATTTCTCAAGTACACGCTCGTAGGGTCCAGGACCCGTTACATTTATGTTTGTCGATTTTCAAGCTGACGTGTTGGAGTCACGGTCTGCACCAGGCACCCAGCACGAGTGGCTAGACAGTCCTCGCTGAGGTGGGATTGAGTGAGTAGAGAGGCCCACTCATTTCTCACGACTTCCTGTTTTTAACCCAAAATCTGCCACAGTGGATGCATTGCATTAGGCTTTGGGTTCGGCATAAACATGTAAAATGGGATCTTGCTATTCAAAGCCGGATCTCCAAACACTCTTGGGCTGCCTTTTTCAAAAATCCTTTTATATTGGGGCTAACACCTAATTAAAAGAAAATAAAGGCTCTAAAAGCCCATGGTTTCTGGATACTATGCGCTCCTGTTCTCACTTCCACTTCCTTGCTCCCCTCTCTGCTTGTCTAGATGTTTTCTGTTTTGTCTCTCACTGTTTGTTCTTTACAACGGATCTGTTTTCCCTTCCTTCTACTCTAAAACAGTATAGGTCTTTTGTCCTTTGTTTCTGTTCCCTCTTACATGCTAATCCGTCCTTAATGAGACCACCTATGTGCTTCGCTGGTTTCTGTACTTGCCTATTTGTCTATTAAAATAATGTGGCCACCTCCTTCCTTTTCATCCACTGAAGGGCATCTAGGTTGTTTCCAGGTTCTTGCTATTACAAATAATGCTGCTATAAACATAGTTGAACAGATGCTTTTGTAATATGATTGGGCATCTCTTGGGTAAATTCCCAAGAGTGGGATTGCTGGGTCCTGGGGTAGGTGGATCCCAAATTTCCTGAGAAACCTCCACACTGCTTTCCAAAGCGGTTGCACAAGTTTACATTCCCACCAGCAATGGATGAGTGTACCCCTTACTCCACATCCTCTCCAGCAAAGGCTATCATTGGTGTTTTTGATTTTAGCCATTCTGACAGGTGTAAGATGGTATCTTAACAATGTGGCTGACGGTGGAGGAGGACTGAGAAACCAAGGACAACGGCAATGAATGTGAACTCTACAGCATGGACGGGCTCACTGTGAGCCTTAACCTTAACCTGGCGATGGATGGAGATAGAGACAGAGCCCCACATTGGAGCACCGGACTGAGCTCCCAAAGTTCTGATGAGGAGCGGATGGAGAGAGATCATGAGAAAGAAAGTCAGAACCATGAGGGATGCGTTCACCCACTGAGACGGCAGGACAGAACTAATGGGAGACCACCAAGTCCACTTGGAATGGGACTGATGGAACATGCGACCAAATCGGACTCTCTGAGGGTGGCTGATGGTGGAGGCTGACCGAGGAGCCAAGGACAATGGCGATGGGCTTGGTCTCTACGACATGGACGGGCTCTGTGTGAGCCTTGTCAGTTTGGTTGCTCACCTTCCTGGACCTGGGGGGAGTTGGGAGGACCTTGGACTCAACATAGTGTAGAGAACCCTGATGGCTGTTTGGCCTCAAGAGGGAGGGAGTGGGGGTGTGGGTGGAGGGGAGGGGAGGGGAGGGAAGGGAGAGGAGGAGGGGAGGAGATGGCAATTTTTAATAAAAAATAAACTGGAAAAAAAAATAATGTGGCCACAGTTTGCTTGTTTGATGTCTGTGTGAATATGTGTGTTCATTTCCACAGTATGCTTGTTTGATGTCTGTGTGGGTATGTGTGTTTGTTTCCACAGTATGCGTGTCTTATTGCTCTGCGTGTATGTGCATGTGTTTTAAGATCTGTAAAACTTATAACTTCAGATTACAGCAGCTCTGGAAAAATACAAATATATGGGTAACCTCTATTTTGACCTCACTGCCATCTTGGGTAAGAGTACCCACATGTGCTAGTATTCTTTGACTTATTAAAATAATCCTTTTCATCTTCTTACATTTACTAGCATTGGTAAGCTGTACCTAACTGGGTAAAGTACATGTCTAAATTTAACTTATATGTCTAATTTAAATATAACTAACAAGTAATGGAATTCAATTCTCAAGTGCCTTTACAGTTCTGAGAGTATGGTATTTAACAAAAGAGCTTTGAACACAGAGACATGCCAGCTTCTGCAGCATCCTAGGGCTCTTCCAAGAAGAAGCACGGTTACAAAAGACCTTCCACCTCGAGGCTTGCCTTTGGGTATGACAAAGCCATCCACACAGCAAAAAACAGCCTTCCACCCCTTCTGCTTCCTGAATGCTACACGGGTGGGGGGGGGATTGATCATCTCATCCTGAAAATACAAGTAGACTAAATCTCTCCCCCCACAGGAAAATCTTTGGGCTTCTTATATTCAGCAGCTAACAGCAAGCACTGCTTCTAAGGCGAATATTCTCCAAAGATTGCGGAGAGACTTGGGATTGTCTGTGTAGCCCAAAAGGCTCATTTCTGCTCATTTATCCCTCTTAGATCTGTCTAATGGCATTTGATGACTTAAGGTATTAGTAGATCATTACTTCATTTGTTAAGTTTCGTGCTAAAAAAATATAGCCTCTTTCACAGGCTTCAAGTTCAGGATTTATAGTTTTTAGGTGTATTTTAAATGATCCAAACTTCTAAAATGTGCATGTTCCTGTTGTCTCATAGATATTTACAGGTTCCTGAAAAAGTTTTGCTGCTTTATCAAAAATCTGGTCTGGTAAAAACTAACAGTCTAAAACCTTATTTTAGCCCCACCTATTTTCAAGCATATTTTACAGGTCACCCCTGCTGAGTAGGCCAACACCAACTTATAAAAGGTCCTCCAGACAATGTTAACACCTGCACCAGCTCCTGGTACTTCACTATTGGTACCAACTCTCCTGGCTCAAGGACACCTACCAATGGTTTTATCTGATCTTGTATCTCACTTATACACCCGAGCTTCACCTGTACAACCAGGGTACTTCTTTGTCCCATTCTTTCTGGCAGTTAATAACCCTCCCCATGACTAGCCCAATTCATAGGTTCAGTAATACCAATATATTTTTTCTCCTAGCCACCTGCTTTCTCATCTCCCTCAAAAAACAGCTGCCTTAGGTTTCCAGGATGACAGTAAACTGGATACTGCTCCAGCCACACCTCTTGCTGAGTGTGAGTTCACCAACTCCCAACAGCCACACCTCTTGCTGAGTGTGAGTCCACCAACTCACAAAAGTCCCCTCTTCCATATCACCCCATGCTCACAGGAAGTAGCCAGTCTTAAGCCAGCACCCCTTTATCCAAGGAGTCTAAAATGTTTGGCCTGGAGATTTACCCTAGCCCCTAACACTCCAAAAAAGCTTGGAATGTTTAGCTGGGGCCTTCACCTCATCTCCTGGCCTAAGCCCCCTCTCCCGGAACTTGGCTCAGTCCAGAGTCCACCTCCAAGAAAGCCTGCCAAACAGTGACCCCTCCCAGGGAATGTCATGTTCTAAAAACTCTTAGATACTTTAAATGCCAGCACAGAATACTATACCAAGCAAAATTGTCAAACACAAGAGACTAAGAAAGTCATTCCATGACAAAACCAATTTAAGCAGTACCTATCTACAAATGAGCTCTATATAAGGCAATAGATAGAATGAAAACTGGGAAATTGGAAAATCTAACAGAAACTGATAATTTTCTGATATTACCACCTATCAAGGTTAAATCAAGATCAGATAAGCAATTTAAATAGAACTATAATTCTTAGAAATTCAGAAATAAAAGCAGTACTCAAAAGTTCCCCCTCACTCAAAAAAGGCACAAGAACAGATGATTTTAGCAAGGAATTCAAATAGACTTTCAAAGAAGAGTTAATGTCAATATTCCTCAGATTATTCTACAAAATAAAAACAGAAAGAACACTGCCCAATTCATTTTAAGAGGCCACAGTTACCCTGATACCCAAAACCACATGAAGTTCCAACAAAGAAAATTAGAGACAAATTACCCTTACAAACATAGATGCAAAAATTCTCAATAAAATACTTGCGAAACAAATTTAAGAGTGCATAAAAAAAGATCATTTACTATGGACAAGTAGGGCTCATTCCAGAGACAAAGGGATTATTGAATACATATAAGTAGATAAATGTAAGCCACCATATAAACAAACTGAAGACAAAAACATCTGATAATCTCATTAAACAAAGAAGAGGCCTCTGAAAAAATCCAACACCCCTTCATGATAGAAGTTCTGGTGGGACTAGGGATACAAGAGACATACATCAACACACAAAAAAAAGAAGATTGCAACAAACTCATAACCAATATCAGTTAAATGGAGAAAAACTTGAAGCTTTTCCACCAAAATCAGGAACAAAGTTGTCAACTCTCTCCATGCCTATTAAATATAGTACTTGACATCTTAACTAGAAAATAAGAAAACTGATGGAGATCAAAGAGATGTAGATAGCAAGGAAAAAAGTCAAAGTATCTTTATATGAAGATGATAAGATGTAATACATCTGTGACTATAAAGGTTCCACCAGGAAACTCTTACAAAGCAAAATAGCAGGGCACAAAATTAATACATAAATTACAAACAATCTGAGAAAGAAATCAGGGAAACAACATCTATGACAATAATCTCAAAATGTAAAATATCTTGGGGTAACACTAACAAAGCAAAAGAAAGACTTGTGTGATTAAAATCTTTAAGACATTGGAGAAAGAAGCTGAGGAAGATAATCAGAAGACAGAGATATCTCCCATGTTCATAGATCAGTAGGATTAGTATAGTAAAAATGGCCATCCTACCAAAAGCAATTTAAAATTCAGTACTATCTCCATCAAAACCCCATTAAGTTTCTTCACAGAACTTGAGGGGACAATTTGAAGCTTCATGTGGAAACAGAAAAACCTAGAAATATAATTCTGGAAGTATTATAAGCTCCATTTTAAAGTTTTGTGGCAGAGATATAGTAATAAAAACCATATGGTATTTGCATAAAACAGACATGCTGACCAATGGAATCAAGTTGAAGACATAGACAAAAAACAATTACTTATATTGTTCTATTATTAAATAAAACTTGGGAGTCAGATATCAGAGTAAAAACCTGATTTATCAGAAAAATGGTGGAGAAGCTATCAGTAATCTCATCTCTCTTTCCTTCCTTGATCTAAGAGGGCCTACAAATCTTTCTAAGCTCCTCCCTACTACCTCCTGGGTCTCTCCATATACCTTGGTTCCTCTAAAACCTCTATGTCAGCTAGTAACTAGTTCCAGCCTCTGATACAAGGTGACTTTTATTGGTGGTCTTGGGAGTGTCAAAGTATGATCAAAATATCCCACAACACATAAATCCATACACTCATGGACACCTAATTTTTGATAAAGAAGTCAGAAACACACACTGGAACAAAGGCAGACAGGATAATCAACAAATAATGTTGGTCAAACTGGATGATGGCATGTGAAGAATGCAAATATACCCATGCTTATCACCCTGAACAAGACTGTACTCCAAATGAATCAAATAACCCCTCCCTCAAAAAAGCCAGATAAACTGAAGCTGATAGAAGGGTAAGTGGGGGAATAGTCTTGAACTCATTGGCACAGGATCACTCTGTATAGGACACTGATATCACAGCTTCTAACCAAAGAAATTAATGAAAAAGATTCATAAAAATGAAAAGCTTCTGTATGGCAAAGGATACCATCATTCATACAAATGGCAGTGTACAAAATGGGAAGAGATCATTACCACTTGTACACCCAATATAGGACTAATATCCAAAATATATAAAGAACTAAAAAAATTCTAAACATCAAGAAAACAAATAATCCAATTTAAAATGGGTTAGATCCAAACAAAATTATCAAAGAAGAACCACAAATGACTGAGAAACACCTAAAGAAATGCTAACATCCTCAGTCTTTAGAGAAATGCAAGCCAAAACTACTTTGAAGTTTTGTCTTACAGCAATCTAAATAGCCAAGATCAATAAAATGAATAACAACTCATGCAAGCAGGAATGCGAAGTGGGGGAAACCATCACCTCATTCTTGAAGCAGTACAAACTTGTACAGTCAGTATAGAAATCAGTGTGGTGTTCTCTCAGGAAGTTGATAATGAATCTATCTCAAGACACAGCTATACAGACAGCCCTTGTACTTATACCCAAATGATTGCACATCATGATTGAGATGCCTTCTCAGCCATGATCATTGCTGTTTTATTCATAATACCCAGACATCATAAGCAGCCTAGGTGTACATCAATGGATGAATGGATAAGAAAAATGTAGTATGCCAGGCAGTGGTGGTGCATGCTTTTAATCCCAGCACCTGGGGAAACAGAGGCAGGTGCATTTTAGTGAGTTCGAGGCCAGGGGTCTACAGAGCAAGTTCTGAAACAGCAAAGTCTACACAGAGAAACCCCGGCTCGAAAAACCAAAAATGAAAAAAGAAAAGAAAAAGGAAGAGAGAAAATGTACATACATTTTCTCAGTGTGTTCTTACTCAGCCTTTAAAAAGAAATGATGAAATTTGAAGGTGAATGGAAGGGACTGAAAAAAATCATACTGCATGAGAAAACTCCAACAGTCAAATCTGTATTCACTTGTGGTATGTGGGTGTCAGCTGCTAAGTCTTTGATAAGCAAGCTAACAGCTGTATAACCTCAGAGGTTTTGTGTAGAGTGATGGATTGGGGTTTTGGGGATGGATATCCCTAGGAGGAGAAATAGAGTAGAGAATTTTCAAAGGCCAGGGTGTGCTAGAAGGGGAGATCAAGTGGGGAGGGAGGGAAGAGGCGTTGATGGAAGGAATATAGTAGGTACAGCTAAACTAAGGACCAATTTTGGGGAAATGTGAAAATCTAATATTTTAGAAGCTTTCTGAAAAATCTACATGTATGACGGTGAGCTAAATGTAATTGGCAAACAGTGTGGGGACAGAGCCCCAAATGGACATGTCTTGTTGCCAAATGAAGCCTCTATTTCTTGAAATGGATTTCATACAATAAAGTTGTTGGCCAAAGAGGTCTCATGGAAACCCGCAAAGAAGCCAGACTATTGCCAGACTATTGGCTGATTTCTACAACCTGATGGTAAGGCTCTAAAGCTGAAGGCAACAGCAGCACAATTCCTTGATTACAGAGAAATCACACTGGTGCATCCCTAAAGCCTTCACCCCTACAGACTACTGTTCATGGTACCGGAAGGCACTCTGCCTGCTTCCAAAGGAGAAAGGTTAACCATCGTCTGAAAACCCTTCAGTGTATAAAGGTGCCTCGCTTGCACGATGTACTAGTGCAACAGTGGCACAAAGGTTGTGGGAGTAACCAATCAATGTGTCACGTGATTTAACCCACTGCTGCAGTGGCCAAGAACCTGTGATCAGATACGTCAGTGACAGACATGGTAAAACCCAAAGCTACCATTCCACCAAAGAACATAGCAATGAAGTGACTCCCAGTCATACTTATCTATACTCATATATCTTGCTCAGCCATCACCAGAGAACTGTCCTCTTGAAGCAGAATGCAACAAATACAGAGACTCGCAACTGGACTGGGATTTCTGTGTGTTCAAACAATGTGCACCTGTGCATCCACAAATGCACCTTGTGTGTTTCTGGAGCAACGCTCTATTCCTTGTTTGTCTGTTTTGTCCTATTCCGGTGTGTTTAACTATGTTTTACCTGTCTTTAAAACTTTTTAAATTATTATTTAGGTGCTTACTTGCCATTTTAGGAGATACAGAAAGGTTGTGGATTCAGGCTGAAGGGATGTTGAGAGAACATCGAAGGAACTGTATAAAAAAATATTCATTTCCAGCGGGGCGGTGGTGGCGCACGCCTTTAATCCCAGCACTCGGGAGGCAGAGGCAGGCGGATCTCTGAGTTCGAGGCCAGCCTGGTCTACAAGAGCTAGTTCCAGGACAGGCTCTAGAAACTACAGGGAAACCCTGTCTCGAAAAAAAACAAAAAACAAAACACAAAACAAAAAATATTCATTTCCAATAAAAGAAAAACAGAAAAAAATCACATATTTCTATAGTATCTTTGCATATAACTGCTGATAAAATAAAAGTCAAAAGATGTTTAAACTGTAAAAAACACAACATAATAAGAGAAAGAGGTCCATTGAAGCAAGTTCAGGAGGGAATTTGCTCACAGGAAAATGGGTGCTAAGGAGTCAGTGCTAATAGGTCATCTGCAGGTCAGAGAATCTGCAAAGGGAGTGGGAGCCACTGCCGCCATTTTTTGAATCCTAGAACCAACGGATGTGGAGTTCTGATATCCATCAGCAGAATGGACAGTGTCCTGCCTCCAGGAGAGAAATAAAATTATTTCTTCCTCTTTTCTAAATCTTTGTCCGGGCTTTCAGCCAATTAAGTGGTGCCTTTATATTTGGGGAGTAGATCCTTCTCACTCAGTCCATCATCTCCCAAATCAATATTCTGCAGATATGATCATAAAGACATAGAAACAATGCTCCATCATTTCTTAAGGTGTGCCTCATTCCAGTCAATTTTACCACACACAAAATATCCATCAATAACCATGACATGCCAGTTAAACAAACAACACCCAATGCTATTTTTTTAGCATTTCTCAGATTTCATTCTTTGTATAAAGTTTATTTTATTTTTGTTCTCTGTGTATATTTTTCTCAGTACGTGGGAATGCCCATGTAAAAGAGCAATTGATGATGGGATCCAAATGAGTCTTTCTGATATCTGAATCTGGAGTTATAGAAGATTATGAGCAGTATAACACGTTATTCAGGAACAAACTTGAATCCTCTACAAGTGCAGCACATACTCTTATACCTTAGATCCTTAGAGTCTCTGTAATTCAGATTTAAATTATATGGAATCCTCATCTTGAAACATTAAAAAAGATGTTGTTATGTAAATTTCAATATAAGATATAACTAGAATACACTACATGCAACTGCATGTTCTATGGGATTTCATAAGTTGAAATACAGCATATGAAATAGAAATTAAGACTGATACAAGAAATGCAGAGAAGGAATGTTAACATTGGCCATCTAGAGATAATAGCCTACAGCTTACTTTAGGTAATCTTCTGGGAAGTGTTGAATTTCATGTGAAAAACTGAGTACTCATGTTCTGGAGTTCATATTGTAAACACATTGGGAACTTCAAAATGACTTAGTTATTGAATGCCCGTCTCATCTGAAATAAGTACCGGTAATGAAGGCAAATTATATTATGCTTATTTATTGTAGTAGTGTTTTAATATGCATGAATTATATCATCCTGCTTTGGGCTTATTTACATGACTAGAACATGGCATAGATAACAAACAGACTGCCTCAAGACAGGATATACCAGCCGAGTCCATCTTTGTTCCAGTCAAGAAGACAGTTTGTAGGCTTCACAATTATTTGGTTTATTTTCTGCTGCTCTAGGCATTTTTCATCATCTTTACAGGAAGCACATTTAGTCAGAAACAGTTAAGCCATTCACAATAATACTGGTTTTTAAAGGATTAGAAAGAGCAAAAAAGAGATTTTTATCTTGATACAATAACAGCCAAGTCTAAAGAGAATTATCCTCTAATATGTTTACTCAAGAAACTGAAATTGACTGAGTTTTTCTATTCACTTATTGTTTAAGAAATTCCACAATTTCAGATGAACTCTATTATTAATTTTTGAAGTATTTCTTTTGTATGGTTGGGATGTAAGTACATTGGCTGGTGTATGTAAGTTTACCACCTTTCTGTATTAAAGAATATTCTTAAAACAGATCTGAGAAAATTTAGCATTATCATAAAACTTTAAAATATAGAGTTCTTAAAAGAAGTTCCTAAGCACCTGGGAGGCAGAGGCAGGCAGATCTCTATGAATTTGAGGCCATCCTGGTCTACATGAGTTACAGGACAGGCATCTATGCAGACAGTCTCTGCTCCTCACAAAAGAAGTTTCCAGTTCGCCATTACAGTATTATGACACTGAATATATCATAGATCTGATGCCCATTTAGTCATTTGTATCAAACGTTAAGAAAGAAATATAGTAAAGTACATAATGTTCTTTTTATAGAAATCAATGATTGATCAGTGATTATGCCATTTCTTTGGCCTTCAGTGTAGTATTTAGTACTAGTTAATAAGTTTTTACAAATGCACATATTTGCTAATATTGATTTTAAATTGTTTCAGGATTTTGCTATAGAGTTCAGGTCATGTAGTGCATCATTTAAGTTAGTGTAAAAATTTGCAAAAGTTCTTTTAAAAAGTAACTTCAAAATAAAACACCCTTCTCCGAATTTAACTGGTGGATTCAGGTGGACACAAAGAGAAGCACTTTTCCTTGGCTGTTATAAGGGGATTACTTCTCATGAAATATGTAAAATCCTAATATGAAATAAAAAAGTATTAAGACAAGAATTTCTTTTACTAAAATTCTGAAATCTTGACTTCTAGCCACATATGTTTAGAAACTTAGAGCTATTTCAACTATATTTTGAAAGAAACAAATGTTCAGTGTGGGTGCCAAATAAATAATTTCACATTGTTAAAAAAATTAACAAATCTTACTGCTATGATATGTGGACCAGATTTAGGTTGAGGGCTTCAGTATCAAGGAGATTTGCTACAGCAGATAATACCATAGAGTATTAATTCATATTGCTTTCAAGAATCTAGTAATTATCAAAGAGGACAGAAAACACACACACACACACACACACACACACACGTGTGTGTGTGTGTGTGTGTGTGTGTGTGTAGTAACACCAAAGGTTATCTATAAATGTAAAAAAATAGTTTAGTTGATGGTATAACAAAAACAACTTGATTAAAGGGTTTTTTAAAGTGAATAATTATGGAAAGTTCCTCCTTACTAAACAATTATAGTCACCAGATACATTAATCATATCCATTCTTAGATTCAAGCTAAAAATAGTTTTCCCATAGGATAAAATTTGAATGTCTAAGTATGAAATAAAGTCTCATTTTCCTACCAGCTGCAGGTGTGAGTCCTCCTATTCTTTTTACAGACACTATCTGTAAATGAACTTCAAGAGAAAAGTTCTACCTCAAGATTCAAATGATTGTTCCCCTCTACAATAATTAATTTCTGTCCTCCTTTGTCATTTTTTCTTAACATCATTTATGTCTTCAGGTTATTAGGCAATTTTTTGGTTTTGTTTTGTTTTTGTTGTTATCTTGTACTTTAATTTTTATGTATTTGTTTAAATAACTAGGATAGGCTATAATCAAGTCTGAGATTATTCTAGTTATTATTTTTAAAATTCTAATGACTTAATTGATACTATAAAATGAAATATTGCTAAAATTTTAATTGAAATGATCAAATACTATCATGAGGAAATTCTATCTCCAGATAGTCACAAAATCAAATCAGATTCCCAAAGTAGATAATCAGTCTTCCAAAGAAGACAACGGAAGATGTTTTTGCTCTTATATTCCAATAACAGATTTTCCTATCTATAGTGTCAACATGGAATTGTTGGGAATTTTGTTTTTTGCTTTTCACCACTTTGCATTTCTGTTATGAAACTTAAGCTTAACTGAATAAACTTTGTATGGATATAGACATATCTGAAATTTATATCTGCCTATATCTGTAGTATCTTTTGTTTTCGATCTACTGATGTTTATATTTGGGATGGCACTAGCTTTATGTTCATTTCATATTGTTCTTTGTCATAATGAAAATTTTTAGGCCTAGATATGCTTTAGAAATCTTATAGTGTCATTATGAACTACATTAATACATCTTGAACAAGAAGTGTAGATGTTTATAAAGATGATCCCTCCATAATGGTTTGATTGAGAATAAACCCCATAGGCTCATAAATTTCAATAGTTCCTATGATGGAACTGTTTGGTAAAGATTGGGAGGTGAAGCTTTGTTGGAAGATGTGTCACTGGACTGGGGCTTTGATTTTTGAACATGTCCACACCCTTTCTAGCTACAGCTCTCTGCTTCTTGTCTGTGGATCATGATGCACTCTGTGCTATTGCTCCAGTTCCATGTCTTCCTGCCGGTTACCTGCTCTCCACCACAGTAGCCACAGACTAACTATCTGGAATCATGAGCCCCAAATATAAGATCTTTAATCAGATGCCTTCGTCATGACATTTTTGTCACTATCATAAAAGAGAAACTAAGGTGGAAATTGGTAGCAGGTAACGAGTAATTGTTATATTTCAATAGGAATGTGGAATAATTTGGGACTTTGGACTAGGAAAACAGTAGAAATCTGTAAGTGGGGCTCAACAGGAACATTCTAGTGGGAACTTCAAAAGCAATGCGAACTACAGAGGTGAACATTATCATCAATAGAGCTAGAGACCATTCTTGCAATATTTTGACAATGAATACTCCTGCTTGTTCCCTTGTTCAAAAATATCTATGTCAGGCAAAATTAAAAATCTTCAACTAATTTTACTGGCAAAGAGATTTTAAGACAGCCTAATATTGATTCGGTCCTGTTGTTATTAATAGTCACTGTGATGGGGATTTACAATGAAAAGGAGCAAAGAGGGCCAAAAGAAATATCGAATGTTCAGTTTGTACAGTTTGAGAAAATGAGCAGCAGGAAAATGAAGTCAATGATTGTATTTAAAGAGATATAAAATGTCTTATAAAAATGGAATAACATTGTGGTACCCTCAAGGAAAAAACCTCACTCAGTCTTGTATAATCTTGTAAAATGGGAATATAAAAGGCAAAAGGTCTAAGATTCTTTTGGATCTAAAAAGCAGCAACAAATCAAAGCTTAGGCAAATATAATTTAAGGACCAGGTTAGCTTCTATTTGAAAAAGAAAGTAGAATTTGTCAATTTGGCCATGTGGTGCTGGTTTTAGAGTCATGAAGAACACAGAAAGAGAAAAGAAAAGAATAGTGTTTTCTATTTCCATCCGTTTGCATGCAAAATACAAGATGTCATTGTTTTTTACTGCTGAGTAGTACTCTAATGCATATATATTCCACACTTTCTTTATCCATTCTTCCATTGAGGGGCATGTAGGTTGTTTCCAGGTTCTGGCTATTACAAATAATGATTCTATGAACATTGTTGAACAAATGCTTTTGTAGGATGATTGGGCATCTCTTGGGTGTATTCCCAAGAGTGGAATTGCTCGATCATGAGGTAGGTTGACTCCAAGTTTCCTGAGAAACCACCACACTGATTTCCAAGGGGGTTGTACAAGTTTGCATTCCCACCAACAATGGATGAGGGTTCCCCTTACTTCACTTCCTCTCCAGCATAGGCTATCATTGGTGTTTTTGATTTTAGCCATTCTGACAGGTGTAAGATGGTATCTCAAAGTTGTTTTGATTTGAATTTCCCTGATCACAAAGGAAGTTGAACATGACCTTAAGTATGTTTTGGCCATTTGAACTTCTTCTGTTGAGAATTCTCTGTTCAGTTCAGTACCCCATTTTTATTTTATTTTTTTATTTTTTTTCCTCATGGTTTATTTTTTTTTATATTTAAAAATTTCCATCTCCTTCCCTCCTCCTCCCCCCTCCCTCCACTCCTCCTCCCCCTTCCCTCCCCTCCTTCTCCCCCTTCCCTCCCCTCCCCTCCACCCATACCTCCCCTCCCTCCCTCTCAAGGCCAAGGAGCCATCAGGGTTCCCCACTCTATGCTAAGACCAAGGTCCTCCCAACTCCCCCCAGGTCTAGGAAGGTGATCGACCAAGCTGAGAAGGCTCCCACAGAGCCTGTCCATGCAGAAGAATCAGAGCCCAGAGCCATTGTCCTTTGCTTCTCAGTCAGCCCCCGCTGTTGGCCACATTCAGAGAGACGGGTTTGGTCTCATGATCCATCAGTCCCATTCCAACTGGAGTTGGTGATCTCCCATTAGTTCTGTCCCACCGTCTCCATGAGTGAACGCACCCCTCACGTTCCTGACTTTCTCCCTCATGTTCTCGCTTCTTCTGCTCCTCATCAGGACCTTGGGAGCTCAGTCCAGTGCTCCAATGTGGGGCTCAGTCACCTTCCCCATCTGTCGCCAGCTGGAGGTTCCCTCACGGTCCTGACTTTCTTTCTCATGTTCTCTCTCCTTCTGCTCCTCATCAGGACCTTGGGAGCTCAGTCCCACATTGGAGTACCCCATTTTTAAATTGGGTTAATTAGAATTTTAAAGTCTAGTTTCTTGAGTTCTTTATATATTTTGGACATCAGACCTTTGTCTGATGTGGGGTTGGTGAAGATCTTCTTCCATTCAGGAGGATGCCATTTGGTCTTAATGACAGTGTCCTTTGCTTTACAGAAGCTTCTCAGTTTCAGGAGGTCCCATTTATTCAATGTTGCTCTCATTGACTGTGCTACTGGGGTTATATGTAGGAAGTGGTCTCCTGTGCTATTGTGTTGCAGTCTACTTCCCACTTTCTGGTCTATCAGGTTCAGTGTGGTCTGATTTATATTGAGGTCTTTACTCACTCATCAGTGGACTCTAGCCATAAACCAAGGACATCAAGCCTATAGTTCACAAGCCTAGAGAAGCCAAATAACAAGGTGAATCTGAAGAAAAACATATATAGCTCTGCCTGGAAATTGGAAGCAAACAAGATTGCTGGGCAAAAGTTGGGAGCATGGGGTTGGGAGTAGGGGTGGGGATGAGGTTGGGGGAAGGGAAGAGGGGAAGAGGGAAGGGAGAAGGGAAAGATTGGCGAGAGCTTGGGGAAGTGGGAGGGTGGAGATGGAGGAAGGACAGATATAGGAGCAGGGAAGAAGATATCTACATTAAGGGAGCCATTTTAGTGTTGGCAAGAGACTTGGCTCTTGGGGAGATCCCAGGTATCCACGGGGATGTCCCCAGCTAGGTCCTGGGGCAGCAGAGTAGAGGGTGCCTGAACTGTCCTTGCCCCACTATCACACTGATTATTATCTCGAATATCACCATAGAATCTCTGTCCAGTGACAGATTGAGGTAGAGACAGAGACCCTCATCAGAGCAACGGACTGAGCTCCCAAGATCCAGTTGAAGGACCACAAGGAGTTGGTCCACCAAGTGAGGCAGTGTGCCTGTTCTAATGGGAGCTCACCAAATACAGATGGACTGGGACTGAACGAGCATGTGATCAAACCAGACTCTCTGATTGTGGCTGACAATGGGGGCTGACTGAGAATCCATTGATAAAGGCACTGGGACTTGTTTTTATGGCATGTTCTGGCTTTTTGGAACCCTAGTCTATATGGATGCACAGCTTCCTAGGCATGGATGTAGGGGGAGGCTTGGACTTCCCACAGGGCAGGGTACCCTGCCCTCTTTCAAGCAAGGAGGGGGAGGGAGGAGGGTGTGTGGGGAAGCGGGAGGGGATTGGGAGGAGGGGAGGAAGTATAAATTTTTGATTGGAAAAATAAAAAAAATAAAAAAGACATTTAGAGTTAATGAGAACCATATATTCTGTTTTTAACAAGTTGCTTTGCTCATGGTGTTTAGTCACAACAATAAAAAATAAGTAAGATATCCCTTCCTTTACATATGTTCTAATTAAGTTTTCTCATTAGATTGTATGCTATTGAACTCTCCCAATTTTCCAAATTAATCCAAGGATTTATTTTTTTACATCTAAGGATGTGAGGACTCATTCAGGTAAGTGATGCTTGGCCTAAAATGGAGTAAAAGTTGATAAAGGAATAAATGCACAAGTTGTTTTTTCTCTTTTCTTTTTGGGCATGTGCATGTGTTTGCCTACATGAATTCTTACACATCATGTGTGAACAGGGGTCCCCAGGGACCAGAAGAGGAAGTCAGTTTCCCTGGAATTGAAACAACAGGTGGGTGAGGGATGCTATGTGAATACTTACACATAACCAGGGCTTCTGTGTAAGAAGTAAATGAACTTCACTACTGATCACTATCTCCTACCCCAAGAGTTTAAAGAAGTAAATAGCCTCACTTATCTGAATGAGGAGGAAACTTCTCTGATGATGCCTGAGCAAAGCACCAACTTATGAATATAAGCAGAATATCACTGGGAATTATTTTATTGCTATGTTCCTTTAACAGGACAACAGTATATGGTTTTCCTCTAGGTTCCTGGACTATCTATAGTCTCAGGTTTTGGGACACTCAAACAGCATTGGGTATGGGTCCCATCTCAGGGAGGGGGCATTAAATGAAATCAGATGTTGGTTGGTTGCTTCTACAAGTTTATGCTGTTTTTGGACCAGCTTATCCCATCTCCTGTTTTAAATGAGGGCGTCTGATGTTTCCTGTCAAATCCTTTTTAACTTTTTCTTTCTTATTTCAATTATTAAAGTAATTTCTACTATTTATTTACCCTTAAAATGCCTTTCTTTTCTAAAGCTTGAAGGCCAAAGATATCAAACAAATAATAACAAAAAGGAAAGCACATTGCATTTGATAAATGCATGTCAAGAAGAATGGAAAGTATATAAAGAAAATTAAAACAAGCAAGAGATAGGCTACTCTTTTCTGGGCATTATTTCAGAGTAGTTCTGCTTCTCATTACAAAGAAATCAACATTTGGTATTACTGATTGTTCATCATATGTTAAGTTTTAATACATATTCTTTCATATTCCAAGAAACACTGTCATTTTCAAAATAATTCAATGTATTGTTTTTTTTAAAAAGTGACTGCTCATAAAGGAAAGGAATTAAATTAAAGAAAATTATATGTCACCTTCTATTATTAAGATCCCCTGCAAATGGAGCAGAAATGTGGTTCATCTGTATCCAGCACTAAGCAACAAAAGCTGTAACAGAGCAACAATGGCTGATAAATCCTCAGAAGAGATCTCATGCTGACCAGAGGGAGACTGCTGATTTAATGTGATCATTTTGAGTGGAAGTGACGCCAAGCCTAGGGAGAGTGCTCCGAACAGTAAGCCTAATTGCAAGGGCTTCAGTACATTATGCAGATAATAATGGCTCCCATGTGGATAATAGAAGTTAGCAAGAGTACTAAAAATTGTACTTTCTATTGCCATGGTGAAAATGAACCAATATGCATCTTATTCCCTGATCCACATACTAAAGCAGAAATTGCTTTCCAGGTTTTGCTGATTTTACTGACAACATTTAGAATACCATGAGAAACTTTTCTGTTCTTATGATTTTATTCTAATTAAAAGGACAATGAAGAAAATGCATGCAGGAGAAATTTTATTCATGTGCATGTCAATGATTCTGTGTGGCATTGCCAGAAGCATTTATTATGGAACCCAAGAGAAGCTGAGACAGCTTATATCTCAAATGAGTCACATTAATCCAAAGGTACTGCTATTGATTTGACTCTAAAAATAGATATATCTGAAATTATTCTGAACTGTTAAGCCACACATACTATACCTAATAATTGCCATTATGAATGGGTTGAGATATTTTATATGTGCATATAAATGTAAAATATTTTAGTAAATTATTCCTAAAGTATTAGAGGTGGCTAAGAGGTTAAGAGAACTGACTGTAATCACAGAGGACCCAAATTTGGTGCCTACTACCCACATGGTGGTTCACAACTATTTGTAAGGCCAATTCCAAGGACCCAATTTTGTGAGAGGTGGCTCAGCAGTTAAGAGCACTGATTGCTCTTTCAAAGGTCCTGAGTTCAATATCCAGCAACCACATGGTGGCTCACAACCATCTGTAATGAGATGCCCTCTTGAGGAAGACACCTGGTGAGTTGTCCTCCATTGTCAAATGCAGACAGGAACTCAAAGAGATCAGTGATCTGGAGGCAGGAACTGATACACAGGCCATGTATGGGTACTTACTAGCTTGTTCCATGGCTTTGCTCAGCCTGTTTTTTTTTTTTTTTTTTTTTTTTTTATAGAACCCAAGACCGCCATCCCAGGGATGGCATCACCCTTAAAGTGCTAGGCCCTCCCGCATAAATCACTAATTTAAAATATGCTCTACATATTTGCTTACAGTCCAATCTTATGGAGGTATTTTCTCAATTGAGGTTTCCTCCTCTCAAATGACATTAAGCTTTTTCTGCCTACGTATGTACAAGGGAGGCACACAGTAATATACACACATGCAGCAAAACACTCATACACATAAAAGAAATGAATTTAAAAAACCACGAACTTTTCTCTCTTTCAGTATGGAGATTAAATACCACATCATGTAATGGAATATATTATACAAGTGCACAGAATCTCAAGGACTATTCAGTGGACAGAGCTCTCAATGATCCAGCAGTGAGAAGGGGACCAGTTTCAAAGTCAGAAAGTAAATTACTCTTCCATTTCTGGTTGATGCTACTTGTGGTTTGTCTGGACATTAAACAGTTTATCTCTTACTTGACTGGTTGATGTATCCAGTCCACTAATGATAAGGTACACTTTATGGTTCACATACCATGCAACACTGATGACGTTTATGGATTTTTTTGTTTTTGAGACAGGGTTTCCCTTTGTAGCCCTGGCTGCCCTGGAACTCACTCTATACCAGGAGCTCTCAAACTCTGCCTCCTAAGTGCTGGAATTAAAAGCATGCACCACCACACCAGGCCTGGAAATATCTTTAAGAGTGAACTGATTACTGCTTAAATCCAGTTAAAATTTAAGCCATGTCAAATACACCTATGTATTTTGTTTTACAACATGTTAATACTAGAAGTTTCTATTTTGTTTGAATAACCAAGTTTTAAAGAAAATGTACATGCTTTGAGCAAATTAATGCTGCATCCACTTTGTTAGGTAATAGAGTAAGAGTAAAGTAATCTTGTCTCTTTTGAAATTTGGCTCTCATTAAGAAATACTTATTGAAACAGTGTGAATAATTCTTGCATGTTCATGCATGTTCCTTAAATTAGTCAACGTAGCTTCACGCTGAGAATTCTGTCTTAGTTTCTTAATAGGCGTCAGATTTCAAAATGAAGTTTAGGGACTGAACAAAGAAACATGAGGTATCTGCAGTGATCTTGGCTGAAGGGTGGGCAAAAGTTTTATTCAGCCAATTTATGTGGACTTTACTCAAGATACCTACAGTTATGCTGTTTCATGTTTTTAATCATAACATAAAACTTTCAGTAAATAAATTGACCTTAATAGACATAGAGTGTTTGATGCAGTTTCTAAAGTCATTCTTGAAAAAAAAATAATGCATGAAGTACTGTTACATTATTACTCCAAGCAAATGCTATGGGGTGTTTCACAATAACTACATTATAACATTTTGTACTTGAAAACCATCTTTGTCTGAAAAAAAGGTAGACAGATACAGTAGTCTAATTCAATTTGTTTTTGTATTAATGCTTTCATACATCACTTATAAAAGAGTTTACTATAATGGAAAATTCATACCATATCCCAAATGTATCCTATACATGAAATTAAGATAATTACCACTTTTGCTAAAAGTATACCTTGATAAGTAGAGTAGGGGTGGTATATGATGTTACACATGGAGATTATGAAGGATTTGACATATATGGAAGATCAGAAGTGACTCCTCAGATAAGCCATTAGGATTAGTGTATAAAATGTTTATACAAATCTCTGTCCACAAGTACAGTGACAATGCCACTCTTGCTACAAATGTGTCCTTCTAACGTGTACATGCTACAGCTGTATCCTTCTTTTACATACATGCTACAGATGTGTCCCTCTACTTCCTATTTGCTATAGGTGTCCTTCTACTATGTATTCTTCACAGGGGTGTGATCAACAAGGAGCAAAACTGAAAGACATTTGTAATTCTCTGCGGCATCAATAAATTAATAAAGTTATGTGACCAATAATAAAATTGGTGATATAGTGTTATTGCCATCCACTCCCCTAAGATCTTGCCTTTCTATGTGCTTTCATGGCTCCTTGTCATTGAGCAAGAACCCAGTTAAGGATTTACCTTGATAAAGTTAAGCATTGTTATAACTGTGGTGGAACAAATAAGAAATATTCCCTTTATGGAGACATTAAAATATTTTAATACACGGTCTCCAGTTGGTGGCATTATTGAGGATGTTGTCAGAACTTTAAGAGACAGATCATTGCTGGAGGAAGTATGTCTCTTGGGAATTTGTAGCCTTACTCAACCTCCAGTTCACCCTTTCAGTTCCTTATGTGTGGCTGAGATGTTATCTCTCAGCTTCCTGCTCCAGCCCCTGTTGCCATATCTCCATGGTAATTGTGGACTCCCCTACAGATACAGTATAATAATATTTGTCTTCTATTAGTTGCTTTCAGTCATGGTGTTTGATTACCGTAATCAATATATTGATATATTAGTAGGTTTTAAAATAATATTTAGAAGTAAGATTTATTTTTCTTCTATACTAAAGAACAATTTGCCTTTGCTATACAAATATTTAGAAAAAATATGTTGAAAAAAAAGCTGTTTTTCAAGAAGACACAATCTCCAATAGTAAAGTAAGTAGAGAAAGAGAATTCTCATATTTATAGTAAGATTTGACTTTTAGTATGACTTTGGGATAATCTCAAAGTCCTGGTTTATTCATCAATAACAGAGGAATTGAAATGATTACTGAACTGTGGGACTCATATAAGGATTACTGAATTCATGTATTTAAATTTTTGTAGTCTAAGATGAAAGGTTTTAGATGAGTGCAAATTATTCCTCAGGACAAACACTGTGGCTAATCTCACACTTAGGTTAATAAATGTCACTGTAAATGAAAGGCTCACTTTGTGCATTTCTGCAAAAATGTGAAGGAAATTATTATCTTCAATATTAGGCCAGCCATTTTTTAAGCATCATAAACCGTGGCTAGGCAATGAGGCAATGGTCTTTGACATTTTCCAACCAGGTTTTATGATATTATATATAGAAAGTATCCTGGGACTAGCAACTTTCAGAGTCAAAAGCACTCTGGATCAAAAGACAAGAAAAACGTACCTAGTAAGATGTAACAATTAAGCAGAAAAGTGAAATTAGGGCATAGAGATCAAAGGCAGCAGAGCAGAGGGTGGTATCCCTGTGAATTATAATAAACAGTTTTGCAAACACTGCATCCTTACAAATTACTTGACTTAAGCCATATGAAAGTTCCTTATTTTTCATTTGTTATTAATAGAAATATCAATTAGAAGCACACAGATTGATTTTCTTTGTCTCAGTTTATACCGCATTTGGCTTTTAATAAAAACAATATAATTCAAATTTTGTAGTTTAATGTATAATTTTAGGATGCATTTTCTTTTAATAGGAATTTAAACCCTTCAGACTTGAAGGTACAGTGTCTCTGGAACTACAAGATCTATATAATGATTGCAGAAATTATAAAATAATATTGGACCCAGTGACCTAGAACTGCATTTCACACTATTCAATACTTTCATTGTCTGTTGTAGGAGGTCCTTCTGTGTATGCGTTGCTTTTCTTGGTTAATGAATAAAGAAACCGTCTTGGCCTGTTGATAGGGTAGAACTTAGGTAGGCAGGGAAGACAGAACTGAATGCTGGGAGAAAGAAGGCAGAGTCAGAAAGATGCCATGGAGCTGCCAGAGACAGACACTGGGAATTTCACCTGGTAAGCCACTGCCACGTGGCAATACACAGATTAATGGAGATAGGTTAAATTATCCCTTGCTCACTTCCTGACAGCTGCACTCACTATTGGTTTCCCATTTTTATTTTATTAATTTTTTATCTTTTTTAAATCTTATTTTACATACTAATCCCAGTTCCCTCTCCCTCCCATGCTTCAGCTCTCCTACCTTCTCCCCACCCTATCCCCCATCCACTCCTCAGAGAGGGTGAGACTCCCATGGAGAGACACCAAAGTCTGTCACATCACTTAAAGTGGGACCAAGATCCTCCCCCTGTATCTAGGCTGAGCAAAGTATCCCTCCATAAGAAATGGTCTCCAAAGAGCCAGTTTAAGCACTAGGGATAAATCCTGGTTCTCCTGCTAGTAGTCCCACAAACTGTCCAAGCCACACAGCTGTCACCCACATTCAGAGGGCCTAGTTTGTTCTAATTCCAAAGAATTCCTGTTGTAAGGAGTTTGCTGAAAAAATTCACTCCCTAGCTTCTTATCACTCCCATTCTTTCTTCATATTTTTATTGAGATGTCATTTTAGTGAGACTTTTTAAAACATAGTTGGTTGGAAAAATGATCATTTTTTAAGTCATAGCATTCATTTGACTATGTTTTTATGATATGACCTTGCAGCTGATCCCATGATGACAGAGGTCAAATGTTTCCACAATGCTGGGGAGTGACAGGCTTCACTTCTAAGCCTCTACCTAAAGTGATTTGCACATTTATGGTGGTGGTTTTGATATCTGGCCATTTCCAAAGAAACAAATCTAAGGGATGAGGCTGAAAATACATGTACATTACAGCTAAATAATTTTAGTTGCCTACTTATGAAAGAATCTTGAGTAAGTCTGGTTGAGAGCAGCCATACCTGGCCCATATCACTGTAAATGGTCTAGCAATGCAGGGTTATGAAAATAATTGATGACTATTGTAAACCACTGAAATTTGTAGCAGTCTTTTATGCATCAAAAGTTAACTATTATTGAGTCTCAAAAGCATATGATGAAATGATGTTGGATTTTATTAGTTTTTAAGAAACAGTGTAAAAATGCTGGGACCTCACACAAAGCAATGCAAGATGATTCTTTTAAGCTAACAATGGCCTGAGAAATAATTGATTCCTTTTTGGATGCATGAAAACCATGTGCAAAGGATGTCATAAAAAGTCATTAATTCTTTGAACCAACCCTCAGAGTAAGAACAAGCAAGTCACCTACTCTTCCTCTCTTCTGCTAGGTTTGCTTCTAGTATGCAAACTCCACAGTACCTCTACTTGAAGTGTTGTGGGAATTCCTTCAACTAATAGTCTTTAAGAGAAAATGGATACCCCAACATTACAGAAGAATTTTGGGTGATTATCCAGGCAATGAGAGGTCTCTGTCAATTATAGAGTTTTGGAATTTACTTACCATGCACTTCCTGTTTATTTAGGTAATATTTTATCATTCTGGAATCTTTGATGGAGTTGAAGACTAGATAGTTATAATTATAGTTTTTTAATTTAAGATAAAAGATAAATTAGATATGAAACTTTAGGCTCACAAAGAAATGTTGTAATTACAATTCTTGCTTGATACCTGTTTTACTATATGTAATTTTACTATGTTAAAGTTAAAACTTTCCTTTTTAATTAGACAGAAAGGGGTAAAACCTTCCTTTTTAATTAGACAGAAAGGGGGAGATGATGTGGGATGTCCTTTTGTATATGTGTTGCATTTGTTGATTGATAAATAAAGCTGTTTCAGCCAATAGTTTAGCAGAGTAAAGTCAGGTGGGAAATCTTAACAGAAATATATAGGAATAGTAGGCAGAGCCAGAGAGATACCATATAGAAGCCGAAGGAGAAGGACTCCAGAACCTTATCAGTAGGCCACAACCTCATGGTGATACATAGATTAATAGAAATGGGTTAATTTAAGATATAAGAGTTAGCAAAAAGCAGCCTGAACTAATAGGCCAAATAGTGTTGTAATTAGTAGTTTAGTTTCTGTGTGATTATTCTGATCAGGGCAGCCAGGAAACATAAAAACAGTCTCCAGTTACACTGAAGTGACTCAGTTTCCACAGAAGTCATTGATGAAACCAGAGCTTCTCATGATCAAGGCAGCTAGATCATGGTCCTGGGGTTTGGTGCTTGTACTATGTTGGCAATGATGAGAACTACATTTAGTTTTTGTCTCAATACTGGGAAACAAAAGGGTTCCAATCTGTACTGAAAAACTTAGATGGTAGTTGTAAAAACAGAATCTTCATGATTACAATCCTCGCATGTGATAAACCATGTTTAGTTTGCTCAAGTTCAAAGCAGGGCACAAGTTTTAGGTAGATTCAATGTGACAACAGGCTTTGGTTACAATCTATACTGGTTCCTGGTGGATATAACTGGATACTTGCTGATTTGTATAATAACTTCCTTTTCTTCCCTTATTCTCCATTTGCTATTTCATAATAAAATGGTATGTATTTCTATTTTATGTGGGATATTGTTTTCTTTCAGTAGAATTTAAGCTCCACATGGAATTGACATGTGCAAGACTTTGTGCTCTTATATTTTACAGAGCCCACCCGAGTGCTGGACATAGAGTGAATTTTCAATAAATGATTGACTTTTGGGGAAAAAACAATTATAAAGCAATGTACAACTAACCAAGTGTTCAATCACATTGAAGTATTTGCATGCCTGCCCATTAAATGCTTCATTAAAACATTAACCTATCATTTTTTAGGTCCATTTTGGAGCAACAACTATGTTTGTGTCACTAAATTCTATTGGCAAGAATTACTTTTAAAGAAAACACCTGTCCTTTTTTTCCCATTAATATATGTGGATCTAATTAGAAAGAAATCTGAAATGACTATTTTTAGATATAAGAAAACTTGGGTATCACCATCTAACAAGATTAGTTTTGTGATTATTATGTAATCAGTTACTCAGCTCACAAATTTAGGCAAAAATCTTGATTAAAATTACCACTGTTATTTTAAAATAATGTAATTCCATTTCTTACTCTGAACCAGACACCCACTTTGTCGCATATATCTAGGGGACTTTCTTGATTAAAACATTGAGTTATCTAATCACTTCTTTCCATGTAAATGGATGGCATTCACTGAAGAAGCAGCATTGTGCAGATTTTTAAAAACAGAATTTCTGCTTCTTGATTTGCTTAAAATATTAACTTTTGTTATTGAATTGTCTTTATTCAAGCCTTATCAATGTCCAACAATTTACTATTTATGTTTTCTATATTATACTCATTTCTATTTTGAGATTTATTATTAATCTTCAAGAAATATAATTTATTTATTAAAATTAATGGAACTAATTAAAAGAAATACCATTGTTTTCTTGCTAGGAAAACTCTAGTTTTCTCCATTGTGCCTTGTTCTCTTAATTTTCCCCAATTAAATCATGGTTAAATATAGTCTATATAAATTTTAATTCATCAAAATGCACAATTATAATTTATCAAAATGCATGTGTATTTATATATTATTCATCAAATAGTGGTAATCATCCATGTGAATCTTTATTGCTTAATTTATGTGTCATTTCTCTGGATGAATTTCTTAAATATTATGCCTTTCCCTTTCTAGAACATGTAATTCATATTATTTAAAATATTGTTATTAAAATGTTAGCACTGTGTATATTCCTTTCTGCTTCTCTCCATCTCTGTCTCTCTGTCCATCTTTCTCTATACACACACACACAGAGTGAGAGAGAGAAAGAGGGAGGGAGAGAGAGAGAATTTCCCATGCTACAGATTTTCACTAAGATGAGTATTTCATTGTAAGTCTAGAATAGAATCACACAGAACCTCATCATGGTCACCTTTTAGCCTTCTCTTCTCTTTTTATTTGATTCTTCTTCCTGCCGCATTAACTTCTTCAATCTCTCTGTCATTTACAGGCACATAAACATCTGTATGCTTACACACACACATACACACACAGTTTGTTCCTTTGACAGTTACTAGACAGATTTATACAGATTTTTTGAATATCTTAAATAATTACTGATCCTACATTTATTTTCACTAAACTATCTTCTTTTTTATTAAAAATTTCCACCTCCTCCCCGCTTCCCATTTCCCTCCCCCTCTTCCCCCTCCCCTCCCCCTCCCTCTCCAGTCCGAAGAGCAGTAAGGGTTCCCTGCCCTGTGGGAAGTCCAAGGTCCTCCCCCCCTCCATCCAGGTCTAGGAAGGTGAGCATCCAAACAGACTAAGCCCCTCCAAAGCCAGTACATGCAGTAGGATCAAAACCCAGTGCCATTGTCCTTGGTTTCTCAGCAGCCCTCATTGTCCACCATGTTCAGGGAGTCCGGTTTTATCCCATGCTTTTTCAGTCCCATTCCAGCTGGCCTTGGTGAGCTCCCATTAGATCAGCCCCACCATCTCAGTGGGTGGGTGCACCACTCATGATCTTGACTTCCTTGCTCATGTTCTCCCTCCTTCTGCTCCTCATTTGGGCCTTGGGAGCTCTGTCCTGCACTCCAATGTGGGTCTCTGTCTCTATCTCCATCCATCGCCAGATGAAGCTTCTATGGTGATAAGCAAGATATTCATCAGTATGGCTATAGGATCGGGCCATTTCAGGCTCCCTCTCCTCAGCTGCCCAAGGTACTAGCTGGGGAAATTTCCAAGGACACCTGGGAACCCCTCTAGAGTCAAGTTTCTTGCCAACCCTAAAATGGCTCCCTTAATTAAGATATATACTTCCCTGCTCCCATACCCATCCTTCCTTTATCCCAACTATCCTATTCCCCCAAGCTATCCCCATCCTCCTCTTCACACTTTTCTCTTCCCATCTCCCCTTTCCCCCATCCCACCCCACCCTCAAGTTCCCAATTTTTGCCCGGCAATCTTGTCTACTTCCAATATCCAGGAGGATAACTATATGTTTTTCTTTGGGTTCACCTTCTTATTTAGCTTCTCCAGGATCACGAATTATAGGCTCAATGTCCTTTATTTATGGCTAGAAACCAATTATGAGTGAATACATACCATGTTCATCTTTTTGGGTCTGGGTTACCTCACTCAGGATAGTGTTTTCTATTTCCACCCATTCGCATGCAAAATTCAAGATGTCATTGTTTTTTATCGCTGAGTAGTACTCTAATATGTATATATTCCACAGTTTCTTCATCCATTCTTTCATTGAAGGGCATCTACGTTGTTTCCAGGTTCTGGCTATTACAAATAATGCTGCTATAAACATAGTTGAACAAATGCTTTTGTAATATGATAGGGCATCTCTTGGGTATATTCCCAAGAGTGGAATTGCTGGGTCCTGGGGTAGGTTGATCCCGAATTTCCTGAGAAACTGCCACACTGCTTTCCAAAGTGGTTGCACAAGTTTGTATTCCCACCAGCAATGGATGAGTGTACCCCTTACTCCACAACCTCTCCAGCAAAGGCTGTTATTAGTGTTTTTGATTTTAGCTATTCTGACAGGTGTAAGATGGTATCTCAAAGTTGTTTTGATTTGCATTTCCCTGATAGCTAAGGAGG
This sequence comes from Arvicola amphibius, assembly GCF_903992535.2. Lineage (NCBI taxonomy): Eukaryota > Metazoa > Chordata > Mammalia > Rodentia > Cricetidae > Arvicola > Arvicola amphibius. The sequence goes on along the minus strand of NC_052054.1, from coordinate 97,315,855 downwards.
TTGGGCATGACCTTAAGATTCATACAGATTTTACGTCTAAGAGTGATTCTTCTGAATAGTTTTTTCTAGAACTAGAAATAAATTTAAGTCTCAATTGTCTTTTTGTCTCAGAATACAATGCATTTTTCTGCAACAATATATTACATTTTATTACATAGATGATTTTTTATTGTATGGCTCACGAAAGCAGAGCCTAAAGTCTTTTTGATTTGAAAACTTAGCGATTTCATTCATCTCTAGAGGCATCATGTAACACACAGAGTCAACCTTTGGTAAGGAACTGTGAAAGTCTGAATAATTAGAGGTTTGCCTTCAACATTAGCTGCACCTCAGGCCTCATAGGACATCTTCTGATAATGAAGCTGGAACCTAAGCACCAAATGACACTGGGAAACTTCACTTTGGTACCTTTGAAAGCAATAGCATTTGGAGCTATTGGCAGAAGTAGCAATCTCTTGGAAATGCAAAGTGGGCAGCAGTGGGGAGTGCTTGATTGCAGACCAGAAGCAATTAATGTTAAGTCATTGCAGCCTTAAAGAGTTCCTGAGTTCAATGCCTTGCTTCTACATTCAAAGCAAGAGTTTTTAAAACAAAAGCTTATTAAATTAAATGCCAAGAATGATAACAACTCTGTCTACTTACAGAAACCAAGTAGCAGGAAGCTGTACAGGCAATGAGAGGAAATGCTTTCAGCACAGGACTTCCTACATGTGTCATACAACAAATACTGTAGAAACACTGGTAATGTATGAAGAGGAGAGTAACTTCTGGATGGGAACAAATGTTTTTAAAATATTTGTGTTAACCTGGATTGGTAGAATTTCCCTACTACCTAAAACTAAGGAGCTTGAACTAGAAAGACTGAATTTGAGACCAGTTGCAGTTATGTAGGCAACTGTCTAAAACAAACAAATATGACAATTAACACACCCTCAAACCAAGCAAATAATAAAACACTTGTTGGCATGTGACAAATGTTTATCCTGGACACAATGGCAGTTATATGTCCTGTTTTGAATATATGTGGAAAGGCATTCTTTGGCTAGTTGATTGATAAAATTCTAAACAGAATTCCAAAGTTTTATATACATGTATTTGGTGTGCCTTGGTAAAAATAAAAGTTATATCTATTTAGTCTTTACTGTAGTATTTAGAGGATATTATTATTGCATGTACTTTTTAAAAAAGATTTCATGGTTGACTTCTCTGTTTTTATGCCAATACCAAGTTGTTTTCAATACTGTAGCTCTGTAATAGAGTTTGAAGTCAGGGATGGTAATGTCTTCAGAAGTTCCTTTATTGTATATGATTGTTTTGGCTATCCTGGGTTTCTTGTTTTTCCATATAAAGTTGATTATTGTCCTCTCAAGGTCTGTGAAGAATTTTGTTGGGACCTTGATGGTGATTGCATTGAATCTTTAGATTGCTTTTGGTAGAATTGCCATTTTTACTATGTTGATCCTCTCAATCCAAGAGCAAGGGAGATCCTTCCATTTTCTGGTATCCTCTTCAGTTTCTTTCTTCAAAGACTTAAAGTTCTTGTCAAATAAATCCTTCACTTCCTTGGTTAGAGTTACCCCAAGATATTTTATGCTATTTGTGGCTATCGTGAAAGGTGATACTTCTCTGATTTCCCTCTCTGCTTCCTTATCCATTGTGTATAGGAGGGCTACTGATTTTTTGGAGTTGATCTTGTATCCTCCCACGTTACTAAGGAGTTTATCAGCTGTAGGAGTTCTTTGGTGGAGGTTTTGGGGTCGCTTATGTACACTATCATATCATCTGCAAATAACGAAAGTTTAACTTCTTCCTTTCCAATTCGAATCTCCTTGATCCCCTTATTTTGTCTTATTGCTATTGCTAGAACTTCAAGCACTATATTGAAGAGATAAGGAGAGAGTGGACAGCCTTGTTGTGTTCCTGAATTTAGTGGGATGGCCTTGAGTTTCTCTCCATTTAATTTTAGGGATGGGTTTTTATTTTCACCTTTTTAAGGAATAACATGTTAGGCTTTCAGTGTACAAATAAAATGTTTTACCTGGAGCATGAAGACTTGACTTTTATCCTTAACCCTGAAGTACATCAGAACCTAATTGTGTGTACTTATAATCCAAATGCTGAGAGGGTAGAGATGAATTGATTCCTTGGGTCTTCCTGGCCATCAAGTTTAGCCTAAAGGGAAAGCTCAGGTTTCATTGAGAGACCTCATGTCATACAATTAAGATAGACTTTTCCCGAGGAACAATGTCATGAATTGATCTCTTGTTTTCACATATATGAACATCTTGTACATATTTATCAGATATATATGTACATAACACCTAAATATATACCCCCAAAAGTAGAAATAATAGTTCTTTTCCAACTTCCATCTAAGTTGTGACTGAATTGCCACATCTATTTTAAAATTTATTATATTTATTATATCCTCTCTTAAATTTTTAAAATTAAAACACGGAATATAAAAATTACAGATTAATGTGTAGAGTTCTATTTAGTGTTTTGCAACATGAATACAACACGAATACACTATATATATATATATATATAGTGCATTGTATTCATGTTGCAAAACATAAATAAATATATGAGGTTAAACACATTTCTATCATACTTTTACAATTTATTTATTTTGAATTTTAAAAATTCTTTTCTTCTAGTTTTCATAAACATTTGTGACATTACCTTTATATATAGTTCACATACCTTGACAGCAATATTCCAGAATTTCTTTGCTTTTATCTAATTATAACAAAATATTTGGGGAAAAGAAAGCATGACAAATCACAAAGTCGCAATTATTTTTCACTGAAGTCTTTCAAAGATACCAATTTTAAAAGTTTCCATGTTGAAAATGTCTTTATTTTAAAGGAAATTTTATGGGGCCCATTTACTTGGCATGATTAGTTTATAATGCTCATCTCAAAGTCATGAGTGCTGAAACTTTAGAAGAGTTTTGGAGTTAATTTTTGAAGCTGTACAGTTTCAGATGAAGATGTATTTGAAAACAGAATTGAATTACCTCTCTTTGAATTACTATAAACTTAATGTGTCATCCTAATATGTGATGAACATCTCCTAGTCTACTGTTTTTCTTGGAAAGTAAATATGAGCTATTTTATTAATTATTTTTTCATAGTTGTTATACAATCATTTTAAATTTCATGAAAATATTTTGGGGTAGTGATTGCATGTCAACTGAATGTATAGACATTTTTGAAGAGGTATTTCCTAATTAAAATTCCAGTTACAGTAAACACCATGATATGCCTTTCAAATTTGAAAGCTATTTACTAATCTATTAATGTAATTTTTAAATTTATTTTACTTAAAATAAATTTTTTTAAACAATACATTTGGATTATGGTTTTCCTGCCCTAACTCCTCCAAGATCCTCCCCACTTCTACTTGCCTCTGAATCCAAACCTTTTCTGACTCTCCTTAAACAACAAACAAGCATCTACAGCAAGATGGTAAGTAAAATAATATAAAATATAGATTAAACAGAAACAAACAAAATGAAATAGAACAATATAAAAAGAAGAAAAATCACAAGGAATATTAATGAGGAGACACAAAGGATCACAAATACAATGATTCCCTCCAAACAAAATTGAAAGCCCTAATACATACACATAGAACATGTAAGGACAAAAAAAAAGCCCTGACAAAACATTATGAGACAAAGAACCATCAAAGATACCACTGAGTTTTTTGTGTTATCTGGTCATGATACTTCCTCTTAAGAGTGATTTATATCCCCCAAGGAAACACCCTGGAAAAAAACTAACCTTTTCATTTGCAGGCAGGTTATTGATTAGAGATAGTTTCTGGTTAGGAATGGAGACTCGTGTCTAAGTCTTCTCTTAGGCTTGGGCCCTTTGGTGGTTTAGGTAAAAACAGCCCCCATAGGCACATAGATTTTAAAGATCAGTCACTGGGGAGTGGCACTATTTGGAAAGTTTAGGAGGTGAACTTGTAAAAGAAAACGTGTCACTGAGGTTGAACTTTGAGGTTTCAAGAGCCTAACCTGGGACAAGTGACTCTCTCTTACTATTCCTTGTATATCCAGGTGTAGAACTCTTAGGTCCTTCTCCACATCATGTCTTCTTGCCTTTCACCCTGTTACTGTCATTATGGTAGTGAACTGAACTTCTGAACTGCAAACCATTCCCAAATAAATTATCTCACCTATAAGAATTGCTGTGGTCATGGTGTCTCTTCACAACAATAGAAAGCCTAACTAAGTGGGCTGGAGAGATGGCTCAGAGGTTAAGAGCACTGACTGCTCTTCTAGAGGTCCTGAGTTCAATTCCCAGCCACCACATGATGACCCTTCAGCCATCTATAATTAGATCTGGTGCCTTCTTATGGCATGTGCATATATAATACATAAATAAGCTTAAAAAAAGAAAACCCTAAGACAGAAATTGGTGCAATGGAATGAGGTATTACTGCAACAGGCCTGACTATGCTTCTTGCTAGCAGAATATAAACTTTGGGATTTTTGGATTAGGAAAGCAATTGAATTTTAAGTGGGGCTTAATTGGCTATACTGGAAGGAATGTGGAGAGCAGTGAATACTGACAGCAGTATAGGTTATGATGGCCGTGTTCATGAGGGTTCAGAGAAGAATATTAGTAAGTGTTCTAGGGACTGTTCTTGTGATATTTTGGTGAAGAATATGGATGCTTTCTGCCCTAAAAATCTGCCTAAGACTAAGTTGAATTTTATAGCGATGGCACTGGCCCAGGGGACTTCAAGACTGCCTAGTAAGGAAAACATACAAAGTGTACAGTTTGAGGAGAAAAGGAGTGCCAGGAAATGTCACGGGGCTAAGTTCTGTGCTCAAGGAGACAAAATGTTCCAAGAAAAGCCTGATGTGAAATGGAATAAAGGAGGTGGTGACCTAGAGAAAAGTCCTATCCATCTGGGCATCCAATTTGTGCAAAGGAATTAAAGAGAAACCTAAGCAGTGAAGGAAACCACCTGAAACAGAAGGTTGGTAAAATGTATTTGAAAAAGGGGTCCGTGCTGCAGGCTCAGCAAGCAGTAGAAGTTGATAGCTTTGGCCCTGTGGCTCTGGTTTTCCAATCGAGGATACAAGAAAGGGGCTGTGGAATCCCCCTCTGTGGCTAGGGAAGCCAATGAGGCCAGGTGTGGGTCAGGGGTGTCATTGCATGGCAGCCCCAAAAGGCCATTATATGAAGCTCTGAAAGTAAAGCCTGAATTTTAATAGTGTTAGAGGTGTCAGAATCATGGGATATCTGCCAAGCAATGCTGCTAACGGAGTATGGAACCAGCCCAGGAGAGAGAAATGTGTTACAGTCATCAAAGCTGAAAGGACTTGGAGATCTGAAGAGTGCTTTGACATCAGACATGGAGATTAAGTGTTTGGTGTTGGCTCATCTGGTTTTTGTTCTTATTTTGGTCCAGTATTTCCTCACTATGCCACCTTTTCTCAATTTGAAAGGATGATACACATTCTGTGCCATTCTATGCTGGAAATATCTGATTTTTTAAAAAATTTTAATTTTACAGAGAGTTACACTTAAAAGATTAAATCTCAGAAGAGATTTTGAACTTTGGACTTATAAACAGTGTTGAAATTCTTATATACTATCGGGAACTTTGAGGTTAGACTGAATGCATCTTGCATTATGATATGGATCTAAGTCTATGGGGGATCAGGTAGCAAAATGTGGTTGTTTGAATAAGATGCTCCCAATACTTAGGGAGTGCAATATTTGAAAGAATTAGGAGGTGTGGTTTTGTTGGAGGAAGTGTGTCGAAGGGAGTGGATTTTGAGGTTTCAAGAGCCCAAGCCATGCCCAGTGGGCTTTCTCTTCCGGCTGCCTGAGGATTCAGATAAAGAACTCTCAGCTCCATCTCCAGTACTATGTACGTCTGAATGCCAGCATGTTTCCCACCATGAAGACAATGGACTAAATCTTTAAAGCTGTAAGCAAGCTTTCCTTTGTAAGAGTTGCCATGGTCTTGTTTTCTCTTCACAGCAATAGAATACCAACTAAGACATTATTGGTATATTTACCATACTTAATCATAATATTTAAATTATTTGTCCTTTCTGAATTGTGAACATTAATACTTTAATTTTCTCAGCATTAGAATAAATAACCAATGGGTTCCCACTCTTACTGTAAAAATTCTGAAAAACTGATGGAACATTGTGCAGATATTAGTGTTTATGATGTGCTGAATAAATGACCTATAACTTCTCAGTTGTACATTATTTGCCTGGGGTCTAGGACTGAGCCCCAAAACAGAGAAAGAGAGAAAGATAGAAAGAGAGAGAAGGAGAGAGAGGAATAGAGAAAGGAAAGAAAGGAAGGGAGGAAGAGAAGAATTATGGGAAGAAAATAGGAAAAATGAATGGAGAGAAGAAAAAATAAAATTATTCCCAAGTATTATAAATTATACATTTAATTCTTAGTACCTTTTTGTAAAATAAAATAACAAATACATATGACTGTAGACAGAAGTTTCTGTCCTGCTCAGTTCTGCAGCCATTTAGTTCCAAATAAATAAACAGAGCATATATTAATTATAAACTCTTTTGCCTATTGCTCAAGCTTATTACTAACTAGCTCTTATGACTTAAATTTACCCATAATTCTTGTCTATAGTTAGCCACATAGGTTGCTTGGTACCTTTTCTCAGTAAGGCATTCTGAACCTACTTTCTGTGTCTGGCTTATGACTCACTCTCTACCTGTCCTATTCCCAGAATTCTCCTAGTCTGGTTGCCCTGCCTATACTTTCTTAGTGATTACTGGTCAATCAGCATTTCACTAAACCAATGTAAGTGACAATATTTGCAGGGTACAATAACATTATCTCACAGCATTTCCCCTTTTTTTTCTTTTCAACACAAGAACCCTGAATCTATATCCTTTTTTTTCCTGACCAGTATCCATAGCAACTTGAAACAAACATGCTAAACAAAGAATGTGGGCATAGTTTTCTATTTCCTGCTGATTGGGGATACTGGCAATCTTATGGGGACCCAAAGAAAATTTAGGATTATGTTCAACTCCTGACTGGAATATAATGTGAGCCTTGATCATCTCATCCGGCAGGCTTGAAGTTATTCTGGATGCAGAACTAAGAACAAAATGGAAAAGAGGTGTTCTGAAACATTGGATCATCAGGGCCATCCATTCCCATTGGAGATTTTTCAGAGGGTTTTCCTCAATCAACTCTTATTTTTCCTCAGCAGGAATGAATCCACAGGCTCTCATTTCCTGTGGAAACAAAAGCAAAAACTCTTTTCCAAAGTAACATATCTTTTGACTTAAATTTTGAAGTCAAGATATTTTCAAAATCTACTGGTTGGATTAATCCATCAGTATTTATAAGCAGATGTCTTTTAGCAGCTGTTGCTTCTTCTGCAACAGTCAAGCAATTCAAATAAAACACAATAACATACAGTATCCAGATTCTCTGTGTATTTTTACACATTTATATGTGAAGCATGATTAATTAAAAACTCAGAGACATTAGGGTTCAACCTGAAGATCCACAAAGCAAAACAGTCAGCCACTGGCTCTTACCCCAACCTCAGACTGAAAATGGCAATCCTGCCTCCAGGAATCTCAGAATGAGAATGTGTCTGAGAGTTGTCTCTCCCCTGTCTTATATTTCTCTCTAGGGCTTGGATTAAAGGTGTGCACCACTGGGATAAAAGGCACGTACCACCTGATTTCTACAGCAATTAGTGTGGCTATTGGCATTAAAGGTTCCTGTTATTGAAGCTACTGGGATTAAATGTGTGTATTAAAATAACCTGGTCTGTAATGCTTACCAGTGGGACTGTTTACTCTCAGATTTTCAGGCAGTCTTTATTTATTAAAATACAATTGAAATGCTACTACATATATGACTTTTTTTTACTTTATTTATTTTTGTTTTTAATTTGTGTGTGTGTGTGTGTGTGTGTGTGTGTATGTGTGTGTGTGTGTGTGTATGTAACTGGGTTTCTTTGTGTTTCTTAGACCAGGCTGGCCTTAAACTCATAGAGACCTGCCTCCCTCTGACTCCAAAATTCTGGGATTAAAGGTGTGTGCCTCTATGCCTGGCTACTATAATTCTTTTTTAAAGGACTTTCTCTATCCTTTTTCTTTTCTCCCCTAAGTCTACATATATTTTTAAACACACGGTAAACCATTTTGATGTTTTTTTTAATCTGAATCTAACTTTACTGTATATCGCTATTTTTCTCTGACCACATAAATTCTTAATCTTCTAAGCAGCAGGGCTAGGATTAAAGCTGTGGTTTTGACTGCTGACTCTGTCCCATTCCTTAGCTTTCTGAGAGTCTAGCTCATGGCGGAGGTATTGGTGGGAGCCATGTTTATTGCCATAGCTCTGTGGAGTTTCTAGTTTCATGTCACCACCAAGAAGGATGCTGCTGGCTGCTCATTAAACCACTTAAGTGTTTTCTGTCAGGGCTTCTTACAAGAGCTGAGAAGTTTTTACTGCTAATGCTGAGCCAGGAAGCCTCTCTTAAAGGAGTTTTGCCTCTTCTTTCCTCTAGAAAACAGAACCTACCTAACACAATGCTGCTACCAAGAAACTGTTTGCTCTGTTCTTTTGTGTCTAGAATCCCTTCCCAAGTTCTCTTGGGTTTTATGTGGATGTAGTTGCCGAACGTTGGGTGCCATTTTTAGACATAAGTTTCTGTCCTATTCAGTCTGCAGCATAAACAAATGTAACATGTCTTTATTCAGTTAAATATTCCATAACAATTTTGAGATTTGTAAAAATTATATATACATGTATTACCATATATGTTACACACAGACTACATATACATGTCATGTAATCAAGGAGATTATACCAAAGAATCCTGGATTTTATCAAAATGAACAAAAGTTTCACAATGACTGTAAACACTGAGTAACAGACTTTATGCCTTCTTCTGTTATGTTTCTTCAGTAAAGGCTGCCTTTCCCACTGCTGATGCTGGAACTTCATTTCTCAGGAGATGTCAGGTGATGATAAATTGTTTGGTGCTGAATCAATTGCATTTTGTTGTGATTCGCCACCAAACCAGCATAAAGTAGCTGATAAAATCTGGCATGACAAATTACAAAAGATGAGTCACCCACGGTTGGCAAAAATCAGTATTCATTTGTTTTCTTTAAAAGATTGAACGCATTAACACGAATGTCACAAAGCATTTGGCTGTGAAGTATACCGAGGCAAGAGCATCCTGAGGGGAAAATAAAGACTGGGCAATAGAGTAGCTGGCAAAAGATTCTGGGTAAACAAAAACGCCACCCGTGGCTAAGAAAAGTCGCTGCATGTGAAACATGTATTTTCTTCTAGTAACTTATGGTATGTGTACAAATCTCCACGTTAAGTGCTCATTTAGGGGTAATTAGAGTGAGTTATGGCTCTAGTTACTCCTGGAATTATACACATTCAAAACCTGAAAAGATTTTCTCTGAATACCAGGGGTGGTTGAAAGGTTGAGATGTGAATTCTCAGATGTGTAAGCAGGACCCCCAGATGGACTTGTTTGATAACAGGAGCATCTGCTTTTTCATTAGGCTGTGAAGTCTCAGGTTATAGGGCAGAAACTGTTCAAAAGAAAACCGAGCTTCACAGGTGGGCTCTCCGTGGAGGCTGCTGTGATGTCTCTTATCCTAGCTTCTTTGACTCTTAAGCCTGCTTTGTCATTTTGTTTTTTAAGAAAAAGAAATATGAAATACTGTTTTAAATGGCATGAATGATTTGGCTTATTACTTTTTTGTTCTCTTATGAAATAAATAAGTGAGTTTTATGTGACTTGCAGATTTGCTATTTCCTGTGTCTATCAAGGTGTTCATCTGTCGCTTTGTTGTCCTTTAAACATAATAAGAAATAACAGTAGTAGGTATTTTTGAGGATTTATTAGTATTGCAAGGTACATGTTTCTAGTTAATCTCCACAAGAGCCTTTGAGACTCACGTCTTCTTATTTCAAAAGTAAGGAAAATGGAGTTTGTAAGCTACAAAGAGTTTAATCAGGAGCAACTGTGTTCTACTTTACATATATCATTTCACTAAAGTCTTTGTGGTGGTTTTCACATTATAAACACCGATGCCACACGCCACAGCTGCATGAAGCAAACGAGTGCCATTGACTGAGAACAAAACACAGAATCCTGTGATAAACAGACACTTTGAAACAACGCTAGGCCCTTCTTTCCCTCCTTAAGGAACAGAGCAGCCTGCTCTCTTTCTCTATATTCTGATGAAGGAAGGGAAAGAAGCACAACACGCATGAAAGGAGAAATTCACACATGTATTTGTAGAATCTAAATCATTCAATATTTTTAATATTCAAAGACATTTTTATGTGTGGTGAGTCAAATACATCTGAATTGTAGCTTGGATCTGTGTAGGTTGGTGTTTTCTGTCATATACTTTGTACGTGTAACAGGATACCTGACAACTTGTGTTTCATCAAGTGGTATATGCCCAGAACTGACTGATGCTTTCAAGGAACACTTGCTGTGCATGGTGTGTGTGTGTGTGTGTGTGTGTGTGTGTGTGTGTGAATGTGTGTGTGTGTGTGTGTATGTGTGTGTGTGATCCCATGTTCACATTTTGACTCATGGTTGCTTACTTCATGGTGTCTGTATGTTATTCTATCAGCTTTTTTTTCAATTTTTAAAAATCATTAATTTATGACTTCCTAATTTCTGTTAAGTTTACTAGGAAGAAAAATCTTCAAAAAGATGTCATCTTCAAGTGATTGAAATTAAAATCATCAAATGATTTTTCCGTTTGATCATTTTCAAAGCATCCCTGTATTTGAGATTAATAAATAAAATATAAACAAAAATAAAGTCAATTTATTGATAGCCTTTTTGATTGGAATTTCTTGTGGAAAACATCATCAAGAATGAAGGCGGCCTTCTTATTACTTCGTGCTGAATAGTTCATAGCTAGTCACACTTTCTTGCAGAGCTCCTGGCATATCGAATTGATTTTAATAGGACCAGACTCAGAATCTTCCAGGCAAGGAGAACTGATATTTCATTTTAGTTGCGGGGATAAGAAGATAGAGAAAAAAATAACTTTTCCAAAACTACTCAGAGATTTCATATATACCCAGCTTGTCATTGCTATGATAGATTGGGTATTCTAAATTTAGCTATTTGGTATTATCATAAGAGCATTAAAAACAATTTTGATTAACATAATAGATTTAAAATTTAAAAGGCTAGTTCTTTATTTTAATTATACAAAGGGAGATATGATGGTTTGGAAAAAGAAGTGTATAGAATACCGTAAACAGATTGGTTGAAATTGCATCTGTGTGTATTCTGATTCCCAGTGGGTCTCAGTTATGGTTTCCAGGCCATAACTAGCCCTTTCTTTGCTCGGAGCCCATCTGGAGTTCCTAATTTCAGTTATTATTGTCTGTCTGGATTAGTAATTTTTTCCCAAGTTTTAACTGACTTTTGTAATTGTATGTCTATAACATGGTTAATAAAAACTCAGAGACAGATAATGGGATTCAACCTGCAGGTCTGAAAAACAGCCAGCCATTGATTCTTACCTCTACCTCAGTCTCAACTGGCAACCCTGCCTCCAGAAATCTCAGTACAAGACTGTGTCTGAGAATTTGTCTCCTCCCATTTTATAATCCTCTCTAGGGCTGGGATTAAAGGTATGCACCACTACCACCTTGTTTCTATGGCAAACTAGTGTGGCTACAGTGCATGTCACCACTGTCTGGTCTGTAAGGCTGACCAGTGGGCTGTTTTACACTCTGATCTTCAGGCAAGCTTTATTTATTAAAACACAAATGAAATATCACCTCATATACCTACTTTGAATTCAATTAAAATAGTGGTTTCTACTTAGTGATGTCTTCCATTTTCATTATTAATATAACTGGCATCTGATTGTGAATTACTTTTTGTATGAGTTGCCACCTTCTGTGTCTATTTTACACTGGAATTTGAAGGTATTAAGAACCTTTGTATTTATGTTTTTAAATTTTTATTAAAATATTTACTTGATGCCAGTGTAAATTTACATTTTTTCCAGTTTTTATATATGTATATGATCAGTAGATACATTTTTTAATTCAATATTGTGATCTTTAACTAGTTCTGAACTCTGAATTACTAAATCAAGTGTGCACATTTATTTCTATTTATCTTCAGCAGGTTATTGAGACTTTCATATCATATCTACTTTATTAAATTTTGGAGCAAGAATTTCAATGCCAAAGCATACTGACCTAATTTCTCTAGCTGGGAACTTGCTTGGATTTTAGTCATTATAAACGCTGTATAACATTTTTAAAATCAAATACTGTTCCAAAATGTTTCTCAAATATATATTTTAATATCCTCTATTTTATACTTATCAGAACTGTCACTAATGTTTAACACTTGTGTGTGTTGCCTATAAGAAAAACCAAATATGCATCTTAGATTTCAACTGGAAAATTTCTATAAACTGACATTAAAAACAGAAACATTAAGGGATCCGTTGCATACACTTACTTTTTGCAGGAGGCAAAAAGTCATATTTTGAACATCTGCCATTATAGTTGGCACATCCTTCATGTGGACAGCAATCTCTGTTCCACTCTTCACAACATGAAAGAATGTCTGCAGCTTTGTCCTAGTACTCATTCCTCTCCTTCCCTTGTTAAGGGACCACATCCGTAATGGTTTTAATTTCCCTTTAAAATCAGTTAGTCTCTTTTCCCACAGGACCATCATAGATTTTGGACTTACTCTATCTTCCAGATCATTTGTTCCTCCTTTACTTTAGTTCTCAAGAAAGCACAAAACACTATTGCGATCTCTAGGGATTGGCACTGTTTTAAAGTATTAGTAAATGTGGTCTTGTTGGAGGGCATTTATCACAGGTGTGCTTTGAGGATTCATGATGTCTTTATGAGCTCAGTGTCTCTGTCTTCCTGCACCTGAGGATCCAGATGTAGAAATTCAGCTACTTCTCCAGTACCGTGTCTGCCTGCATGCCGCTATCCTCCTGGCCCTGATGATAGTAAATTAAACCTTTGAACTGCAATTATGCCCTATTTAAATGCTTTCAATTATGAGTTACCTTAGTCATGGTACCTCTTCACAGCAATAAAACACCGACAATGACAACTATTTTCAAAGATATTTTATTTTGAGGATAACTATGCTGAAAGTGAATTCTGTTATGTAGAATATTAGCACTAAAAGAAGGTCGAGGAGAAAGAGGGTAGAATGTATTTAATAATTGAAGATAGTGTAATTTCCCATAAGAGAACCTTATAGGCAAAACAAACTATATAACTTGGGGGAAAATGAATTTTCCTAGCAATTAAAATGAGTTTGGTGAGTTAATTGCTAATTAAACCTAAATTTGAATCCTAAGTCCCAATCATACAATGAAAGGAATGCTGGTTTATGTGATACATGTGGATGAGAGACTAACAGAGAAGTACCCTGGGAATTGGTTTCCAGAAGGCTGAGGCAGGAAGTTATCAGTGTCTACTCCAGATCAACACCAAAGGCAAGGTCACAGATATCTTGCCTCAGATAAAGAAGGGATCCCATGAAATGGTTTATAAGATATAATACAAGAAATGAGGCCCCTTGACAGATTTCAAGTGACCTTATATAAGCACTGGTCTATGTTTTGATTAGCACTTATATTTTACGTTAAGTTTGCATATCCAAGGGAGGAAAAAGCTGCCTTAATCCTCTGTCTTAAAATCGCAAGGCTCCCTCCTTTTCAAGACACTTTAATCTCCCATGCAAGAACACTATATTAAATTGGGTCTGTCAGAATGAGACAGTTTGCTGCTGTCTTTCAGAAGACTGCCATAGCAGATAATTAGTCTCTAATGTACATGAAGATTGTTAATGATAATGCATATGTTACATGTCTTCATACAGTTTGAAGTGGTAGCATTGAAGGAGAATGGACACCCACCCCCTCCAATATAATATAAAGGCACCAATAAGTTGCTTGCAAGCAATAGAGTGATGTGTATGTTTTCACGAATATTCATGACCCTTGTTGAATTACAGAATAGCCAAGATATATAAAAAAAATACCTAAGGAAGATTACTGCTACAAGCCGAAACATTATACAATTGCTCAGCCATCTTTTCACAAGTGACTTATCAAAACTAAGGGATCTGGTAAAGGCAAAACCAAAAGGCAAGGCTTTTTAGTGTTGCTTTGTGAATTAAGTGGTTGTACTTTGCTGTAGAGTTTTCGCTGTACTTAACTCCCTTTCTGTTACATATTTGGGGATTAATTCCCACAGTTCAGAACTGTTTAGGGAAAACGGTTTTCCCTGGCCAGGCCTTCTTCCTCTCTTCTAGGTAAGTGCAGAGATCTACCTTCCTGCAATTATCTTTATCAGCAGGTATTTCAGAGTTTAGGGTCCAGGCAAAGAGCATCCTACTTAAGATATTCACAGATCTCCAAGGACATAGAATTACTACCTGCCCAAGCTGCTGTTCTGGTTTTATCTCACAACACCCACGATCAGAACGGTTGATAGCAGCATAGCTGGAACTGATAATTTAGAGTCTTAGGTCTCTTCTTCACTTAGAGCAGTAAGTCTAACTCCAGATGTAGGCCTGTAGAAACTAGTGTCTGATGTATGTGCTATCTGATCAAGAGCCATCAGGTTCCCCTAGGTTGCCCAGTTATCTCGCATCCTCTCTGCAGACTGGGAGAAAAGAAGTGGTACACTGATTTAAAACACAATCTGTGCACTATTCATTATTTTACTGAAAATAAACTCCTTGTCTCTTTACTAACCACCTAAAAATAAAGTATAGCACACTAATGACCCCTCTAGAATCCCATGATGATTTAATTTCTTTATTAACTAACTTTCTCCATTAAGGAGTTCACTGGGCATGTACTAGTCACTCCCATGGATCTATGGATCTCTCTCTCTCTCTCTCTCTCTCTCTCTCTCCTCTCTCTCTCTCTCTCTCTCTCTCTCTCTCTCTCTCTCTCTCTCTCTCGCTGTGTGTGTGTGTGTGTGTGTGTGTGTGTGTGTGTGTATACACTCTTTTCTGCTTTTTTTTGGGGGGGGGGTGTAAAAGACTTCTGGCCCTGGAATGAGCTAGGGCTGGGGAATTGCTACTTTTAAGGGTATATATGACTGGGAACATTTGCAATGGGTAAAACAATGTGGGACAAGGGAGAACAATGTAGAACTAAGAACAATGTAGAACAAGGAGCACAAGTAATAGGCGGAACAATGAGAAATGATGGATTGAAGAGAGAAGAATAAAGAAACTAGGAGAGAGGATTCCTGCTGTGAGTAGATTTTTTTTTACACCTCAGATCTCTACCCTCAGATTTATAGCCACCTGTTAGATATTCATGCCGTCTTTAATTGAACCCTGAAAGGGAGCCTTAAAGGTGAAAACTTTCAAGGCTACCTATAAGTAGCCATTAAAATATTGATATGAAAATACTCTTAGATTATAAACTTTACTGGAAAAAATTGATTTTCTTCTTTTCTAGGTGGCTTTAATCAAATATTATGTTGTGACTATTCATAAATCATGTACCACAGCCTTGGTGGATGAAAATAAGTGAAGAATGTAAATAAATAATAAAAAAACACAATATAGATTCATCTCATTCAAGTTTTCAGTTATTTGAGTACATTTTTTACAGTCATTCAACTTCAAACTTCTATTATATTACATAATTGACAGTCTGTATTAGAATATCATCAGACAATTGCAGATGTTTATAAAATTCTGTGAATTAAAACTTATAACAAACTTGTATAAAATTATTTTCGGCTTTACTCCCTTTAGATGTTTGAAATTCTCTTATGTAGACTATGGTTGACTTAAGAAGCAGGGATTTTTAATTCTCACCAAACTTCCAATATCAGTAGTTACAGCAAATTTAAGCACATTTTGTGCCTTTGTTCCTGAAAAATGCCCATAGAAGCCCATTTTGTGAGCTGGCAATTGAAAACTTTTCTTCACCTGCCTCAGTCTGATTGTTCAGAGGGGTATTTTGTTCCTGGGATTTCTTCTTGCACAGAAAATATTTCTGTAAAGAATGGTGACAATTCCTGAAATTCAACAAAAGTTGTGGATTTCACAGAGGCATTAGTCAGAAGCTGCCACGATGTTTCTGACCCTTGCCAGCTACTAAAGTTCGGGTTTAGGGACTTTCTTCAACACTATGCAGGGAGACTGAAAGGCATGAGCACATCCAAGGAGTTCTGCAGAAAAAAATGGGTTCCATGGAGACCTTCATCTTACAGGGCTAATCCATTGCAGATACACATCATCAGGGAGTGGTTATAGAGACCCACTCTTAGGGAAGTCGGAGGAGACAGACTTTGTGTATCAGACTGTGTGTTATTTGCCCTTGTTCAGCCTCAATATGAGGGTTTTTGCCTTGTCTTACTCTGTCTTGTTTTGGCGTGTTTGTTTTTTGTCTCTTGGAGGCCAGCTTTTTTTCTGAGGGAAGTGGATGGGGTGTGGATCTGGGGAGAAAGAGAGAGGAGGGGAAACTGGGAGGAGTGAAGGGAGGGAAACTATGGTTGGAATGTATTGTTTGAGAGAAGAGCATTTGCTGCTCTTCCAGAGGCTCAGAATTATCACGTGTTCTCCCATGCCTGTGTGTGGGTGTATACATACACGTGTGCGCGTGCGCACACCCACCCCCACACCCACCCACCCACCCCCACACACACACCTTTAAAAAGAACATTAAATAAAGAATTTAATGTGATACATGAGTCCTGATGGCCACAGCAAAGAAAGACTAGTGTCTTAAAAAGACTATCGAAGCAATTTATTGCTTGACGATTTCTACTTAAGGTCTTCTTGAGATGTCCTGGCACGGATAATAAATAAAAAAGAATAAAGTGTAAACTACAGGTATGCCTCAAAGTTTATATTTTGTTCAAAATTGTGCATGTACATTGGTTAATCATAGTCAATTTTTCTTTTTATTTTTCATCCTTTCACTTATTGTAGTATTAATTTGTGTTTCCCTTTGTTCATGTTTAAAATTTAATTGATACTTGGAACTTGGTTGTCATATCAAATCTGTAGTTGGCTGTTCACCTAAATGAGAATTCTAACTACGCATTAGGAAATTACAAACACAAGACTCTACATAAAAATAGAAGGATTTGTGCTTACAAAAAGACAATCCAAAGCAACAGTTTTTTATATTACATTTCTTTGCTTTATGTGACTGTAATTTTATAAAACCATATAAACTTCCTGAATATTGTTGAAGGGATTAACCACTTTGCTTACCTTCCAGATTGAAAAAATTCTAAGTTAATTAAACATAGGTTTTCTGGAATAAGCAACTTAAGAGCTGGGTGTGGTGATACACATCTTTGAGGCCAATACTCAGAAGACAGAAATTGAAAGATCTCTGTGTCTTCCAGAACAACCTGGTCTGCATAGTGATCCTAAGCCAGCCAGGGCTTCACAGTCCTTTACTCTTACTTGTCAGAAACAAAATTAAAAAACAAAAACAAAAAACAGCAGCAACAAAAAACCCGTGAGCACTCTATACAGTCATTTTGAACACATACTTAACAGTAAATTTTAAATATTCATTATCAAGAATATGGATATTTTTGCTCCAGCTTAGTGTTTTGCTTTATAATAAAATTAATAACAATATCTTTTATTTTTGATTTCCCACATTATAAGAAGCAACAAGGTATGTTTAGAATGGCATTTTATGGATTTATCTCAATGTAAAAATGCACACATATCAAAATCAGGAGAAAATTTGTGTACTTGAAGACCAACTACCTGACAAGTTTTTTTTCTATTAATATTTGTTACTTCAGAGTAAGAATTTCTGCGTACTTGCTCTACTACAATATCTATTCTTAAATTTAAGCAGATGTGTGTATTAGAAATGTATATTGAAAGTGTAGGGCAGGGGCAGAAATTAAGAATTGATTTGGATGGATTGCTTATATTACCCAAGCACAACAACCATGACAAAAATCTTTTCTTGGTATGTATGTATATGTATATAGATGGAAAATTATAGATAATGAACACAATATAATTATGTTTAGTATTGGTTATTTAAGGCAATATTGACTGCATATGCTGCATCCTGTAAGGGACTATTTTGGACATGGTTGGTATTTCAGTGTAGTGCTTATACAATTGTATTTATAACTATGTGTCATAACTGTGGATAGTGTTTACAATTTAAAATAGTATCTTAGCATTTAACTTAGATGAATGATATCTTAATTTCATAATAAACTCAATTGATTTACAAAAAATGATTTTTCTCATTGTCTAGGGAAACAAAAGGACAATGAAGGAGTAGGCATATAGAAAGGAGGCAATGATGGGGTACAGTGAATATATGTATAGTAAACATGAATATATAACTGTCCTTGGATCACACAGACTGAGTAGAGGGAATACATACAGTGCAGATCTTAAAACAATAGTTCTCAATTATATTTAAAAATTACTTTTACCTTTGAATTCAGAAAATTCTTTAGTTTCTGTTCTGAAGTGTTTTTAAAGGTCAAATATATTTGTGCTAAATTGTATTATTCTTTTCACTCACACAGTGATAATGTTCTTTGGTTAGAGAAATCAGTTCATATGTACCTGTTTTCATTTCAGCCTCTCTGATTAGATCTTAACTGAAACACTTGGAGTTGCCCCTGGCTAGAGCGCAAAATAGAGACAAGGTCTCTGCCTGTTTCTTCTTTCATTGTACAACTAGAAAAAAAGATCTTGTGCAAACCTTGTCTTGTGCTCATAAGAAAAAAAAAATTAGGAACTTTTGTTGCCCCGGGGTTAGTGGACCCGCATCAAGTACATAGACTCTAACAGAGAAATGATCCTGGCTTCTCGTTTATAGATTTACCACCTGTAAGTGAAAAAAGAGAGGATGCACACTTCTGTTTTTCTCTACCACTTTTCAAACTGTTTTTCACTTTTTAACAGATTGAAAGGACCACTTGGCCAACACTTGGCTTAGTCCTGTCCTGTATAGAAGTCACCAAGATTAAGGTTCTGAAGAATTCAAGGACTAGTACAAAGTTCAAAATGTTGATATAAATGATTTCTGCTAATACTCTGTCCCCTGCTTACCAAAATGCTGATGTTTTGCTTTCTCTCTTTTTCATTGCTTTGCATACCATTTTGGTAACTGTATATGTTTGCTCCTTCTGCCTACAGAGAAGCATCTTGGTTTGGTAAAAACACCGTTATTTACCTCTGGAACAATAGCCTTCACTGTTACACACATAATGAGTCTACTTATCTCTCACATGCAATCCCTCAAAAAGTCCCAAGGAGCAAGCCTTCAAACTTAAAAGAGGATTATTCACCTTCCCACTGTCTCACTTTATTCGCAGGTCCCTGAAAGGGCCTCCCTGCTTCCCAAGTTCAGCTATTGATAAGCTTTGCTTGACACAGTGGCCAACATAATTCTCTTGAAAGTTAACTAACTACACCACTGCTATACAGAACTCCCAATTTATCTCTCATGTTATAATAACAATAACAAAATTCAAAGTTTGTGCAGAATCTTTCTTATTCATGCCGCTGTTATACTTAGTTTACCTAACCTTAAATTTTACTAACATTCCACACTTTTGACACATGGTGTGCTTGCACATTCTCTGCCTTCTGTCTGAAAATATTTTCAAGTAGATATTTTTATCAATGGCCCCTTTGCTATTTTAAGGCAAATGTTTGACAGTACTGTGTATGTGGTAGGCAATCATCTGTTTAGTATCTGAGGGCCAGTGTTCTCTGCCCTTCTATCGGAAAGAGTAGCTACATTTAGTAGAAGTGCATTTATTAGTCTCTGGTATCTATTCCTCTCTCCAAGATAATTGATTATGGAATGTAGTAAATAAGTGTCAAATTGATTCCACTTTTAAAAAGTGCTTTCTTACTGACTAAAAGATTCAAGTCCTAAGTATAAGCCCTGGTCTTTCTCTAATGCTAGCAGATTTTTTGATTCCCATCTCTTGACCTTCTCTGTCCTTTCTCCTCTACTCCCAGCTATATGCCTGTGCTTCCAAACCAGCACCAGATTACATTTCCACATTCTTATATACATTGACTGCTCCCAGATAAATGGCTAAACTTTAAGAAGACAAAGAAGCAAGAGCTAAGACAGACATGCTTTAAAGATATTTCATCTCAGCCAGGAGGTAAATTAGCACTTGCAAGGCTGGTAGTGTACAGCCTGAGTGTGGGGTAAGCTTGAGATACAGTGCAAGGTCTCAAAACATAAAAAAATAAGTTAATAATGCTATTCAAAATAGGACAAAGACATTTTTATTGGTTGTGTCATGGACTTGTAACCTACTATAAGGGCTACTTATGTAGAAGAATGTTACAGACTTGGTGCCAAATTCTCCTATTGTCTGAATACATAGGATTTTAAATCCAGCATGACTTCTTGTGGATGGAACATTTCTAGAAAAACTGAAATGTAAAGTAATCACTTTTATTTGTTAAGTATTATGTCATGTGTCTGTAACTTTAGTGCAGTGGGGACAGAGAGAGATAGAATCTGAGCTTCTTGACTTTTCAGTCTAGCTAAAGTGATGAGTTCACTGAAAGATTCTGTATCATTATGCTGACAATGAAGGACCTGGGAAAACCAGCCCTATTGGATGTCTCTATCAAAGCCCTCCACTTAGGACTCAGGGTTCCTTGGGGAACAGGAGGAAGCAAGAGTGTAAGAGTCACAAGTGATAGAGGACCCCAAGAAAATAAGGCTCCCTAAAAGAACATGAGAAAAGCTCATATGAATCAGAGAATGGAGGCCACATGCACACAGGTTTGCTGCATATATATGACGGCTTCCAGTTTAGTGTTCTTATGGATTCCTGAGAATGAACAAGCATGTCCCCGATTCTTGTGCCTGCTTTTGCTCTCCATTCCTTACATTTGTTTTGTCCAATTCTAATTTGTTATTTTTTTGTTTTATCTTATCATATTCTATTACATAAGATATTATATGTAATATATTAAATATAATCCTAGAATCCTGTTTTCTAATAAGAGACAGAGAAGAGGAGGATGTGGAGAGAACTGGAAGCAGTAGAAGCACAGGGAGGGGAAACCAAAATCCAAAAATATTATGTGAGGAAAAAATCATTTCAATAAAGGGGAAAAGATACTATCTCAAAAAATGAGGCTGAGAACAATAACAGAAGCTAGTGAACATTGACTACTGAATTCTGCATACACATATGCCAATATATTAACATGCACATGCACATTAAAACACACACATACACACACACGGGGGAGACAAACACAGGAGAGAGAGAAAGAGAGAGAGAAATATGAGATGCTCTCTTTCATTTTGCCCTTTTGAATGGTTTAAGATTTTGTAAGAAATAAACAAAATCCTTTTTTAACTGGAAACTAGGCAAAAATCAGAAGTGATCCTATAACTCAACTAAGGAGAAAGCCATTATAATAGCCTTTTGGCTAAAGAAAATAGTTATTAAACAACTGCTATATATCAGATATTTTTACATATGTTGGCTGCAAATTGGTGGTTGTGGACTAGTATATGAAACACTGTACTGTCATTATTCTCAATATGCGTTCTCTATTTGGGAAGTATTCTACCATCTTCCACAGCAACAGTCTTTGGGAAGAATTTTGCAAGGTTACCGATTGTGGTGATCTGAATGAGAATGACCCCCATAGGCTCATATATTTGATTGCTTATTCACCAGTGGAACTATTTGGGAAGGAGATGTGGCCTTGTTGGAGGAGAGCTTTAAGGTTTCAAAAGTCCATGTCATACAGTGTCCTTTCTCTCTCTCTGCCTCTTGTCTTTGGATCAGGATGCAGAGTTCTCAGCATCTGCTCTACTACCATGCCTCTCTGCTTCCTGCCATAATGATCATAGACTAGCATTGACAATTTGTAAGGAACACTTTCTTTACCTTGGTCATAGCATCTCTTTATAGCTATAAAAAAAGTAACTGACTCTATTTTTACCCATAAATTGAACATTGTTTTTGTACTTTATTATTATTTTCAAATTTATCATAAAAATAATTGACTGCATCCTGTTTTAAACTCTATTTAACTTTATTTTATGTGCATTGGTGTAACAGTGTTGGATCTTTGGAACTGGAGTTACAGATAGTTGTGAGCTGCCATGTAGGTGCTGGGAATTGAACCCCAGTCCTCTGAAAGAGCAGCCAGGGCTCTTAATTGTGGAGTCATCTGTTCAGTCTGATAGTGAGTTTCTTATGAATGCTGTTTTTTATTCCCATGAATAAATATCTATAATTATTTAAAAGATATATTTAGGCATATATATTATTAAAATTAATGGCCAGTCTATCGAAGTATAATTAAGTAGAAATGCATATATCTTTAACGATTTGTTTAATATTAAATGCTATGATGGATCATCTCACTTTCCCTGCAAATATAAAATTATGTATTTATGATTAAAATTACATCATAAAATATGTAATAATACCTTAAATATTAATATTTTAATTGTCTACTAAATAATCATTACCACATAAAAATCTTGTGAATTATTCTGCATAGAGATATTAGTGTCTATAATTCCATCAATAAAGTATAATAAGAGTAGTGTTTCTTTACTCATGATGCTTTGGTACATTATATTGCTTATTTGGTTCTGCTAAAATTAGCATTTAATACATATTAAATATTAGTAAATATAATTTGTTTTTTCTCTCATTTTTTTATTAAAAATTTCCATCTCCTCTCCTCCTCCTCTCCCCTCCCTCCCCTCCCCTCCACCCATACCCCCACTCCACCCCTTTATGAAGTCCTTTATTATTTAAACAATGAGAAGCTAATTTCTTCCATTTGAGTGCACTCCTGGGTTACCATGTGCTTTCCTAGAATAAGCATTTTCAAGTCCCTATATTGTAAGCATGGACTACAAAGGTGCTTGGCTTCACTGAATAGAAAACTTACAGCAGACATAAGTGTTATCATGACCAACATACAGTCTAAAACGAATATATCTTTTTTTAAGATATATATATATATATATTCTATAGATCTATAGAAAATGATTCTAACCCCAATGTTTTGTTTTTTATGCCAAATGCAACAGTCAAAATCTTGTGGGAACATTTCAATCATTGTATCCAATTTGGTGGACATCGTTAGAGTCTGTAGTTTCTTATTGAAAACTTAAGTTAATAGCATGCATGTATTTCTGAGCAGTTAAAATAAAGAGTCAGTTCACAATCTCAGAGAACCTAGACAATAATGAGGACCCGAAGAGAGACATGCATGGATCTAATCTACATGGGAAAAAGAAAAAGACAAGATCTCCCGAGTAAACTGGGATCATGAGGACCATAGAAGAGGGCTGAAGTGGATGGGAGAAGAAGGGAGGGGAGCAGAGAAAAATATATAGCTCAATAAAATCAATAAAAGAGAGTCAAGATTTGCTCTATCAAATATTTGTCTGTTGCATTGCTCCTGTGTGACATGACTTTAACTGGGAAAATTGTGAACAAATGTCTAATTGTCTGAATACAGCATCAAAGACAGACCAAAAAACCCCAATAAACATTCAATCCAAGTCTTATACCTAGTTTGATGTGATAATGTTTGAGGGGCACTTGCTAGGAATATAGGTGGATCAGCAGCGTGTAGCAGTTCCCACACTCCAGCAAGGTCAACGTCTCAGAAACCTGTGCTAGCAATTCATGGCACTCCTGTACAACTTAATGGCTTTGCTGATGAAGTTACATTTGCTTTCTGAACATCACTTATGAAGACTTATAAACCTCACCCTCCACTACAGTAAGAGATGTTTTAATTTGAAGGACATAGTTACAGACAACAGCTCTACATAGCACTGGTCTCATTTGTATTTCAATATATTTCTTTCATAGAACATCATACAAGAAGAGTGCAAGCAGAATCATTTTATATGTTTTCTATTTGTATCACTTTGCCCATATTTTTCTTCCTTTATACACATTCCTTTTAATTTGGAATTGATAATTGCTGCTATTAGGACTCACATTCAGCAGCTTAGGAATTGAGCGGGAGACAGAGGACTAATCAGTCAATGGACTTTTCTATCTGCAGAAATAAAATTAATTCTCTGGGGCAAGCAACAAAGAGAACACACACACACACACACACACACACACACACACACACTCTTCAACATGCTTGGGTCTCTCTATCTTCTTTATTTCTTTTATTGTCTCTATTCAGGTGTATCCCTACTGTGCATACTTAATTTTTTCTTTACAACAATTATTTCCTTATGTATCCCAGCAAAATCTTTTGAGCACTATAAAAATTACAGTGTGGTTACATTCTATTTTTAAAGTGAATGATTGCAATGAATACAAGTAAAAATATGTTTCCTATATACCTTACATAATTAAACATTTTGTGTATTACAGGTGGAAAAAAATTATCCCCAAGAACCCACATACATTCCTGACCAAATAACTTTTTATAGATTAACAGAATGTAAGGAAACAAGGTATTTTTCTTGGCCTGTTCTTTTACGGATAGACTGCATTTTGTGTTTACAGAGAAAGGATTAACCACTTTATTATTTATTTCAAAGCTAATCTTATAAAAAATCTTAAAAAGAATGACAGATATAAAGTTTTATATATGAAAAACAAACAGTAAACTCTACTATAAAACATCAGGTACAAACCCATTCATCATCAGGTTTTTTGTATCAGAAAGTTGAGGGAAGTAATGGGTACAAGGAATTAATTATCACCTTAGTCACCAACACATCCTAGCGAGAAATGTATGTCAGCCAGCAATAGCCAGGCTGCCATTGTTTTGTTCCCTGACCTCAATGAGTCCTTCACTCAACTATTAAAAGTGTGCTTTTCTAAACTTTAAACTATTCCCCAAGATTTTCTACTTCCAAGTCATTAACAAAAACATTTTAGCCTAAACTGAAGTCATTATTAAAAGCTTTGATTTAGCTATGATGTATATTGAAATCCTTTAACTCATTTCTTAAGGCTAAGATGAAAAGAGCTTGAGCTAGCCTAGCTTCTGGGACTTAATTATTTTCCTTAATCATTAACCTAAGGCACTGTCTATAAGTATTCTCAAGAGAGATACATGAGTTCTAGCTGAGTGATACTTCCTTGTTCTTATTTTCTATCCTCTGCAGTCCTTGCTTTATCAGGGGTGGAGGAAGCACCATATGTTGGGGAGCTCCTTCTGCTCCTTCAGCCAATAGCCGCTGAGATACCAGCCCATTGGGGCGCGGTCTCTCTCTTTAGAAAAGGGGCCACTCCCTCCACTGGCTCTCTGGCTTCTGGCTTTGCTTCCCCCGACTAGGCTCCCTTCCTGATTGCGCAGAGGACTGTTGGCTGGGACGGTGATCTGTAAGTTTTTCCCTTTTAAATAAATAATCATTCTATTAATCATAACCCCAAACTGGTGTGGGGTTGTTTGTGACTTATGCCTTCAACCATATCCTGTTTTCTGATTTCCCCACTAAATTAACCTCTATTATAATCCCTTAATATAATTATTAAAAACCCTCAACCTCAAAATTGTATTTAAGCTAAAACTATTATTGTTTAAAATCATTGCTTCAGTTGAACAGTACAGCTTAAGGGGAAAATTCTCTTCTTAAAAATGCCCAGTAGAACAGGACATTTCCATGAGAGTAAAGGCAGTGGGGATTTCCCCTACAACCATTCACACCATACCAGATGCCAGGGGAAAATGGCAGTGGTAACATGTAAAGACACAGCAGTAGCAAGAGAAATTCTGGAGTAAAAGCCCTCAGAATCTTGACTATCCAAGATTCAGCCATCAGCAGCTCTCTGCTGCTCCCCTGACATGGCCACTAGTGGATAGTTTTAAGTTCCATATCTCCTTTCATTGAAATTCTTCCTTTCTACACTTAAAAATAAGCCCTTGATATTTTCTGTTTTAAAGCTGCTCTTGAAATTTTAATTATCCCTTTAAAATTGTTAATATACGTTTTTATTATTGTTTTTAAACTTGCTTACTTTTATCTATTTCTCACCATTGTTACTATGGTTATGTTTGGCTTATAGAAATACACTGAGAACTAAAAGAATCATAGAAGATAAAATATCTGTGAAGTATGTTTATTAGTGGAAATTTGATGGTTTTATTTGTGCATTAGTGTATAGATATTCAAATTCAAGACTTTCAGAGCAACAAATATTCATCTGTATCCATACCTGTAGAGCCTCTGTGAAAATACCTATCACAAAACTACTCTTGGCAGTTTAGACCGGGTGAATTCACACATCCTGGCACTTGTAGGGCTCTGGAATGAAGCACACACAGACCTTATTTAGCTCAAGTGGCCATCAGCTGTCAAGCATCCTTTCTCATTCTTGATGTGGGTTCATTTCACTTTATCTCTGGAACACAGGCAGCAGGTCATCCGTGGCATCTGACAAAAACCACAACACACTGAGAAACTAAAATGAATTTTAATACCCGAGCGCTCATAGCATGTTTCTTTGGAAAGGTGTCCACTTGTCAGGGTGCCTCTTCAATGTGCTCAGTTATGCTGGCTGATATTCATCAAGGGACTTGCATTTCAAGTTTTGGGAAACAAATGAGTATATTGTATTTCATTCACTGGTTTTTTTTTTTTGAGGTGCTTTGCCTATAAATTTGCATTGAGAATTAACTTCTGTGCTACCTACAGCCTTCCTGTACTTTTTGTTTTATTCTCTAGCTTTTTGTCATGCAAGGCACTTCTTTGTTAAACATTCTTTATAGTATTACTAGATTTGAGGATAATAATTTATAAAGGCATAGACATAAAAGTTCATCCTCAAATTTTCCCTTGGCATACTTATGTTTTAATTTCAGAAATACAATTAAGTCAGGGAATTATTTTGTATTTTATTTTATATGGTAATGGGGTGATTGTAATTCATAGTTTCAATATCATGTCCAAATGTAAAAAGCTCAGAAATCTTGAGTACTCATTTCAAATCCCCCCTTTTTAAAATCAATCTGTATTACACAATATTCGCTAAAAATTTACAAATATTTCACAAAGGAATTTTTTCTTCTATGATGAACATTTCTTTGATATTATATCTTTCAATATCCTTTTGTTTCTTGGTTGTTTTCATTACTGCTCATGTAATACCAGTGATATCAGTGAATAATTCAGAAAGGGTTTGTGGTGATTTCCTACCATATCCTATTTGTAGTTAGTAAATATTTTCATGTAACTTAGTGAATCTTTCAATCATCTATTGAACTCAATACATAAAATATGCAACATATTAACTCACTATATGGCATCTTATCTTTACATAGCCACCCAATTCTCCATTATTGCATTAGCAAAGTTATGCCCGTATCCAGTAGGATATGTACTTCCCAGGTCTCACATGCCCATCACTTTTGTGTTATAATACTGTGTCTCAGTAAACTGTAATCATCACTTTAAGCAATAAGTAATTCTGACTGCAGCTAACATGCTATAAAGATAAGTATGAAGTAATTTTCTTTTCCTTTAGGATTCTTTTTCTTGTGAATAGTTTTTTTTTGATTGAGAATTTCTTATAGGAGCACTACATATCCATGACTTCTGTCCCTCTGCTCCACAAATTCTACCATTTCTCTCTCAAATAAACACACACACACACACACACACACACACACACACAAACACACATCCTTACATGTGTATACTTCCTACTGAGTTTATACTTCTTACTGTAACCATTTAGCTCTATTTTTAAGTGAAGGTGTTCAGGATTGTACCTGATTGTACGGGGGGGGGGGGAATGTCCCTAGGGAAGACTGATTTCCTCTCTCGGCAATCAATGACTTCCCATAGCTCTTCATCTAAGTGTGGAATGATGTGGAACTTTTCCTGACCTTATTGACATGTTCACTGGAATTGTCATTATTTTGGTTTTGTTCAGGCAACCATATTGCTCCCTGTCTTGTCTATGAACATAATTTGTTTATACGTGTTCTAGGCCTCTAGATTTTACTCTTTAACCATCCTTGCAATCTATATGCATAAAATAGAGCAGCAAAAGAAGTGGTGAAGGATCCAGTAAAATTAGTCAATCAGACTGAAAGAGGAATAGAGAAAGGAGTTCTAGGATTTACAGAATGATATCCTTATATAAGAATTTAAAGGTAGTAATAATGTGTAATAGAGTTAATGTGTATTAAATTATGTGTAGTTTCAAGTTGTCAGGGAGGAGGTAGAAGATAAGGAGCTTGATCCTTAGGGAAGGAGAGTAAAGCTGGGAAGAAAGACATGGAAGTGAGAAAGCACACAGAGCTCATGAGAAATTATGAATAGAATAATTTGGGTTGTTGTGATTTTTAAAAATCGAATAGATGGTAAAACCAGAAGAAATGGTTAATTCTAAATCAGAGAGTATTACATATTATGCCGTATTATGTCTGTTAAGCAGACTGTATGCGTCCATATTACAAAAATATCACGTGTGCTCAACTATGTTCATAGCAGCATTGTTTGTTATAGCCAGAAACTGGAAACAACTTAAATGCCCCTCGACTGAAGAATAGATAAGGAAAATGTGGTACATTTACACAATGGAGTACTACACAGCAGAAAAAAATAACAACTTGAATTTTGCAGACAAATGGATGGAGCTAGAAAACATCATTTTGAGTGCAGTAATCCAGACCCAGAGAAACAATTATTATCACTTGGGAAGTAGAAAAAGACAAGATCTCCTGAGTGAATTACCAGCATGGGGACCCTGGGGTAGGGTTGCAGGGGTGGGGAGAGGCAGGAAGGGGTGCAGAGAAAAATGTAGAGCTCAATAAAAATCAATAAAAATTTCAAAAAATAGTATTTTTGTAAAAGAGCACCATGTGAAAGTATATCACACATGAAGTGGGAGGGAAAGACAAGAAAAGGATGTGGGAAAGATGCTTCAAAGTAATGAAGACCTCTTACTGCTCTTCCAGAGGATGCAGGTTTGGTTCTCAGTATCCACATGTCTGCCACAACTATGTGCAACTCTGGTTTACAGAGGACCCCATGCTCTCTTCTGACCTCAGCAGGCACCAGGTGCACACACATGATACCCATCTATAAATGCAGGCAAACACTCAGACACATAAAACAAAATCAAATCCATCTTTTCACAGGAGTAAGAGTGAGCTTCTTTTCTTTCCTTTTCTTTGTTTGTTTTGTCATATACCAGAGTGTTATGTTTTGCTTTATTTTATTATATCCCTGAGATGTCTGGCTGTCTTCTAATGAGAGGCAGAAAGGGGATAGATCTGGATGAGAGAGGAGGTAGAGATGCAGTATCAGCAGTAGACGGACAGGCAACTGTAATCAGGATATGTTATGTGAGAAAAAATACGCTTTTAATAAAAGGGAAAATACATTTAGAACTGCTAGGTTGTTGGGACTAATGAGTCCTGGCTTTTAGCTGCTCTTCCCTGTCTAGAGCCTTCTAATTGAAGTTACTAGAAGCTGTGCCTAGCTTAGAGGATCAGAGGATGGGATTTTCACCTGTTGGCCATTGACTGCAGTGTATTTAAGCCTCCATGGTGCTATTAAAGAGGGGCTTTTGGTACAAGTGTTGGAAGGTCTGCATGTTGGTCTGTTTCTGCGTGTTTCCTCAACCTCCAGCCCCTTGCCCGAAGCTTGCGAACTGGATTCTAGCGCATAGAGTGGGAGGGGGTAGGGGGAGGGCGCACGCACTAGGTTTGGTGCACAAGTAACATTTTATTGTTAGTCAGTGCCTGTAGCCACGAGATGAAAATTCAGAATTCAAAACAACAGCATAAAGGCAGGTTTATCTCTGACCTTTTAAAGATTTTCATGAAAATTGTAAGCAAATGTCAGTTAACAATTACCTGATGGTTTTATTGAAGACAGTATTTTGTTCTGCCTGAAAGAAATGTTTGAAACTGGTTTCTTAATTAGTTCATCTCTCAACCCTCACTAGAGAAGTTCCTTTCTTGCAGTAGATGATTAACTCAGAGACCCACAACTGACCAATGTATAGAGAATAAGAGACTGTGAAGAGCTCAGTACTAAACGGGACATCTATATCTGCCCCCCCCGCCCCCCACAGGCTCAGGGGTTATTTAGGAAGAGGTTGTGATAGCTATAAAAGCCAGAGGCAGTAGGTGACTAGAGAGAACTGTTACACCCATGCAAGGATTGATAGTACTAAGTGTATTCTTTGCTTGTTTAAAAGATACATAAAATTGAGACGGGTAGGGGTGGTCCTAGACGGTAGGACATGGGCGTGGAGCTTTGATCAAAACAATATCTATATTCTGATTCATGGCCATTATTGAAAATGTCAAGACTTTGGAGAATTTCCATTAAGAACACCACATTCCTGTGCGGCAGGAACAAGTTTGGTTTTTCAGTTGTCTTGTTCTCTTACAGTATAGAGTTTATAATCTTTAGTATTATCACATTGTTTTCTTTTGTCCAAAATTTTTCTTTTTCTCTTCTGTTTTTTTTTTTTTTTCAATGGTTTTTAGTTTTGCAGTTTTTTGTTGTTGATTTTTGCAGCTGGGGCTTGAACCTGGAGTTTTATGCACAGGAAGCATGGGCAGGGCCATTAAGCCACATCACCAGCTTCTCTTCTAATAACTCTTGCATCTCATTTCCTCATGAGACAACAATTATTGCACCATTTCATATCAATTATTGATACATATCCTATAATTGTATAATCCTATAATTTAGTGTGGAAGTAGGCATATATAATTTATATTGAAAGTTTTCATGAAATTCTAATAGTCAAAAATGTGAGAAGGCAAATGTCATTTGCATTTAGAAATTTTAAAATCTAAAATTCTAATGGAAATTTTATTATTTGACATTTCTAATGACACTAAATATATTCTAGGGCTATACATTTCAAATAGAAGGCAATTTTCTTGAAAGATTAAATAAAATTAGACCTATTTCTATATCCTTTTGTTTACTAGGGATTTTCTTACTAGACGTTCATCATACTAAGATTAATAACTCCATTTCTCATTGTGTCCTAGAAAGATACAGCTCATACCAGACCATTAGAGCGAAGGATTAAAACAGAGGCAAATCCTTCCTGACTCTCACTATGGGAGAACTTCTGTTTCATTGCCTTGAAAATAGGCAGCTTTTTAACTGGTTGGATAGAGGGACTGGCAAAAAAGCTGTGGAGATTGCAGTGCTCCCAGCACTCCTGAGGTTAATATTGTGTCTGGCAAGACACAATATTGAGAAGAGGTTAGATATTTACCGATGTGTACCCACCACTTGGCATGCCAATTTTAAATGGAAAGAATAATGTCTTCTCTTCCCACTTGGCATTCTGAAGATCAAAGTGAAGAGTACGTTTAAGTGTTAACTTATATATTTTAAGTGTATGGTTGTACATTTGTATTTTTTTATGATAAATAAATGTGTGTGAGAGAGACAGAGAGACAGAGAAAGAGACAGAGGAAGAGAGAGAGAGAGGTGGGATTCCCTTCTGTATGCTGTGAGTACCATTGGATAATAAAAAACTGTCTTAGGCCTGTGATAGGGTAGAGTAGAACTAGGTGGTGAAAACTAATCTGAGTGCTGGAAGAAAGGAGACAGAGTTAGGAAGAAGCCATGGAGCCACTGCCAGAGACAGATATGGTGGTACCTTGCCGGTAGGCCACAAGCCTCGTGTAAATATGAAATAATGGAATTGGTTAATCCCAAATATAAGAGCTACCTAGAAATACACTTAAATGACTTGCAAAAGAGTGATATAAATAATATAGTCTCTGAGTGACTATTTTGGGAGTCTGGGCAGCCAAGAACATACAAATGTCCTCCTACAAGGTGTGTGTGTGTGTGTGTGTGTTAAAGCAAATGTGCACTGAAAATTTATGTTTCTCCAACTATTAAAAGTGGAACTCCATTTATTTTAATCCAATACTTTCATCCAGAATATTCGGGTTGGTAATAGAAATTAATGAATGAGTAATAAATGAAAAGGAAGCTAATTCAACATTTAACATTGCTGGTTGCTTGTTTATTTAATGTTATCTGTGTTCCCATTTTTATTTATGTATTTCTTGTATAAAATGTGTAGACATATTCTAGAGGAAAAGAATTTTTTTTCTTTCTGGGACTGGGTTACCTCATTCAAAATGATATTTTCTAGATCCATCCATTTGCCTGCAAATTTCAAGATCATAAACAATGATAACACTTATGTTAGAGAGGCTGTGGGGTAAAGGGAACACTTCTGTATTGATGGTGGGAGTGCAAGCTGGTATAGCCCCTTTGGATATCAGTATGGCAATTTCTCAGAAAATTAGGAAACAACATTCCTCAAGACCCAGCAATACCATTTTTGGGTGTATACCCAAAGGATGCTCAATTGTACCACAAAGGCATGTGCTCAACTATGTTCATAGTAGCAATGTTTGTCATAGCCAGAACCTGGAAACAACCTAAATGCCCCTCTAGGGATGAATGGATGAGGAAAAATGTGGTACATTTACACAATGGAGTACTACAGAGCAGAAAAAAATAATGACCTCTTAAAATGATAAACTTTATATCAAAACCATTTTCTATATGATATGCTGTTGAAAATTTGTTTTGTAATTGAATATTTCCTTGTTGATTCATTTTTACGTATCAAATACTGGGGCCAGTGTTTCCTTTTATGCTGTCAGTATACTTGGTACTCCATGCGTATGTCTATGCTGTTGGTACTCACAAATGCCTTTAATTTGTGTATCTATATTAGAGGCTTCCAACTTAAAGAGTAACATTTCATTTAATAATCAATAATAGTAAAAGACAGCCTGGCGGTGGTGGCGCACGCCTTTAATCCCAGCACTCGGGAGGCAGAGGCAGGCGGATCTCTGTGAGTTCGAGACCAGCCTGGTCTACAAGAGCTAGTTCCAGGATAGGCTTCAAAGCTACAGAGAAACCCTGTCTCGAAAAACCAATAATAATAATAATAATAATAATAATAATAATAATAATAATAATAATAAAATAGTAAAAGACAAAAAAAGCAATAACTATGAGCAGGCACTATCTGGAACACCTTACTCAGAGGCTGCAAACTGTTATCGGGGCTTTTGTTCCACTGAACCCTTGACAGTTGCATCTTCAGCAGCTCAGAGATAAAGGTTAGGGTATTGTACTTTCGTGCAACACAGTCATCATTCACTATGAATGAAGAGTTGGATTCAGGACCGCTTGGGAGGCTAGAATTTGGGGATACTCAATCACCTTATAGAAAATGACAGAATGTTTGCCTATGACAAATATCCACTGATTTTTTTAAAATCAATAGGTTAGCTATTATTATCTAATATAATGTAAATGTTACATAGCTAGAAACACAATAATAATTAAAGGATGATAGAGACAATATGAAACTATTTGAAACAGGTGTATGCTTTGTATTTGTTTTCCAAATATTTTGGACCTGTGATTGATTGGATCTGTGGTTTTGGAGTCCACAGGATATGCATAAAGGACTGATTTTGCATTCTTAACCCTCTGAGTCAACTATGCAGTCACATTGCCCCTCAGTAGAACAGTATTGTGGAAGTGAAACACAGTCTCAGAGAGCAGAAGTCTTCACTGTAGTTCTTTCTCATGACCTCCCAAGAGTGTAACATATTTTACTCTTTTTTTCAAGTGTGTTGCGGGGAGTGTTACTACTGTGTCAAGATATATTTGTTTTTTTGTTTTTGTTTTTTTTTTTTTTTTTTTTTTTTTTTTTTGGTTAATTCGAGACAGGGTTTCTCTGTGGCTTTGGAGCCTGTCCTGGAACTAGCTCTTGTAGACCAGGCTGGTCTCGAACTCACAGAGATCCGCCTGCCTCTGCCTCCCGAGTGCTGGGATTAAAGGCGTGCGCCACCACCGCCCGGCTGTCAAGATATATTTGTATAAAATATGAAGCACCCTACTTATGAAAAGTATAATAGCTCTAAGCCTTGATAATTTGGCATTAATCACAGTACTAATAGCTTCACAACCTAAACTAGTACCTTGACTATCAAATCTGGAACACTTTACTGGGTTAGGATCAGCAGTGCTAATAAATCTTTTCTCTCTTTATAACCTATGCACTTATCACGCTGGAGAGAGATGGTTTCACCTAAATTGAAATTTCTACAGATAAACAGTTGGAATTGAGGAGAGAAACGAATCATAACAATTGTTTCCTGTAGACAGAATCGCAGAGGTGCCTGATGTGAAGTTCATGTATTTTTATTTTTTCATAGGTCTGTGAGTAAATATAATGACTTCTCTTATTGACCTTCATAATGCATGAGCCAGCTACCTGTGTGTATATGTGCTTCAGCAATCTACTGGATATCCTAGAAGGAGAGTACTTTTGAACTATTGTTCAAAAGTAGTTCATCTTTGATAAAGGCTATTGAATATACCGTTGGATATATGTCAATATTTTGTAAAAACATACACAAAACATAATCTATGCTCTAGAAAATTAAAAGAATGTATTTTATTGAAAATATATGTAACAATGTATAGCCACATCCAAGAAATCAGAGTTTGAAACAAAAATTTATCAGTAATTGAAAACAATATATTTTTTCTTTTAATGTGATTCTCAGTCTTTGGTTCTGCTATTATTTTTCTGTAGCCTAGTTTTATTTTTATTTTTCTTATTTCTTTTACTTTTTGAGACTTTAATTACATCATTTCCTTCCTCTTCCTTCCTCTAAGCCCTCTCATACAGTTTTCCTTGTTCCTTTCAAATTCAAGTATGAGAACATACATAGTCTTCCCCAGAGAAGAACATACCAATTGGTAATTCACGGCCAGATGTAATTTCTAAAAACATGTCCACAGTAATATTTTGCGGCCTGTTTTTTTTTTTTTTTTAAGTTGGCAACTACATTCAAATTCTGTGAGCAAATTGTGCTATAGCGACCATGTTTGCATTCACATTCTGAGGAGAAGACACATTTCAAAAATAATCTCTCAGATTTTTGTTGCATAAACCTACTTGCAAATCCTGGAAAATGGTTTCTAATGTACTGGGTCAGGTTACCAATTTTTGTGCTGTTCTCTATGGGCCTTGGAATGGGACTCTTTTTCTATTCCTGTGACCACTGTGACACATGGAATGAAAGACATGGACTTGCTAGAAATATGTGCATTTAATATATATTATATGTACTTGTACATACATGCATGTAACAACAGTTAATGAAAAAAGAGGTTATGACTTTGTAAAGATCAATGAAGGGCTTATGGGAAAGTTTGAAGGGAGGAAAGAGAAAGAAAAACTGTGTAATTATATTATAATCTCAAAAATTAAACAAGTGATTTTGTAACTAAAATAAAATAACACTCTGGGCTCAAGCAAAAGTGGGTTTCCTACTGAACTGTGTAAATAGAAACCCCTCTAACTAGTGTTCCATCAAGATCCCCTCACCTATTATTTCTTAGGCTGTCTTCCTTCATCATGAAGTTTTTTATTCAGAAAAAGGTGACCTATTTGGTTTCTAGCTGAACAAGCATGTAATTAAGAAATACCCTTGGGTAATTTTACTTACCTGCCTTATCATGAAATTAAAAAAAAATTGTCTCCTAGAGGAGAATTAAATAAAATGTTGGTACACAGCATATGCTAGTTTCATTTTGCCTACAAGGGAAAACCTTTTTCTTAAAATAAATTAATTAGAGAACTTTGGGAAATAATTAATTAACTACCTAAACACTATGAATATTGTAATACAAGACACATTTTAAAAAATGAGTGCATTTCAAAACAAAAGGCAGAATTAAGAGTCTCCTTTCCCAGTTTCCTTGTAAAGAGCATTGTGTTGTTGCTTGAATCAATGCCACATTTATACATTAGAAAGTGATTAAATCCTTGATGATTTAGCCGGGCGGTGGTGGCACATGCATTTAATCCCAGCACTCGGGAGGCAGAGGCAGGTGGATCTCTGTGAGTTCGAGGCCAGCCTTGTCTACAAGAGCTAGTTCCAGGACAGGCTCCAAAGCCACAGAGAAACCCTGTCTCGAAAAATCAAAAAAAAAAAAAAAATCCTTGATGATTTTAAAGATTCTTTCTTTGTAAACTTCTAACATGTATATTATCTATGCTATTATTAAAGTTGAAAATAATGAAGAAAGTGAAACATATAAACCCCAGATGAAAGTTCCAGACGAATGCTCTATAAATACCATGTGGAAAAAGTATTTTAATTTTTTCTTTCCTGTGCTTTTTCACCTTTTCCATGAATTTGAAGGGGCATCTGAAGTTTAGGAAAAGTATAGGAGACAAAACAACCTTTTAAGATCTTACTATAAATATTTAGTTGGATGTAAGAGATGATGTAAACATAAAATTAAAGTCATCTTTAATTACTTAGTAAACTGTTGATCAATAAGCATTAGCAACTTTTATTCATTGATAGCATCAGGCACATAAACACTGGGATGTGGATGCTAATTAAATTAATTTTAACTTGTAAGCATATTTGCAATATCAAGGAAATAGAAAACAAAATATAAAAAATTCATATACAGTCAACCAAACAAAGGACACCTACTTGGAAACATTTGGAATGTAAAATAATTGTAAGATAAAACTGAGAATAACCCTATTTTACTGTTCACCTTATCCAACAGGTAAGTATTAATTAATTTAAGGAAAGTCTTTGTTTATTTATATAAGTCGATATATAAATTAATTGTTTAAATGGGAAAATAAGAATCTACTTCAGTGAGGAAGGGGAAACAGATAACTTCTCATTTTAAACTATTAAGCCACTATTAATCATTGTTTACAAACCAGTGTGTCTGCACTAATTCGGTTTTATTAGGACGTTACTGCAGCTACAAAGATAAAATAAACAAATCTGAACAATGCATTAGCTTCTCCCTTATTCAGCGCTCAGCACTTAAGGCTTGGGAGTCAAGCCATCAATCCAGCAAGGTAATTAAAGAAACGGAAAGTACAGAGCGTATATGTATCACGGTGAAGTAAAATGCCCACACTGGATAAAAATGTAAACGGAAGGCAACTAAAATGCTTTATCAATCTCTCAGGCCCAAGTGCAGGACAATGTGCTAATGAAAAAGATGGACAGAGCTTGGGAAGCCCTCTCTATGCAGGGATCATAACTAAGTTCTGCCAGTGGGTCCTCAATTACAAGTAAGGACAAAAAGTTAGGGAAACAGTTGGCTGTTGAATAAGCAATGCGTGTTTTGAGCTTACTTAGATTGGAAGTTTGGCTCGTGTGGAAGGCTACTAATAAGGTAAAAAAGAGTGAGGCCGCTGACAGACAGGAGGGAGTAACTTCAGGCATCTTCAGAGAAACTTTAAAAATCCAGGGACAGCTCAACCCATGGAGACTGGAGTCTAATAACACTTTTTAGTAAATTCCACCACTCTTAATCCTCAGGCTGTCTGCTCGCTCTGGAAGACCTAACTAAGGCAATGCATTTCTTTGCTAAGTGTTCATTTTTTTTTTCCCTATCAGAGGATACCAAGGCCTTACTGATACCTTTAATTTTATTTTAATTTTTGTATTATCTGTTAAATTAATGTCTTTCACCTTAGTTACTTATATGCTAAACTTCATATGTTTTTTAACTGGGAAGCATGGCACACACTACTTTTTAA
This sequence comes from Arvicola amphibius, assembly GCF_903992535.2. Classification (NCBI taxonomy): domain Eukaryota; kingdom Metazoa; phylum Chordata; class Mammalia; order Rodentia; family Cricetidae; genus Arvicola; species Arvicola amphibius. The sequence goes on along the minus strand of NC_052054.1, from coordinate 97,278,203 downwards.
AAAATGTCGAATGAAAAGCATTGAAAGGGTGGATTATTTTATAATATTTCTTAGTCTCTTTTCTATTGTAGTGATGAAGTCCATTGACTCAAAGCAACTTGGGAAGGAAGGGATTTAATTTAATCTGATATGCGTCTTGTAAGGATGTTAGGGCAGGAACTCAAGGCAGGCACCTGGAGGCAAGAACTGAAGCAGGAAACCCTTAGCCTCTAGTTCCTCTTGACTTGGTCAGTTTGCTTTCTCAAACAACCGAGTGACACAAGCCAGGAGGTGGCATAGTGCTCAGGGAGCTGCGTACCCTTCTTCAATCACATTTCAAATGAAGAGGGCTTTTTGTTGTTGTTGTTGCCTTTTTCTCTCTCTCTCTCTCTCTCTCTCTCTCTCTCTCTCTCTCTCTCTCTCTCTCTCTCTCTCTCCCTCTCTCCCTCCCTCCCTCCCTCCCTCTCCCTCCCTCCCTGCTTCCCTCCCTGCCTCCCTCCCTGCCTCCCTCCCTGCCTCCCTCCCTGCCTCCCTCCCTGCCTCCCTCTCTCTCTCTCTCTCTCTCTCTCTCTCTCTCTCTCTCTCTCTCTCTCTCTCTCTCTCTCTCTCTCTTTCTTTCTTTCTTTCTTTCTTTCTGTCTTTCCTCAGTTGAGGTTCCTTCTTCCCATACTTCTCTAGCTTGTGTCCAGTTGACACAGAAAATACTACCCAGCACATTTCTCCTGAGTTTATCGTCAGCAGGTATCAAAGAAGACTCTGCAGAAAAATTTGGCTACGTTTGTACTTTTTAAAAACCAACATCTAATTTTTATGGCATGTATTTGTAAGTGCCAAAGTCCCAAGTGCCATGGTCAGCCATGCATGTCTATGTATTATGAGAAGTCTTTCTGAAGTTGGGAATCCCAGCTTTATCCGGAAAGTTCCACCACGCAGCAGGGAACGGGATGCTTCAGGAGTAGAATGCATGTTTTGTTCCTTAACCGTTTTCCGTGTCTTTCCAGTCTTCCTTACACTTTATTATTCTTGCTCCCACCTCTCTCCTTGGTGTACCTGGACTTTGCAGAAATATTTGTTTAGAATAATGAGTTCTTATTTTTTTGTTCTGAGATGCTTCTGTCGAGGTATTTTCATCATAATTTCCTTATATTGGCATTGAACTAGAAATCATAGTATAGAAGTCTATTTTATTTCATCTTGGATTGTCAATAATAAACTCATATTTTCTAACATCATGCCACCATGATTTATTTCTCCTTATCATCGTACAACCTCACTACAATGGTGACAAAGGCTTAATGAAAAAAATTCCTCAATCAATCAAATTTTAATAAAGCTGTAAGTTTTGGAAAAAAGTGATCTTGTTGACTTTTTCACTTAATCATTTTTGCAGAGAATATTTGAAAAAATTACTTATCAGTTTCTCTACATGTATAATTTCATGTAATGCAACCGAAAGCAGCATATCCATTTTAGAATAAACATTCGCTAATTTTCTACCAAAAAAGAGACAAAACAGAAACACGTTATGTAACAGCTTGCTAATTGTGGGCTGGATGAATGGGATATGGGGATGCAAAATTCTTGCTTCTAAACTTTTAAAAAAATAGAATAATTTTGAGGTATTGCCATAAATAAAAGTGAAAGAAAGCTGTTTCAGTTTTTAAAAAATTTAGGAGCAAAATATAATTGCTTAATTTACTGTTTTAAATTTCTTAGTCTCTTTGGTTCCTCTAAAGGGTTTTGTAAAATTATTTATTATTATTATTATTATTATTATTATTAATTTTGAGGTTTTCTGAGGCAAAGTTTCTTTGTATATATCTGACTGTCCTGGAACTCATTCTATATACCAGGCTGGCCTCAAACTCACAGAAATCCACCTGCCTCTGCCTCTCGAGTGCTTGGATAAAGGGTGTGTGCTACCATCACCCACCTGCAAAATTATTTTTTAAATGTGCAAATTATTTTCTTTTAAGTATTTTGTTGGGATTCTGGATTAGTTCATGTAATAACATCAGGTTAGAAATGTATTTCAATTTTCATGGAATCTTGTAGGAGCATGATGTAATTCAAATGCTCAGAATCATATTTACTATAATTCTATGAATTGGTGAAATTTTGAATCCATCCTTTGTAATATGGTTAAAATATGATTATCTGTAATCTCTCTCTCTCTCTCTCTCTCTTCTCTCTGTCTGTCTCTCTCTCTGACTTTCTCTCTTCTCTTCTCTCTTTCATTCCCTGGGAAAATATTCTTCTATTCTTTATAGTCAAAAGTAGAGACTAAATACTATTTTTAAAAGTGCAGCAGAATGATTACTGGTTGTGATTTTGATTTGCTCATTGAATGCCTATTATCTTCAGTTAGATTAAACACATGATAAAGAACACACGCTATGTAAATATAACATTTTTATACTCTAAAAATATATGCACATAGTTCATTTTGTACAATAGATGCTGTAAAACAGGAACATGGCCAGACTCACTATTAATAATAGAACTCAACGAAAATCCGTAGAAAATAAATTTGGTGACACTTATTTTCAACACAATATTTTAAAACCTGAAAATCTCTGATTCTTTTTTCCCATTCTTCCTTTTATTGAAAATAGATTCTTTTCTCAAGCAAAATATCCTAAATATAGTTTCCCAAAGCTGAGAAGGAGCATCAGACATTACTATTTTACAGGCCCAAACCTTAGCACAACCGATGCAATGATGGAAATCCATTCAGGCATTGAAACCCAGCAAGTATGTAGGCAGCAGCACCTGACAAAACAAGAACAAGACCTAATCCATCAAAGCTGTAGTTCTGGGAGAGTCACTAAATGCACTGACCTTATTTTTTTTTGACTTCTTTAATTATTCTTTTACTAATTGCTTCTGATGTAGAGAGAGGCAATAAAAAGTGAAGTAGAATAATTAACATGGAAAGTGAGGTAGGCCTTTGAATGCTTATTTTATTTACCTGCTGATGATACGGGGTGTTTTACATTTTCAACTGTATGCTGAGATTTTATAAAGGATTGTCATTAGCAGAAAAACAACATCAATACATTTGATGAAAATATGATACTCTGATCAAAAAGCAGGAAAACTGGAAATTATCAATAAAATAATACATACGAAAGTGCCAAAGGTCTCCCTATCAGGAAATTAAATAACACTTTTTTCTTGGAAAGTGTTTTCTGTATACACAGAATTACAACTATGAAAGTCCCCAAATAGGGAGATACAATCAGCATTTCAAACCAGTTCCACACAGACTAAACTTTTAATGCTCAACTGGGAAATAAAAGTACTGCAGGCCCAAATAACTTTTGATTATAAAGCAAATATTCTAAATACAAAACTAAAAATTGATTAACAGATAATAGAAGAAAAAGCTCATGATTAACGTAATCATATCATCATGAACCGTTTTGTAGCATTCAACATCCATTTCTTAGCCATCAATCAATCTTGTGAAATAGGTCAATTTTATTTCTGTTAATACTCAAAATGTGCAAGGCATTCAAGACAATATGAAAACTAAATTAAATCGATTTCCAATCTATAGAATTAAAAGAAAAATCACACTCTGTAGAGACTATAGCATGTTATCATAATCCTGGAGTTATAGCAGCTGTGCTAGTTACTTTTACAAGAACTGCATGATATCAAGCTAGGAAAATTTATTATAGGTATAGGAGGAGCTCTCCAAGTCCCATTCTATATAGAGGAGCTTTTATAAAAATAATCTATCTACCATCTGTCTGTCTCTCTATCTCTCCTGTATTCATGATCTCATCTTTCTAGCATCTATTTCTATATCCATCGACCATCTATTATCTATCTTCATCATCATCTACATTTGTCTATCCATATATCATCTATCTTTCTAGATCATCTATGTAGATATGATCTATCATCTAACTTCTACTTATCTATCTTACTTTATGTCTTTTTCTACTTCATCTCTTTTTCCTCTCTCCTTCCCCCCGTCCTTTTGAGGATGTGGACACTGAGAAACCTACCAGTGGCTACCACCACACCTATGACATATAGACAGCACTAATAAAACCTAGTGAGTGTGTTAGTGAGGGGGTTGCATTACTGTGATTAAAACACATGACCAAAACAATTTTGGGGACAGGGCTTTATTTCATCTTAAAACTCCCAGGTCACAATCTATTGCAGGAAGAAGTCATATTAGGAAGCAGGAATTAAAGCAGAAGTCATGGGGAATGCTGATTCTTGGCCTGATCCCCTTGGCTCTCTCAGTTTGCTTTCTGATACAACCCGTGTGATAATACCATTCACAGTGGATGGATCCTTCAACATAAATCACTAATCAAGAAAATGGCTTATAGACTTGCTTAGAGGCTAATCGTATAGACAACAACCTGTCAACTAACAGAGAATAGGAAACTGTGACGAGTTCTCAGATAAAAATGGGACAATGCTCAGATAAAAAAGAGCATCTCTATCACATGTGCTCTCCTTCCAGACTCCAGGAGCATCTTGGAAGACAGAACAGAAAGTTTTTAGACCCAACTCTAGTAGATGTCTATAAAGATACAGCATTTTCCAGATATGGCAAACTAGTTGAATAAATAATCTCACAACATCTAGAAATGCATGGATAAGACTTGCACATGATCAAGTCTTCCAAAATCACTACATACATGGGTAGGGCTCATGACGTTCCACTCCTATTCAAGAAGTTATTAGACATTGATAGATAGGAAAAGGAGAGACAGCTTTTTCTCAGGAACACCGGAAATGCAAAGCTATCCATGTTCCTCTAAGTGATCTTATGCACAATAAATGGAATCAGCTGGTTTTAAATTTGTGAGACACACTCATGAGATCTCTCTCTCTCTCTCTCTCTCTCTCTCTCTCTCTATATATATATATATATATATATAATTTTAAATTTGTGAAACATGTATATATATATATATATTAATCATTTTAAATTTGTGAAACACACACACATCTGTATATTTACAGAAAGAGAAAGAGAAAAAATAAAGTTGATGAACATGGAAGATGTAGATAGGCTAGGGAGAGAAAAGGAATGTTTTGGAGAGAAAGGATGAGTAATGAATTAGATCTAAGCACATTATATGCATGTTTGAAAGCATAGAAAATAATTTAAACATGATATAACCTGTATCATCCAAGTATGACTATATGCAATTGATTTTTACATTATTATGCTAACTTTGTATTGATGCACACACACATATAAAGAATTAATAAAAGTTGTATGGACTTTTAAAATCATTTGTTAAAATGAAAAGAGTTAAATATGGTCATCAAGAGTTTCGTCTAAACTTGTCCAAGTTTTCTCAACATTTCTAAAGCTTTTATATCCTTCTCTGAAATGGTTTTAAATGCAGACATACAGTTCTTTTTGAGTAATTACATATTTGAAAATTCAAGTTATGCAGAAGTATAACACAGACTTTGTTGGATGTCATTATCTTTATACACAGCTTTATCCCCCCTAAATACGCAGACTAAAAAAAAGTAAGAACGCAGAGACATGACAATAAAACCCACAAATTTGCTAACCTGAAAGAGAAAATAACTGCAATTTCTCTTTGTGATCATTTTCTGAACCAATGTTAAATATGAAAATGTATCTGATTCTGTAGCCATCACTACGGCAGACGTTTTCACTTATAATTACATAGTTTTTAAGGTTTTGCTTCAATATCCAGAGTAAAATGTTTTATTCACTTCTCCAACTGCTTATTCTAACTCAGAGAAGTAACATGCTCTTTGTCATGCTGTAGTGGGCACAGTTTGGCAAGTGCTTCCAGCTAACTTCTCCTTACTCCCGAAAGAACTGGGCATTCTGCAGGCAGGTTTAACCTATCAAATCAGGTTAAAAGTCATCAGCCTTTCAAGCAAAGCCTGCCTATTACAATATGTAGCAAGTAGCTGTTGGATATACCAAAACCCAAAAGTTGTCCCTCTAAACTCTGCCACTTGATTGCAAGCTACATCAGAATTTCAGGTGAGAATTGAGTTTAGAGAGATTCTCCAAGATCCTGTGTGCTGGTAAGTGGGAAAAGACCGTGGGTGCATAGGAGCAGTCTCCATGTAATGCACTGTATTAAAGAGAGCTCCATTCGTAATTCTAGATAGGAGTTTGTCTGTAAAGTTCTTTTCTGATTTAAATGTCCTTCAAAGATTGTGTCTGGCTCCCGGCTCTGTATTTGTTGAGCAACTTTCTCACTCTATAATCAAATATAGATTAATGACATATAAATTTGTTTTCCTTAATACAATTGTGTGACTGAATTTTTCTTTATTATATGCTCTGCTGACACAGGCTTTCAGTTAATGAAGGAAACTTTAATAAGAATACATTAATTTTTTTACCAACTTTTTAATAATAATATGAAGATTTAAACCAAAGGAGTGTGCTGGCTAGTTTTTTGTCAGCTTGACACAAGATAGAGTCATTTGAAAGGCTGGAACCTTAATTGAGAAAATGCCATCAGCCATGATCAGCAAGCTGGTAAGTAGCACCCCTCTGTGGCCTCTGCATCATTTTCTGCCTTCAGGTACTTGCCTTGCTTGAGTTCCTGCCTTGGCCTTCCTCAATGGACTGTGACTTGGGATATGTCAGTCAAATAAGCCCTTTTCTTTTCAAGTTGTTTTTGGTCATGGTGTTTCATCAAAGCAAAAAAAACCCTAACTATCACAATGAGTTCCTCAATTCTAATGAATATGGAAATGTTGAGCAATGATTTATAATCTTTAAATTCCCTGAAATTGATGGATAATTGTGGTTATTTTAAGTATTTCAAATTATATTCATCTTTTTAAAATGTTAAATGATGCTGAAAAGTATATATTACATCTGATATTACTGTCATTAATATTAATAATAAATTATTGATGATTAATTATCATTATGAAAGTAATATTACAAAGTAAAAAATACTACAACAATAATGAATTAATAGTATCTGATCATTTATTATGCAACAAATATATTATTTCTGGCACGTAATCTTTTGTTTATATGTCACATTTTTAACCTATTTAGAAATTTTCCACATTTAGGAAAAAAGTATAAAATTATTAATTAGAACATTTTGGTCAATTTTCTTACATCTTCAGTTTCATCTTAAAGATTTATAACCCATGGATAATGAAAACTTTTTTGAAGAACCAAACTATTCAGCAATTAGTTTGGGGGTAATAATAGATCTTAAGTATGATGAAGTCTGGCTGTGGGGCTCCATATACATTATTAGCTATTTAAGCAGCAGTCAGATGTAGCTGGCACTGGAAGGGACATGTGTGACTAGTTGGGGCACTAGAGAGCCAAGGCTTATCTGCTGGAATCCATCATTGGCTTTGTTTTGGATTTGTTATCTAGTTTTATCTCTACTCTCAAGAGAAATAGGAATGCTAAAATCAAAATATTGAATGTGATTTGTCAGATTAAACCCTTGTAATGGCCCAAACTAGGGGATACTTTGGAGACAATTACATTATTACAGTATTTCTTAAATAAAACTTTATTCCAATCCTTACTTTTGTAATCAAAGGAAATATAATTAACTCATGTACAGATTTTAGCCTGGGTCTCTGCCATGTATTTTCAATTCTCAAGAAGTCATTAAATCTCTAGGGTCACTTTTTGATATTAGGCCATTATACATGTTGGCTCTAGATCTGTCAAATCCTTCTTGATGACCAATATTTCCTTCTATCTTTTGTCTTCTTTTGGTGAGGCTTGCCCCTTAGACTTCCTGTTTAAGTGTCTACATTTTTAGTCCCCCATTTTACCTGAATTTGGGTTTTCTTTATTAGTTCTATTTTCATATTGATGTCTTGAACAGTTTTCTTCTTTCAATTTCACTGTTTTAATCAATTCCATTAATGGATTTATTCATGTCCTTTTAAAATTATCAATCATATTATAATACTTATTTTGAAACTTTCTCTGCACTTCAGCTGTAATGCGTTTCCAGAGTCTACTGTAGTAAGGTTGCTAGGATCTAGTGGAGCCATATAATCCTGATTGTTACTGATTGTGTTTGATGCAAATGATGTGGCATCTGGATGTGGGATGATGGTAATTCTAGGTATTGAATTCTGGTCTTCTCTTTGTTGACTGATTTTTCTGTTTCTTGTTTTTGTTGCCCTCTTTGGAGCTTAGGAGCTAGTTGTCATTATGAGTTGCCTGATAGAAAGGACTTTTAAGTTTATGCCAAGTATAGCCACGGGTGATCCAGGGAGAACTTATTTCTAGGTATTGGGAGCTGACATTTGGAATGGGGATGGGCTACATAGGTTGGAGGGAAGTTTGATCTACCATGACTATTGGATGTTGAGGACTCCAGCCGGTGTGGTGAGCTGGTTTTAGGGAGACTGCATAGGTGTTGGCTGGTGAGACAATGCAATGGAATGAGGAAGGAAGACTATAGAAGATCTGTTTAATCTTTTTGGAATGGAGGCAGAGAGGAAGGAGAGGACTCAGTATATGACCTGCAACTAAACTGCGCGACAAACTGGGTAGCTGGAATTAGAGAACGGGAAAGAGACTGAAAATTGCTTCCGAACTAGGCCAGTGGGTTTCCAGAGAGAGACAGTCTTGGATTTTGGTGGGTGATACAAAATGTGCCCTGATTTTCTAGGCATTCTGACCCATCTACGGTTTTCTCATGTCTTGTGATGCTCCCAACTCTATTGCATTATTTTTTTTATTATCAGGACACGTACAAAAATTTTCAATGACAACTTTGCTACGTCTAAGACTTTGCTGTTACAACCACAGCTTTCTGTGAGGCAAAGTGCTGCCAGACCTACAGACTTTGGGAACCTAAACCAACACACAATATATGTTAGTATCCAGCAGCGTCTATACTTCTGATTTTCATTAAATTGGGAGGCTAGATTCTAATCCCTTTAAGGGGGTAGCAATATTGATTTTCTTCACTCTTGCCTAGGCCTCAGTCACTGATGATTCTTTTTAGGTCATACTATAGATTTATTTTTAGCTTTTGATAATTCTTTACAGTGACTGTCCCAGTTTGCAATCTCACAGCATGTAAGGGTTCACTATTCACCCCCCCCCCACAGCATTTGCTGTCTGCTGTCCCATTGATCTTTGCCATTCTGACTGCTGTAAGATGAAATCTCAAACTTGTTTTGATTTATATTTCTCCATTTGCTGGGAATGATGAACATTCCTTGACTTATTTCTTAGTCATTCTTTTCTCTTTTGTTGAGAACTCTCTCTATTCAATTCCCAGGCCCATTTTTTAAATGGGTATATTTTGTGTGTATGACTCTTTGTTCTCTGAGTTCTTTGTATGTACTGAATATTAAACCTCTATCAGATGTATAGCTGACAAATATTCTCTTCTGCTCTGTGGGTGTCATCTTCACCCAGTTGATTGTTTCTTTAGCAGTGCAAGAGCTTTTTTAGCTTTATGGGGTTTCTCTTGTCAGTTGTTGGCCTTAATTCATTGGCAATGGATTCCTATTCAGGAAGCCTTTTCCTACACCTATTTCATGTAGGGTTTTCTCTAATTTTCTTCTAGAAGTTTCGGTGATTCAGGTTTAGAACATGGGTACTCAGGTGGGGAGTGGAGCACTGAAAGAGATTACTGGAAAGTTGGGGGTGGCATTTCTTTCTTTCTTTTGGTTAATTGTTTCAAAGATCAGTCAATTATTTTTATCTTCTCAACTAACCAGCTCTTAAGTTTGTTGGTTCTGTTTCTTTATTTGTTTCTATTTCATTGATTTCAAGTCTAACTTTTCTCATTTCTAGCCATATACTGGGTTTGGATTTGTTCATTCCTGTTTTTCTAATGTTTTAGGTTCCATCAGTAAGCTCTTTATTTTGCTATTTCTGAATTTTTAATATAGGCACTTAAAGCTATGAATTTCTTTCATAAAACTGTTTCCAGATGTTTTATTGTATTATGTTTTAATTTTCATTTATTTTGAGTAAGTTTTTTTTCCTCTCTTGATGTTTTTCTTTTTACCCAGATATTATTTTTAGTGAACCATTTAATTCCCACAAGTCTCTGTAGTTACTGGAGTTATTTCCTGCCATTTCTATATTTTATTGCATTGTGGTTTGATCAGATACATAGAGTGATTTCAATCTCTTTTTAATTTCTAAAGGTGTGTGTGTTTGTGTGTTTCTGTACATGTGTGTATGTCCATCCCAGGATGTGATATGTTATTGAAAAGGTTCCAATAGATGCTAATTAAGATGTACATTCTTTGGTGTATGAATTGAATATTATGTAGACATTGTTAAGTATATATTATGCATGGTGTTAATTAATACTGATATTTATCTTTTTAATTTTTATATAGAAAACCTGTCTGTAGAAACAAGTGGGGTTGAGATCACCTTCAATTAATGGACTAATGCTATTCTGTACCTTTAATCCCACTAATAGATTTTTATAACAATGTATGTTTCCGAGTTTGGTATTTGTATGTTTAGGTTCCTAATGTCTTCTTGGTTAATGGTTCCCTTGATTAGAATGAAGTATCTCTATCTTTTCTGATAAGTTTTAGTTTGATGTCTATTTTGTCAGATATTGGGAAAATGATGGCTGCTTGCTTCCTAGCTCCATTTGACTGGAGTACTTTTGACCATCCTTTTACCATAAAACAGTGACTAGATTTCAAAATAAAATGTGTTTCTTATAAGTAGTATAGAGGTAAGCATTGTTTCTTTATCTGTTTAGTCTGTCCATATCTTTTGATTAGAGAATTATGGCAATTGATGTTTAAAGTTGTTGGAATGCCTGTGTTAGTTGTGATCATCATGTTGGTTTTGGTGTTACCATTTGTGCTCTCAGTCATATTGTTTGCTTTAATGGCTATAGATTCATATTCTTTTCACAATTTCTCTGTTATGATAATTTCTCCCTTCAGCCAGAAATAATGCTTCATGTGTGTGTGTGTGTGTGTGTGTGTGTGTGTGTGTTTTAGGTTTTGTTTGTTGGATATAACTTTTTTGTTTTGGGGCTGTTTGATTAGTGAAAAAAATTATTCTCCTTTAATCACGATAGAGTTTTGCAAAGAATTTAAAGGTTCAGTCTTGTTAAAGGAGATATGTTACTGATTGAAGGCTTTAAGGTTTCCAAAATCCTTGCCAGTCCCAGTTAGCTTGATCTGCCTCATGGTTGTTGTCTTGAGATGTCAGCTCTCTGCTACTGATCCACTGTCATGCCTGTTTTCTTGCTACCACAGTGGTCTTTGATTCTAATTCTCTGAAACTATAAGCTCCAAACAAACAAACTCCTTTTTTCTAGAAGTTGCATTGGTCATCTTGTCTTACCACTTCTAAAGTAACTAAGACAGTGGCCGAAGAAGAGAAGCTGACAAAATAAGCAGAGGAATAGCATTAATGGAGCTGATTGGCCTCGGAGTTGAAGAATTTATTTCTGTATACATGGAAAGTCTAAGACTAACAACTCTATAATTTGCCATAATAACTGTGCAAGAATAGCTAAAACGATGAGGAAATGAATGGTGAATATCCTGGAGGTAATTAGATGATTCAACGAAGTTGGTGCAAGCCGATGAATTGAGATTTAATGTGGGAATTAAGTGAAAGATATCTGTCTTATTTGTACTTTTCAGAAAGCTAACTAATGTGGGATTCAGTAAGTCTCTATACTTACTACTTTGGTTTCCATTGCTTTGTGTTTTGACCTAGACACCACGTGCATTGTGACTCACACTGTAAGCATACTCAACTATATCCTAAGGTACCTAATATTAGAGAACCCGGTGGGAACATGTTTTTTAGAAAGGGATTTCTAATCACACATGTAAGCAGAGAGTTGAGGTTTAGTAATATTGATAGTGTAACAGCCACAGTACTATCAGATCACTGTTGTGAACTTCCTGGTTCACCATACAAATCACTTTTGGACAGCTTCTGCAGAGTGGATGATAAAATTAAAATTAACTCAGTAGAACTGTGAGAAGGGGTGTGAGTCATAATTCTATTTTAAACAATGTTTAGTATTGGCCTAGGAGTTTACAATTAGCCTCATCAACTAAAACACAATTTTCTTCCATTTGGAAAACTAATACTTCCAAAAGTGAACATATACCAACATTTTAGAACAAAGGTTAGTAGTATCCATTAATAACAGAGATATAAAATCCTCTTTCAGTGAAGTTATACATGACATATTCATTGCTCTGTATAGTTCCTATCGAGAAAAAAAGACATATTCATTTGGAAATTCTGCACCCTAGAACACGATTCTAAAATAAAAGGGAATGACATTACAAGGATTCAAGTTGTATTTGACAGAGAGCGGTAAAAGAGAGGAGATGTCTAAGTAACGGAAAGCAGTTAAAATCTCCCTCAGAGAACTATTACTCCATGGTTGGCACTTAAAAGAGAGATAATAATTTGTGTAGAAAGTGAGTTTGGCAGAGCTGTGGGAATAATATATCTTTTCCATCTTAAATATTATCTCCTTTTTGATGCTGAGTCTTTTTTATAATATTAACTATTCATATTATTTTTTCCTCCATGACCTTGACTCCCCTGTGGGAAATTATGAGCCTCATCTACCTATGTCTTGAATGGTAGGGTAATTTATCTTGTAAGGATGTCCTCTTTATTACTTAAAAGCTAAATCATTGGGGGAAAAAACCTAATACCACATTAGGAAGATGCAAAATCAATTGAGAGCATGAATAATTTCAGGAGGCAGAATATTTTAGAACGCAGTAAGATAGCCTATTGTCTGTCTCCTTCCAGTGGGGTTTTGAGAAAAAATGCAGAGAGCTCTATAAGGTAAGGTTATCTTAGACTGAACATTGATTTCTCCCCATGCAACACATTTACTTTACAACTGCATGCAGATACAATCCACAGCCTCATGACATTAAGCTTACCATGTGGCCAGCCACCACTTACTTAGCCATTAGGCTTTGATAACCGGCTTTCTCACTGCATAGTCTTTAGGCATTTATTTTTCTTTGCAATAACTTCTGGGAGTTCTTGTTTCCCCAGTATGCTGGTTGAAGTCAAGGAACTTGTTCTTACATAAAAATAAATAAGTTCCTGATACCTCAGATTTTTGTCTTTATAAATAAAATATCTTGGACTTTAACTCTCTGTATGAGATGAATCAGTGCTGTGCAAAATGTCTTTTAAACCTTCCCTGAGAGTCAGTCATATTTCCTTCTTAAGGCCTCTAAGAAAGCAGGGTATTGTAACTTCTCCCTCCTACCTAAGAATTTCAGAAAGGCAGAGATCACAACTCCTGATAACAACAGTAACACAACCTTCTTCCCTCTTTACTGTTCAACTAAAAAACAATGTCACAAATTCTTTTCTTAGTGGCACACCAGAGGTAGGTTTATTCCAAGGGTAGTGAATCTTAAACTCATGTGTTTCTTTTTTTTTGATAACACTGGGGTCACCACATGTGTTCATACTGACATGGGATCTTTAAAAATTTTTTAGCAATGTAATTTTGTTTTCTTATTCTTACTCTTTGAGATGATTTCTCAGATTGTGTACTTTTAGACTCCGTAAAACTCTTTTTTGACCATGACAAAACGAAGACCAGAATAGTATCTACAAAAACTTAAGCAAATCAGACATTTGGATTTCTGTGATTTAAATTTCTTACTAAAGAAGAGAAAATTCAAGCCCATAATAAGTTGGTTCACTTACCAGAAGGCCTAACCCGATTAGCTGCAAAATTAGGAATAGAAGTCAGTTGTCTTAATCTTAAAGATTTTTGAATATGCAATTGTAATTGCTGATCTTGATCTTTTCTCATTGTAAAATTTTATTATTATGGCATATTTTTATTTAGATAGAATCTTAAAGACTTCTTAATACTTGTATATTAAGTACTTTTACCATGCTTTTATGATATGCCCCTACTTTAGCATTTTTGACCTATCCTTCACTTTAACCTGATTTGTCTTAGTTCTCCCAAGTACCATGAGTAATAAAATACCAAAGATGATATTGGGGTTCAAACTGAAGATCAGAAATGCAAAGCAGCCATAGAGAGTTCTTATTTCTATCTTCAGCCTGACTGCAGACTACAATGCACTCCACCAAACTTTAGACTGCAAGCTGAACCCTGAGTTCCTGTCTCCTCCTGTCTTATATGCTGGAATTAAAGGTGTGCATCACCACTATCTGACCTCTATGTCTAATTAGTGTGGCTGCTGGGATTAAAGGTGTGTGCCACCACTGCCTGGACTGTATGGCTGACTAGTGTAGCTAGCTTTGCTTTCTGATTTTCAGGCAAACATTATTTATTAAAACACAGAAAATCACTAGACTCCCATACAGTTTCGCTTCTACTCTCATGACATATATACATGAATTTTTGTGTCTATCCAAAATCTAGGATCAACAAATGAGAATATTTTTATTGATTATTTGTTCTTCATCTTCTAAAAACTATATGTTCATTCCATGTGTCCATTTATTGATCTAGTTGTTGGATTAGTTGGTACTTTGATTTTGTAGTTTAAGGTCTATTCTAGATATTAGTTTATTAGATATGTAGTTAGTGAAGTTTTTTCCCCAAAGTGAAGGCTCTCTCTTCTTAGTCCTTTGCTATGCAGCATCTTCCGAATGTAGTGCCTTCTCACTTTCCCCATTTGACATCAATTTCTGAGCTTCTGGAATACTGTCACCAAGTCCCTGCTTAGAACTGTTTCATGAGATATTTTCTCTCTTGTCTTTCAATTAAATAGTTTCAAAATTTCTCTTACATTAAGGTCTGTGACCTATTTGGTGTCTTTTTTTTTTGGTACAGGGTGAAAGGCTGAGGGAATCTAATCTATTTTCTTCCTTCTGTATCTTTATAAAATAAAATCAACTAAAAGTTCTGATTCAGAGTATTCTGTAATTTATATTCTGCACATACCAATGGTTGTTGGTTGTATGGGAGACTTATCCTGAGGAAACATTACACACACACACACACACACACACACACATACACACACCACACACAGACACAGACACAAACACACAGACACACACAGACACAGACACAGACACACACACACACACACACACACACACCACTACCCCACTACCCACACTACTAACCCCAGAAATAGGATCCATAAGAAACCAAAGTAATTGCACAAAATTCCAACTTTGTGAATCAGAGGGTCTTATTGGAGTTGGTTTGGAGGATGCATGGGTAATTATTTGTAGCTGTAGGGTTGACTTAAGGTGTCTGCATCCCTAAAAAGTCCACGCCAACACGTTGACAAGGGTGGTGCCAAGCTCCTCCACAACTTGCAGGCAGTTGTTCAGGTCCAAGAGTCTCCTCCTTCAGCAGCTGTTTATTGCTTCTGTAACTCCAGGGAGGATATCCCTTGAATCTTGCAAGTTATAGGCTTCAGCTTTCCAGGACAGGATATGTAAATTTTTTTTTGTTTGTTTGTTTCCCTGAGGCTCATGAGCCTCCCTTTTCCATCCATCAGGAAGGAAGTTTTGATTTGATTTGGAGGAAAGAGTTACATCACGCAGGGCGGTGGTGGGGCATGCCTTTAATTCCAGCACTCGGGAGGCAGAGGCAGGTGGATCTCTGAGTTCAAGGCCAGCCTGGTCTACGAGAGCTAGTTCCAGGACAAGCTCTAAAAACTACAGGGAAACCCTGTCTCGAAAAAACCAAAAAAAAAAAAAAAAAAAAAAAAAAAAAAAAAAAGAGTTACATCACACCAACAAATGTGAAATGGAAAATAATAAGATATACATCAAGTAATTGAATTACTCTCTAAATTTGGTTACCTCAAAGCATAATCTGTTCTCATTTATTAAAATTCTTTTGTCATAATTACAATTTTAATTCTGTAAATAATTCCCCCACTCCCAACAATGTTCCTTTTTGTCTATCAAGAAAGTTTAGAAATAAAAATGTTTCAAGTTAAGACTATAAAAATCCTAATTTGATTTTAATTAAAAAGATAAATCATCACATCATAAGGTATTTTGGGCATTTGTTTGTTTAATTGACCATATGTTTATTTAAAATGGGAACAGGGTGAAAGACTGTAGTGGGACACTTATGTAGGCTCTGCAATTGGTTATTTGAAATTCTTTAACCTTAATTGACAAAATTATTATAATAGCCTTTTCTGTTCACACAAATAAGTTTAAAGTGATATTGAGTTTGGAGCTTAAATTTTGGGTTTCGCTAGGCTTTTAAAAGTCCTATGGCTTTAATTAGTATAATGATCTCAACATAGTTTTGAATATTTGGAGCATAATTTAGTGAAATGTATCATTAAATGATCCAACTGAATGTAGAAAAATTTCAAGTAGTGGTTTTACTTAAAATTCATCCAAATGGGCATATGTCTTGATTGCAGAAAAATACTGAGTCTTGGATATGAGAAATATTATAAGTTTTAAAGATAACTATGATACATAGAATAAGAGAAATATGAAAGTCATTTTGAGTAGATGAAAGGATTATGGGAAGTAATCCAAATTTCTGTAGATATTTTTAAAAGAAGAAGAAGAGAAATTTTGTTAAAATTCTTAATTCTTAAATTGTTAGGTCATGGGAAATGTTTTTTCCATATCTATTTACCTTTTTATCCCTTATATGTTACTTTGTAATGTAACATATGTTTAAATAAATAAAAGAAAAAATAGGAAAGCAAAGAATTTCAATATACATTTTATTCATGGTATATTTGTAACTGGCTCATTGGTATATCATCTAATTATCTGGAATGATGAACTAGACAGGAATCTTAATAAAAATAATGACACAATTCATCAAATCTGCCAAAAAACTTCAGTGACTTTAATACATACTTTTGTTTTATAAATCTATATAATAGTGATCAACTCTTACTTGCTAATGAAAATAATATATTATTCATTATTGTTTTAAAATGGATATTATAACCAACATTTATGAACACATACATAGAGATAAGACAATTATCTAAAACTACACCTGAATTGTAAAATTTTTTTTGTTTATGATTGGGGATACATGACAGGCATAAAGGATGTCTTTTGAAAGTGCTATATCTTTTAAAAAAAATTCTGTGCAAATTGAAACATTATTTAAAAGGTTTCAAAGAAATAAGATAAAATGTGATAAAAGGAAGTCTAATATATTGGGTTAAGTAATTGCTGTTAATATCAGATATCACACCCATTACAGTGACTTTGAAAATCTGTCTCTGCACATGACAGGCTGCGTGAAATGTGTTCTAGGAATGTTTATCTGTATTTAGATTGGTAGCCTTACTTAATGGGGTTAGAGACCACTCTTGTATCTATGAACACGACTTGACATTTCATATCACATAGTTCTCAACCAAATTACTTTTGAAATTAAGAGCTCATTTGAAGATTATGGCCCATAAAAACACTGATCAAGTTAGTGACATTGAGACCTTGTTCCAGAATTCTATAAGGTTGTATGAATTGAGTGAAGATTTTTTTCATTGTAAATATAAGATGTCATGTCTTTAGTAAAAAGCCTGAGCTGTTTGGCCAAACATTCTGTAATTAATATTAAGCCTCTGTGTGGTTATTTAGAAATGGCTGTGGGACGGGCGGGACAGAGAAACCTCTGTTTACACACCTCCTATAAATTCCATGTGGGGGAAAAGCGCCCCATTTAATTAATAGAATGACTAGTCTAAAATCTTACTAATTACCTAACAAAAGCTGTTTTGTGCAAGACCATTCCTAAAAGACACAACATAAAGCTCCACATAGAAATGAGCCTGGAATCCCCTGTAATAAAATGTCTGATAATAAAACTGCCATTCAGTGTCTCCACTGTTACCTTCCATGATTTATATTCCGAAAATGTGCTGGAAGATTGGAAAAGAAAATATCTAATTTAAAGTGATTTCTCTGAGATATTTTCTTTGGCATGTTGTTTACAAAAATATGAGATACTTTTTTCCCCCTAAACACTTGGAAATGTTTTTTTGATGGCTCTGCTATTACTGAAGTCTGGTTTTACTTCACTGTGCTCCAAGGACATACTTTGTGTTGCTTCTATAATTTTAAATTTGCTAAGCATTGTGCCTCTTCAGATATATTTTGTGTGCTTTTGAGAAAAATGCGTTCTGCTGTCCTCAGCTATCAGGCCCTATAATTCTCAGATCCTGAAAGTGTTTTATCAGGTTACATGTTTTATCAGTTTTCTCATCTGTAAATTGATAGTGAGTCATACAAATTTCTCTAAATACAATTCTAGATTTATGCATTTCTCCATGTAATAAGAAAATCGTTTGTCAGTTATACGCTAGAATGTTTCTCCATTCTTTTACCTTAACTTACCAATGTCCATATGAATTAGTTTTCTAGTAGACAAATATCAATTGGTTATTATGATAGGTTTAATATAAAATTGACTCTTAATTAATTACAACTGTATCTTTCACAACAAGAAAGATATTTAAGTATTTACACTAAATTCTATAATCGTTTACTCTTTCCTGTTTAGGTATACTCAACATTGCTTTCATATTCACTTTCATTGCCTTTTATTGTTTTAGCTTATTAATTTCATTTATTGACTTATTGGCTATTTTCTCACTAATACATACTTTGTATATGGCCATTCCAAGATTTGCTACACATATATTTAAAACAATCTGATATCACCCAATACATTAAACCAGCAAATGTATGGTGTATAAAATGTTATAACACATAGAAAATTCTTCTCTACTATTCCTTGGGTTGTTGTTGCATGCATCTTATGCAGTATCCACTCAATATATTGTTTGCTTTGTAGGTTTACAGTTACTTTGTATTAAAATTAAAATTTTTGTATTAAAATTTTGTATTATCTTGCACATATATGTTAGTTTGGCAATTTACAAATCAATTCTAGGTTACCATTCTTATCAACCCATATAATGGCATACCAGATCATCCATATCATGTAAACATTGAATCCTTTTAGAAAATTCCTTTTTTTTTTTTTGCTATTGGAGAGTAGAGGTTTTTTTTTTTTTTTTTTTTTTTTTTTTTTTTTTTTTTTTTTTTTTTTTTCGAGACAGGGTTTCTCTGTGGCTTTGGAGCCTGTCCTGGAACTAGTTCTTGTAAACCAGGCTGGCCTCGAACTCACAGAGATCCACCTGCCTCTGCCTCCCGAGTGCTGGGATTAAAGGCGTGTGCCACCACCGCCTGGCTAGAGTTTTGTTTTAAAATGTGTTTTTATAATAGGTTAAAGATATATATTTTTATATATTGTCTATACTACTTGGTTTGTTGTAAATGTGAAGATGATAATCTTTTATATCTTAAGTTTCCTGCTGAAATCAGAAGTATAATTAAGTTAAAGAAAACTTAAAGAAAAAATATGAAAAAACTCTGTTATGAGAAAAATTATATAATATTTGTAACAGGATACTCTAAAACACTATTATTTGGTGGAAAATATTCTTAGTGGGCAATTTCTATCCTTACCCATAATGCTGAATCTATGTGACATTGTACACATACACACACACACACACACACACACACAGATTCAAGTGTACATAAATACAAATACACAGGTTTCAAGCATACTTTCACACACAAGCATCACACACACCTATGTATAACACATATATACACAAGTTCTTCAAACACTCATGCACAAACACAAAGAGAGGTTTCACATTCAGATGAGTACAAACAGGCTTCAGATATACATGTATATGCACTTGAGCACATTGGATTTGTATTTCTATAATGTCTACCAGCTTCCTGAGAAGTGAAAAATACTGTTGTTGAGAAGAAATGAAGCCCTGTGGTCAATAACTGAGAGCTGGTTTCTGACAAATCCTGGACTTTGGGGGACTGTGTTATGTTGCTCAGTTTAGCCCCAAATTTGCTGTTCTTTAACTTCTGTCTGAGACTTGAGTATATGTCAGAATTTCTGACAGATTATTTAAGAAAATTACTGCTCTTGATTAGAAGTGAATTATAAAAAGCTATTTGACATTATCTAAAGAAACCTAGGTTCTATATTTATGAATAACAAAAGAATTAACCTTGCTTTTTCATATCAGTAAGGTTGTATTTAGCAAGCACATCTCAGTAGAGTGTATGATTGAGCTTAACAAAAGTTAAGAATGAGATAAGGGTTTACTTCAGAGACCACAGAGATTGTCTCAGACAGCCAAAGACACTACATAAAATCTAGACCTAATCATTATAGCACATATTGACTTAAAGGTCTTTGTTTTATATGTCAAGTTTTAACATCTCATACCTTACTAAAGGAAGGGATTTCTTTTCATCATTTTGATTTTAAAAATAGGGAGTAATGCCTTTACAAAAATCCTCAAACCCTCTTCAAAGTCTTAGTTGAGAGCAAACTTTTCTTCTGTTTGCTTATTGCAATAAAGAAGAGGAAGTTGAGATCATTTAAACAGAAAAGTGTATGGCATGAGATTTGCAGTTCCAACTTTGGAGATACTCAAGTGATCTCCTGGGTATACTAGGGGTGGTTGGGATGAGAACATGAGGGATCAGGTTAGGGAGTGGATGGGTGGGGAGGGTACTGAAAGAGATGTCTTGATATGGGGGTTATTTCAGGGTTAGGTAGAAACCTGGTGCAAGGGAAATCTCCATGAATCTACAAGGAGGAATCCAGCTAAGACTCCTAGCAATAGTGGAGAGGATGCCTGAACCAACCATCTATTGTTATCAGATTAGTTAAAGATCTTGAAAGTTTACAATGATTACAGTTAAGTCCCAAAATCAAGGGAAGGAAAATGTTCTGAATTGCTTGTAATACAAGCCTACCACCTCAGAGACATAATGTAGGTTCACATCACTGAGGTATTTTTACATACCATGCCATAGAGGACATAATTGCTGCTCACAGCATCAGCGTCCTCTTCTTTTACCCCCTTTCCTGAATGTACAGTCCAGGAACTAGGACTTTACCTTCTTTCCAGGTTTTTACACAATATAGGATGCTTTGGGGTTGGGAGAATTTGAACTGATCGGTATCATGTGTCCTACTAACAAAAGTAAGCAGTAGATTTGGTGTGATATAAATGGCTGAATCTTTGTTAAATGTGTTGATAAAAGGTTTACCACAGAAACCAAAACCTGACAAAAGTTAATTTTAAAAATAAATAGTTATCATTTAAATCTCTCATACATTGGGAAAGCATAAAAGCATATATATCTGTGTATATATATACATATATTTATAATTATTAAAGTGCAACATGAGATAAAAGGGTTTTTGAAGCAGTGACTTGAAAGCAAAAAGTTTGAGCAAATAATGAATTTATAAAAAATATTAAAAAGAACTCATATGACTAGAAAACAGGTGACATAGAGACAAAAGTAATGACAACAACTTGAGATAATTATGCCTATGAAAAGGGAAAAAGGATAATAGTCATTTACAAATCATAACTGGGACTTAACATTAGAAAGGTTACTAATTATGAAACAGATAATCAAGTCATGAAATACAACCAAATGGAGCAATTCTTTTTCAAATTTTAGAGATGATCCAACTGTTCCACAAAGCCAGATTTCTAAGGCCTAGATCAATGAATCTTCCTGACCCTCCCACTCAGGCACATTCCCCAATGTCCAGATCCAGCCCATGTCCCAGATCCAGCCCATGTTCTACATCCAGTGCCCTGTCATAGTTTGGCTGCACCTGCCTTATTTGTAACTAACTATGTATATTTCCAGCCAGACTCCTCCCTATTTAACTCCCAAACCCAGGTCTCTCCCATGACATAACCAACCTTGCAACCAAACAAGATCTAGTGGCACACTCTAGGTTTAGATCAGGAAACGCACCCTTTACACCAGCCAGTCCCTCTGTCAACTGACTTCATTTACCCAAGCCATTTCCAACCTCTAGGCCAAACCCTCCCACACATCCTCTCCTCTGCCTCTTTTATACCCATAAAAAATTGTTTTATAAGGCAGAAACATCAGACTATCACTTAAATTCTCAATAGAGACGATGAGATATTCAGAAGGACCTGGAAACATATTGTCCAAACTCTGAGATCCAACAGATGCTAGCCTAGAATACAATACCCTGTAAGCACCAGCGCTTACTTACCAAACCACTGCCTCCTGATATGTTGTTCAGTGGGAATTAAAACTACGCCAGGTTAGAGGGATCTCAGCAAGACTGAAACTGAGACAAGTTTATTTCAAGCATCCAGACATTTTATACTCTTATCAGAAACAGAATACAATGGCAGTTGCCAGAATGAATACATGGTGGTTGTTGGGAAACAAAGGCAGGTGAAGACTAGACAGGGATTATAAGATTAATGTCTAAAACTAATTGTTTCTCCAAAGTCCTACATGGTTCAGTGACTTCCAAGTCACACAGAGAAACACAGGCTTCACTGCCTGAGGACGTACCTCAATTTCTCAGGAACTAAAAGGCACACAGTGCCTCAGAAGCTGTGGACTCTAACCTGTAATACCTATGACCAAGTCAGCTAGACCAGGACACTCAATGATTCCCTCTAACACCCAACAAAATTATTAGTCACAACAGATAAGGAAAAATATTCTGTGATAACACCAAGTTTAAGCAACATCTATTTACCAATCCAACTCTACATTAGTCAGTAGAAGGAAAATTTTAGTCTAAAAAGGTTAACTACATTCAAGTAAACACACGGATAAATAACCCCAAACAAGTAAATTCAAAGAGGAGGATACACAACATAACACAAGAATAAGAGAAATCAACAAACACTGCTCACTGATAACTAACATTAATAGTCACAGCT
Organism: Arvicola amphibius; assembly: GCF_903992535.2. NCBI lineage: Eukaryota > Metazoa > Chordata > Mammalia > Rodentia > Cricetidae > Arvicola > Arvicola amphibius. The sequence goes on along the minus strand of NC_052054.1, from coordinate 97,255,451 downwards.
CTCCAATAAGAAGACATAGACTATCAGATTGCATTCAAAATCAGGGTCAATCCACCTGCTGTATCCAAGAAATACACCTTGCCATCAAGAATAGACATCACCTCAGGTGAAGTAACGGGGAAAGGTGTTCTAGACAAATGATCCCAAAGCAGGCAGGTGTAACCATTTTAACATATGGCAAAATCAACATTAAATAAAAACTAATCAGAAGAGATAAGAAAAGGAGACTACATACTCAGTAAAACACCCACCAAAAGGATGTTGGCATCCTAAATGTTTATGCACCAAAACAAGCAGACTGAAGTCCACAAAAAAAAAAATCACTCATATTGCTAAAATCTCATATCAATGGGCTTTGTGTGACTTCAAAACCCCACTCTTGACAATAGATATGTCAACCAGACAAAACTAATAAGAGAAACTTTAGAGTCAAATAACATCATAAATCAAATGGGCCCAGAAAAATCAACAATTTCAATAAGAATTAATTTCATCATTCCTGAGATTATTTTAGTAAATTGTTACTGAAGGAACATATCCTAATTCTCTTCAGGAAGCCATAAACACTGTGGCATCTAAACTATATAAGACCTAGCCAGGAGTTAAAATTACAGAATTATGTTCCATATGAAAGTATATGCAAAATTTCTCAGTAATTACAAACATACTCAAGATAATATAAAAATGATTATATATGATTATCAAGTAGGCTTCATCCCAGAGATACAGGGTTTCTTTAACATTCATAAACTGTTAAGAGAATTTTACCAAATATACAATTCAAAGATAAAAACCACAATAGTCTCATTAAATACAGAAATAGGTAAAATCCAATATCCTTTCATGTTATAAGTCCTAAAGAGACTAGGTTTGCAGTAGACAAATCTTGGCATAATGATGGCAATTTACAGCAAGCCACTAGCTAACATCAATGTAAGTGGAGAGAAACTAAAAGCATTCCAAATAACATAATTCAATACAGTACTTGACGTCTTAGAGAAATGGAACAACTCAAGGATACTTAAGGGATACAAAAGGAAAGGAAAAAGTATCTCTCTTTGTAGATGTTTGATTTTATACATAAAATACCCTAAAAATCCATCAGGAAACTTCTATAGCTGATAAACACTTTCAGCAAAGTAGCAGGATAAAAATTAACATATCAGAATCAGTAGCATTCTTACATACAAATGACAAACTCTGAATAAAATTAAAAATGTAACACCTTCTACATTACCCTCAAATATGTGTGTATCTATGTGTATGTATGTATGTACATATATTGACAAATTCTAACCAAGTAAGCAAAATAGCTGCCTTCAATGAACAATGAAATTAAAGAATCCATCAGGAGACAGAATATCTCCCAAGCTCAAGGCTTGGTAGAATTAGTAGAGTGAAAATGGCCATCCTATCAAAATAATATTCTGATTTAATGCAATCCCCATTGATATTGCAACATAATTCTTCACAAAATTTGAAAATATAATTTTAAACTTCATATGAAAACAGAAGAAACTTTGGAGAGCTAAGACAGTCCTGAATAATAAATGAAGTATTGAAGATATTACCACCTTCAATCTCAAATTATACTGTAGAACCATAGTAACAAAAACAGCATGGCTTTGGCATAAAAACAGGCTCATTAATCAGTGGAATCAAAGTGAAGACAAGGACACAAATCAAATGTTTACGGACACCTGATTTTTGACAAAGAAGCCAGAAATATGCTCTGGAGAAAAAAAAAACCAGCATATTTAACAAATTGTGCTGTCCAAACTAGGTAGCTGGAAGTAGAAGAATGCAAGAAGATTTATATTGATCACCCTGCACACAACTCAATGACAAATGGATCAAGGACTTCAACATAAAGCCAAACACACTGAATCTGGTAAAAGGGAAGCAGAAAATAGTCTTGACCTCATAGCCACAGAAAAGACTTTCTGAAGAGAACACAGATACCACAGGCACTAAGGCAAACAACTGATAAAAGGTACCTCATGAAACTGAAAATGTTATGTGTGACAAAGAATACCAGCATTTGGACAAAGCTGCAAGCCACGGAATGGAAAGGTGTTTACCAACTACATATCTAATAGATAGCTATTATGAAAAATATTTAAAAAGCTAAAAAACCCACTTGTCATGATAAAAACAAATAACCCCAACTAAAATGGGATACAGATCTAAACAGAGAGCTCTCAAAAATGAAATACAAATTACTCAGAGACACTTAAAGAAACGTGCAACATCCTTAGTCATAAGGGAAATGATAATCAATGTTTCTTTGAGATTTCATCTTACCCCAATCAAAATGGCTGAATGAATTACACAAATGACAATTCTTCCTGGCAAGGATGTAGGAAAAGGGAGACACTTAGCATTTCTTTTCTTTAAATACTAGAATATCTTACTAAGCACTTACATGTTTGAAAAGATTTTCATTTCATGAGTACTTGAAAAATTTGCTTTTTGAAAATCACATATTTTTTAAAAAGTATTTTGCATTTCAATCACAGTTTTTGCCTCCCCCACCCCTTTTTCTGATCCTTTTGCCTCCCCTGAGCCCATCCTATATCTACTCCTCCCTACCTGTAGAGGCTCCCATGGGGAGTCAACAAGATCTGGCATATTAGGTTGGGCCAGAACCAAGCCTCTCGCCATCTGCTTTAAGGCTGAGCATGGCATGTTACCATAGGAAACGGGCTCTAACAAGCTAGCTCATGAACCAGGGATAGAGACACTTAGTATTTCAGTTAAAAGTGAAAACTTGTACAGCTAATATGAAAATTATAGCAATATGTCAAGATGATAGGAATAGATTTACCTCAGGATCCAGCTTGCCAGTCTTGGACATATAAAGAAAGGACTCCATACCCTACTGTAGAGATACTTGATCATCAGTGTTCATTGCTACTCTATTCATAATAACCAGAAACTGAAAACAGACTAGATATCTGTCAATGGATGAATGGATAATGAAGATGTGGTGCATCTGCACAATAAATTATGATTCAGCTGTTAAAATATCAAAATTATGATATTTATGGGTAAAGTATTGGAGCTAAAAAATCATCCTGAGTGAATTAGCTCAGTTTCCAAAGGATAAATATTGAGTGTTTTCTGTATGTGTATATGTTAGTTTAAGGCCTTTAAAAGGTGTGCTACACAATTCACATAACTACAGTGGCAAGGTATAATGTAAGAAACTGGAGGCAGGGAATATATGAATAACAGTAAGAAAAAAAGAACACAAGTCCTATATAATAGAAAATATACAATGAATAATTTGAAAATTATGTAATGCCAAGTAATGCCAAGAGAAATGCAAATTGTTAAAAGACTGCAACAGACAACCCAAACTAATATAGCCAGTAAAATATAAGGTGCTACTGAAAACACGAAGAACACTAAACATCAAAGCAAGGACCACAATCAACACACATAAATTTCAGTAATAATTTTTAATATCAATGGCCTCAATTCTCCAGTGAAATAACACAGACTGAGTGGATCAAAAAATAAAATTCATCTCTGCATTGTCCATAAGAAATGCAATTTTGCTTTAAAGCTAGGTACTGCCATAGAATAAAAATGATGTACAAAAAGTTCTGTAGTCAAATGGATTGAGGAATCAAGTAGGCATCACAATCCTAATATGTGACCAAAATGACTTAAAATTAAATCAATTCAGAAGAGATTAAGGGGGAACTTCATTCTAGCCGAGGTGATGTTACTGCCATATACAAATATGCCGCAAACTCTGGTGCTACCCCCAATTACAAAACAAATTATATTACTGGATTTAATGACATAGGTTAGCATCAACCCATTAATAGTAGGTGTTTAATGTCCATTTTTCCCACTAGATAGGTCATCTTAAAAAATCAAACAATCTCCTGAAATAATTAACATAATACATCAAATACACTTAACAAACATCTATGTTTTATTACATTCAAACATCAGAGAAAAATCATGTAAGAAAAAGAAGAAAAAGGCTAATCTCCCTAATGAACATAGATTCAAAATGTTCAATAAAATTTTTGCAAACAGAGAGCAGGCACGCATCTAGAAGATTTTCCACCCTGCTAAGTTGGTTTTGAACCTATAGTACAGGGATTGTTCAACAAATAAAAGTCAATAAACAATAAATCTTTTAAATGACCTTAGAAACAAAAAAAACCCCACAGAATTATTGTAATAGTTTCAGAAAAGGCCTTTGACAAAAATCAAGATATCCCTAGATAAAAGTCATAGAGCATGTAGGGAGTAGGGATAGAGATCATACCTCAACATGCTAACAGTTTAGTGTGAGAAACCCATAGCCAATATTATCCTAAACGGAGTAAAACTTGAAGCAATCTCATTGAAATCAGAAATGAAGCAAGGCTGTACTTCATTCCCACACCCTCTTCAAATTTGTACCGGAAATACTAGCTGGATGAATAGGTAAGAGAAAAAGATGAAAGGTGTAAAAGTAGGAAAAATAAACTACGCGCTGCCTATTTGCAGATGTCATGATATTTCATGTCTTAGATAGGGATTCTATTGCTGTGATAAAGCATCATCAGTAAAAGCAACTTGGGAGAAGGAAGAAAGGGTTGATTCTGTTTTCACTTCCAAGTTACATTTCTTAACTGAGGCAAGTCAGGGCAGCAGCTCACTCACAGCAGGAACCTGGAGACAGGAGCTGATGCAGAGGCCACAGAGGAGTGCTGCTTACTAGTTTGCTTTTTATGACCTCCTCGCTTGCTTTTTTTTTTTTTTTTTTTTTCTTGGTTTTTCGAGACAGGGTTTCTCTGCAGCTTTTTTTTTAGAGCCTGGCCTGGAACTAGCTCTTGTAGACCAGGCTGGCCTCGAACTCACAGAGATCCACCTGCCTCTGCCTCCCGAGTGCTGGGATTAAAGGCGTGTGCCACCACCGCCCGGCCTCGCCTGCTTTTTTATAGAATCCAGGACCACCAACCCAGGGGTGGCATCACCCACAATGGGTTGGGCCCTATATAATCAATCATTACTTAGTAAAATGCCCTATGTGCTTACCTATATCCTAATTTTATGAAGACATTTTCTAAATTGCATTTTCTCCGCTAAAATGACTCCAGCTTGTCAAGTTGGCTTAAAATAAGCTAGCATGAAAAATGTTAGATATCTCAAAAGAACTACCAAAAATCTAGAAATGATAAACTCAGAAATATGGCAGAATACCAAATAAACATGTACAAATCAATAGTTTCTCTATACAACCACAACTAACGTGCAAAAAAAGAGATCATGAACACATCTCATTCTCAATAGTGTCTAAGAAAGTAAAATATCTAAGAATAAAACTATTCAGCTAAATGAAGGGCCTCTTTAAATGAAAGTTCACACTTCCAACGATACAGAAAATAACATTACAATATGGGAGGGCATCCCATTATCATGGATTAACAGAGTTAACATTGTGAAAATGAGCATTGTACAAAAAGCTATTACAGATTGAATGCAAATCCAATAAAAGTTCCTATCACAGTTTTTCAAAAACAGAAAAAAACTGTACTAAAATTCATATAGAATCACAGTTGTTTCCAGTTAGTCAACACAATGCTCAACAACAGAGCAATGTTACAGGAATAATTACTACAATTCTTAATATTTAAGAGCCACAGTAATATTAACAGCATGGTACAGCAATACAAATAGACATACAACCATTGGGACAAAACTTGAAGACCCAAACATGAATACATTTCATTTTAACCACTTAGTTGGCAAAGACATGAAAAAATAAAATAAAATAAAACACAAAATGAAGGAGGAAAAATTTCTTCATTAAATGGGACTGGGGAAATTGGATATTCATATGTAAAAATGAAATTAGATCTAATATTATGTACAGAATTATCTCCAACTGAACAAATTTAAGTCTATTACTTAAAACAGTGAAACTCTTAGAAGAAAATATAGACTGTACCTACATGACAGGTGTAGGAAAAGACTTCTTCTTCTTTTTTTTTTTTTTTTTTTTGATTTTCGAGACAGGGTTTCTCTGTGGCTTTGAAGCCTGTCCTGGAACTAGCTCTTGTAGACCAGGCTGGCCTCGAACTCACAGAGATCCACTTGCCTCTGTCTCCCAAGTGCTGGGATTAAAGGCGTGAGCCACCACCGCCCGGCTAAGACTTCTTTTTTTTTTTTTTTTGAGGTTAATTTTTTTTTTTTTTTTTTTTGTTTTTTTTTTTTTTTTTTTTTTTTTTTTTTTTTTTCGAGACAGGGTTTCTCTGTGGCTTTGGAGCCTGTCCTGGAACTAGACCAGGCTGGTCTCGAACTACTGAGCTCCACATTTTTCTCTGCTCCCCTTCAACGCTCTCCCAAGGTCCCCATGCTCCCAATTTACTCAGGAGACCTTGTCTTTTTCTACTTCCCCTGTAGATTAAATCTATGTATGTCTCTCTTAGGGTCCTCATTGTTGTCTAGGTTCTCTGGTGCATTTATACAATGGAGTACTACACAGCAGAAAAAAACGACATCTTGAATTTAGCAGGCAAATGGATAGAGCTAGAAAACATCATTTAGAGTGAGGTAACTCAGACCCTGAAAGACAATTATCACATGTCCTTACTCATAGGTGGTTTTTAAACATAAAGCAAAGAAAACCAGCCTACAAATCACAATCCCAGGAAAGGACTTCTTGAGTAGGATTCCACTTCCTTTAGATTTGAAGGAACAATTGGCAAGTGAATTCACAAAATAAAACCTTTCTGCATAGCTAAAGAAGCAATCACCTAGGAGATCAAGAAGCACTCAGAATGGGAGAGAAACTTGCCTTGCTATGTATCTGACAGAGAATATATGTTCTTAATAAATAAAGAATTAGAAAAAATAGAGTTTAAAACGGAAAGCCAACAAACAAGACCCCTGACCCATTCAAAAAACAGGTGTGTGACCTGATTAGGAATTCTCAAAGAAGAAAACAATAGCTAAAGTATATGTCAAAAATATTCATTGTTCCTAAAAATAGGGAGATGCAAATAAAAATGACTTTGAGATTTCATCTTACTCTAGTCAGATGCACAAATACTATATTCACATTTTTTTGCAATTTATTCTTTTCTTATCAGTTCCTCGCATATTTCTCCCAACTCCCTAACCAATTATTGACTTCTTTGTCTTTAACTGAATACAACCTAATGAATCCATTTATTGTGGCTCATACATGTACTTATTTGGGGTTGACCACTTAGGATTGGATAGCCCTAGGGAAGGCAGACCTTTCCTCTGTCCGCAGCCATTGATTGTCTGTAGGTCTTCATCTAGGGATGGAATCCTCGAGATTTTCCCACTTGCATTGGCAATCACTCTGAGATAGCACCTCATAAGCTCTCAGTTATAACTTTGGCACAAGTTTCTAGTTCATTTTGATAAACCTTTGGCAATTTAGAAACCATTCATTAACATTCTGCAGTTTTCTAGTGAAACATTTTCCAACTTCTATAAAGCTGGTATTAAAGCCAGCTATCCATGCTATTCATTTTTTCTGATGCTTTTCCCTTCCTGTCAAATTGGATTCTTTCTGTGGATCTATCTAGTTTATTTCTTTATCTCAGTCATGCTACTACGTTCAAAGTGATGAAGTTTTAATTTTGGGTTTTGTTTTAGTGGTCGTTTGATTTTAGTTTCCAGTTATAGAATTTCAAATCATAAAATTTCCATTCCGGTTACAAGGAATACTTTGATTCTTTATCCAGTGTTGAATTATCTTGGGTCGATAAATATTAGGCTAACTACAAGATAGACCAATTATATTTTTCTTTATTATAAGGGGCAAACTCAGGAAACAGGAAAAAGAATTCCAAGCTCAGCTTTGTAGATCAGAAACCACAGAGAGAGAGAGAGAGAGAGAGAGAGAGAGAGAGAGAGAGAGAGAGAGAGAGAGAGAGAGAGAGCGCTAACCCTGGGCTGCCTGGTGTTTCCCTCCCAACACAGAAAAGTCATGCCCCTAACTTGGTCCCACCTCTTAAAGTTCATTGGCTGACAGAGAATCCCCATCAATCCAGTTTGTTACTTTTCCAAGACTCTCCATTTAATTCTTTCCCATCATATCAGTAACTGGTTGAAATATTTTTACAAAATTCTGATTTAAACTCCTCTCAAAAAATTAAACATTTTTTTATCTTGAACTTTTATAATTTTCTTTTGATGAGATGCATATGTTAGCTGACTCCATTCTCTTTAAGGGCTTCTTCACTGGATACATCCTTCTCCTGTTTATAATGCAGCAGTGTTTTTATTGTTCCCTGTCTGAGAAGCATGGATGATCTGTTAAATGCTGACCTCTTTCCCCTGCTGTGTGTCTTCATGTAACAGTTTCTCACCCACGGATAATAAATTTGCTACATGCTCTGATGACGGCAAAAAAAAATAATAATTTTCTTTTACAACTTTCTTCTGATATTTTTAAGCAATGAAATTTTGGAGGCTTTGCTATCCACCTTTAATGTGAGATTGCGTGTGTCTTACAGTTGCTATAGAGCATGTTGTAATGTTTATTATTATGACAGAAAATCATCCAGTTGGCTGAAACAATGAGTTCTGAAGTCTCGAACAACAATGTGAATATTGTCTTTAAATATTTATTATACTGTTCTGTGCTGTTGTATACGACCTGCCTAATCTGTGTTTTCAGCAGCGATTTATATCATGGTTCATTTTTCAATGTGTCTGCAGCACCCCTTAAATAAGATTCACATATGTACAGCTAAGCATCAAATTCTGGAGTCATACATGATTTTCTGGGTTTGCCACACATTTGTCTCCATACACGTTCATCTGTATACGCAGACTCATTTCAGAACATTCCCCCCCATCCTTTGGAAAGAAAAAAATGAGTTTTCATTTAATTGGAACTTCCACAAATTAGTTACGTGTGTGAAGCTAGCTTAACGGGATGAGAAAAGAGAAAGGGATTCAACATCAATACAATATGGAGGTTTCTATCCCCTTGGTACCAGGATCTCTGAGAGAATTAATCTCTCTCCTCCAGGATTTTATGTACTCCAGCTGCCTGTGTATGCTGCAACTGCTCCTCCCTCATTTACGAATCTGGGGTATAAGGAAAACAATAATGGGTTTGTCCACTATCAATTTCCTTTCCTTTGCTCCCCTAACTTAAAAATGACCTCATTTGGTCAAAGCCTGCATATACTCTCAGGTTCCAGAATCATTAGGTTCAGCCAAGTGTCATAGCAGGAACATGATGACTAACTCTTGTCTACTTTGTGGGTAATTCCTCAGAGATTTCCAGTAGCTTCCATATTCATTCTAACCTGATGTTATAGCTGCAGTTAGTGGCATGCAGATGCCAATGTGTTCACATCCACCTTACCTGGAACCAGATGCATTCACCTTGTTTATTACTCAGTCATGCACGTACTTTTAACAATCACCCTAATATCCGATTGTGCAATATCAATTCATCTATTTCAATCTCCTGTTTTTCACTGTCCTGGATGGAAGATCAGTTATGGTTGAAACTTCCAACAATCTAGACTTTCAATTCTGAAAAATATCTGTGAAGTTTGAAACTTTTATTCTTTGGGGACAAACTGTGTAAAACAAGGCAAAATGTTCTAATGCTTCAAACCCAAATGATTTTATTTAAAATGAATCTGAATCACATTTGAAAGTTCAGTAACTTCTCTATGGTATGTTAAACTTCTATCATTTTATTTTTTCTTCATAAAAAACCACATTCTGTTTCATGAAAAAAAGAAAACTTGTTAGATGTGCTGAAGCCAAACTCATTTGGTTTATTGGAGCAAATCTGTATCATTCTTATTCTGTTCTTAACTCCATACTTACTGAGACATAGTGATATAGTAGATCAGCCGTGTGGTGAGCATTTGCCTTGTGACAGTGATCAAATTCTTCTATGATTCCTTTATTCCTCCCTCCCTGCTTCTATCCCTCTTCCCTCTTTTCTCTTTCTACCTCTCCCCATCCCTCTCTCTTTCTCTCTCTCATTATCATATGCACACATGTGAGATGATCTTTAAACAATTACTAGATCAATGCGGTTATATTCCAAAATGCCAGAAAAGTTTACTTCATAGGTAAAAAAGAATAAAATTTATGTTGTGGAATGATTATCAAAATAAGGATTAGGACACAGGTACATCTTGTATAAATAAATTTCAATTTTGGAACCAAAACTTTCTTTAATTAAATTTGGTAGCAATTTTCAAAACGGTGCTTTTGTTTTCAGAAATTCTGTCAGATTTTTACTGAGAATAAATGGATACTTTACAAATTTGTTGTAGCTTTCAATATAACACCTTGAATAAATGCCCTTTCCCAAGCCTCACACCATCACTGTCTTTCCAAAGTTCTTTAGTTAATCTGAAGACTCACCTTATTTGCTATTTGTGTCCCAGTATAAAACCATTGAAATATGAAAAAGTATCACAGCAGTTGTAGCAAATTTGTTTCTACATAAGGTTTTGTTTGAAGAGTTTGGGAACATAGTTTATGCAAAGTACCTTGAGGGCACTGCAATAGTTTCTCTGTAGAGTATGGCTATCAGGCATATCTTCCGTGGAATGTGGTGAGAATTTGGAGTATGCAAAGTAAAATCTGGACATTTGTTTTTGTACTGAGAGGTTGACTGTGTTCTCCACTTTGTCATCTATTGAGATTACAGGCATCAAAATAACAGTTATACTGCCACATAATCAGCTCTGTAAAGGTAAATTTGTTTGAAATTTGAAATGCAATTCACTGTGTGAAATAGGCAAGTTGGCCATGCGTTGTCATAGAGCATAAGCAAGCCGTCTGTAGAAGTAGGTAGGTCTACATAGTGTCATATTATAATCTAAAGACTTGTAATGAAACAAGTTATTATGTAGTGATATTAGTTATATGACAGACTGAGGTTTTTTTATTCTCTGCAATAGAATGTATCTGATATTGACTCCCTCTTGTTTTAAGTCATTGGCTGCGATAACTATCACTGGTGTCGTGCGCACTACAGAAGGTCTATTGTCTAAGACTCTTACTGTGGCCAAGCAAATCTGCACTGTATCTGATACTTAGACTGAAGAATTCTCCTTGAAAATAACAAGCTATTCATCTAAGAATATTGTTTTTGCATTATATTTCATTACATTCTGGTGTTAAAATTGTTATGTGAGCAGGTCCTGGTTTTGTCTACCAATAATATTCAGAAGAAGCCCTGATAATGTTGACTTCTGTTTCCCACCCTTTCTAAAAGCACTTGGTGCAGTTAGTAGATAGAACTAAGATTCAATAGAAACAAAACAGTCTTCTTGGCACTCTGACTGTAACAGCTGGATGCACTTAGCAAGGGCACTTTTCTGTTCCTAAAATTAGTTAAAATAAGACAGAGATTAAGCCTGCCAGGTAAGTACATCTCCAGTCCTTACTTAGGGAGAAAGAGAGAAAGCTGTTTTCTGCTCAATGAAGTGAAGCAGGTTAGTATTTCCTAGACATGAAGAAAGCCTAAACACCTGGGATCACCTCAGTGAAGAAATGACAATAATTCAAGGAAGCAATTCAAGAAATTGCTTTTCTGTGAGGACCATAGTAGATATGGGATGTGAAGATGAGCCATTCTTGTGGTTTTTCTTCCTGCCTCAGTTGAGAGAGACAATTTTACCTTTACTTAAAAGATCTATCCTAAGATGACAGATACTGAATAATACCAAAATACGCTGACTTTAACCAAGTAATCAGATTGTTATGCTGAATGTTGCTGCTAACCTGGCAGCTGGTGCTTTCTATCTGAGTTGGTTGAACCCAAGGGATTCATATAGTCTCCTAACATCTGTCTCCCTGTTTCTTACCTCCTCTTGTCTTCACCAGTCCTTACTCTGCATGGTTGACTTCACTACTTATTGAGTATTATATCCACTCTGCTTATATGAGCCCCCTCTCAGTTTATCATTCCTCCTATGCAAATAAGATGGCCTAGCTGTAAACCTTCTGGAAATGCATTGGCTCATTTTCTGCCAATGTATATGAATGTCTCCCATGAGACGATTTATAGTGAATAGAATTCCACCCATGGTTCTGGAGACCATGAGGCTAAAGGTTTAAGTATAATGCATGGATAAGGTCTTCCTGCTAATGAGACCTCCACAAAAAGTTCTGGTTTGTGCAGGGTTGCACATGCTGAAAAGTTAGCTTCAATAAACACGACGCTGAAGTATTTGTGTGTTCAGACTTGGAGTCCGTTTGGAACACAGTAGCATAGTTGAGTCATGTGGTGACTCTCGAACTCTAGTTTTATTTTGGTTTAGAATTTTTTAAAAATATGTTTTAAAAATTGCATTTGTTTGTGTGTGTGTGTGTGTGCTTGTATTAGTCAATGTTCTGTTGCTCTAAAGAGACACCATGACCGTGGCAGCTTGTGAAAAGAAAAAATTTAATTAGGACTTGCTTACATTTTCAGAGGTTTCATCCATTGTCATCGTGGTAAGATGCATGATGGTATGTAGGCAAACATGGTGCTGGAGAGAAAGCTGAGAATTTTACATCAGACCCTCAGACAACAGAAAGAGAGAAACCTCAAAACTCACGCCCAGTGACAAATATCCCCTAACAAGGCCACACCTTCTAATTGTTTCCAATAGTGCCACTCCCCAGTGACTAAGTATTCAGATTGATGAGCCTATGCGGGCCCTTCTCACTCTAACCATCACAAGGTATGTGTGTCACAGCAAACATGGCTTTCAGGGGACAACTTGTGAAGGAGTTCTCTCCTTCCACTGTGTCAATATAAGGCATCAAAACCATGTCTTCAGGCTTGGTGGCTGGCAACTTTGCCCACTGAACCTGCATTTCATCCCAACTTATTTTTTGTTTCTAGAAACTTCCATATGGATTTTCACATGGCTGCACAATTATTTTCTCAGTTAGTCATGAATAATGGCTCTTCTTCTTCTTCTTCTTCTTCTTCTTCTTCTTCTTCTTCTTCTTCTTCTTCTTCTTCTTTCTTCTTCTTCCTGTTTTAGGTACTCACTAGCTTAGGTTGTCATTTGCTTTTCGTTTGTTTTCTTTTTTTACTGTTAAGTATTTTGACTAGAATAATATGGAAACAATAATTTTGAATTTCAAATTGGTTTTAATTTGTATTTCTCTGGTGGCTAAAAACATTGAATATTTTTTTTTACAATGTTTATTTGCCACTTGTGTTTGTTATTTTCAGAATCATATGTTCAGCTTGTTAGCTCATTTACTAATTTGAATAATTGGGGATTGGTATGTTTACTTTTTCCTGATTTTTAGACAGTTCTAGATACTAGTTCTCTGAATTACAACTAGAAAAAAATTCTTTCTCATTGTGTGGCTTGATTGCTCTTTATTCACAATCTTGTTTGCTGTGCCTTCAGGTAAACCTTTCTCAAATCTTGGAATTATTTCTTGTGCCATAGAAGTCCTATGAATTTACAGTTTTACAAGTACTGTTTGTGGAAATCTTGTCTTTTTTGAGAGCCTTTTCTAAATTAAGTGGTTGTAGCTCTGTGAATTAGTTTATCCATCTTCTACTTTATTCTTTTTGGAATATTTATTTTTATTATTTTTATATTTTTATCTCTTTTTATTGATTTTTATTGAGTTCCACATTTTTTTCTGCACCCCTCCCTGCCTCTCTCCTCCCCCCTTCAATCCTCCCACAAGGTCCTCATGCTCACAATTTACTCAGGAGATCTCTTTTTCTACTTCCCATGTAGATTAAATCTATGTAAGCTCTCTTAGTGTCCTCATTGTTGTCTAAGTTCTCTGAGATTGTGGTTTGTAGGCTGGTTTTCTTTGTACTCACTCATAGTTGGCTTTGAATATTTTTATTATTTTTAATTATGTATATATGTTTATGTCTGTGTATAGGCATGGGTATGTGCAACAGAATACAAGTACTCTCAGAAGCTAGAGTCATCAGATCCGCTGGGACTGGAGTTACTGTTGACTGTGAGCCTCCCAATATAGGTGCTGAAAACTACAGTCAGGAAAGACATTGCAGAGCTTCCTCTGTCTTGTATTCTTGCTGAGGCCATTAATGAAGAATCGAATGGAAAATTAGTCAACTCTCCTAAGAATCTGAGGTCAAAACGCCTCAACTAACTTACCATAACTTCTGTTAAACTGCCTGCTTTTGTGCAGAATCCCCTCCAGCTAACCATTTACTTTAGTGACTGCTAAACCACTTGTTGCTTGAAGCGTCTCCAACAGAACACAGGATGTGTTACCACCTTCAAAAGCCCCATGCTCTGGACACTCAATGATACACTTAGGTCCTGAATACTTGAGTGTAGTCCAAGCAGGGTGGACTAACGATCTTCAGTTGGCTATAAGCTGTGTCTGAGTGGTGATACCTGGTAGGGCCCCATGACATACTTGGGAGAGCAGTAAGGAATATTAACTGATGAGCTATTTCTCCAGCTCCCACCTGTAACACCCGCTTCTGTGTTACCCCCTCAGTATAGTTCGCGAGCCACCTTACCATATACGAGTCGGGCAAGGGCCTGAAGGATGAAAGAACACACAAGAGACTTGGGTCATTTGAAAGGAGATCAGCCAAATGCCGTTTATTTAACCTTGGGGAAATCCTTATATACCGCACTGTTGCACAAGGATTTCCACCCAGGCAGGTGGGAAATTACCACACCAAAGATGCAGTAAACAATGCCCTACAGCTAATCACCAGGCCGGGCAGAGGGAGCACAGGAACAAACAGAATGTTTTACTTAGCTGACCAGAAACTGTCCTCAAAATGAACCCCAGGAACAAAGGTAGACCCGGACCCTACACCCACCGCTTTATATTTCTGTTCTACATGTTTGTGTTTCTCATGTAGTATGTCATTAGAATTTTTGTGAGACTTTAGGCACGTCTGGATACTTTTTCACAAATATATCCATCTACTTATTATTAATTATGCCTATCTGCACATATGGAAGTTCATTCCATCAGCTAGAGTCCTTTTCATTTTACTTTTTAAATGTCTAAATGTTTTCTTTATGTGTATATGTATATATATATGAATAATTTTTATTGAGCTATACATTTTTCTTTCACTCTCTTTCCTTCCTTCCCTCTCCCTTTCTATCCTCTCCTGTGACCCCAAAACTCCCAATTTACTCAGAAGATCTCATCTCTTTTATCTTCCTATGTAAATCCATGTATGTCTTTCTTAGGGTTCTCTTTGTTGTCTAGTTTTTCTGTGGTTGTGGCCTGTAGGCTGGTTTTTATTTTCATTATGTCGAAGAATATGTATTATATTTGTCTTTCTGGGTCTGGGTTATATCACTCAATAAGTTTTTTCTAGATCCATCCATTTGCCTACAAATTTCAAGATGTTATTTTTTTTACCACTGTGTAATATTCTATTGTGTGAATGTACCACATTTTTTCCCTATCCATTCTTTAGTTGAGGGGCAGCTAGGTTGTTTCCAGGTTCTGGCTATTACAAATAATGCTGCTATGAACAGGGTTGAGCATATTTTTTTTGTGGTATGATTGTGCATCTTTTGGATATATACCCAACAGCAGTATTGCTGGATCTTGAGGTATATTGTTTCCTAATTTTCTGAGAAATTGCCATACAGATTTTGAAAGTGCTGTAAAAGTTACTACTTCCACCAGCAATGGAGGAGCATTCCTCTTATCCCACATCCTCTCCAGCATAAGCTGACACCAGTGTTTTTGATCTTGGTCATTCTGATAGGTGTAAGATGGACTCTCAGAGTTGTTTTGCTTTGCAATTACTCTAATGGCTAAAGATGTTGAGCATTTCCTTAAGTGTCTTTCAACCCTCCTGATTCATCTGTTCAGTACTCTCTGTTTAGGTCTGTACCCCATTTTTAAATTGGATTCTTTGTTCTTTTGATGTCAATTTTTTTGTGTTATTTATATATTTTAGAGATCAGTTGTCTCTCTGATGTGGGGTTGGTGAAGATCTTTTCCCAATCTATAGGTTGCTGTATTGTCTTTTTGACAATGTCCTTTGCTTTGTGGAAGCTTCTTAGTTTCAGGAAGTCCCATTTATTAATTGTTTTTCTCAGTGTCTATGCTGCTGAGGTTTAGGAAGTTTCCTCCTGTGCCAATGAGTTCAAGTGTACTTCACAATTTCTCTTCTATGAGGTTCAGTATGGTTGGTTTTTATGTTAGGATAGCCAAAACAATCAGGTACAACAAAAGAACTTCTGGAGGCACCACAATCCTGGCCTTCAAACTCTACTATAGAGCTTTAGCAATGACAACAGCCTGGTACTGGCATAAAAACAACAGACAAAAGAACGAATGGAATCAAATTGAAGACCTGGATATCAATCAACACACCCACAAACACCTGATATTTGACAAAGAATCTAAAAATATAAAATGGAAAAAAGAGAGCATATTCAATTAATGGTGCCTGCATAACTGGGTATCAACGTGTAGAAGAATGCAAATAGATTCATATCTATCACCATGCACAAAACTCAAGTCCAAATGGATCAAAGACTTGAGCATAATACCAGCCGCAATGTTTCTTATAGAGGTATTTCATGTTTTTGATTTGCTAAGCATTAGTGCCTGTGGGTTCTTTTAAAATATCTCATCATTTTGTTTGCAAGGTTAGGTTATTTGATTTTTTTTTATTTCCACCTGCAACTCTTTTATTAATTTCTATTGTCCTGTAAGACTGCAAGCATCATATTGGATAGGAATGGAGAGAATAAGTATACTTTTCTCATTACATTCCTTAGAGTAAAGCTCTTTTTTATTCCACTTACTATGTTTTCCTTTGTTATATTGAAATATATGCGTTATATTCCTATTTTCTTCAGAGCTTATGATAAAACAAAATGTTTCACTTTCTGAAAAGTCATCTGAGAATCCATTGAGATTGTCATATCCCTGTCCTTAAGTAGTACATCTATTGACTCGCTTTGCATTCCTGGTATGAAACCAACATGGCCATTATATATGATTTTTCTTACTGTTTTCTTCAACTCAGTTTGTGAGGATTTTGTTGAGAGTCTGCCTCTGTGTTTCTTGCTTTACAGTTATATGTCCTTAGCTTGTTTTGGTGTTATGGTAATACTGATTAAGTGAATAAATTTAGTACTATATCTTTCTTTCCTGTCTTGTGAAACACTTGAAGAAATATTACTGCTTAGCCTTCTTTGAATATTTGATAGAATTTGATAGTGAATCCAGGAAGTGGTTTCACTCCTGTGGTCATTTTTAATTTATGTTTCAACTTCATTCTTTGTCATAGTTTTGCTTTAGCTATGCATATCACATTAATTTAACCATGATGCCCCCTGTATGTTGGGGAATTTATTTATTTCCTCTAGAGTTTTTTCAGTATCTTGAGATGTACATTTTTAAAGTACTCTATGCTGGCTAGTTATATGTCAAATTGACACAGGCTAGAGTCATCTAAAAGAAGGGAACCCTAATTGAGAAGATGCCTCAATAACTTTGGCCTGTACGCAAGCCTAGAGAGCCTTTTCTTACCAAGTGATTGATGGGGGAAGGCCCACCCCATTATGGATGGGGTCATGCCTGGGGTGGTGGTCCTAAGTTCTGTAAGAAAGCAGGCTGAGAAAGCAATAAGTAATAGGCTAGTAAACCGCACTCCTCCATGCCCTTTGTATCAGCTCCTGCTTCCAAGTTCCAACCCTGTTTGAGTTCCTGCCCCTGACTTCCCTCACTGATGGCCTATGATATGGAAGTGGAAGCTGAAATAAGCCCTTACCTCCCAAGTTGCTTTGGTCATAGTGTTTCATCACAGCGATAGTACCGATAACTAGGGCATATTCCACAACGATACTCTGGTGTTTCACTAAATTCTTTCAGAATAACTCCCTTTTAATCTGTAATTTTACCAGCTTTTGTTCCTTTCTTTCTTTTACTTACTTTGACTATGGATTATTCAGTCTTTTTTTTTGTTTCCAAAAAATAAAGTACTTATTTTACTGATTGTATATAATTCCAGTTAGTTTGTATTTCATCTATTTCTGTTGTAACCTTTATTATTTCCTATGACCTACTGGATTTATATTTGTCTGATTTTGCTTTTACTTTTAGGGTCTGGGCCTCTGCCATTATGCTATTTACTTTAGATCTGTCTAGTTATTTAATATAAGCTCCTATACTCATAAACCTTCCCCTCAGAACTGCCTTGGGTATATCCAAGAGGTTCTGGAGATTTATGTTGTCATTTTAATTTGGTTCCAGGAATTTTCTTGCTAAACCTTCCTTTCATGCGTTGAATTACTACTTCATGTTACTGACCATTTATCCACTTTTATCCACTATTGTAACTTTCTTGTCTGCAACTTCACTTGGTGTCCTTGCTTCATCTCTCTGCTTAAGTCCTCTATCATCATTATCCTTCAACACAGCACTTTAATTTTGGATTTTTGTTTTATCAACATTAAGGAGCATTTAGGAGCATCATAGTGGATTGCTGTCTCCTATTTTTGGCATACGTGTGTGTGTGTGTGTGTGTGTGTGTGTGTGTGCATGCGTTTATCAGTTGTTTTTCACTATTGTTTCTCTACATTTTTTTAGCATAAGGTCTTTCATTGAACCAAGAGCTTGCCAGTTGGCTAGACTCTCTGACTAGTGACCTTTCTTCTCTGTGGTTCTCTGTTGCTATTTAGAGAGGAAATTGCCATCAGTAGCATTTTTAATGATTTGAGAGACACTTTTGACTTAACTTGTCTATAAACTTTCATGACTGCACTTCTGTTTCCACTAAGATTCAGAAATAGTAACACTAGGGTACCTGTTAGGGATTATGTCTTTTATAGATTTTTTTTAAAGCAAAGGGTACCAAGACTTATAAGGTTAAATGAATATAGAATGGGAAAGAGGGAAATAAGGAAGTAGAATAAGAATGAGAATGAATGTATATGTGCTAGAGGTATAAGCATTGGATTAGGTAGAGCCAAAGAAATAGTAGTAGCAAGATGAATATTCAAAACTAACAACTAAACAATAAAGTACATAGATTAAATATTTAAAAAATGTTGGACATTAAAATTAGGCAGTAAAGTGAAACAGATATATTCTGATTTTGATCATTCTATCTTCTTAGTTATAAAGATATTCATTTTTTCCTCCCCTTGGATTTAGTTTTATATTAGTCTGCATAGGCTGGGTATGGGGCTACTAGTCTCAATAATAACAACTAATTTGTAAGTTCTTCCCAATGCGGGAGAATTGTCTGTAATCTGTCAATCATGTTTTAAATAAATGCTGATTGGCCAGACAGGAAGTATAGTCGGGAAAACCAGACAGGAAGGAGAAATGATGTAATGAGAACAGGAGAACTCTGGGAAGGAGGAAGTTGATTCCTCCCACTCCTGCCCAGATCACCAAAGCAGCAGGATGTGATCTGCTCCACTAAAAAAACATACTGAGCCACATGGCTAAAATAGATCAGAAAAATGGGTTAATCAAGATGTGAGAGTTAGCCAGTTAGAGGCTAGAGCTAATTGGCCAATCAGCTTTATAACTTATAGAGATTTCTGTGTTATTTCTTTGGGGCTTGCCGGCTGTGGGGTACCGGGCGGGACAGAAACCACAACAAGCAGGCCTGGCTTCCTTCATGTTATGTCCCAAAGAGAAGGATTTCTTTGACTGACTCCCACTTTGTGCTTAAATCTGAAATACTTTCAAATAACACTCTTATTGCTGGTGTTTTAGTGAGCAGGTTTCCTGTGAAGGGTTTTCTGTGACTGAGGCTTGATGGACCATCTACCTGCATTAACCCTTTTTCCTACCTATCATGCTACTGAACCAAATGTTATACCATTCTGTGGCTCATCTTGTTGGGAAGAGCATTGTGAATCTCTCAGGGTCAGGCTCTTGTATTACCCTTCTGCTATAGTTGCCATGTCTTGCTCCGCTTTAGGATCTTCCTTGCAGCCATTGGGACTGGGTTAAAATTCTACCACACATGACTAATAAAACTGTTGTTCAGGCAAAGGTGGGGTATGGAAGAGACTTCTGCTTTTCTAAAGCCTGATATTTTTGTGGTCTCCTTGTCATACAATTCATACCCAGTTTATGGTTGGGCTTCTAGAGTGCATACTGCTTCTTTGTATTTCTTCCATCTGTGAATACATTGCTCTGGTTCAAGAATCATAACATGTTCATGAATGCTAGCTTGGTTTCTTGCTAACTTGGTTTCTTGGCAAGAAAGATAAAGAATCCAATCTACATTTATTTCTGTTTTCTTTACTTCTTTTTATTTTAGGATTAGGACCTATTAGTCTTCTATGTTTACTTTATTGCCACCAGATCTCACAAATGTGTTTCTAGTCTGCCCCTTTATACCAGGATTCTTCCCTTAACATTTAAACCCCTTTATTACTCAACCCTTGTAGAACTATCTCTTTCTTCTTAGAAACTCATTTATTGGTTTCTCTTGCTTTCATGAGTTTCTTTCAAGTTTTATTGATTTTGTCATTATATCTCTCTATTTTGATTAGCTTCAGTTTTTATGTTTAATTTATTAGCTATATGATTTCCCTTTTGTTACATTTGTGCTGTTACCAAAAATACTATATATAGGTCATGAAATTTATAAATAGAACTCTTATAGTTATGGAAGATAGAAATAAAATATCAAAGTAGTGGCACCTGGTTTGTCTTTCAGTATGGCACATTTTCAAATGTCATCAGAAGAGAAAAAAAAGGTCATTTTGTGTTTGTGCCATTTTAGAAGGAGCTTAATCCACTCAGAAGGAAGGAAGTAATTAAGCACCAATTTCTTAATATTGTTGCATGGAGCTTAAGCTTCTAAACTAATTTTGTAAGAGATGCAGGTATTTAGGTCACAGGGCTTTTTCATTTTTGCCTTTCTGTATAACTGAATTCTGTTTTCTAAATTCGATTGCAATTGCAATTTTACTGTTTGGATAATGGTTCCCTTGAGAGACAGAAACAATCACTCAAAATTTTCAGTTTTACCTATTAAAATTCCTGTTTCAATACTTGTAGAATATATACATGAAATAACTGCAAAGACAGTTAACATTATTTTTTCCTGGACACCTGGCAACCCCTCTAGAGTCAAGCCTCTGCCAATCCTAGAATGGCTCCCTTAAGTAAGATATATAATTCCTTGTTCCCATATCCACCCTTCCTATATCCCAACCATCCTATTCCCCCAAGCTCTTCCCATCCTCCACTTCACACTTTTCTCGCCCCATCCCCCCTCCCCCCATCCCACCCCATCCCTATGTTCCCATTTTTTGTCCAGCAATCTTGTCTACTTCCAGTATCCAGGAGGATAACTATATGTTTTTCTTTGGGTTCACCTTCTTATATAGCTTCTCTAGGATTTTTACGAATTATAGGCTCGATGTCCTTTACTTATGGCTAGAACCCAATTATGAGTGAGTACATCCTGAGGGAAATAGAAAACACCATCCTGAGTGAGGTAACCCAGGCCCAAAAAGATGGACAGTTAACATTTTTAAATATAATAAAATGTTAGACTCTATTAAAAATCTCTATAAATGCTACCAATTTTCATCTTTAGAAATCTCCCATTCATTTATGTTTCAAGTCATTCTTTCTGTTCCTTGTTTAGTTTAGAGTTACCCTCATCCACTATTCTAACCCAGTGAAAATAAATGCACACAATTCATAATTTCCTTACTTTGTAAAAGCTTTCCTATTACCAACATCATATTATTCTCTTTATTATTGAAGGCACATTTGTTTATCACTTACAGAACTATACAGCAATATTTAATTATTTTTTCCTATATTTATTTTATGTAAAGGTCACTTTAAAATGTTCAAGACTGCCATGTACCTTTTTAAGAAATGACATTTTAGATTTGAAGGCATGGCAAGAGAAATCTGCCATCTATGAGCTCAGTAAGTCCCATCTCACTTTCATTAAACTCACATTTCCAAATCTCCTAGGCATTCAGTATCTTAATAAATGCAGGGCCAGATTTCAGAAACCTGAGAACAAGCCCTATTGCCTCGAGGTCCAGAGAAAACTATTCAAATTATCCAATTAAATGTTGAAGATAAGAAAATACTGGCCTCTAATAGAACCCTCTGTAACAGTTGAGTATTAACTGCAAAATAGTATAAAACTAATTTATGACAAAGCTACATCCACTTAGGCTCAGGAATCTTTTGGTCACTTACAGTGTACATGCTGCCCCTTGATTGCTCTTATTCTGTCTCTGAGTCCAACTTCTTGTATGAAGATATTTGATGCTTTTCTCTTATTCAAAGTATAAGGGACAAATATTTATATATTATGTATTATATTTTTATATACTTATATCTTTAATCTCAATTTTTAAAATGTTATTGTATTTGCTTTAATTTTCATTCACCTATTAATTTCTCTATATATTTAACTATTTAAAACTCCATTATTCTACAGTTCTTTATACTGGTATTCAAAGATATCTCTAATTATATCAAAGAAATTATTTGTAAGAGAATATGAATGGTTTCTCATACAATATCTTTCATCCATTTTTTTCTCTTATAAGATATTACATTAGGATTCTCATTTCTTCTATAGGAAATATTTATTTTCGTGTTGTAAGATGGTGGTCACATACAATCTAAGCACTTTGATCTAGAGGCTGTATTAGTATTGTTCAAGTATGGTCTCTACTATATAGATTTGAATACCTGAGATGCTCTGTTAACACATGCAAACACACACACCAAACTCTAGCCCTTAGATTCATGTTATCTTTGTTCCTTCAAGTGATATGGATAATTTTCTGCTCTGATGATATTGGGCTTACATTGAATTATTATTGCCTGATTTGTCAATGAAATGGGTCCAAGACAGTGTGTCAAAAGGAAGTGTATTTCTGTTTTTCTTGTGCTCCAGTTAGTTTTCTGATAAGCTAATGCCTGGCTCACTGCTTGTCCAAAGCTAATGAGAGATAAATGAAACTAGCCTATTCATTGCCCTCTGTTGTCATAATCAATTACCACACATTTAATCCCTTATTAAATACAAATCTGACCAATGCTGCTTGACTCAATTTAAGTGATGACAGGCTTAAAATTTTGCTTCTGAACATATATGAGAGGATCTTCAAAGTATTTCTTTAAATATCTGTGACTGAGATTTTCAATTTTACCTCATGACTTCCTTTCTTTTCTGTCAGCTGAATACAAGCTCTAACTTTTAGAAGTGATTTCCAGTTCTTTTCTAAATTTATAGTGTGTGTGTATTTGTGTGTGTGTGTGTGTGTGTGTGTGTGTGTATGTGTGTAATATGTGCATGTAGGCTTTCATGCCTTGGTGTGCAAGTAGATTTTAAGTGTTTAAAGTACAACTGAAGGAGTATCAGAACTTTGATTTTATGGGACTGCTTTTACCTGCTCAGCTACCCGATTGACTCTACCATGTACATTTTCTATATAATTTTTTCTTCTCCATCTTCTAAGTCAATAATGCTAATAAGAGTTTCTTTAACACTGACTCCTTTGTGCAGCATCTAAAGTTTCATCAATCTAAGCCAACAGGGAAGTTCTAAAGACTTAAGTAGCTTCAGCCAACTGTATTATTCTTACAACCTCTCCACTACAAGGATATAACCTTAATCACATTTTCGGTCTCTTTAGCCACATGGGATAACATAGTCACAGATCTGGAGATTAAGATGTACATATCTTAACCATTCTGACAGGTGTAAGATGCTATCTCAGAGTCATTTTGATTTGCATTTTCCTGATGACTAATGATTTTGAGCAAGTTCTTGAATGTATTTTGGACATTTGAGATTCTTCTGTTGGAGAGGATGTGGAATAAGGTCCATACTCCTTCACTGCTGGTGAGAGTGCAAAATTGTACAGCCACTTTGGGAATCAGTATGGTGGTTTCTTAGAAAACTTGGAATCAACCCACGTCAAGACCCAGCATTATCACTCTTGGGCATATTCCCAAAGGATGCTCAATAATACTACAAGAACACTTGTTCAACTCTGTTCATAGCAGCATTATTTATAATAACCAGGGTCTGGAAACAATCTAGGTGTCCCTAATCAAAAGAATGGATAAAGAGAATGTGTTACATTTGCACAATGGAGTATTACTCAGAAATTAAAAACAAAGACATCATGAAATTTGCTGGAAAATTGATGGAACTAGAAAAAAATCATCCTGAGTGAGGTAATGAGACTCAGAAAGACAAACACAGTATGTACTGACTCATAACTGGATACTAGATGTAAAGCAAAGATTAAACCAGGCTGCAATCACAGTACCAAGAACTTAGGTAACAAGGAGGACTTTAAGAAGGTTGCATGGAATGCCTTGGGAAGGGTAAATAGATGAGATCTCCTGGGTAAACTGGCATGGGGTGGGGCAGTAAAGGGGAGGGGATTGGGAATGAGACCATGAGAGAAGAGGATGGTTGAGTAGGGGGAGGGACCAAATAGAAGAATGAAAGAGATATCTTGATAGAGGGGGCCGTTATGGTTGGTTAGAGAGAAACCTGGTGTTAGAACAGTTCCTAGGAATCCACAAGGATGAACCCAGCTAAGATTCCTAGCAATAGTCGAGAGTGTTCCCAAACTGTCCTTCCCCTGTAATTAGATTGGTGACTACCCTTATGTCATCATAGAACCTTTATCCAGTACTTGATGGAAAGAGATGCAGAAATTTACTGCCAAGCACCAGGCCAAGCTCTGCGAGTCAAGTTGAGGAGAAGGAGGACGAATTATATGAGTGAGAGGGGTCATAATCATGATGGGGAAACACACAGAGACCACTGACCTGAGTTAGTGATAGCTCATGGACTCTGGACTGACAACTGGGTATCCTGCATGAGACCTAAGTAGAATCTGAATGTGCATGACAGTTGTGTGGCTCAATATACTTGTAGGGTCCCTGTCATCAGAACCAAGTTTTATCCTTGATGCTTGAGCTGGCTTTTTGGAACCCAGTTCCCTATGATAGGATGCCTTGCTCAGCCTTGATGTAGGGCCGAAGGAGGGCCTAGGTCCTGTTTCAACTTGATGTGCCAGGCTTTGTTGATTCCCAATGAAAGGCCTTACTTCTGAGGAGTGGATGGGGGTGGGATGTGGAGAAGTGAGGGAGATTATAAGGAGGGGAGGGAGGAGGAACTGTAGGTGGTATGTAAAATGAATAAAAACTTTAAAATAAAAATATATATTTTTGATGAAGTGATACTTTTCCTTCTGCAGTAATCTAAAAATCAATTAGCTTCCTGCAGTTAAGCTCATGAAACTTCTACTATCTATCAACAAAATATATATAAAACATTGGAAAATCAAAGTTAACTCTACTACCTGGAGCCTATTTTAAAGATTCTAGAAATTATTGGGAATTTCTGAAGGATGAACTATAGAACCAAGAGCATAAAACCCCACAAACACAGTTAAATTCCATTATTAATTTTATTAGCATCTCATGGTACATACTCTTGATGAACCCTCCTCTTTTTATCTCATACATAGCTACATGAGAAGTTTATCTCATGGTCCTCCTGATAACCCCCCCCCTCATTTTAT
The DNA here is from genome assembly GCF_903992535.2 of Arvicola amphibius. NCBI lineage: Eukaryota > Metazoa > Chordata > Mammalia > Rodentia > Cricetidae > Arvicola > Arvicola amphibius. The sequence goes on along the minus strand of NC_052054.1, from coordinate 97,229,916 downwards.
CTCATGCATATCTGCATGAGACGTTTCTGACAATTAGCAAACTAAATAAAAAATAATTGGATCTTATTTACAAATGTTTGACTGTCATCACCTATTTGCTAGAAAATAATTTCATCACAGTTTCAATACTGAAGTTCCCAGCTGCTCCTAGTGAAAGTAAATCTCATCAAACAGAAATCCAGACAGCAAATCTATCAATTTCTTTACCTGATAGTATGGACAGTTGAAGTTACAGCTGTCCAGTGCTTCATGAGCCATGATTCACATGTTGTCTGCAATTCATGGAACATAAGGAAGATCATTGATAAATTGGTATAGACATTTGAGGAAGAGATGGCAAAATATTTATGCTTGCCACAATATGGATGACAAGTGTAACTATAGCAGAGGAATTTCTTTGTAGCAAAGCCAGAAAGATGATTAGTCATGTAAAAATCTTAGACTGAGAACAGACTTCTCGGTAAAGCTGCTTCTCGCCAGCGTGTTGATAAAGGTGACCATGGTGTGTCAATCTTGAGCTTTTAAAATACATTCTAGTTCACATTTATTTCACTTGCCAATAGCTGTAATGTAAGCAGAGACTGCACTTTGTCCTGGCCTCTCAGACCCAAATAATCACAAGAAAACTAAATTAATTCTAACACTGTTTGGCTAGTGGTTCATGCATATTTCTAGTTAGTTTATATACCTTAATCAATTTCTATTAATCTGTGTATCACCATGGGCCTGTGGCCTACCAGTAAGGTTCTGACTGGTGTGTCTTCTACTTCAGCAGTTACATGGTGTCTCTCGGACTCTGCCTACTCTCTCTGCTCAGATTTCCCACCTGACTTTGCTCTGCTAAGCCATTGGCCAAAACAGCTTTATTCATCAACCAATAAAGCAACACATATACAGAAAGACATCCCATATCATCTCCCCTTTTCTGTCTAAATAAAAAGGAAGATTTTAACTTTAACATAGTAAAATTACATATACAAAACAGTTATCAAAAAGAATTTTAGTTACAATATTTAGTCCATTTACATTTGTCATTTTAAGGAAAATACTCTAAAATCTATTCTATATTTTTAACTCTAAAGTCTTATATCTAATTTAATTTTTATCAAAACCAAAGAAAACCATATTTGTCTTCAACACTTCAAAGACCTCAGAAGTATATAATGTTACCTATAAAACAGGAAACATGTTGTAAACAACTTTCAAAGTTCTAGAATTGACAGAGAATCCTGCTGCCTGAACAGTTAGAGTTCTTCTGTAACATTGGAGCAACCATCTTCATCTGCTAGTATCTGGCAAACTTTTCCATGAAGCAAAAAATTCGAATGATTGTTTCACCTATAATGGCAGTTTCTGTCACTTTTTTCTGTGTCCTGCAGATTATCTGACAGTTTTTTCTGTGATGTAGGAACCCTGATGGACTGTCTCATTATCCTTAAGCAATGCAGCAGTCATATTTCTGTGGATCCCGCATGTCCATTTTATACAGCATAACATCAAGCAGTCCAGGCAAGAGCAGTTTCTTGTCCAAATGACTAGTCTTGTCAATTGGAAGCAAATTTGATAATGAGTTTTTTCAATGCCCATCAACTTCTCTGAAGTAACTGATACTACCAGAAGCAGACCTGTTTCACTGTTGATAAAAGTGTAAGTTCTTAAAACATTTTAAATGCCATATTCTGTAAGTCTTTGAAGTGTTGAAGTTTTTCTATCTAATTGAAATCTATATCTATATATCTAGAAAACATAACTAATACAATTACAAGTTTGACTGTTAAATGACTATTAATCTGTAATTTTTAATTATATATTACATTTTAAATGAGCTGCACAAACACAATACCTTAAATAAGAGCAGAAATACATATATACAGTGTAACAAAATCAATCTTAAATTTGCATCAATAGACCAAAGTTCATACCAATGCAAATTAATCATCTCTATATCATATCCCTTGTTTTTTTCTTAAGAAAGACATTGAATGTGACCATTAACAATTTTAATCAACCTCCTTTAAAGGAAAACAAACATTTATAAACAATATTTGGGAAATTGGCTGTAGTTCTCAAGACTGCTTCCTGCTGATTGTGGGTGAAGTATTCTTAGGGTTCCTGGAGACCTTTTGAGGATCTTGTTTCATCAAACCACACTAACCTGGAAGGAATCCACAGACTCTCATTTCCTGTGGAATCAAAAGCAGAACCTCTTTTCCTGAGCAACATACCCTAAGATTCAGGTTTTAAAGTCAAGAAACCTTTATGTTGGTGTAACTTAGCAGCCCCCATGATCAAATGTGTCTCTGCAGTCAAGTATTCGAAGAAAACACAATCATATACACAATCCAGACTCCCTGTGTAGTTTCCATCTTTGCATGGCTTATTTATTTTTTGCTCTCTTTACTCTTTAATCTATTACTGTCTATATTCTTTTACTTTTACTGTCTCTTTAAAGAATTTGTTTATTTTTAAAACAATTTACATTTTTTTTATAACTGTCTTCTTTTTCCTCCCTCTTCCAATGCTATGCACATTTTAAAAAACACAGTATATCTAGTTCAGAGATCATTATGTCTGAATCTGTCTTATTGTGTATCTGAAATCCTTTTCTGATAATGAGAATTTTAAAATGGTAAGCAGTGTGTTTGTGGCAGCCCTGGATGCTGACTCCACCTCTCTTGGCCTTTCAATATGGCAGAGGTACGTTTACTGCCATCTTTGGGACTGCTGCATGGGAGCTGCACTCACCTCCTCAACTCTGGGAACCACTGTGCAGCACATAAACCCTTTCTATTTGAGCAAAAGCTAAATCTGACATGCAACCATGCTGTTTGGCCTGGAAATATTTCTGTGTATGGCAGTGGGAATCTGTCATGTTTTCCTGCTTGTGCATGCCCAAGAGAACCAATCAAGCTGCTTTCCCAGGGAGGGATGCTTAGCAGCACACAAGCTCTTATTTACTTTCCTCCTAACCCCAAGTGGGCATACAAACACCTGGACACAAACTGTGTAGCTGGACAAGTGGGTTAGTCCCAAATGTATGGGTGCCATTTTGTAAACTTCTGTGAACATCAATAGCACATTCCCAAGCAGTTTATGGGAGATTCCTTCTGTTCCATGTTCTGACCAGTTATAAAATCATGAAAACCTCTTATTCTAAATTCACTAATGAATGGAGCCTGGTTTTCTGAACTAATATTGGATTGCGGTTCCTCAAGGACTGCAAGCTAAGGTCATGTTTTCTGTGTCATCTGGTATTTAAAGCTCAATAGTTGTTCAGCCAGCTGTTCATTCAAGTTAGATATGCTCGAAAAGACTGAAGAAGAGACTTCAAAATATTAAAGAATTTGAAATGAACCATGTTTTCCACATCATTACTTTGTTAATCTGAATAATAATTAGCAGAATAATCTTTTGAATATTGAAAGACCTTCCAATATGTAGCATTCCATTAAAGCATGCTGTATTTTTCCCTTTCTACATAGTCACATTCACTGAGACCCATAATCTAAGGATTGAGAGTTTGGTCTTTAGTTTTATCGTGTCAGTGACTTTAATACCCTTGATGAGGAGCGGGGAGGGCAGCAAGAAGAGAAGTGAAACTCAACATTCTTCTGCTGATACAATTAAAGTGTTTATTAGTATTAAACCAGATTGATTTACTGATATAGTAGTATCATAGTATTTATTTAGAGATGTTTCAAAACATTAATATTTTACAGTAGTACATTTCTGAATCCACTTGAAATAAACTTTCATTATGTCAAATAATTAAAAACTTTAAACACATGTAATACCTTTAAATGTTTTTAAATTGTATATTTCTCCCTCAAATATATTTTTCTTTTGCATATCACATTTTAACGGAAGTTTTGATCAAGGTGTGGATCAAACTTGCAAGATTAATCAAAGAATATACACAGACAGACATGCTCACATGGAATGACTCCCAGATTATGTCGACTTCTGTGTTTTTACTGTATGTCTTTTCTCTTAGGATTACTATGACTATATGGAAACATTCTAGCTGGAAAAATTGAGGTTCTTGCTTATGTTAGATCATCAAACGTAACAGTAACTAGAGTCAGGCTGTGGGTGTTATAATTCAATATCATCAACACTGGCTGAAGCCACAAAGAAGTTGTAAGATTTCAGTGACAATGTTTTAGGAACAATGTCTTAACACACTCAGTATTGTTGACAATGGGGTATTTAACTAGCAAGAAAGACTTTGTTCAAAAAGAAATCCTTGCTATTTATTTCAAACTCTGCTTCAGTTAAAGCAAATTGTCATTTATATGACTTAGCAGTGGTACAATTTTAAGAGGTCTGATGCTGTACCATGGGGGAGGAACAACACATGAGACTAAAAGCTGTGCCCTGAGGGCTAAAGCAGAAGGAGAAAATGCAGGTGAAAGAGAGTTTCTTTTTGCATATTCCAATTTGGCTGCACAATGGATCACACGGTTTTTATTGGAATGAATGCAGACAAAGGCCAATTTTCCTGAATGTGTTTATAAATAGAGATCATATGACTGGAATTACTTGCCAGTAAAAGCAATGGGAAGACAGAATCACCATTCTAAGCATGATTAAACAAGAAATAAGCTATTTATGGTTGTAAAAGTTTTCTTTACAACCTAGAATAGAGCAAAATTTCCTTGAATTCTGATACCGAGAAGAGCATTACCTAGCACGATTCACTATTATTTTCTCAATATTAATGCTGTTCACATTACTGAACTCAGATTGCCCATCTTCATTTCTATGCTACACTGATCTGCTATTATATTGGCAGATAAATACAATTCTCTACTCAGTTTTGCTTCAAACTGGCTTATTGACATGATACACAATCTACAATGCTGTTCTTTAACAGATGCAATTATTTCTTTTTATCTAATATTGATTGAATTAAATTATTGCCCTTTGCATTGCTTCTTTCAATGATACACTTCAATTGGTTACATTGATTTAGTAATTTGAGTATAACTTCAAACCTAGTCCTGATCTATAACACGTTTCTATTTTAACTCTCTTACCCATATTTAGTTTGATAGTTAGAAATCTATTCATTTCCTTAAATGAATAGATTTTAATATTTTAATTTTTAATAATTAATAAATAATTAATAAAATTTAATAAATAAATTTTAATATTTTTAAAGTTCATTGGTTTTATATACTATTATTAAAAACACCATGTAGTCTTCCATCAGTTGACAATAATGCCAATAAATGATTCATAATTAAATTAATAATTCAAAAATATTTGCTGTTATTGACACTACTAAATTTAGAATGTCACAATTTAAAAAGCTTAGTCTTCTCTGTTGTTTAGAAATCAGGTGTAAATTTTTGAATTTTACTAATTTATGAAATGTTGGAACTTGGGTAAATTAACATTACTAATTTCATTTTTCTTCACAATGTCCACAGAGGTTTTGCCACATGAAACACTGTAGAGATGGTGGAGAAATTTTTATTTTGCATTGACCTGTAAATATATAAATATATTAGCATAAACTTTTCAATGTAGCCTAAAAGTTCTGTCCTTTCAGATAAGCGTATTTTAAAGATATCACATAAGCTATTGGCAACAAATGGTACTGCATTGCATAGTGGATAAAACCCTTTCTTCAAAAGTCCACACACAATGTCTTATATGATACAAGAAAATAAAATACACATCCTAAGGAAAAGTTATGGGGTATTTGTTTCTTTGGAACAAAGGAGAATCATTATGTTACCCATGCTAGATTAGAATTAAAAAATCAGGAGGTTTTTAAATAAACTCATAACATCTAGTATTTGCAAAAGAAAACTACAGGAATCGTCAAAACCAGAGTTTTAAGAAGTTTGAATAGCAGAGAAATGACCTGCAAGGGGGAAGAAAGCAATATGTTTCAGCAAGACTTAGTAGACTGTTGTGATCCTCAACAGTTTATTGTTGACATATCTAAGCAAAGTCCAACTTTGAAAGAAAGTGTCCTTATAACAATTATAGCAAGAAAGCTTAAGGTATGACACCACAGGAATTCCTTTGCAAAGTACATGTGTTTTGAAAAGTATCTGTGACCTCTTCCATCCATAAGAATGGGTTCTCCTGAAACAATTCTCAGGATAAGGGTCTAGCCTAGCAGTAGACTCTTTGGCAGAGAACAGTGGCACTGTGAGAATAGATGTGAACTTAAGCTTCCATCACATATCTCTTCCCTGACTCTGATTCCTTTGGTTAAGTTCTCAGGAGTTGCATCACAGGTCAGACAATATTTACATGTTTTTATTCTGAGGGAACTCCAAACTAATTCTCACAATAATTGCAATGGTTTGTATTTCCATTAGTAAGAGATAACTGGTTCCTCTCTTGGCATTGTTCCCTAGTACTTGTTATTCTTTTTGTTTGTTTGTTTTTAATTTTCTTTTTATTTATTCTTTGTGTCTCTCACATCATGCATCTATTCCCCATTCATTTTCCCCTCCTTTCATATCCACTCTCTGCCCTTGCAATTCCCTCCCCCCCCCCCCAATCAAATAAAACTTGAGAGAAAAAAAAGAAAAAATCTTGTCATGGAAGGTGTACTGTATCACAGTGAGTCAGGGTCAGGCAGTAAACCCTTTTTCCATATACTTTTCTTGAAAGTGTTCATTGCAAAGAGTCATTGGTCTGGTTTGAGACCTCTGTTTTCTGCTACACTATCTATGCAGGGCCCTCACTGGAACTCCTCTTTGATGTCCTGTTGTTGCCCTGTGTTGTGAAGATCCTACAGCTTTGGGTCTTCAGGATTGGCCTTTTCATGTTTCCAACAGGCCACAGATGGTGTGGATGTTGAGGTAGGCCAAATCTTCATCCTGGTTCTGGGCCTGAGTAGTTGCAGGGCTGGTCAGCTTGCCAGCTTTCCCTATCCTATTCACCAGTGTGAGCTCTCCAGCATTGCACTGAGGGCTAGTTCACCCCTTGCAGCAATGAGCAAGTGGTGGAACCAGTTCTCCTACTTTCAAGCCCTTGGAGTCAGCACTCCCACACCTGAACCGTGGGGGCCAGCTCCACTGTGTAGGCCAGCTGAGGTACAGGGCCCACTCACTGAGTGCTGCAGCTGGTGAGGGGCAAGGACAGCTCTCCCACTCTTATAACTTCAGGGTCTCATCTCCCACCCGCCTCAGACACATAGGATGGGGAGGGATGGCGTCTCTTCCCATGGCACATGCTTCTATTTGGCAGATGAGGGAAAGGTCCAGATATCCCGTGCTCACATCCTTGTCCAGTTCATGCAAACACCTGTCAATAGGGTAAGCGCCACTCTGCTGCCCAGATGAGGTACAAGGCCTGTTTTCCTGAGCGTTGTAGCTGGTGAAGCGGAAGGTCAGCTCCTTCAACAACTGGCGATAGGGTTGGGGGGAGAGCTGCCCAGGTAAGGTGTAGGATTCATTCTCCTGAGTGCTTCAGCTAGTGAGAGGAAGGACCAGTTCTCTATAGTGTTACAGCCAGTGAGGGGAGGCAACTCTGTGCAGTCCTATCCTCTTGGCCTTTGGTGCTATCAGGAGCCATGGACTTCAGCAGACTCTGGTTGCACCATGAAGCCCAGATATTGGTCTCAGCAGCAGTCCAGCCCCGGACACCACCCACCTCACCCTACTCCCCATCACTTTTGCCTCTTCAGATATGCCTCTGTCCACAGGAAATGAACCATTCTCTCTCTCTCTCTCTCTCTCTCTCTCTCTCTCTCTCTCTCTCTCTCTCTCTCTCTCTCTCTCTCTCTATCTCTTTCTCTCTCTCTCTTCCCCACAACAACATACATTTGTTCACCATAATAGGGCCCAACGGCCTGGCACCACAATGTGCCAGGTGGGCGCCTGTTTTCCTCTTGGAGTCTGGAGCAGACTACCTCAGTCCTGCATGTGGATCTTCTTGTCCTGCTCAGTCCATCATGACACTGGGCAGGACTATACTTCCTCATTACAAAGAGATCATAACAGTACCCAACTGCCTGTTCTCCCCGGCAGGCTTCTAGTTGGTTCAGAGGGTGTTGTTGGAGTCCTCTCATGGGTGGCACTAGAAATCCTGGCTGCATTTTGTTGAGTCCTGCCTGCCTCACCTCATGATGTGGGGTGGAAGTATTCACATTTGTTATTCTTTATTCAGGATGATAACCTGCCAAATCAGCTCTCAGCAGGTCAGAGAAACTAAGGAGGAATCATGGAATTGGGTAACTTCTGGACAGATGCACAGAACACATGGGAACTTTATCTGAGGGCTAAAGCTTTATTCGTCATTTTGTTTTTCTTTCTCTTGTTTGTTCCCACACTGTTTTCTCTTCTGTTCTTCTACCCTGATGTTTTCCTTCTTCTTTTTCCCTTTTGTTCTCCTTCTATCTCTTTCTTATTTTCTTTTACTTATTTCCTGGTGATTTCTTTCTATCTTCTCTTATTTTTTCTTTTATCACTTTTCTACCTTCTAAGATAAGAATATCTACAGAAGAAAAGATTACTTTACAATCACAAGTTACATATTCTACAAAAACAAATTAAAATCCTTAGACAGGAAGAAATCATATTATGAATACAAGTTACATGATTTTCTTAGAAGCCGCCAAGTAGTTAAACATTTTCCTTTGTATTAATTTTCCCATCATTGACACCTTCACCCCAAAGCAATGTTTCTTTTATAACTGGTTAACAAGGTTTTAAGCAACCCAAGAATATTTCAGCTAGTTCCTTTTGTATTGGCAGGCAGATATTTGTGGTTACAAAGAAAAGATCAATCATTTTATTATTTATATCTAAAGTAATCTTAAAAGTATCATAAAACAGTCACAAATATAAACTTCATTAGGATGCCAGGACCCCTCCCTATTTGGGGGGTAACCTGCCAAAGACATAACTGTGCCAGGGGCAACCCCAACCCATTCTTGCTCAATTGAATCCTCTCTGGATCTTGGTACTGCAGGATATCCAGACTTTGTGTCTTCCCTTACTTAAAAGCCTATTGCAGTGGACACATTGCTTTAGATTTTGGGTTCAAGCACAGGCTTGGAAGTAGGCAGTGACAAGTCTAAATCTGATCCCCAGTTGCAGCAAAATTTATCCAAATTCATCCAGGACATTTGGGTCCTATACTCCCATCCCTGTCCTCACCTCACTTTCTGCTTCTGCCTGCTATTCCACCTTATTTTTTGTTCTTCCATTTGTTAAAACATGTAAGAAGCAGGCTGTATTCTCCACATGACTCTTGCCCCTATCCTCCTCTCTCGTTCCTCCCTCCCTCTCTCCTTCCCTTTCTCCCTCCCTCCCTCCTCCCACATTGCAACCTGTGTGTGTCCTTCTTTCCCATCTCCCATGGAAAGTTTTGTCTGTCTTTCTATTAAAAATTTCCTGTCTACTTTGTGTGGGTCTGTGTCTATATGTTTTCTTACGTAAAGAAACATGTGGCCACTGAACGCTTGTTTCTGGCTGGTTTTAAATGCCTCGATTTATATGTTCCATGTATGCTGATAACAGTTCAGTTGTTGTTATTACAACTAGCTGCCTGGGCTCAGAATTTGTTTCTGGAATTTTCTGGCCCTGAATCTGATGTAATGACAGAGAAAATTATTTTATGCTATTCTACCTTATTATACCAAAAAAAAAAAAAAAACGGCAAAAAATGGAGTAGGTTAAAAATATATGAGAAAAAGTCAACTTAAAACTTGTAATTCTAAATCGGAATTGCTCTGAGAAACACCACCTGGTCTGGCAACACGTTAAGTACAATATGTGGGCAGTCACCATTTTTGACTAAGGTTGAAAAAGGAGAGTCATATGACTTCACCAACATCTTGAATAAAGGTGACCATGTAGATTGGGCACACTCAGGAGACATCAGGTCTCCAAGTTATTTTAGATAAGATATATTTCTGTTCTGTTCTAATAACAAGGTTTATTGTTTACACTGTAAAATCTTGGTTTAATTTACCACAGATTATAATTATGCTCTATATCTCAGGACCACAGCCAAACCTCAGAGCCTGAGATATCCCTATTTTACAATGCAGCAAGACGATGGTCTAAATAGTCTGACAAAGAGTCTCTCCTTATCTAAGGTCTACTCAGGCTAACAAAGACCAATTTAAAAAATATATGTTTAGATGGCACACACATTTAATCCCAGCATTCTTGAGGCAGAGACAGGTGGGTCTCTGTGAGTTTGAGGCCAGCTGGCCTACAAGAGCTAGTTCCAGGACAGGCACCAAAGTTTCACAAAGAAACCCTGTCTTGAAAAACCAAAAAAGATAAAAAAAAAAAAACAACTTTAGCCTTCTTGCTTTTACTAACATTGGTAAACTGTAGCTAATTTGGTAAACCAAGTCAAACAGACAGCTGTTATGTTCTATAATGGGCTACTAAGACATACAAGTTAATCATCAATCACCTCATAAAGGACCAAGTTCTTTAATACATTCATATTTAGCTCATATATATATATGTATATATATACATATATATATATACATATATATATATGTATATATATATATATATATGTGTGTGTGTGTGTGTGTGTGTGTGTGTTCCCAAAGTGAAGCCTAAACAACATTTGTCTAGCTTCGATACACCTAACTGAGAATGATACCCTGATCATCCTCAAATGCTTTCTAGATCTGAGTATAAGGCATTTTAATAAATAAAACTTTTCATGATAGAGCCATGCCAGCTCCTGGCAGCATCCTGTCTCTCCTCCAAGAAAGATGGATGGCTGCAGAAGAACTTCCACTTAGAACTTGCTTTAAATGAAGCAAAGTCAGTCACAGAGTGAAAAACTGCTTTGCACTTTAACTGCTTCCAAGACCCTGTCCAGACTGTGAACAATCAGGACACTGGGGAATTGATTACCCTACTTTGCCAAGACAAGGTAGGCTACTCTCCCCAAACTCCTACCCCCAGGAAAGTCCGTGAGCTTTTCTGGTCTTGACAGCTGAAGACCATCAGGGCTCTGGGACCTCTGTTCTCAACAATCGCAGAGAAACCTGGGATAGCTGCTCCAGGTAGTCAGTAAGCTGTCTCACTTCTGCTTACTCAGGTGAAATTTACCCACCTCAGATCTGGTTTGTTTGATGACGAGGATATTGACTGATTTACCAGTTTAACACCTTTCCCCCAACCCTCCTGGGCTACCATCTTGGTAGCTCAGTTCATTAGTTAAATTTCCTGTTTAAAATACAGACAGGGTTGCTTCATTCACAAGCTTCATAGCACAGGATAAACGGGTTCAGATGTAACTTCAGAGGTTCAGAATGTTAGCACTGATAAATGCAGTTTTAACTGGTACTGCAGAGAGGCTTTTTTCAGTATTGCTGCATTTTCTCCAGCCACATATGGCAAAACTCTGCTGAAATGTCAACTCCTCCCCCTCTGAAACAGGATAGCATTAGAGAGGGTTTGAAAAACTGGAGGCGTTTTCAAAGCTGTTCCTCCTCCCTACTCCTCAGCCTCCCTTATTCCTCCTCCTTCATTTGCTCAACCACTTTCATTCAGTACATTTCCTCTGTTTGTCTTCTACGTATAGATTCAAAGGTGCATTTTATCAGGCTAAAAGTCTGCCCTAAGAAAAATGCTTTAATCCAAAAATAAAGCCTTTGCTATGAGATCAAGGTTTAAATCTGTTTCAGCTGTCTTGCAGATACCTGCTTAATCCTGGGAAAAATGTTCCTTTAACCAAGAAATTTAGTCTGGGGGATCAGTCTCTACACAGGTCCATTCCTCTGCTAGACTTGTGCCAAAGCCAAGCCACAAGGGGGCCTTCCAGATATGCCATCCCCTGAACCAGTTCTGAGGACACCAACCGGGTGAGTACTGGTAGGTTGACTTCACTCATGTGTCCACTGATTAAAAAAAAAAAAAAAAAGCTCCATTAACTCTTAACTCTTACTGACACCTTTACAGGTTGGATCCACTCCCCACCTCCAGGGAAATAGATGGTGTGATGGCTCAGGTGCTCCTGAACATCATCCTCCGATTTGGCAGGCCATCTCCTATAGTTCCTGGGACATCAGTGCTCGTACCACTTCTTCAGGCTCAAAAATATCCCAATGAGTGGTATATCTGCTTTGTCTCAGGCTCATTCAAGCCCCTTTCCTCTCTTGTATAACCAGGGCCCATCTCCACTTGATTCTTTCTGGCAGTCATCACTCTTCCCATGGCAAGCCCTGTTCACAGGGTTGGTGTTAATCTATTTTTTTTCTCCTAGCAACTTGCCTTTTCTGCTCCCTTAAGGAACAGATGCCTGAGGTCTCCATAATGGTAGTTAACCAAATGCCATACCTTACCTTATTTCTGAAAAATAGAAGCTCTCAATATGTTGTAGAATCAATGAAAATTCAAAGGGCAATTATGACTCAATCAAGAATGACAAAATGATGCAGAGAAATATTCTAGTATTAAATTCTACTCCCCTAATCCCCTTTTGACCCACATGCATTATCCATATTTTATGAATCACTTGATTTAAGATATTTGTTGTCTTATTCATATTCAGAGTATTATGAAGACACTAGGTTGGACAGACATTGATTAAAATATGAAATAGTAAATTATTAAATAATCTAAGGTGATGCCACCACCTTAATTTTTTTAAAAAAGATTTATTTTCTTTTAAATTATGTGTGCACCTGTGTGTGAGAGTGTGTGTGTGTCTGTGTGTTTGTGCGTGTGTGTGTGTGCGTGCATGTGTGTGTGTGCGTGTGTGTATGTGTGTGTGTGTGCATGTGTGTGTGCGTGTGTGTATGTGTGTGCGCGTGTGTGCGTGTGTGTGTGTGTGTGTGTGTGCGCGCGCGCGCATGCGCGCGCGCCTACATAGACATGTTTTCGTTCAGGGGCAATGCATTCCAAAAATGCATCAACTACCCTGGAACTGCAGTTAGACCGGGGCCTGGGAATGTAGCTTAGATGCTCAAAGAGCTGTAAGCTGAAATTGTGCAATTATCATCCCTGTACTGATTATAACTCTGTTCAAGGTTAAGTGAGGCCATCATCATATTTGTATTATGACTTGGTTCTAAAGAAGACACTTCTCCATGATACATTTGAATCTGAAAGACATCAACTGACTTTTATGGCTTGGAGCAATAGTTTCATTATCCCCATTCCCTGCTTGCATCCTGTATTTAGTCATCTCTATGGCCTGTTGTAATAAGTGCTGCAGCCTTGGGAAGATAAGTTCTTTCTTTACAATCCTTTAGGTCAAATTAAAAGAGGTTTGCCTTACATGCCTTCAGCTAATGGCAATGTAAGATTTAGATGTGATAGGAAGGCTCATAAAACAGCTAAATATCCATTCATAGTATTGTCTGATTCATAGACCATGAAAATTCATGTTATTTATGTTCCCTGTGGCTTCCTTAAGTGCTGTGTATGGAAGAGTTTGAAGAGGGAGGAGACATATAGAGAAATTAATTTCTTGAAGGTGGAAGAAAAATAGCATGTAAAGAGCCATTAAAAATTCATAGATATAAAAAGTGCTTTTCGTTTTGTTAATTGTTTACAAAGATTTACATAGTATCTGGAGAAATATAAAGATATAAGCAATAGTAAATTTTTGTATAATTTAAAAAATCGATTTGGGTCAGTGGCTACTTATTCACTAGTATGAATATTATTGACTTTGGGTAAGAGCAATAAATATTTTGCATTTAAATTAAACTGGGGCATTGTATTACTTGTATTTGCACTTATCCACAAGCCTACTAATGCATGATTTCATGCTAACAAGTAAACAGAAAGGAGAGCAGAGAATGCTGAAAGCCGTTATTTTCTAATTATCCAAGTTAAAAAAAACAAAATTATTCCAAGTATTATTTAGTACACATCAAAATTTAGCTAAAATGGTAAATAAGGAAAAATAATAACCAATTATACTGTGGGAAATGCAGAATATTTTATTGTACACATAGTTTTTCTTTTTTTATCATACTTGTCTTAGCTGCATTTGTTGAAATGTGATGTGCTTCAAAGGATGAAGAAATGCAGCTACGTCTTAGAATATAAATGATGAATTCTTAATGTATTTTATGAAAACATTGCATAACTATTACAGATTGGAAATAATGCACACATTCCCCTTCTAACTCTTTTTCAAAGAATAAGCATCACTAAGGCGGACAAAATTATGGTAACTTTCTAGTTATTTATAGTTGAAATATTGGGACACTCAGAAGAAATATATCAGTCGTATTGATTGTAGCAATTTTCTGGCAATATCGATAAAGTTTTGCATTGAAAGAGTAGTAAATCCTTTACACCTTTATTCAAATATAATTGATCACTTCTTTTCCTTGAACTTATCTGAAAGTTGAACCTTTGAACATTTATTCCCTGGTCCTCTATGTAGCAGCCAAGACAATGACCCAGTTCTTATCAGCACGTGTAGTATCTGAGAGTTGATAGCTTTTCTACACTGAAGATAAAATCTTTGGTTAAAGAATGGCATTTGTGCTAAGAAGAGTGGAAGAGGAAAAGTGAAAGGTAGACTTTCCTCAATAGTTCAGAAAATGGGCAGCCTGGCAAAGCATCCCGGCTCCAGCTCTAGAAATGTCTCCACTGAGATGAGGGAATTCTGGAAGGAAAAGAACATTATATTAAAGGAATAATTACTTCTATTTCTTTAGCCTGTCTTAAAGTGTTTTCCTCATTCTTAAAAGCTGTGTCGCCTTGCTGGGTGAATGACTTTCCCAGCTGGAATCTTAGATCCTTGCCTGGGGCAAATATTCCATTACCTTGACCAAAGTAAAATTGGTTCCATTAAGTTATCTAAAGTTGTGTAACACATCTTTTTACGGAGAGGTGACCCTGAAATCTTTAGGGAGATGAGATGAGGCTGAAGAATAACCCGTTTCTAACATGGAAAAGTTTGAAGATACCCTTCCAAAGTGTTCACTAGAAGGAATTAGTGTCTGGACTGGAAGGAGAGTCCCCATCCCCATGTACAGACTCCAGGCAAGGGTGCTCATTAAGGAGGAGATAGATATTAGAGTTTTCTTCTGTTTTTGTTGATCAGAGAACCATAGGCATTTTTAGAACCTTTGCTTTTGGTGTTCCTTTCCCTAAGTCTACCTGAACTCTTTCTATCTCTGACACTTACCAGTCCTTGTCCTGAGAGGTCAATTAATTGCCATTTAAAGAGTAGGAAAATAATCTAACTGATTAGAAGAGTTGAGTGGGGGGTGATTGGCTGTGGCACCTCTCTAGTACAACTATTTAAGGACCTATAGTTTCAGGTATACACCAGATGTAGAGAGAAAAGCCAGCCCTTGACTGACACCTGCATAGGAAGCTGAGTGACAATGAGAGGAAATAGTTCATTTAAACGTTTTGGTTTTTAGGACTTAGGAAAGAACCAAGACAAGCCAGAACAGAGAACATTCTAAAAATGTCAGAATTAAAATTGTCTCTATCCCCTTGACAGCATCAAAAAAAAGAATCTATTTTGTTTCAGAAAGTTTAACATTTACCAAGGATTAGGATCACTTTAAAAGCCTTCTAAAGAGGAGGAGAAAGAAAGAGATTTAATTGTAATTTGGCTTTTTGTAGTGTCATTTCTCTTGTATTTTAATAAATAAAGCTTGTCTGGAAAACAGGAAAATAAAACAGCCACACTGGCCAGCCTTACAGACCAGCTAGCAAAGACATACACCTTTAATTCCAGTAGCCACACTAGTTGCCATAGAAACCGAGTGGTTCATGCCTTTAATCCCAGCCCTATAGAGGATTACAAAACAGAAGGAAATAGTTCTCAAACACAGTCTCATTCTGAGATACCTAAAGGCAGGACGGCCATTTTGGACTGAGTTCAAAGTAAGAGCCAATGGCTAGCTGCTTTGTTTTTCAGATCATCAGATTGAACTCCAATTTCTCTCTCTGAGTTTTTATTAATCGTGCTTCAGATTTTAAACCATGGTTGCTCTATCCAGGAATCAGAAAGAAAAGAACCAAGGATAAAAAACACCACAAAGAAAAAAAGTTCAAGTCCTTCAACTAGGTAGAATGTTGAGTAGTACAGAAAATATTTGTGTCCTTTTTAATTTATTTTAGCATAATACCATAACCAATGATCACATCAATATTAGTTGAAGCCATTCCAAATTTGATTTAATTTATATGGTCATTATCAATAATTATTGTCAGGGAAAAAAGAGAACATAAAACACTTGAATTATTGACATATCACTACCCTGATATACAAGAATGTATTATAAAGCCGGGAGGTGGTGGCGCACGCCTTTAATCCCAGCACTCGGGAGGCAGAGGCAGGCGGATCTCTGTGAGTTCGAGACCAGCCTGGTCTACAAGAGCTAGTTCCAGGACAGGCTCCAAAGCTACAGAGAAACCCTGTCTCGAAAAACCAAAAAAAAAAAAAAAAAAAAAAAAAAAAAGAATGTATTATACAATCAATTCATAGATAGATCAAGAATAAGAAAAAAGTATAGTATCAGAAGTCAGTATAGTTAATATAAAAGTTAAAGATTTTAAAGTAATTCCTAAGAAGTATCATGTTACTTCTATTTATCCATGAAAACAAAATGATCAAGGCAACTTATTAAAGAAAGCATTTAATTTGGAAATTTTTGTTTAAGAGAATGAGAGTTCATGGCCATCATTATAGGTAGTAGGACAGGAGGCTGCCAGTAATGCTGTTGGGGCAGTAGCTGGGAGCTTTCATGTGATCTACAAAGCAGTAGGTAGGATAGATAGATAGATAGATAGATAGATAGATAGATAGATAGATAGATAGATAGATAGATAGATGGATGGATAGACAGACAGACAGACAGACAGACAGATAGATAGATAGATGGATACATGGAGGATAAAGATAAAGAAAGAAGAGAGATAAAAGAGAGAGAGAGAGAGATACACAGTTTTCAGCAATCATTGGTTCCTACAGTTTTTCAATAAGTTCATACACACCAACATGTTTTCACCAATATAGGTGAAATCGACTTAATAAAAATATAAGTAAAAACAAACAAAAATACCATGCGTATTACCATAAAATGTGAAAACAAACAAAAAATTATAAAATAGGAACATTTGGTAAAATAACTTTGCTTATAAAACTACACATTTTTACATTTTACATTTTAATTCATTCATTATATCATTAGTAATGAAAACAAGTTAAAGTACAAATTTAATACATAAAGAAAACTACATAAAAACAGAAGAAATAGTGTTCAGGGAATAGCACACCAACTGGTTGTCCAGTAACAAATAGGCAGTGCTGAAAACATATATAAACAAATGGATATGGATCAAAAAATTTCTATTCATATATTTAAAAAATATAGTTGTGTATGAAACAATAATTAAAGAAAAAAGAAGGCCATTAAATTGAATGAAAGTTGAGGGATCTTTATAATGGAGAGATTAAATGGAGGAAAAAGTAGAAAATCTTATAATTATATTTCAAGAACTACGTAATAAAATATGTATTATACTGAAAATTGGAAAGTTTTTTCAATATACAGAAAACAGTGTCAAACCCACTACATAAATGATTAAGGTCTACACTCAATTAATTTGGAAATAGAGAGGCAGGTTGAGTATATGCTATCTGCACACAAACTATTTCTGTTAGGTGGTGCTAAAGCAAAAGGGGTGTCTTTAAGGTGGTGATAACCACACCCTAAAAGGAATATCAGAGTGATAATCATACATCTCTGAATTTAGTAAAAGTCAGCAATGTTGTGTATACATCAACAAAAGAGTGACTTTAAACATGTAAATCATATGATAATAAAGTTCTTTTAGGGTAAAAAACAAAATTTCAGCTATCTTTGAAGAAGGAGGGGCGGGCTGCATTCCCACCCAGCTCCTGCATGGCTAGCTTAGCCCCAGAATAATTACATGGAAACTGTATTCTTTTATACACTGCCTGGCCCATAAGTTCCAGCCTCTTATTGGCTAATTCTCAAGTCTTGCTTTAACCCATATTTAGTAATCTGTGTAGCAGCACGAGGGGTGGCTTACCAGGAGAGATCTAAACCTGCATCTGTCTCGGAGAGGAGAGGCATGGCGACTGCCTGAGGTGTATGCCTGACTTTGTTATCTTTCTTCCACAATTCTGTTCTGTCTACTTTACCCACCTATGTTCTGACCTATCAGGCCAAGCAGTTTTCTTTATTAATTAACCAATGAAAGTTACACATAGACAGATGACCCTCCTCCATCAATCTGTAAGGTTATTTCCTCTACTTGTGTAGATATTAACACAAAATAATATTAATATAGCTATACTATCCATACATATAAATAACGAAGATACAGCCAAGTATGGAGGACTATGGACACAGAAGTCAGGAGGTTAGATTAAATGATCAGGATCAGGTTGTATAAAAATGTGAGCCCAACCTGTATTATGAAATCCCATCTCAGTAAAAAGCAAACAAAAGCAGAATGAACATATACTTCTAAAAGATGCAAAGTAAATAAACCGAATTCACAAGTAAAACATTTTGCATGAAAATTCATTTACATAATAAAAAACTAAAATTACTTGAGTGTTACATATATACCTGTAGCAAGAAATGACATAATAGAGAGGGTAAAATTTATTGATTATTCAATTTAAAAAGTTGCAAAAAATCCAAGAGAGTAATCCCTAGGATATACATGGTGATATACCTCCACAGAAGTGTATATTTGCAATAAATCAGCCTATGAATGAGTTTCTGTATCTGAATATTACTTCCTAAAAGTATTAGAAAATAAAAATCTTTCATATATACTAGTTTGAATAGGAACCAACTCCATAGGTTCATATATTTGAATGTTTATTACCAGGTAGTGACACTATTTGAAAAGATTAAAAGGATTAGGAGTTGTGGCCTTGTTGGAGGAACTGTGTCACTGAGGGTAGGCTTTGAAGTTTCCAAAGCCTGTACCAAGCCCTCTGTGTGTTGATCAGGATGTAGCTCTTAACTATTTCTCCAGCATCAAGCCTGCCTACATGCTGCCATGCTCCTTGCTGTAACAATAATGACTAAACCTTTAAAACTGTAAGCAAGCTCCCAATTAAATATTTTCTTTTATAAGAGTTGTCTTGGTTGTGGTGGATTTTGTTTTGTTTTGGTTTCGTTTTTGTTTTTCGAGACAAGGTTTCTCTGTAGCTTTGGAGCCTGTCCTGGAATTAGCTCTTGTAGCCCAAGCTAGCCTCGAACTCACAAAGTCTGGAGTTCTGAGATTAAAGGCGTGAACCACCACCGCCCAGCCGTAGTGGATTTTATAGCAATAGAAGACTGACTAAGATATCACTTAATAATGTAAACATTGTGAACTCATTGATATGATTATAAAGAATCATATATCTTGTGGCACCTAATGAAGGTATACTTATATTTATAATGACAGGAGGTTGGTAAAGACTTGATCACAATTGCTTGCCTGTTAGAAGAGCAAAAACCATGTAATGGAAAATGGAATTATATCATTCTAAAATGCATTACTGCCACTTCTGATTATTTTTAACAACTACTCAAATACGACACAAGTACATAACTTTTAGGAAATGATTCAAACAATGTATTGACAAACATGAGGGCTGAACATTTCAATTCATTAGGTATAAAATAAAATTTCCCAAACATGTAGTTTTAATTATAAGAAGAGTATATATTTTAAATAAATATCTTTGAATATTTTTCCAATTAATTATATACCTTTGAGATCCTAGATTATCAGATTATAAGCATTATTTAAAATAACAACAAAAGACAAACAAACAGAAAAAACACATTAGCATTACATTATTTAGATAATTCAGATGATTGGAAAGAGTTCCTTATTGAAGAATATTACATTTTATTAATTCAACTTTATGAATGAATTTTATGAGGAATTGAATAATTTTTTTCTATATCTCTTTGTTCAAAATTTTGAATTTTTCCTAATTGGTACCCAACCAATGAACTTTGGATAGAATTGCAATTAATCTTGGCATCAGATGGAAGATCTTTGTCTTCCCTGTGGAACTGATATTGAACATCTCATCACTATTCGTGACTCCCCAAGAATGTAACTGTTTGTTATTACTAAAAACTCTTTATAGATCACAGAATATTCCCTGATGCAGTCCCTATATATTTATTTCTTCCTTCTGCTGTGAGCACTTTCACATTTCCTAATATGATTTGAAAAGAAGCTATGCAATGTTCATCAGTTCTAGGATCTGAAGGTTACATACATACACAGCATAAGCCTCTCCTACTATAACCCTTGACATGTAGAGGAAAATCTCCGTTAAATTTCTGAAATAGGGTGACCCCTTTTCTCATGCCTTGAATATTTCTTTACTGGAGAGAGTGTCCTAGATGTTGTAAGTTAGTATCAGTGAATGGGACAGAAGAAGACCATTGTAAATCATGATTATTTTCCTGTTTAGGTTTTCCAACTTATTTTTTTTTTTTTCGAGACAGGGTTTCTCTGTGGCTTTGGAGCCTGTCCTGGAACTAGCTCTTGTAGACCAGGCTGGTCTCGAACTCACAGAGATCCGCCTGCCTCTGCCTCCCTAGTGCTGGGATTAAAGGCGTGCGCCACCACCGCCCGGCTTTTCCAACTTATTTTTATTTTTAATAAAATGGTAAGACATTTTAACAGTATAAAATTGCTAGGAATTACATTTTGAACAAATTGTATTTTAGCAATTTTCCTTTATTTTATCTTCTTTACCCATTACTATTCCTGGTGCATTGTTATAGCCTTGCCCAGTCTCTTTGCCTTTCTCATGTCCCATGTGTCCTTTTCCCCATGTCCATCTTGTCTTTACCCACAATTATAGCTGTTGACACACACACACACACACACACACACACACACACACACACCACACAGATGCTCACAAACATATAAGCATTAAGAGGTAAGATATTCACATGAGGCTGAAGATGTGATTTTTTCTTTCTGGGTTCAAGTCACCTTGCTTAATATTATACTTTTCAGATCTTAGTGTCAGGCACACTATGTTTCTATGAGTTAATATTGGTCAGAGAGACCATAAAGACATCCAAAACAGTAAAAGATATTGCCATTGCTCTTGGTTGCTCACCACAACTAATTGGTAAGACCCTGTTACTGAAGGCACCACACACTTTGGTTGAAGTACATAGAGTAATAAATCTTGAATGGACCAGGAAATCTTCTCCATGCTGTCTGGCTTTCTTATTGTTGGAAGGTGTTATGCTGTGAAAGTGATGTGTATGTGGTAGACTAGGTGCCATGGCAACCTTATCATGAACTGCTACTCTGAAACTAAGATTGCATAAATTTTTGCTCACTTGGGCTTATTGAATATTGAATCAACATTGAATCTTGAATTTGAAAATTAACCATTTAATTTTACTGACTTGAAAAATCAATGAATCTGCTGTATTATAGAAAATTTAATTTTCCTTTTATCTCAAATATTCTCATAACTGATTCTACTTTTAAGGCCACATCCGTTCACAGATAGTGACAGGAAAAAGTAGCATTAACTCTAAACAGGCCCTCTTTTAAGAAGCCATACACACTGACAGTTTTGTAATGATGATTTTATTTAAGCCTTTTATTTAGACAGAATTGTATCTGCGATTAAAAATATGAAGTTTCACAAACATTGTGATTTTCTAAACAACAACCCATTCCATCTGACAAACAGAAATTACTAAATTAATCATTTTATGTATTCTAGTTATTAGCATTAAAGTTATTGTGCATAATAGCCAATCTATTAATTGTAATAATATCAATCCTCCTCAAGTATCATTTTAAGAGCCTATCTGAAAAATAATACCTACTGAAAATAATATGGTGTATAAAATTATGCTAGACAAATGAAAAACTCTCTTTAGAAATGAATACACAGCTCAAAGCTCAGCAATCAATCACTACCATACTAATGCTATATTAGTGTAATATCATGTATTTCATTACTATTCTGATAGCTTACTCTACTTTTCTAAATTTGTTATTTAATGAAGTGGATTGTCCAAATTCGAATCATGAAGAACAGTGTTTTATTTAATTTAGATCACTTTAACATGTTGCCTGTATGTACAATTTCAGAAAATTATTTTGTTATTTGTTTATTGTTAAAGTAATAAACAATAAAACTAAATAAAAAGTCCACTGAGGAATGCTGCTAAATAAAGAATCCCAAATACCATATAAAAATGGAATGACATATTCATTTTTATAGGAATACTGGAAAACTCTCATCAGTATTTATTAAATATGCTTAATTTTTTACCTTAAAAACATATATTTTGTTGTTTATTTACTAAAAGATTTGTAAATGAATTTCTTTATTCTCGCAGCTATTTTTTTTTACTCAGAAACTTATTTTTTTTCTTTTTTTTTATTAAAAATTTCCATCTCCTCCCCTCCTCCTCCCCCTTCCCTCCCCTCCCTTCCACCCATACCCCCACTCCACCCCTCTCCAAGACAAAGAGCCATCAGGGTTCCCTTCACTATGTTAAGTCCAAGGTCCTCCCAGCTCCCCCTAAGTCCAGGAAGGTGAGCAACCAAACTGACAAGGCTCACAGTGAGCCCGTCCATGCTGTAGAGCTCATGCTCATTGCCATTGTCCTTGGTTTCTCAGTTGTCCTCCACCGTCAGCCACATTCAGAGAGTCCGGTTTGGTCCCCTGTTCCATCAGTCCCATTCCAACTGAACTTGGTGGTCTCCCGTTAGATCTGTCCCACCGTCTCAATGGGTGAACGCACTCCTCAAGGTCGTGACTTCCTTGCTCATGATCTCCCTCCTTTTGCTCCTCATCAGGACCTTGGGAGCTCAGTCCGGTGCTCCTATGTGGGGCTCTGTCATTTTCTCCATCCAATGCCAGGTGAAGGTTCTATGGTGATATGCAAGATATTCATGAGTATGGCAATAGGATCTGGACATTTCTGGCACCCTCTCCTCAGCTGCCCAAGGAACTAGCTGGGGGCGTCTTCCTGGACACCTGGGAACCGCTCTAGAGTCATGTCTCTGCCAACCCTAGAATGGCTCCCTTAATTAAGATATATAATTCCTTGTTCCCATATCCACCCTTCCTATATCCCAACCATCCTATTTCCCCAAGCTCTTCCCATCCTCCACTTCACACTTTTCTCTCCCCATTCCCCCATCCCCCCATCCCACCCCACCCCCATGTTCCCATTTTTTGTCCGGCAATCTTGTCTACTTCCAGTATCCAGGAGGATAACTATATGTTTTTTTTATTGGGTTCACCTTCTTATATAGCTTCTCTAGGAGTACTACTCAGTGGTAAAAAACAATGACGTCTTGAATTTTGCATGCAAATGGAGGGAAATAGAAAACACCATCCTGAGTGAGGTAACCCAGGCCCAAAAAGATGAACATGGGATGTATTCACTCATAATTGGTTTCTAGCCATAAATAAAGGACATCGAGCCTATAATTCAGAAACTTATTTGAGTTACCCAAAAAAATCATGTAAAAATGCTATTTATATATGTACAATTATTTGAATACTTAGAAGTATTATATAGGTTTATGCCAATATGAAAAATATTTAATTTTATGCAAGTGGAAACTTTTAATTTTCTAACATTAATACCTGAAAAATAAAAAGAAATTAGTTTTTGAACCTTTCTTGATGTAAATTATGCCACCCATTTCAATTTTAAGTTGCCAGTGTTTTGTTACTTAATGAGTAGTTAAGAACACATGAACAAAAATCTAAAGAGTGTAAAAGAACAAATAATGAAAGCCTTCACAGCACTGATCGTGAAGTCTTTTATGTGTATTTATAGTTGGATAAGTATATTAAAATTTCTATAATGACACCTTTCTTTAAATGGATGGTAATTGTGCTTAGGAACCAAGCATGGTCTGTAGCAGAAACTTAAGAAAACAGCATGCATTGTGCCTTTTTCTTTAACAATGAAAGTATTTTTTATTGATTGATTTTTATTGAGCTCTACATTTTTCTCTGCTCCCCTCCCTGCCGCTCCCCTCCCCTTCATCCCTCTCCCAAGGAACTTTCATTATATGCTTTACCCGTCTATTCCACCCAAAGAATTCTTGAAGGTGTTTCTGACTTCATTTGGTCATAATTATATTGGTCTTATCATACTCTTGAAGGTTGCAGCTGCTCTTTAAGCTGTTTTCTATTTATCCTGTCCTATAATTAAGATATAAAACAACTCTAACCACAAGTTGAAGCACCGATCTAACATACAGTTGCAGTAATACAGATTCCCAGGTGAACTGGCTTACTTGAGGCTGAAAAGGAGGCATGAAGAAACACATCGGTAGTGCTATTTTGAATTGCTGGAGGCGATGTACAAACTACTCTCAGACTAGGAAATTCTGGAGGCTGCAGCCCTTGGGGAATCAGTGCGACCCAACATTTTTGTTAATTTTACATCTATGAAGTTGTCAGGATCTGAAATTAAATACGGTAGCAAATGCCTTTACAAGAGAAGGAGAAGTAATTCACATTTCCCCTAAGAGAACTCTATTTCTTATTCAAAGTTTTAGCAGAGACTTACACTGCCTGGAAGAAGGGAAATTGAACAACATTATAACTATTAGTTGTTTTATATATTTTTTTACAAAATATGTAATAAGACTTTACCATTTTTACATGTTATTTACTTTATTTGGGGATGTTTGTTTGTTATGCATTGTATAAGTCCCTGATCTATTGTGAAAATTAATTCCTTATATGATATATGTTTTACAGGTATATTCTCTCACACCATATTTTTTATTTTCATTGTTTGATTTGCTATGTAGAAAACTCTCTCTTGGGTATAATTATGCATGTGCACTTTTATATTTGTCATCTGAGATTTTGAAATCATGCCCAATAATTTGTCAACTCCAGTGCCAAGAACATTTTATACTGATTGCTTTTGGGATTTTTGCTATGTCATGTCTTATATTCAATTCAATTTGAGTTGATTTATGAGTGTGGTATAGGTTTATCAGTTCAGTTTCAATCTCTTGAAGGTGTAAATCCTGTTTTTTTCCAAAATTTTTAATTGAAGAGACTATCATATAGTAGCATACTACAGGTACGCTTCCTGAAGGATCAGATGACCACATGGCAAGGATCGTTTCACCGTTTATTATTCTGCTCCCTTGATGTATAAGTGCTACACCAATTTAATTCTTACACTTTTGTTATATTGTAAAAACATGAAATGTGATTATTCTAGATTTGTTATTCTTCCTTAAGGTCACTTTGTCTGCTGTGAGCATTTGTAGATTCGTATGAATTTGATGATAATTTTTCTATTTATTTAAACATGCTCTCCAGATTTTGAAGTAGAAAACACTGAATAATTGAATTATTTTGAGTAGTGCATGTACTTTGAACAGTATTCAGATTTTAATTCATGATCAGTAGATCCAGATATATTTTGGGTGTCTTTTTAAATTACCTTAATCAATATCTTGTGGATTTCCATATAAAGATTTTAATCTCCTTTATTAAATTTATATTTACATATTCAATGATAAGGTAAGTAGAATTCTTTTCTTAAATGCCTGTTTATATGATCTATTAGTCATCTATAGAAATGGAATTTAATATGTAAAAGTATTCTACAACTACTGAAGTATCCATTTGTTCTGAGAAGTTTTATGGTAGTCTTTAGAGTTTGTCATATGTAGTGTCATGTCATTTGCAAAGAGATATATTTTGACATTATAATTATATTTGGATTGTTTTTATCAGCCTTGTGAATTTAATAGTACAATTACAATAATATATCCAGATTGAATGGAATTTACCCCAGAACGTGATCCTAATTTTACTCAGAGAAATCAATATGAGACATACCAACTTCAAGGATGAATAAAAAAACATTTGATAAATTTGTCTGTCTTGATTAGGGAAGAGACACTATGACCATGGCAACTTTTATAAAGGAAAACATTTAGTTGGAATGACTCACTTTACAGTTCAGAGGTTTATTCCATTATCATCATAGTGGGGGAACATGGCATGTGCAGGCTGATATGTGCTGGAGAGGAGTTGCCACATGTTGAAAGCAAACAACAGGTAGTGGACTGTAACATTGGGAGTAGCATAGAACTCACAGCCCACTCCCAGAGTCACACACTTCTCTGACAAGGCCACACCTACTCCACAAGGTCATGCCTCCTAATAGGGCTGTTTCCTTTGCGGGGTCATTGGGGTCATTTTCTTTTGAATTATTACGGAGTCACTGAGTAATCCAAAATATCATTAATATCTTAATTATAGAAGAACTATACTTCTTTGTAATAATGTCCTTATATGACATTCTTTTCAATTCTACCAAAAAAGAATCACAGCAAATAATATAAAGTCAAAAGAATTCCTCCAGGATTAAGAACAAAAGAAAGATTTCCTCAACATTTTTATGTAATATACTAGAAGAGGTTCTAGCCTGAACAATTAGTTAAGAACTAGAATTCAAGGGAAGTCAATAAGATTCTTTTACTGGCCGGGCGGTGGTGGCGCATGCCTTTAATCCCAGCACTCGGGAGGCAGAGGCAGGCGGATCTCTGAGTTCGAGGCCAGCCTGGTCTACAAGAGCTAGCTCCAGGACAGGCTCTAGAAACTACAGGTAAACCCTGTCTCAAAAAACCAAAAAAAAAAAAAAAGAAAAAAAAAGATTGTTTTACTGGTGGATATTTCTACTTAGAAATTTCTTTATATCTTTAACCCAGAGTTTTTAATATTTAAATAGTCTGCCTCTGTAACAGACATTCTGACACATATATTTATAGATTTGAATTGATGATTTTAATATGGAGTTTTCATAATAATTAATCTTCTTTCAGGTGTCATTTATTTGTATATAGATAATCTATGTAACTTATGAATTCATATAGTCAGTGCTTTATCAGGGAAAATATTTTTCTATATGTAAAATATCAATATATCTATATATGCTATGTATCCCTGTATATACAACCCTTATGTATATTATATGTCTTATAACTTTTATTTCCTATGTATATTAATAAAAGCATGACATGATAACCACAGAATTCCTACATGAGTATTTTTGTATTTACTAGAGTCTTGTTTTTTTTTTTTATTTAAAATACACTCTAGTACACTATATTCTGATTATGGTTTCCCTTCCCCCAAATCCTTCTAGATCTTTCTTACTTTTTCACCCACCCAAATTCCACCGTTGGTCTGCTTTTTAATGTTTAGAACCAAAATAAATCTCAAGTATAGTTTTTGAGTGTTTAGTAGATTATTCTACTATTCTTTTTGAAATATTAGTTTGAAATATACTTTATTAGAGCTAGATGCCTGTCAACATTTCACTTTGGCCTGTGGCTCTTAGAGTTTTGCTTAATCAATATTCAGGAATTTTATTTTTGTTTATAATATTATTCTGTCTTCTTAAAAATTTATTTTATCCATCTGTATATTTATTTCTCCTTCATTAGGGTCCCATTTTCTTCCCTGTGTTTAAATGTGTACTTATATTTCTTATGTTTTTCAGTAGATGTGAATATAATGTACTTTCACATTTCAGTTGATTTTTCCTTCATAATTTGGGAGAAGAGAACCTTCATAGGAACTAGTCAATTTTCTCTTGTTGTACTTTAGTCTTTTCCAAAGATAGATGAATATATTCTAGGTCACTTTGAAAGACTTAATTTCTAAATTAATTTCTCCATGTTACTGCTACTTTTTAAGTTTATTGTATTTGTACATGTGGGGGCCCTTGGTGAGCCAGTTGACCCTGAAAGTGGGCCCTCAGTTTCACAGAATGTTCTGACACAACTCTTGGTGTTAGGATAATCATAATCTTCCTTGATCATAGGAGGGTAAATTTTTGAAAAATTTTTAGAACACAGTCTAGATAACAGTTTGACTTGCTAGTCTTATTCATTCTCCCAAGTCCATGATAAACAAGTTAATGAAGAACTCAGAAAACACAAGAGACAGAGATAATAAAAATGAAACAAGACAAGATGTACAAAGACAATACAAACATGACACAAAAACGAACCAAGATCCTCAAGTGGGCTGAGCAAAAATAGTGCTTTTTGCTATGGATCAGAGAATAGTGGTTCTCATCAGACCCCTCCTCATTCCATATTGGGAACCCATCAGAATCAGATGTCACAAGAGAAGCCTCTGTAGACACTTGCTGCTTTTCTTGGCATGCGTGTTCAGTGTAATATTTCCAAAACCAAAGGCATGCCTCAGATTCTTCAAAAATTTCAAGGTGCACACATCAAGTCAGCCCTTCAGCTTCAGAGTCCTAGAGTGAAGGTCTGACTTTAGAACTTTGGAGTATGTGTGAGTTGTCTGATCTTGCTGGGGTTCTCCAGTAAATGCTAACCCCACTAGAAAAGAATAAAACCACTACAACAATTATTGAGTCAAATTTGAGGCAAAACATTTTATTTAGGTGTACCAGAGAGCTGGCCCCAAACCATTTCCTAAGTTAGGATAGAGAGAGCAGTGCTAAGTCTATTTCTCAGTGCTCTTTTAAACAGGAAAATCAGGAGTAGATGATAAGAAGGTTTATAGAAGTAGGACACTGGGGCAGTAGAAAGTAAAGAAAAATCTCCAAAACAAACAAATGAACAAAAAACAATCATCATGTGTTTACTATATGTCACTGGTCAAGGTATTTTCAAAAACAAGTCAAGGTCATGGATTGGGACAGGTCAGGTTCCTGGAAACAGAAACAAGAAAGCAAAACTTAGCTCTGATGATCAGCAAAATGGCTCCTGCCTTCAAAATGAAATTAGGCAGCTTATTTATTGACTTGTTAATCGTTTGAGAATATTGAGAACCCATTAGAAATATGTCTATTTGAATGACATGAAGTGGTAATTACAATGGAAAAATTTATATAATATATATGAAATATATATATATATTTATGAAATATATATGAAATATATAATATATCATAGAGCTGTAACATTAAATATTGCACACACTAAAAATGTAAAACAGATTTTGTAATCTATTTTTCAAACTTTACTAATATGTTTTCTTTTAATTCATATATCTTATATAAATTACTTTATTTTGACTTATATGTAGAAAGTTACATATTTCTACTCTTCTAATATTCACAAAATGACAAAAACTGAAATCCTAAACATGTTTCCCTAATACAGTCCCTTTACCCTTTACCTAGATTTCTGGTGTATGTGTGTGTGGGAGAGGGTCTGTGTGCATGTCTGTCTGTCTGTCTGTCTGTCTGTCTGTCTGTCTGTATATATGTATGTCTGTGAGTGGTGCTGGGTATGTTTGCACTTGTATGTAGGTCGATGATCACTGTGTGAGCATGTGTGGATGTTCAGAGCTGACTTTGGTGGTCTTCCTGTTCTTTTCTTCTTAGTTTTAAAGATAGAGTCTCTCACTGAACCTAGAAGTTACTATTCAGACTAGACTAGTCCACCGTGAGTCCCCGAGACCCACCTGCCTCTGTCCCTAATTCCTTTGCCCAGTACTGGGAGATAGGCATAAACTAGCACATTCAGCTTTGACACTGATACTCACACATAGGTCGTCTGCTTGGCTAGTCATCAATTTCCCCACCAAGCCATCTCCCTAGCTCCTCTTTCTATACCCTCCCCACTTTTTGAGGTTGTTGTTTCTAGCTTTTCTCATAGCTCTCTACGTATTTTTCAATATAACCGTCCTTTATTGTTAGTGTCTCAGTTCTTCAGCTGCTATTTCGCTCTATCTTATTTTTCCTTAGGCAACTTTAAAGAAAAATCTTGGATTAGATAATAAAAGTTGGGTGCTAACATCATGTTCCTTTTAAACTATTGATTTTTGAAAGATACTACAAGGTGAGAATAAGCCACATTAGCTCATTAAAGCAACAGAAGTACATCCTCTTCAATGACATTATTTTGTTTTTGACTTTAGTGCTTCTGAAACGTAGTCGCTGTAATTAGGAACATTCATCAAGTTTGATTCTTTATTTTTCATTTCTTTTTTCTGTTATTGTAGTTTAAAAAATTATGGTGGAGTTGCCTTTTCTAGATGTTATTTGTGCTGTTGTTTTCAGTAGGATATAATTTTTTAAGTGAAAAAAATTTAATTAGATTATACACAAAACTTCCCATTACCTGTAAGGATTCAGGGGTCTCTGAAATTCAGCAACACATGATGAGGTTGAGAGTCTTCATCTACCATGACAAATTATTCCTTTAAAAAGAGTTAAAGTTGACTTTGACAAAGCGCATCTGGCTGCATTTTAAAGATTTTCTTCCTTGGTAATTGAATTCAATCGGGTTTTCTTGTTGGCAAATTTCATTCAGTGCTACTCCATAACTCAACTGACCTGAACTTTCATTGCCCTCCTGGAGGCAGGTCCTGATGCAGCATAACCAGGTAAACACATTTAAAATGATAAAAAGTCTCAGATAGGATAAATGCCCCTTATCATAACTATTCATCCATAGGTAGTACTCTACCTTTCCATTTTATAGCTGTGAACTTCTCCTGAGGGATAAGCGCATTGAAATGTCCTGTTAAAGATTAAATACTGGCCTCCCAAGAGGAAAATGTCTATTCAACTATTTACAACAAGGTAGTAAGTCAACACAAGCAGTGCTCAGCGTATTTTTTCATTCCAGCATTCTTAACATCATCTTCTAATGAATCAACTTAAGGTTGAGTTACCCTGAATGCAGGCCAAAATAGACAGTTTATTTTAACTCTGTGATTTAAGGAGATATTAGTCATCTTTTCATAATATAACCAGTATATCTATCATAAGACTAAGTTGTGAGAGTTGACTCAACAAATTTGAGAGTGTCTTTATAAAATGTATTATCTTTCTTTATAAAGTAATGTGAGCCATTTTCTGAATTGTTTGTGGATGAAAGCAAAATAAATCAAACCATGCCCTCTCTCAGCAGGTTGCAAGGTAAAGGAAATCCAATGAAGTGGACTGATTTCAATGGGTGATTGTGTATAGAAGGATAGCTTAAGGAATGGAGAGAAAAAAAACCTTCTGTTTCCTAAGCTAGTGAATCTATGCTAGCATCCCCAACAAAACACTGCAAATGATAGCATGCACAATTGGGAAGCAAGGGCTCACAGAAACTTGGAGTAAATTCTTGGTTTTCTTGGTCTGCTTTTTAGGGTCTTTACTTCAACTAAATACTTCTTTTCTGTTGTATAAATGATTCCTCTGCATCTCTCCCTGTCTGTCTCTCTCCCTGTGTTTGTGTATTGTCAAGAAAATTCCTTGAAAGAATCTGTTAGTACAAAGACTGACAGTTTAAAACTTCATTGATGTGAAGAGTTTGGAATGTTACAAGTTCAAAGATGTTAATATTTTTATGTTTTTTATATTAAAGTTTATGTTCTTAAGAACACTATACTATATTATATATGTTATATGATATATTATTATATTTATTATTGTTCATATACTCAGCATATACCCCACCCAAAGTTTAGCTTGGATATTGAGACTGCTGGCAGTATTTATTGGCCTGAAGACACTGAAAAGTGTTCATCCATATAATGCTTTTAGCAGAGAACAGGGTAACCCTCAGATAAGTCTAACAAACATTTCCTAGAGTTGGGAAAGAATATTGGTGTGGAATATAGAAGTTCTGTTGTGTGGGATGGAAATGAGGTGAGGAGTTTTAGAATTTTCCATTTCTCCATGGTTTGAATGAAGCATAGTGATGAAGATAAAAATATGCATGTTCATAGGTTTAACAAGGTATGCGTGGAATAGTGGTTTGAATAAGAATGGCCCCCATAGGACCATTTATTTGAATGTTTAGTCAGCAGGGAATGGCACATCTTAGAAGGATTAGGAAGTGTGGCCTTTTTTGAGTAGGTGTGGCCTTATTGGCATTGGAGGTGCACTTTGAGTTTTCAAAAACCTAAACCAGGCCCAGTGGTGCTCTTCTCTCTCTCTCTCTCTCTCTCTCTCTCTCTCTCTCTCTCTCTCTCTCTCTCTCTCTCTCCTCTCTCTCTCTCTCCTCTCTCCCTCTCTCTCCAGTGTGTGTGTGAGTGTGTGTGTGTGAGTGTGTGTCTTTCTCTCTCTCTCCCTGCTACCTGTGAATTGGGATGTAAAACTAAAACTCTAAGTTACTTCTCCAGCATCATGTCTGCCTTCATTCTGGTAATGGACTCTGAACATGTAAGCAAGCCACAGTAAAATGATTTCTTTTATAGGAGTTGCTGTGGTCATGGTGTCCCTTCACAGGAATAGACCACTGACTAAGACGTGGCAAGGTACTTCTCTGCCCGATTTATTAGAGAAATGTGTGGCAAACCAGGGCTAGAAGTAGATCTATAAATATTGCCTTTTCTGAATCAAATATTTTGCTTATGAATGGCTGCATTTTATTATATCCATCTGCATTATTTCCAGAGAAGAAATCATATATATATATATATATATATATATATATATATGATTAAAATATGCAATAAAGTATTTCCTCTTGTTCCTTTGGTTCATTCTCATCAGAATTTCTCTTATTTTTATATGAAAGTTCTGGGATTTGCTACTTCGAGTCTCTACTTTGCTAACCATGCAATAGTCATATACTCATATTCACTTTACTCTGTCTCCATCAATATGACACTTACCTATCATTACATCATTAGATGGGTTAGACTAAGACTTTCCTCATCTTTACCTTTTGTCCAAAGATCTGCCGGAGGAAAATATGAGGGGTTTTAGACTAATTTAATCGTTAGATGAAACAGCCAAATAGTGACTTGAATTTAGCAATCACTAAGTTTGAAGTTGTACTAAATGCATTTTTCTTTAAGATATGGCTATTAAGTTCATTGGAGATAGGGAATAGAATGTGGTGGTTTGAATGATAATGGAGTCCATGTGATCATTTAATTGAAAGTTTGGTCTCCAACTGGTAGAACTGTTTGGGAAAGACTAAAAAGTGGGGCTTTGTTGGAGGAGGTGTGTCACTGTGGGTAAGTTTATGCCAAAGATAGTTAGTTCAATTTTATGCCTGCCTGGGTGCTTTCATGCACCATGTTATGATGGTCATGGCCTCTAACCTTTTGGAATCATGAACCACATATGAAACATTAACTTTCATAAGGTGCCTTGATCATGAAGTTTTGTCATGGGAATGGAAAAGTGTCTAAGATACTGTGTAATGATGGTCTTTATTCAATCCCCTTTTCTTTTTAGCTGTGAACTGTGGACTGCCCTAGCATCTTACTGGATTTCAGTCTACTACATTGAGTTTTACAAACAACTTCATTCTTGTCATGGCTTCACTATCTTCTATATGCTGGTGTTTTACTGTTGGAGTAAGAAAAACAAAACAAAACTCCTGATCAAGAAAATGAATTCCCTGGTCTTGGTGGAGCCCTGACATTCCAACTGGACTGGGTCAATCACTTGACCCTGGAAGGTGACCATACAAAGAGGTAGGCAAAGTATTTTTTATTTAATTATATTTTGTAATTTTTCTTTCCCAGAATTCCAGTCACTAGGACAGTGACCTACGTGCCTATACTCATGTAGCGTTGCAAGTTTGCACACTTTCTTGAATTATCTTCTTTTCTATTTTCTCAGCATGAATTTTTGTCATTGTTTTTGTTGTTTGGTTGTTTTTTCCCAACACTGTTGTCTTCTACAATTCTCCCTGCTCCGTTCCTGTGAGTGTGATTGCCATCTTACCTTACATAATATGGTTTTTTTTTCTTTCTTTTCTGCCTCATTATCAGGCAAACTGATGAGGTTTTACACTTTGCCTGCCATGTATTTTTCTTTAAACCCTAGTAAAATTTTCTTTTAGCTTTTTCTTGAGTATGTTTTAAATCCTTTATTTAATTCGACTAAAAACCACAAGAGGGAAACCTGATTTCTTCTGTAACTTTTGGCAACCATAAAGAAACCCCAAATTCCGATAATGTTACAATATTAAGCACAGTTATTGC
The DNA here is from genome assembly GCF_903992535.2 of Arvicola amphibius. Taxonomy (NCBI): domain Eukaryota; kingdom Metazoa; phylum Chordata; class Mammalia; order Rodentia; family Cricetidae; genus Arvicola; species Arvicola amphibius. Next base: position 97,196,007 of record NC_052054.1, on the reverse strand, counting down.
ATGTTACAATAATATTCATAGTTATTTCACAAATCTGTGACATTCACTTACTTGTGATATGATGAATTTCAAAATGAAAATATATAATTTGTTTGGGGATAATTATGGAATACCTTTAATTAAGAATAAAAATTTCCTTGTAGCTTAAACACTACTAATATAATTATGACTTATCTCTGAGTTTGGCATAATGTCCAGTGAGAAATCCCATGCTGTATTTTAAAAGCCATCCTACAGAGTTTTTGAAAAAAATACATATGCCATCAATTCATGAACAAAAGGTATTTTTTTCTCATGAAAGCAGAGTATAAACATTTAAAAAAATTATGGTACAACTATATATTTGCAGGCAACTTGCAAAAGTTTGGGAAGTGTTTATGGAATAATTAAATTTATGCCATATTAAAATTGTGCCTGATTAGTTCAATTGAATAAATGAGATTAATAATTGCAGATAGATTTTTGTTCTACAAAATTTCACAAAGAAATTAAGTAGTATTTTTCTGTTATTACTATCTCATCATGTATCATTAGATTTTATTTGTGAATATTAATTCTGTGAATATTAAATTAATGAGCTAGTTCTTCCATGAAAATTAGAATGTTTGATGCTCATTATATTTTCTGTTTTATACCAAAACTTTTTTATCATCCTTGATAATGTCAGGAATTTTAGAAGTTCGGAGATATATATTTAGAATAACTAGAATCATAATTTTTTATTATAGGAAGTCAGAAACATTTTTCTTTCTTATTAAATATTTTTTAACATTTTAAATTCATTTTACATTCCAACCATAGTTCCTCCTCCCTCTTCTCTTCCCACTCAGCTCCCAATTTCCCCCCCTCCCCACTCCTTAGAAAGGGTAACACCTCCCATGGGGAGTCAAAAAATCCTGGCATATCAAGTTGAGGCAGGACCAAGCCTCCCCCAACCCCGAATTGAGGCTGAGCAAGGTATCCCACCATAGGGAATAGGCTCAAAAATGCCAGTTTGTGCACAAGGGATATATCCTGATCCCACTGCCAGAGTCCCCACAAACAGACCAAGCCACACAACTTTTGTCCATATACAGAGGGCTTAGTTCAGTCCCATGCTGGCTTCCAGCTGTTGGTTCAGAATACCTGAACCCCCACTTGCTCAGATCAGCTGTCTCTGTGGGTTTCATCATCATGATCCTGACATCTCTTGCACATAACCCTCTTTTCTGTTTTCCACTGGACTCCCCAGAGCTCAGCCCAGTGCAGTGGATCTCTGCATCTGCTTCCATCAGTTACTAGACAAAGGTTCTATGACAACAATTAAGTTAGTTACTAATCTGAGTCGAGGAGAAGGCTGATTGAGGCACCCTCTCCACTATTACTAGGAGCCTTAGTTGGGGTCATCCTTGTTGATTCCCGAGAATTTCCAAGCACTAGGTTTCTCCTTAACCCCATAATGGCTTCCTCTATCAAGATATCTCTTTCATTGCTCTCCCTCTCCATCTGCGAGATACTGTCTTACACCTGTCAGAATGGCGAACATAAAAAAGATTGAAGATAGCTTATGGTGGAGAGAATATGGAGTAAGGGGAATAGTCCCTCTCTGCTGCTGGGAGTGTAAACTTGTACAACCACGTTGGAAATATGGTGGTGTCTCAGAAAATTGGGAATCAATCTACCTCAAGCCACAGCAATACTACATAAAAAATGACATCATGAAATTTGCAGGGAAATGGATGGAACTGGAAAAAAATCATTCTGTGTGAAGTAACTCAGACCCAGGAAGACAAAACAGTACATACTCACTCATTCAGGAATATTAGATGTAAGGCAAAGAATAACCAGGCTACCATCCAGAGCCCCAGAGAAGCTAAGGAACAAGGAGATTCTAACAGAGATGCATGGGTCTTCCTGGGAAAAGAAAATAGATAAGATCTCCTGCATAAACCAGGGACAAGTGGGATATAGTTGAGGGAATGGGGATGTGAATCTGTAAAATATTTTAATTTAAGATTACTATGAAAAACAAGAAAATTCCAAGTGGTATTAAACACTATGTGAATGTCCTTGTCGTTTTACAGTCAGTATTATTAGAAATCTCATTTCCTAAATTTCCAGTTTCTTTCTTTCTTTATTATATTGAACTTTGGTTAAGATTTTATTCAGTAACAGAAAAAGTACATTGGGTTATGGTACCAGCTTATAGGAATAACACTTAAATGCAGATTAATAGGTTTTTCAGTTTGATTGTTATTTTGGTTGGCTGGGTTTGTTATGATTTGTTTTGTTTTCCATGCTTGAGAGGGAACCCCATGCTTTTTATGCTATGCAAGCATTTTACTACTGAACGTTACCCCAAGCGAGAAAAGGCTTTTCTGTCAAATGATTCCAGTGAATAGCATATACAATAGTCTACGAAGATGGGTTTGGTTTCCGGTCCTGTCTAGTGACAAATCCTATCACAGTGTTTGTCAAATTACCATTCACCATGAAAGGCAGATATTTCTAATAATGGGAGCATTCCAGGAAGAAGAGAAATTTCCAACATGGGAGCAGTTTTACTGAAGTTCTCTTTTTAAACACAGACAGATATTCACACACACACACACACACACACACACACACACACACACACACACACACCACACACACACACACACACACACACACACACACACACACACACCACACACCATATCTGTACCTTTTCCTCTCACATATACAAGCATATACACTGAGGAATCTGTATTTCTCCTGTCTCGGAGAGTTTAGCAGTATAGTCTTTTTTAAAGTCACAAACTATTGCTCACGTCTATGCTACTGCCTTCAACTCTCAAGCAGATTCTCAGGCCAGTCAAGTTGCTCTGTAGAATTGTTCACCTGCACTTTGCATAACTGAATGAAGCTGTTGTTTTCTCTTTGTTCTCCCTGTGGGCTTAGACAGATGTTTCTCCAAACGGCAGTAAATTGGTAAACAAACAAAAAAGTTTCTTCTGGAAAACTCTGTTAAGAACACAGAAAAAAAAAGAATTTATTGTGCTTTTACTGTCAATAGGATAATAGCTTGGTCTGTTTTTGTTTTTTGTCTTTGTTTAATTCTCTTCAGCATTTCTATGGATAATTGTTCCACTTTATTTCTGCAACAAAAAATCTCTTAGTGGACATGATCATAAGGATGAAAATAAATGTATGAAACATCTCCATTATCATCATACAATCATTTATATAACTCAATGATACTGAAATAATTAGAGGAAGCAGGTGTACTTGAATAGGTTTATGCATAATAACACTGAACTCTTAACTCTGCCAATTTGAATTTTCCAGAAAGGACACATAAGCATCCATATGCTCCCACCATTGGCTCTGAGAAACAGCTCTGATGGTGAGTAGGTAAAATCACCAGTAAAAGGCAAACTACAAATGAGGTACAAACTTCTACTGAACTATAAGCAAACAGCAGAATTCTTTCTCCATGCCAGCTTGCTAGAAAGAAATGCAGCTGGTGATTCTGTATTGGGATCCAAGCGATTAATGAAGGTTGTTTAGGGTGTTGTTTCTGTTCACACAGTATCCTAGGGCATAATCTCTGGAATGTAAGTTTGCCATAGACCAAACTCCCAACCTCTGCTTCTGGTTGTGCCACACTGGGAACACACCATTTCGGGAACCTAGAGCTCTTTATTATGAAATTGTAGTATATGGTAGTCTTTCAAAGGATCATCGCTTAGATTAAATGAAAAGCTTCTTACATTTTGTGAACACTCACCTTGCTTATTAAAAGTTGCAGTGCACCTAGTAATATATGAAATGTGAGTCTATGAGCCTGCTTTGCAGAACCTATCAAAGTACTTCGCCTTTGCTTCTGTGCTGTGCACGTTTATATTTGTTGAATGATTTAGGAACACAAGTTTTTTTTTCTCTATATTTGTACTTTTGGACAAACTGTGCCCTGTAAGAAGAAATTAAATCATTATGTATAACTCTATACTCATTTGTTTGTTTTATATATTTTATAACTAGTGTTTGTTTTACTTTCCTGTAGAAAACATTCTATATAACTTATTATTTTGTTATGTTATTCTTCTTCCTAAGTGGAAATAGAGTAGAACCAGTAAGGCAAATATTAACATGAGAAAGACAATCCTCACCACTTAAAGACAGAATATGTTTATATTTGTTACATACACACATATAAAATATAGTATATATTATAACATGATACATAATATATATGAAATTTTTGTGTATGTGAAGGAGTCAACAATAGAACAATAGTTCTCTTTTCCTTCCTCAACTATCTTCCTCAAGTATCTTTTTGATAGGAATGTATTTTCTTTTTTTTAATTTTATGCCCTTCTCTTTTTATTTTATTTTTAAAAAATATTTATATACTGACACTGTTTTTATAAAAGCACTAGAGGAATATGATAATAATAATTTCAATTTTCTACATATCTTTCTATTTAAAAGTTGTGTTGTGAATTTAGAGGTTGCTCAGAGTTTAAGAGTCCTTGCTACTCTTCTAAAAGACCCTAGCTCATTTCCCTGCTCTCATGTGAGCTGGTTTACAACCACACATAGCTCCAGCTCCAAAGGATACAACACCTTTTTCTTGCCTTCATGGGAACCTGAACACATATCACACACACACACACACACACACACACACACACACACCCCTCATACCCACAAACACATCCTACACAACTACATATGTGAAAATTAAAAACTAAATCTTTAAAGAAGTTAAAATAGATTAAAAGTATAAAAGAAAATATATTTCTAAAACTGTGCATTATTAAATACCCACTAAAGCACCACATTTGATATAAACATATTATTCCTTTTGTTGTGAAGAAAAATGTTGCAGGATACTTGGTTACACTGAGAGTCCTGATTGCATTCTTTACTGGAAGAGCCTGTTTGTAGCTGTGGTGTGGATCAGTTCTAGCACACACCTTTAACCCAAGAGCTCTCTGCTTGAATATTGTAAACAGAATTAATTGGAAACTGTTGTAAGAAGGGCCACTTGTTGGTTCCCTGCTGTTCAGACCTGAAGTAACCACATAGAAACTATATTATTTAAATCACTGCGTGGCCCATTAGCTCTAATTTCTAATTGGCTAATTCTTACATCTTAATTTAACCCATTTCTATTAATCACCACATGGCTGTGGCTTACCAGCTAAAGTTCTAGAGTTTTTCTCTGATGGGGCTACATGGCTTCTCCTAACTTTGCGTCCTTCTCCCAGCATTCGGCTTAGTTTTCCCCACCTAGCTCTGTTCCCCTATAGTTCTACTAAAGGCCCAAAGCAGTTCCTTTATTTGTCAATAGTAATTACAGCATATAGAGGGGTATCCCACATCAGGAAACTTTGGTAGAAGCATTTCTTTGATGTCTCATTTGAGCTGAAAAGATGTTTGCTCACATCTCCTTGGGAAGTAGTACAGCACTAGTGATATAATATCTATTACATAGCAGTTACATGATACGGTTTAATGTTTATACATAAGCTAATTAAAATAATGATCAACCTACTTGTTGAAAATCAAACAAGTCTCTGAGTTACTAATGCTGATGTTTTATTTTGATAGAAAAGTGACAAGAAATAGAGCCCAGAGAGAGAAGGTACAGTAAGAAGTAAAAGGCCAACACTTTTTTCCTGCCTTCTCCATCTTAAAGTCTAGCAATACTCTAATTTGCTCTCTCTTCATAATGCTTATGATTTGAGATGTAAACTTTTCGCCAGTGGCAGAGACAGGGGTATATCTGTTAATTAGAGGTCAGCTTGGTCTACAAAGTAAGTTCCAAGAAAACCAGGAGTTCCTAATGAGACCTGACTCTTAAAAAAAAATACATGAGCATTCAGTTTCCTGCTCCCAACATCATGCCTACTGCCTGTTGCTATACAGTCCCCTGTCATGGACTTCAAACCTCTGGAACTGAATGCAAACTTTGTGTTGGTCATGGTGCTTTAATCACAGAAACAGCAAACTGAGTAACACAGAAGGCGATTATTGAGAAAATGAGCAGATCCTTTCAAATAAAATCTGTACAAAGTCATCATAACCATAGTGTGCCCCATGTCTCTGTCTCTCTCCCCTCTCTCTCTCTCTCTCTCTCTCTCTCTCTCTCTCTCTCTCTCTCTCTCTATCTCTCTCTCTGTTCCTCTCATTAAGTATATTTTATCTTGAGAAAGCAGACAAACTTGTCAATAATTGTTCATAAGATGAAGATGTAGAAAGGAGGTGTAGAGAAACTTGGAAGGTACAGGATGCTTCTAAGCAGTGTCTGGACACTGAGTGTAGAAAAGGATGAGCATGCTGTACCGTGCAGCATCCAACCCACAGTGGGAAGAGCTATTTACAGGGAAATGCTAACAAAGAGTCAGAGTCCTCTGGCCTTTCTCATCTTTGAAGGGTACAATGATTTGGGGGAAAAAAGAAGGAAAGAAAACTTTCGAGATAATTTTTATTTCTGAATAATGTGAAATGGATTAAGATAATTATTGAGTGATGTGAACTAGAGAAAAGCATACAATATTGCGGCAAGTGAGTGAAGGGACTGAGCATAGAAGCACATGCTGAATTTGGAGTACAGCATGCCATAGTAGGCTTTGAGATCACTTTCGTAGATTCACTGAATGTTCACACGTGTTTTAGTGCCCCCATTCCACATCTTCCAAATCATCACTGAGCATTTAAATAACCAGAGAATGCTGAGGTGTACACAAGGAAAATAAAGCTGTGTGTTCAACGTAAAAAGTTCTTTCTTCCTCGTTTTTATTATTATTTTATTTATCTCATTATTTTATTTTGGGTTTCTTTTTTCCAATTTTTACATTTTTTATTGAGCTATATAATTTTCTCTGCTCCTCTCCCATCCTCCCCCTTCCTTTCTATCCTCTCCCATGATCTCCATGCTCCCAATTTACTCAGGAGTTCTTGTCTTTTTCTATTTCTCTTATAAATAAGATCTTAGGGTTCTTTTTGTTGTCTAGGTTCTCTGGGGTTATGAATTTTAGGCCTGTTTTTCTTTCTTTAAGTCTAAAAGCCACTTATGAGTGAGTACATATGATGTTTGTTTTTCTGAGTCTATGTTACCTCATTTAATAAGATGTTTTCTAGATCCATCCATTTGCCTAAACATTCCAAGATGTCATTATTTTTTTCCACTGTCTAGTAAAACACATTTTCTTTATCTATTCTTCAGCCTAGGGGCATTTAGGTTGTTTCCATGTTTTGGCTATTACAAATAATGCTGCTATGTACATATTTGAGCACATATCCTTGTGGTATGATTGAGCATTCTTTGTGTATATACCCAAAAGTGGCATTGTTGGATCATGAGGTAGGTTGTTTCCTAATTTTCTGAGAATTAACAATACTAATTTTCAAAGTGGATATACTAGTGTGTATAGTACTTGAGATTCTAGCTAAAGCAATAATGTAGGAGATGCGAATAGAGTAATCCCACATTAACTCAGAATTGAGTATAATAAGGGCTTTATTTTTATCTATGCAGAATACAATCTCAATGATTCTGAAGAACCTGATTAGTCTAACTAGATGTATGACAATCATGGATGACTATTGACCTATAATTTTTAATACCTATATAGCTTAAAGACTAAGACTTCATATTAGAATATTTAATATAGAATATTAAACAGTCTTTAAACAACTGTGCAGCAAATGAGGACAATGACCTCAAAATGTAAACAATTGCAAGTATCTTGATTAGAGGTAGAAAAGTATAGTGCAATATTAAAAATATATCATAAAATTGTATCAATATACAAAATATCTTAAACATATATAGAAGCATGCATGCATACATTTTGACAAAATAACTTTGCGTAGGTGTACAAATATTATAAACAGAAATATGAGCATATTCAATATAACAAATTTAATTGAATTTGTACCCTTATATAAGAAACTATACCAATATAAATTGTCTATAAATAATAGCTTATAAGTATTCACTCTATTACTCACTATTATTATTGCTGAGAGTAAACTCACACTAATCTACCCATTATCACATTCAATTTCCTTTTTTTTCAAGTGAGATCCCTGAGCCTACAAAACTTCCACTTCAACGCCCAACCCTATGCCAGTTATATAAACCCATAATTGATGTCCCTAATCCTGAGGACAGCCTTAGTTAATTTTTGTAAAAAGTCACTAAAGGGTTCTTTTTTGCCATGTTTAACCCTAGTATATGATTAATTTTTCCCTATTTCTTGAATCCTATTCCAAGCTTTTAAGGCTGTTGTGTGGCATAGGGATAAGGTGTGTTAATCACATAAAGCTAGAGCCTGTTGATCTGCATAATAGCCCTTGCTAAGAATTTGATTTTGGGAAGCCTCCAATCCTCTTGTTTTTCTCTGTTGTTCCAAAATTTTTGCCTCTTCTTGATAGTAGCACTTCAATAGCACCTGAAGTCTGCCTTCAAGGACTGCTGAAACTAATTCAAGCCAATCATGTGGAGTAGCCTTATAGCTTTAAGCCCATATTTTCACTATTTCCCTAACAAAAGGTGAATGCAAGCCATAAGATAGTATTTCTGGCTGAATTTCCTTTAATTTATTCATACCTATAAGTTGCCATTTACTTTTTTTGAATCTTTTGGGTATTTTTTACTGGATGGCTTGCCAGAGGAAATTACAGGGTAAATAGCTAGAATACTATTACAGGGTAAGTAGCTAGAATACTATATGACTACTGACTCTAACATATAGTAGCCAGGCTAAATCCTATCATTGTACCTTCTTTCCCTGCTCGTCAGATCCAATAATTTCCTCAATTGTTTCAGATATTTTTATCACTGTCTCTTGTAGAGCCTGAATCTCTTGACCTACTGTGTAATTCTAGTGTTTTGAAGGAGAGAGCCGCTTGTTGGATCCCGGCCACTTAGCCCCAAAATAATCACACAGAAACTGTATTAATTAAATCACTGCTTGACCCATTAGGTCTATCTTCTTATTGTCAAACTCTTACATAATAATTTAACCCATTTCCATTAATCTGTGTATGGCCACATGGCTGTGGCTTACCAGCTAAAGTTTTGGTGTCTGTCTCTAGCAGGGCTACATGGTGACTCTCTGACTCCACCTTCCTTGTCCTAGCATTTATCTTAGTTTTCCCTGCCTACTTCTGTTCCCCTATAGCTCTTCTATAGGCTCAATGCAGTTTCCTTATTCATTAACTAATAAAAGAAACACATAGACAGAAGGACCTCCCATACCACTAGTGCTTTCATTGAGTCATTAACCTTCTAGTCCTTATTCTACACATATAATTTCAAGGTATGAAAGTTTTTGGTAGAGATATCATCTCATCCTTGGACATTATTTCAATGTCATACAGATTGCCTTTAGGGAGAGATACCATATCTCTTAACCTATCATAAATTTTTAACAGATTTCAGTTGTTAAACTCAACATTATGAATTCTTTCAGATAATTTCTCAGCACCTTTTGAAATGGATTGAATTTTGTCTGTCAAATTAACGTTCTCCCTTTCAATGGTATTAAATTTTTCAGCTAACGTTTGATTTTCAGTGGTATTAATCCTGTCAGATAGCTGTTTATTATTAGTTTGTAAAGACTGTATCATTTCTAAAAGTGCCTCATTTTTGGCTCTGTTTTCAAACCATTTTCCTAAGGATATAATATGAAAAGCAAAGCTAATTACAAATATCAAATAATGAAAATTCATATAAACCTTGCAGAATACCATTCATAGTGTAAGCAAAATGATTATTAAACTCCTGAATGGTAATATTACCTGCTATTGTATAACTTTTGAATTTATTACTTTACTTACCTCCATTAGGAGGCCCCAGTAAGTTGTTGTAGGTGTAATAATCATTTTTGGCCAGCAATGTGTCACAGTTGCCATCATGTGGCAAAGAGAAATGACCAGTGGTGGAGAGACAGTACCAGCTTTGGTTCCACACATTGGTGCCTGCTTAAATACTGACAAATAGTCTTTGCTTGACAAATTAATAGAATTATTAAGAGCAATTAAAGCAACTACATACCCAAAGAGATTATCTTTTGCTGGCCAGAATATTAAGAGACCCAAAGCTCTCAGTCTGTTCTGAACTACAAATGGGACCTGTGTGCAGCTGGTGGACATGAGAACATGGGGATCCCTGTGGAAAAAACCTGGTCAGATGGAGAGGTTGCCACAGCATGCTGTGGGTGGGAGGCAAAGGTGGAAAGAGATGAGCCAATCACAGTAGTTGTAGGCTAGAACCTGCATTGGGTGACAGATATAGGAGAATGTGAAAAATGTAATTCCACACTAACTCAGAATTGATTATAATAAGGTTTTTTAATTTAGCAGACACTCACATATCACAGTCCTCTGCATGAACAGGAAGCATGAACCAACTTCCAGCATTCAGGTAAGAGAGGGAAGAGAGAAAGGGTGTCCAAGCATGCATCTTTTTATACCCAAGGCCTCACCCAACCTGGTCCAGCCTCTCAAAGGCCATTGGCTGAAGGAGGTTCTCAGGCACAATGAGACAACAAAAGGAGATCCAGGGGATACAAATCAGAAAAGAAAAAGTCAAACTCACACTATGTACTGATGATAGGATAGTTTACATAAGTGACCCCCAAAATTATGCCAAGAAACTCCTACAAATCATAAACACCTTCAGTAATGTAGCAGGATACAAGATTAGCTTGAAAAAATCAGTAGCCCTACTTTACACAGATGATAAATGGTCTGAGAAAGAAAGCAGAGAAACATCACCCTTCACAATAGTCACAAATAACATAAAATACCTTGGAGCAACTCTAACCAAACAAGTGGAGGACCTGTATGATAAGAAATTTAAATCTTTGAAAAAAGAAATTAAAGAAGATGCCAGAAAATGGAAAAAGCTCCCATGCTCTTGAGTAGGTAGAATCAACAATGTAAAAATGGCAATTATACCAAAAGCAATCTTCAGATTCAATGAAATGCCCATCAAAATGTCAGAAAAATTCTTTACAAACCTCAAAAGAACAATACTCAACTTTACATGGAAAAGAAAGAAACTCAGGATAACCAAAGGAATCCTGATAAATAAAGGAAGTTTTGGTGGCATCACCATTCCTGACTTCAAATTCTACTACAGAGCTACAGTATTGAAAACAGCCTGCTGTCAGCATAAAAATAGATAGGAGGACCAATGGAACTGAAACAAAAGCCTGAATATTAATCCTCACACCCACAAACACCTGATTTTTGACAAAAAGAAAAAAATATAAAATGGAAAAAAGAAAGCATATTTAAGAAATGATGCTGGAATAACTGGATAACAACATGTAGAAGAATGATCACATTCATATCTATTGCCATGAACAAAACTGAAGTCCAAATGGATCAAAGACCTCAACATAAAACCAACCACACTGAACCTTACAGAAGAGAAAGTGGGAAATAGACTTAAATGTTATGACACAGGAGATCACTTTCCAAACATAACCCCAGCAGCACAGACACAGAGAGACGATTAATAAATGGAACCTCCTGAAACTGATAAGCTTCTGTAAAGAAAAGGACACAAGACAAAATGGCAGCCCACAGATTGGGAAACGATCTTCACCAACCCCACATCAGACAGAGATCTGATCTCCAAAATATACAAAGAACTCAAGAAACCTGTCATCAAAAGATCAAATAATCCAATAAAAATGGGGTACAGACATAAACAGAGAATTCTTAACAGATGAATCTCAAATGGCTAAAAGACAGTTCAACATCCTTAACCATCAGAGAAATGCAAATCAAAAAACTTTGAGATTCCATCTTATACCTGTCAGAATGGCCAAGATTAAAAACACTGATGACAACTTGTGCTGGAGAGGATGTGAAGTAGAGGGAATACTCCTTCACTGCTGGTTGGAGTGCAAACTGGTATTTTGAGTTTCTTGTTCTGGGGTCTAAGGCTGGACTGTCTCATGTTGCTCCTGCTTCTTCAGTCCCTTGAGCTCTGGTGTTTACTACCACTTCCAACTAATTTTTAACTGAAAGCAAAACAGAAAGATAAATCTATCCTTCATTTATTGTGAAAGAAGCTTTCATCTTGTTCATTTTAATAAAACCACTCATTGTGTATATCCTCAAATTTTAAACTCAATATGAAGGTCTTTGTTTCCATGGTATGCCATAGTATAAGTAGTTTAGTGCAAGCATAAAACAGTTAAATCCAGATGTTTCCAATTAAATTAGGAATTAATAATGTTAAAATGGGAGCCAGAAACTGAACATGTCAATTCTGAATGTATCTTCTAAAGTGGAAATCAAATATATGTGTAAGTTAGAATGTGAATTTCCAGTTGTACTCCACATACAACATGAATTAATTACAAGGCTTTTAGATATTTTTCTATGACAGATAATTTAATTCAGTTGTTTTTCTTATTTTTTAACAGTATTTTTAAAGTAAAATATATGGAACTTTTAAATTTAGCAGTTGAAAAGAACAAACAAGTAAGGTAAACAAAAAGTAAAGCAAGGTTGTGGGACATGGGTGGATGAAGTTTACAAGTTTGCCACGTGAGTGTCAGTGTTCGTGGGGCTCTGTTCAAATGCCAGAATGGCAGAGAGGTAAGAATATCTGGGAAAAACCTTTCAAGGATATGTAATCTCATCTGCAAAGCCTTGACAACATTTTCAGTGATGTCATAGCTACTCTACATTATGAGATTCAACTGAGTCAATAAACATTACCAGATGTTACATGTCATAGTTACAGTAACACAATTGCATCTTGGATGTAGGATTAAATTTTAAAGCAATATTTTCCAGCCAAGTTGGAAGGCTAGGGGAAAAATACACTTCATTAAACATAATCAAATATTAGATGATTGATGATGTTTTTTCTTAAACAATAGGTGTAGATATAATATTCCCTGTTGTATACTTTATCTAATGTACACATACACATGTACATCTTTTATTTTATGGGGATTTTTTTTTTTTTTTGGTTTTTTCGAGACAGGGTTTCTCTGTAGCTTTTGGAGCCTGTCCTGGAACTAGCTCTTGTAGACCAGGCTGGTCTCGAACTCACAGAGATCCGCCTGTCTCTGCCTCCCGAGTGCTGGGATTAAAGGCGTGCGCCACCACCGCCCGGCTTTTATGGGAATTTTTTGTATCATATTTGAGTTTATAATATGTACATAGATGTACATCTCTTGCTTTACTCTTGCAGGTCATTTTGTAATGAATGAGAACATAATAGAGGAGGATGACATGGACTAATAATTGCAAGTGATTAACTTTTCCACCTGACTGACAATAATGAGAAGGGACCTTACTTACTTCGTGCTATACAGACCCTTGAGGACAATGATGGAGTTACTATAAAGGTTATTGTATATTAGTTTTCAAATTAAATTTGTGATGAAAATTGCTATTTGAACCAATAAACTGGGCACGACACAAAACATTTTTACACACAGACACTCAGTTTGATTTTTTTCTTTCCATTAAATCTTATTTGCAATATCATTGCTGTCATTACAAAAAATGTTTTCAGAATTGTGCCAAATTATATTAATTTCTTTTTATAACATTTATCCCTAGGGATAAATTTAATTTATATTAAATTGACACGTGTGAAAGTAACAGGGATGATTTAGAAATTGTAAAATGATTCAGTACGTAGGTTATGGACCATAGGTTTAAGGAAGAGAAGCCCAGGCAAAAGGAATTCACTTTCTTGAGTTTCCCTGAAAACAGTTTACACCCACAGCACTAATGTTCTCCCAACACTTGTCTGAAGTTTCCCAGGAAAACATTTCCTTAATTCCCAGTATATACTGTCTTCTCATGGGAGATTACTATTTACACTGGTTTGTAGGAATCATCCTGAATTAGTGAAATGTACAATAATGATAACTTGTTTTCTAGTCACATAATTAATCATCTACTGAACTTCAGTTTCTAAAGAATGATGTATGCTTCCCTGCTTCCTTTGATATTTCATTTCTTTAGCATTTCATACATAATAACAAAACAGTTGGCATTTTAACAAATACTTGTAATTTTCAGAATCTTCTGTTATGTAAACTTTGATGAACTAATGTTGGGTTCCTATTTCAACCACGTGGTCCCAGAGAAGAAGCTCAGATAATCAATTTTAGTGGTAGCTATCTTTACTTACTGAGGCATCTTGTCAGTCCCCATGGTTTTATAAAGTCGGGATTTGTCTGGATTTGAAGTAGATACATAGCTGAGAAGTTTGCTATAAATCCTGAGTCCTGCATCCACCCCCAAAATGCTAGGATTCTAAGCATGAGTCCCACATTCTAGTAATGCAATACTGATTATTTCTCCAAGACTGGTGTATGTGAGATGAAACTTTACCAACTGAGGTACACTCCCAGCTTTAATTACTGCTAGTAATAAGTAAAATTTGCCTAAGACACCCAATTAAGGCAGCATATAACAAATTAGGGGACATTTATATAAAAATATTCAGGTATTTGCATGGTAATATGCTTAATTTCTTAACATTAAATGAGATACATACAATCTCATTGAATAAAGCACAGCCCAAAATTTCAAGAACTTTATTTAATTAATAGAAAAATATTACATTTGCAAGATTGTATCAGCAAAACTTAACATTTGAGGTATTTACTAACACATTAGCATCTTTTCCTCAGTATTGGAATTCCAGGGAACATTTTATTTTATTATGTTAGGCTTCATAGGTTTTTCAGCTGCTGTGTTCTCCAAACCTACACTTGTACATCATGCTTCCTGGTATTTGATGAAAGAATGGAATCATTCTGCTCTTGATGGGTTTCTATTATTTTCCCATATTTGGCTGTCTCTTGGCACCATTAGTAAAAGCGGATATCATTCCTTCCTCAAAAGTTCAAGTTAATTTTTTAAGTTTTAAATTCTAATAACTGCAAATGATCACTTTTTACACAACAGTTTTAGCACTGTTTACTTCAAACATTGCTGTAATTATATTGATATTTTTTCTAATAATTTTTTATTACATTATAAATAATACCATTCAAAATTTCGACTTCCTCCACTCCTCCTACTTCCCTACTTCCCTACCACTCTCCCACTCCCCCACTTCCCTCCCCCCTAGTCCTGAGAGAGGGTATCATGCCCTGTGTGAAATCCAAGGCCCTCCTGCTCCATCCAGGACTAGGAAGGTATGCATCCAAGTAGACTAGGATCCCAAAAAGCCAGTACATGCCATAGAGACAAATCCCAGTGCCATTACCATTGGCTTCTCAGTCTGCCCCAATTGTCAGCCACATTCAGAGGGTCCAGTTTAACCCCATGCTCCATCAGTCCCAGTCCAGCTGGATTTGGTGAGCTCCCATTAGATCAGGCACACTGTCTCAGTGGGTGGACCAACCCCTCATGGTCCTGACTTCCTTGCTCATATTCTCCCTCCTTCTTCTCTTCATCTGGACCTTGGGAGCTCAGTCCAGTGCTCCTATGTGGGTCTCTGTCTGTATCTCATCTGTCACCAGACGAAGTTTCTAAGGTGATATTCAAGATAGTCATCAGTCTGAATATGGGACAAGGCCAATTCAGGCACCCTCTTTTCCACTGCCCAGGGTCCTAGCTGGGGACATCCCCGTGGATACCTGGGAACCCCTCTAGAGTCAAGACTCTTGCCAACCAAAAAATGGATCCTTTAATTAAGAAATCTTCTTCCCTGCTCCCATATCTGTCCTTCCTCCATCTCAACTATCCTATTCCCTCAAGCTCTCCCCAACCCTCCCCTTCTCCCTTCTCTTTCTCCCTCTCCCCTCCCCCCACACCCCCATCCCTATGCTCCCAACTTTTGCCTGGTGACCTTGTCTGCTTCCAGTTTCCTGGAGGATCTATATATGTTTCTTTGGGTTCACCTTATTGCTTAGCTTCTCTAGTATTGGGAACTATAGGCTCAATGACGTTTGTTTATGGCTAGAATCCACTAATGAGTGAGTAAATACCATATTCATATTTTTGGGTCTGGATTATCACTATTGATATTTTTAACTATTTTGATTGCTATTTTTATTTATATAATCAATCTTTTCATTTCTTCCTTTAAAAAAGTGGGTTTTTTTGCGACAAGGTTTCTCTGTATATCATCATACCTGGGTGTCCTGGAACTTTCTTATAGATGAGGCTGGCCTCAAGCTCAGAGAGACATGTCTGACTTTTCCTGAGATTATATTGTTAACCATCATGCCTGACCAGAATCAATTTTCTTAAAGTATGATCACTATAGTGCTATTGATATTTTTTTTTTTTGGTCTAGACTCTGAAATATGAAATCATTATTCTTATTTACTCTTAGCAGTTACAAAGTACATATTTGGAAAATTACCAATAAAATGTTTTAAATTAAGCACCAGAAGAGAATATGTCTTGAAATTCAGCCCAATGTTGTGTTTTTGAGTATAAAGCCTTGTAATGGTGACTAAGCATTGTCCCCATCAGTGACTTCCAATTTAATGTACTCTGCCTCTTGTGTCGTAGTGGCTCCTCTGTTTCTGTCCTTGCTGCTCTCCACCAGTGCACTGCCATGAACACATGTTGGTTGCAATATGTGGTATTTTAATAATAGTTTCTAGTTTGTTTTCCATCTACTATGGAAATCAATGTGGTGGTTTGCATATGAAACGCTCTCCATAGGGTTCAGTGTTGGGACCTTTGGTCCCCAGTTTCTGGAGCTGTTCATAGAGGTTTCTGTGCTGCCAACTTGAAGAAGGAGTATGTCATTGGGGAGGGCATGAAACTGTATAGACGTGCTATACTTGCACTGCTATGTGCGTGGAGTTGAGGTTGTTAAATATCAGCTTCCTGTGCTGGACAGCATTCCTGCCTACTGCCACACTCCCCTGTTAAGGTAGAATATTGACCTTTGCTCTGCTGTTTTCCGATCTCTCTTTGTTCCAATATTTATTCACTATATCCCGTTGATTCTTTTTTAGATGGTATGTTCTATGTTATTTTAAGATGTAAATATGTGATTTGGCTTTCTTTTTTTAATTGGGGGTTACTTCTACATGCTACTTCCCAGAATTGAGATGATGAGCACGGCTTCCACCAGGCAGTCCCAGAGCTGGTGGTAAAAATACCTCTGCCATATTGAAAGACTGAGAGAGGCAGAGCTAACATCCAGGGCTGCAGCAAACACACTGCTTACCTTTTTAAAATGCTTCTTGTAAGAACAGAATTTCAGCTACACAATAGGATAGATTCAGACATAAAGATCACTAAATAAGACACAATGCATTAAAAAATGTATGTAGGGACCAAGCCCATCGCCATTGTCCTTGGCTCCTCGGTCAGCCTCCACCATCAGCCACTTTCAGAGAGTCCGATTTGGTCGCATGTTCCATCAGTCCCATTCCAAGTGGACTTGGTGGTCTCCCATTAGTTCTGTCCTGCCGTCTCAGTGGGTGAACGCATCCCTCATGGTTCTGACTTTCTTTCTCATGATCTCTCTCCTTCTGCTCCTCATCAGAACTTTGGGAGCTCAGTCCGGTGCTCCAATGTGGGGCTCTGCCTCTATCTCCATCCATCGCCAGGTGAAGGTTAAGGCTCACAGTGAGCCTGTCCATGCTGTAGAGTTCACATTCATTGCCGTTGTCCTTGGTTTCTCAGTCCTCTTCCACTGTCAGCCACATTCAGAGAGCCCGGTTTAGTCCCCTGTTCCATCAGCTCCATTCCAACTGGACTTGGTGGTCTCCCGTTAGATCGGTCCCACCGTCTCAATGGGTAAACGCACTCCTCACGGTCGTGACTTCCTTGCTCATGATCTCCCTCCTTTTGCTCCTCATCGGGACCTTGGGAGCTCAGTCCAGTGCTCCTATGTGGGGCTCTGTCATTTTCTCCATCCAATGCCAGGTGAAGGTTCTATGGTGATATGCAAGATATTCATGAGTATGGCAATAGGATCTGGACATTTCTGGCACCCTCTCCTCCGCTGCCCAAGGACCTAGCTGGGGGCGTCCTCTGGACACCTGGGAACCCCTCTAGAGTCAAGTCTCTGCCAACCCTAGAATGGCTCCCTTAAGTAAGATATATAATTCCTTGTTCCCATATCCACCCTTCCTATATCCCAACCATCCTATTCCCCCAAGCTCTTCCCATCCTCCACTTCACACTTTTCTCGCCCCATCCCCCCTCCCCCCATCCCACCCCACCCCTATGTTCCCATTTTTTGTCCGGCAATCTTGTCTACTTCCAGTATCCAGGAGGATAACTATATGTTTTTCTTTGGGTTCACCTTCTTATATAGCTTCTCTAGGATTTTTACGAATTATAGGCTCGATGTCCTTTATTTATGGCTAGAACCCAATTATGAGTGAGTACATCCCATGTTCATCTTTTTGGGCCTGGGTTACCTCACTCAGGATGGTGTTTTCTATTTCCCACGGGCTCTGTGTGAGCCTTCTCAGTTTGGTTGCTCACCTTCCTGGACCTGGAGGGAGTTGGGAGGACCTTGGACTCAACATAGTGTAGAGAACCCTGATGGCTCTTTGGCCTGGAGAGGGAGGGAGTGGGGGTATGGGTGGAGGGGAGGGGAGGGAATGGGGAGGAGGAGGGGAGGAGATGGCAATTTTTAAGAAAATGTAAATAAACTGGAAAAAAATGTATGTAGGCTTGGGAGAGAGAGGAAAAGAGACTAGACAGTTATAAAAAGGAATAAATAGTTATAAAAAGTAAAACCAACTCTTTAAAGAGACATTAAAAATACAACAAAAAAAGAAGCCATGTAAAACTGGAAAATACACAGAAAGAATGGATTATGAATATTATTGTGTTTTCTTTTAATTTTTTTGACTGCAGAGAGATATTTGATTCTGGGGGCTGCTAAGTTAAATGAACATATATATTTTAAAGGTATCATGACTCTAAATTTGAGTCTTAGGATATGTTACTTTGAAAAAGAGGTTCTTCTTTTGTTTTTACAGAAGCTGGGAATCTGTGGATTCCTTCCAGGCTAATATTGTTTAATAGAACAAGAACCTCTGAAAGGTCACCACGAACCCTTAAAATACTTTGCCCAACTAACAGCAGGAAGCATTTTGGAGAAAACTATGCCCAAATTCCTGAAAGAAATTGTTAATAAATGTTTGTTTTCATTTAAATGGTGTTAGGTATGTTAGGTTAATGATCACAGTCAATCTCTTTCTAAAAACACAGGAGGGATATAATATAAAAATGAATACTTTACATTGGTAAGGACTTTGGTTTACTGACAAAAACTTAAAGTCAATTTTGTTATAGGTATATTTCTACTCTTGCTTAAAGTATTATGTTTATACAGCTCATTTTAAAATGCAATGTTTAATTTAAAAATACAGATTAATAGTCATCTATAATAATCAAATTTTAGTCATGTTAGTTAGGTTTTCTAGATATACTAAAATGTATTTCAAGTAGATAGATAATTTTGAACACTTCAAGAACATACAGAAAATGGCATTTAAAAGGACTTAAGAATTTAGACTTTTCTCAACAATGAGACATGTGTGCTCTGGCAGCATCAATTACTTCAAGAGGGGTTGATAGGTTTTGATGAAACTCATTATGGAATTTGCCTTCAATGTGACAAAGTTAGTCATTTGTGTAAGAAACTGCTCTTGCCTAGACTAGTTGACAGTATACTTTATAAACTGGATAAGCAGGACCCACAGAAAAATGACTGCTGAACTTGCCAAAAGAAGGTGAGTCAGTTCTTCAGGGTTCCTGCTTCATGAAAGAGTACGCTAGACATTCTTCAGGACACAGAAGAAAGCAACTGACAATTTTACCAGTATAAGGCAGAACAGATCTTCAAATTTCCTGCTTCACTGAAAAGTCTGCCAGATATTATTGGCCCCATAGGTTGAAGATGGATACTCCAAGTGTTGCAAAAGAACTAAAAGAACTTTGAGTGACTGTCCAGACATCAAGAGGTCAATGTCAATGCTAGAGTTTTGGACATTGCTTACAATGCACTTCCTGTTAACTTAGAATATTATATCCTTTTGGGGACTTTGATTGAGTTGAAGACAGTTTCAGTTTTTGTTAGTTGTGATAAAAGATAAATTAAATATGAAACTTTTGACTCACAATGATAAAATAGATAATATTATAGTTTCTTTAATATTGTCAAATACAAATAGAATAAATATTGTAACTGTAATTATTGTTTGACACCTGTTTTATTATATCTAATTTCCTATGCTAAAGTTAAAACCTTCTGTTTTATTGAGACAGAAAAGGGGAAATTATATGGTATGCCTTTCTATATGCTGTGAATATATTTTACTACCATTGGTTAATAAAGAAACTGCTTTGATTTATTGCAGGGCAGAGTATAGCAAGGCAGAAAATCCAAGAGGAGATAGAGGAGAAAGGAAGCTAGAGTTAGGGGTATGCTAGCCAGATGCCAAGGAAACAAGCCATGTAGAAAATAAGGTAATGCTATTGTTATGTGCAAATGTAGACTAATAGAAATGGGTTAACTTAAGATGCAAGAGCAAGCTAGAAATAAGCCTGAGCCAATTACCAAACCGTGATATATATATTGATTATTTGGATCTGCGAGTCAAGGAAATGAAAGCACAGCTTCTGATTCCAGGTTAAACTGAAAAGGATCATCTTGCGTCTCAAAAGATTTAAAGCACTGCTAAAAATGTTACAGATGTTTTAAGTTAGATTAAGTGAATTTTGCTTTTTAAGATGGACATGAGCTTGTGGGAGGCAGGGGGAGGAACTGAAGGTTTGACTGAGAAATTGCCCCATAGATGGTATCTGAACAGTTGTTTCTCAATTGGCAGCACTATTTGGGGATGTCTAGGTAGCCTTGTTGGAGGTGGTGTGCCACTGGATTATGCTTTGAGGTCATAAAGCTTTACTTGTTTCCAGTTCATTCTCTCTACTTTATACTTACAGTTTAGGTTGTGGTCTCTGAGGTTCATATTCTAGCTGCTGTGTCTGTCTGCTGGCATACTTCCCTGGCATGATGAGTAATCACATCTCTGGAAGCATAAACCCAAATAAACTCTTCCTTTTCTTAGTTATCTTGGCCATGACATCTTATCACAACAGAAATGTAACTGATACTAGCTATCAGTTGGAACAGAAATATAATCTGTGAAAATAGAAGAGATTCAGAAGTAAGATGTATGTGATAGATAATAAGTTGATATGACTAAAATGCTTTCAAAATAAATTATCAAATGCCAATAAAAAGTTGGAAGTTGACTTTGGAAGGTATGAAGTGATACAGGCATCTAAACAACTCTCTAAAATAAAAGTAGCCTTAATGTCTATCGGAATGTAAATATGCAAGAGATGAGAAAAGTAAAACATACTCAGAAAATTATCACAAAAATTACCTATACTGTAAAATTATGCCATAACTCGTATTTGTCGTGTTCTATGCTTCTGGAAATCTACTGGAAAAATTTTTTAGTGTTTAATAATTCAGAATTCTTTTCATGTCTAATGTGTGTCAGACCCTGTCCTAGTCAGTGCTCTGTTCCTCTGCAAAGACCTTATGACCAAGGCTACTCTTATAAAGGAAGCATCTATTTGGGGGCTTGCTTACAGTTTCTGGGGCTTAATTTATTATCGTCAGAGTGGAGAACATATTGGCATGCAGGCAGTTACTGAAGCAGTTGCTGAAAACTTTACATCCTGATGCTAGTAGAGAAGGAGAGATTGGCTCTAATCATATACTTCCAACAAAACCACACCCCTGAACCCATCTAATCATTGCAAGCAATTCCACTAACTGGTCACTAAGCAGTCAAATATAAACCTATGAAGGTCATTCTCATTAAAACCAACAGATAGCTTATGCTAACTACTAAGTAACTCTTAAACAGTAGAGAGTAAACCACCTCATGAAACTACAGAATTTAGTAGTGAAAACAGATATTTGTTTATGTTATGTTAAATTATGTTATATTAATTTTGCTCAGGCTCACGAAGTTAGCTAATATTTTATTCCCTAAAGATTTTTCTGTTGAACAAGGCACTGGAAAAATACTGTCTGAGTCTGGAAATAAGATAAATATTATTTAATATGGCACTGAATGTTTTGAAATTTTAAAATAAAACACAATGGAAAGTTGATACCTAAGTTACATGGGGAGAGAAGAATGTCTACTAGTAATATATTTTTTTCCCTCAAGGTGTTCTAATTTTATTTACAGCCAATGTTACCACTATGTGGAAAAATGAAAATAGCATATAGATAAGTGATTGAAATAATTGAATGTTATTATAATAATAATGTTACAAGGTGATTGGATATAAGGGAAGTATCTAAAAGTGATCAAATTTTTATAAACCTGGAGTAAAATAAAATTTTATGCTTCAAAATAGTTTAATATTTAAAATTGAAAATATGATTAATTTCAATAATATATTAAAATACAACATAAGATTTTAAACAATTGAGATAATGTAGTAAATGTCTAAGAAAATAGAAATTTATGTCATGTTCAAAGATTGGCAGAAAATATTTTAAGCTCTCCATTTTTTAATGATGATTTTAAAGTATGGAAAAATAATGAAGAGGCAAAGAATTTTAGTTTAAATTGACATGCAGTATCTAAAATTTGCATGGAATATGAAACTCAAAAACTTAGGAGAGCAAAGAAAATCAAAGAAGGATGAAGGGAAAAAGGAGATGGCTTATACTACGAAATATAATATATTAAGACAAAGCAAAAATTGGCAGTAAAGCACTGGTGTGAAGGCACACATGTGGAATCCTGTAAAACAGAAAGCTGTCCAATGGCAGATAGACACATGTACACAAACATGTTTTTATGACTCACTGAACACAAGTGCAAGGAGAGACTGTATCTTTTTCAAGAAAGTGAGATTGAATATTGATCAATAAGACTGCTGTGATAGTGGGATGATAGTCAGGGAACCTCTATCCCAATGCATAGAATGTTTAATGTTGACAAATGATCCTTTTTGCCATGTAATCAACAGTCATTTCATTTGAAATATTTGATCTTAAACAAACTACTACGGAAATATAACCGCATATTCATTTTAACTCACAGATACTCTTCTCAAATTTAACTCATTTTCTTTGCCTTAAGGCCAGAATTCTCATTTTCTCTCTAAAACAGAGCAAGAATAAAATAAATTCCCTAAAGCACATTTTTCTGTATTTCAAATTGTTTTATGAAATATGACTGTTTCTCCCCCATTGAAACAAATTTGTTCATTATACGGTTTATTTTGACCTTCAGTTATTTCTGAGTATTGTATTGCCACTATTTCTAGAACATTCTGATTGATTTATATAGATCTTTAAATAAATTTCAGCCCAGGATTTTCTCAATAAAGTCAGCAGGTAAATTCCTTTGTGACCCATGGAGAGATGCAAAATTCCAATGCCATACAAAAAATATCAGGGGACCAATACATTCTTCTTAAAGGTAGAAAAAGATTAATTTTCTTTCTAAAGACACTGACTAGTCATCCTTAGTTTCAGTGAGTTTTGATAGTGTTCTGAGTGCATATGAACAGTGGTCATCTTGTAATGACCCATACAGTTCTTATGTAATTTCCTATACTTCTTTAAACAAATTGCTTTTTCCTTATTTATAATGCTTAATATATGTACAACATAAATATAGGACAGCTTATGACTGAAGGAAAGAATGGGAGTGGTAATTCTTGTCTTTAGAGGCATTTGAAGGCATAGTAGTATCTGTAACGTCTATTTATTTCATTTCTTACGTTCAAATTGAACTGATTATCAAACCTGATATCCAGATCAAAACTAAGTTCATGACCAAAATATTTAATTTTCATCCAGATTCCAATGACCTCTAGACTTGTACTTGTATTGATTTCTCTGTTTCTCTTACCTAGGTATGTATAAAAATAAAATTATCTTCAGATTGGGTTTAGATCCATGTTAAGATTAGCAAGTTTCCCAAGTTATAGGAAGAGCTGTCCTTTCACCACAAGTATTGAAAAATGTGGTTTTAATTTAAACTAACAAGTATAGGAATTGTGGACCTGAAAATCAGATAGCATTGAGAAAACAGGTAATTCCAAGCAACTATTTCAATCTATTGTTCACAAGACTGTTAATGCATTCAATTGATTTCCATTGCCCTCCAACAAAATTACTATTCTGTTTTCCTACCTACTAAGAAATAAAGTAGATTGAATATAAGAATTCTGAAGGAACATTAATTCTAATTATCATATAATAAATGCTCTGCTTGAATTTAGTCTTTATATCAAGATTGCCTATTTGTTTAATTTTTTGTCCTGGTATATCAAGTAAGGTTATTGTTTTTTAGAAATGCATGGTTCACAAACAACAGCATTTTTTAAATTTACACCTGCCATTTTCTAGAAACATAAGAAGAAAAAATAATTTCCTAAACTATTCATATATACATGTATATACATGCACATATGTATACTTTAAAAATCAATCAATAGTGATATTTTAAGACAAATCACCCTTAAATATGAACATAGCAGTGTTGTGGTAAAAAGAAATAGGTAGGAAAGAAATGTGAACTTCTCTTACCCTTGCAATTCTGCTTTCCTTGGCTAATTCATTTGACCACTAGATTTCAGATGTGTAGAGCAGTTCCCCAATTTAAACACAAATGTCGCTGCATTCTGAAAGGTAAGGTAACCTGAAGCCTTCAAATTTATTAGTTTATTGCTTGATAATACTAAGTTATTTTGTATTTTTGGATTCCCAGTGTCAAGTCTACCAGTCCTTAGGGAGCAGAGTCTCACATATCCCATAAAGACAAGGTAACTAGTGTATTAGATCATAAATAACATTTGATGTTTTGTGCTGATTCTTCAGTATGTATATTAAAATCTATTGTACAGATGTCTCCCCAAATTTGAAACAGTTCCTCCTGTGGGGGAAAAGGGGCGGATTATGAGACTCAAGGAGTAAACAAGCTTCTTTAAACAAACTCCGGTGAAGACTGAAACTTAGAAGATTCACAAGGTTCCTCTCTAAGGTTAAACAAGCAGTAAAGATTGCAGAGTGGAGGGGCTGCTCTGCTATAGCTTGAGCTGCTGGATGTTCCAGCGATGTTGCATTTGTGAGTCACCACCCTTCCTGGAGAGGGATTTTAGCTATGCTGTTGTCCCTGAGCCACCCATGTGTCTGCAAACCAACTCTCACCCATATCTCTGTAAAGTCAATAAACTAGACGTGGGTGGACTCAATTCTTTGGTATGTATGCACTGCCTAATTTGAAGTAAATAAACATGTATTCATGACTCTATCAGAAATCACATAGCAATATCAAAGATCTTACACACACACACACACACACACACACACACACAATGCATTTGAACCTTTTCTGCATATTCCTAGACAATGTTATTTCTGTTTCTAAAGAACATTACATTTTCTTTCTTCATAATTTTCTTTTTATTATGATGCCTGTGATTTTGTGGATCACCTTGTTCATTTACTTAGTGAATCTAGTCACATGGAAAGATACCGTAAAAATATGCAGATGTATGCATTTGTTGTAATACTTGTAGGTAGATTTGATTAAGGCAAAAAAAGTGGAATTTTTATAGTTCAGTTAGTTCTTTCCCTAAATCATGTGAGCTGTTCAAGTCTATTGCAATTCAGATTCAAGGTCATTGCTTAACCTGACTGGTTTTCCCATGGGCCAGTTTCTAGTATATTTCAAAATGTCTGTAAAAGAGCAATGTTCTGTAACATCTTTTAAACAATAACAATTTATGTGTATTGGTACTGCTTACTGGTTCATGCCTTGATTGAGGGAATAAAGTATGGGTTTTCACATCCCATTCAGGGTGTAGAAGCAACTACAATTTCTTTGTTGTTGAAATATTAGACTTACAAAAATCAATTATTGGTTTTAATCTATCTTACAATGCTACTTAAATGGTTATGATATATATATATATATACATATATATGTATATATATATATATATATAAACTTCTACAAGAATAGCTGTCTATAAATTTGTTATATAATACAGGGTTTTGTTTCTTTGGCCTATGCATTCTTTGTGAATTCAGGTACACAATGTAACCACAGAAGCAGATGAGGAGATTAAATAAGTACAAAAATACAATTAGTGCATTTAAATGTTAACAATTAAACCTTGGCTTGACCTTAACTGTTTATGTATAAGGCTTACTCTCTGCCCTGTTGGATGATATATAGATATAGATATATCTAGCAATGACTATACTTTGATATATTATCATGATACAGCAGGAAACGAAATTTGATAAAATGGATGTCACTAAGATGTACTTCATTCAGGCTTTCTCTGGATTAGTTTGGCAGGCAATGAAAGAATTTTAAGAATGAGATATCACAATTCAAGAGAGACCCAAGTGTCCTGCTACGGCTATGAATGTGCTGGGTGATTTTTCAGTAGAATAAATGGAACTCTTAGAAGGATCATCTTTCCATAATTTCAGCCTCTGAAGGCCACTGCAACAGAGGGAGAATAAGGAGGCCTTCATCAAGGTAGAAAAGAGGAAGCAATCGAAGACTATGAGAGCTCTTGCAAGTTGAGATGAAGACACACCAGCTCCACTACTAATTGCTGCAGCTGCAGCTGATAAAATGCAACATATTTAACATCGCATCTAAGAGAGTGAGACAGATGGTGAATTGGATAGTCTGATGATGCCACTTAAGGTATGGATACTCTATTTAAAGCTGCTTCTGGTATATTTTTACTTCCTAAGAGTCTGAGAGTCCAGGAAAGTATAAACTATCCAGCTTACTTCATGTTACAGCCTGAGGGAAAAAAATTAAAATCAAACTTATCCGCAAACAAATTTATATAAGAACATAAATGTCATTTGAAATTAAAAAGTAAATTCTTTTAACCAGTCATTACTAGAGGAGATTTTTATCTGTTGCGTTCACAGCGATTTTCATTTATCTATCAAAGTAATTTCCTTATGTTACTTATATTTTGATCATTGTGAAAGCAGCAGATCAAAAATATCTTAAGAATAATCTATATCCATGCATCCATACTATTGTAATAATCTCTGACAATCCTGAACTGTGAATGCCATGCAAGGCCTTGTATATATTAGTAAGGAAGTAAACAACTGAATGGCAAAGTCACAGAATGTGTTCTCAATAGCATCACAATTTCAATGGCTCCCTTCCTCAGTGTTCTAATTGTTGCCACACAGTTTTTGTTAAGAGAAATTGTGTGTGATTTGCTTGCTCCATTTTAGAAGTGATGAGACATTCATACAGAGGTTAACTGGTTTCACAGCTGTTTCAGGGATACCAGATGATAGGCTTGTTCAAGTACAAATAACAACGGCCTTCCCTTATTCCATACATTTTTAGATCACTCATTTTATATCTATTTTTTTTTATAATTTTCTCTTCTTTAGATGAAGGTAAAAGGAAATCTGACTATATACATATAGATATGAACTCACATGTATATTTTTATATATTTGTATACAAAGCACATATATAATGCTTGCTGATTATTTTATACCTCGCTATGAAAAATTGCAGTTTTAGTATTTTTCATTGCTTAGCTACATTTAAAATTGTAATCTATATGTTATTTTAAAAATTTAAAGATTTTTTTTACTCTCACCATAATTTAGATGTATCAGAGAAACTGAATAATAAGAGGTTGTAAATATAAAGACTTATTAGTGCTGTCTGTTTTTATTTTGTTTTTTATGATTTTTCTTTTGTTTTGTGATAAGGTGTTTCTGTAATCCTGCCTGTTCTAGATTCACTATGTAGACTACTCTAGCCTTGAACTCACAGAGATCCTCCTGTCTCTGCCTTACTAATTCTGTGATTAAAGACATGCACCACTATGCTTGAATTAGGCTTGCTTTATCTTTTCTTCAACATTATAGCTTTCTCCTATCCTATAGCTGTCTTTTCATTTATTACTTGGACAGGGAAATACAGGTATGAGTCTTTCTCCCATTAAGACAATTATTACTTACACAAATATTCAGTTCAATGAACTCAATGAATTGAATAATGAATTTAGGAATCTTGGCCCAATTTGTTGTGCGAAAATAATGTTATTACATCAGGTGTTTTGATGTGTATAATATACATTTAATTCTTTGCTTCATTCATAAATAAGAATGCAGTTTAATTTCATTTATTAATAGTAATGAATGACTGGATTTGAAGTATATCAAAGGAATCACTAATTGTATACCTTAGTAGTCTCTTATCCTGCTGGTAATTTTAATTATAATCAGCTATTTTTATTTGCATAACACTTTATTTTCATTGATGTGCATGAATAATATATACATAAGCCACTAATTATTTAGTGATTGTTTCACTAGTAGAAATTAAAAGTAATTTGTGTTTTGAGTGTTTTAGATAAATTATTTGTATATATGTATTATTATGGATTTCAATGAACAATTTTAAAATGTGGATACAGGTGCAGGTTACAAGACAGTGAGAATACTCACTCAAGTCTTAGCTTTTCTATTTTCCAGGAAGTGACTGTGGGAATACCATCTGACCTCTGTCCAGTTTCTTTTCTTTTCTTTCTTTTTTTAAAAAAAAAATTGCAGGGTTTAATGTGTAAGTTTAATTTTCCATTATTTTTGCAAAAAAAGAGATGTAAATAATTCTGCTACATTGAATAACTATGCCTACTTCTTTTTTTAAATTTCTTTTTTTAATTCTTTATTTTTTTTATAAAAAATTTCCATTTCCTCCCCTCCTCCTCCCCCTCCCCTCCCTTCCACCCATACCCCCACTCCCTTCCTCTCCAAGCCAAAGAGCCATCAGGGTTCCCTTCACTATGTTAAGTCCAAGGTCCTCCCACCTCCCCCTAAGTCCAGGAAGGTGAGCAACCAAACTGACAAGGCTCACAGTGAGCCTATCCATGCTGTAGGGTTCAAGATCATCGCCGTTGTCCTTGGTTTCTCAGTCCTCCTCCACCGTCAGCCACATTCAGAGAGTCTGGTTTGGTCCCCTGTTCCATCAGTCCCTTTCCAACTGGACTTGATGGTCTCCCTTAGATCTGTCCCACCGTCTCAATGGGTAAATGAGCTCCTCAAGGTCCTGAATTCCTTACTCATGATCTCCCTCCTTCTGCTTCTCATCAGGACCTTGGGAGTCTGGTGCTCCTATGTGGGACTCTGTCATTTTCTCCATCCAATGCCAGGTGAAGGTTCTATGGTGATATGCAAGATATTCATGAGTATGGCAATAGGATCTGGACATTTCTGGTACCCTCTCCTCAGCTGCCCAAGGAACTAGCTGGGGGCATCTTCCTGGACACTTGGGAACCACTCTAGAGTCAAGTCTCTGCCAACCCTAGAATGGCTCCCTTAATTAAGATATATAATTCCTTGTTCCCATATCCACCCTTCCTATATCCCAATCATCCTATTCCCTCAAGCTCTCCCCATCCTCCACTTCACACTTTTCTCTCCCCATTCCCCATTCCCCCATCCCACCCCACCCCCAAGTTCCCATTTTTGTCTGGCAATCTTGTCTACTTCCAATATCCAGGAGGATAACTATATGTTTTTCTTTGGATTCACCTTCTTATTTCGCTTCTCTAGGATTTTTTACGAATTATAGGCTTGATGTCCTTTATTTATGGCTAGAAACCAATTATGAGTGAGTACATCCCATGTTCATCTTTTTGGGCCTGGGTTACTTCACTCAGGATGGTGTTTTCTATTTCCATCCATTTGCATGCAAAATTCAAGATGTCATTGTTTTTTACCGCCGAGTAGTACTCTAATATGTATATATTCCACACTTTCTTCATCCATTCTTCCACTGAAGGGCATATAGGTTGTTTCCAGGTTCTAGCTATTACAAATAATGCTGCTATAAACATAGTTGAACAAATGCTTTTGTAATATGAATGGGCATCTCTTGGGTAAATTCCCAAGAGTGGGATTGCTGGGTCCTGGGTAGGTTGATCCCAAATTTCCTGAGAAACCTCCACACTGCTTTCCAAAGCAGTTGCACAAGTTTGCATACCCACCAGCAATGGATGAGTGTACCCCTTACCCCACAACCTCTCCAGCAAAGGCTATCATTGGTGTTTTTGCTTTTAGCCAATCTGACAGGTGTAAGATGGTATCTCAATGTTGTTTTGATTTGCATTTCCCTGATTGCTAAGGAGGTTGAGCATGCCCTTAAGTGTCTTTTGGCCATTCGAACTTCTTCTGTTGAGAATTCTCTGTTCAGTTCAGTGCCCCATTTTTTTAATTGGGTTCATTAGCATTTTAAAGTCTAGTCTCTTGAGTTCCTTATATATTTTGGAGATCAGACCTTTGTCTGTTGCGGGGTTGGTGAAGATCTTTTCCCAGTCAGTAGGCTGCCTTTTTGTCTTAGTGACAGTGTTCTTTGCTTTACAGAAGCTGCTCTGCTTCAGGAGGTCCCATTTATTCAATGTTGTCCTTAATGTCTGTGCTGCTGGGGCTATACGCAGGAAGCAGTCTCCTGTGCCCAAATGTTGTAGAGTGCTTCCCACTTTCTCCTCTAACAGGTTCAGTGTGTTCAGATTGATATTGAGGTCTTTAATCCATTTGGACTTGAGTTTTGTGCATGGTGATAGACACGGATCTACTTTCATTCTTCTACAGGTTGACATCCAGTTATGCCAGCACCATTTGTTGAAGATGCTTTCTTTCTTCCATTGTGTGCTTTTAGCTCCTTTATCAAAAATCAGGTGTTCATAGGTTTGTGGGTTAAGATCTGGGTCTTCTATTTGATTCCATTGGTCGACTTCTCTGTTTTTATGCCAATACCAAGCTGTTTTCAATACTGTAGCTCTGTAATAGAGTTTGAAGTCAGGGATGGTAATGCCTCCAGAAGTTCCTTTATTGTACAAGATTGTTTTGGCTATCCTGGGTTTCTTGTTCTTCCATATAAAGTTGATTATTGTCCTCTCAAGATCTGTGAAGAATTTTGATGGGATCTTTAAGGGGATTGCATTAAATCTATAGATTGCCTTTGGTAGTATTGCCATTTTTACTATGTTGATTCTCCCAATCCAAGAGCAAGGGAGATGCTTCCGTTTTCTGGTATCCTCTTCAATTTCTTTCTTCAAAGACTTAAAGTTCTTGTCAAATAGGTCTTTCACTTCCTTGGTTAGAGTTACCCCAAGATATTTTATGCTATTTGTGGCTATCGTGAAAGGTGACGCTTCTCTGATTTCTTTCTCTGCTTCCTTATCCTTTGTATATAGGAGGGCAACTGATTTTTTGGAGTTGATCTTGTATCCTGCCATGATCCCAAAGGAGTTTACCAGCTGTAGGAGTTCTTTGGTGGAGTTTTCCGGGTCGCTTATGTACACTATCTTATCATCTGCAAATAACGAAGTTTTAACTTCTTCCTTTCCAATTCGAATCCCCTTGATTCCCTTATGTTGTCTTATTGCTATTGCTAGAACTTCAAGCACTATATTAAAGAGATAAGGAGAGAGTGGACAGCCTTGTCGTGTTCCTGAATTTAGTGGGATGGCCTTGAGTTTCTCTCCATTTAATTTGATGTTAGCTGTCGGCTTGCTGCAAATAGCCTTTATTATATTTAGGAATGACCCCTGTATCCCCAATCTCTGCAAGACCTTTATCATAAAGGGGTGTTGAATTTTGTCAAATGCTTTTTCTGCATCTAATGAGATGATCATATGGTTTTTATCCTTCAGTTTATTTATCTGATGGATTACATTGATAGATATTCATATGTTGAACCAGACCTGCATCTCTGGGATGAAGCCTACTTGATCATAGTGGATAATTTTTCTAATGTGTTCTTGGATTCTGTTTGCCAGTATTTTATTGAGAATTTTTGCATCGATGTTCATGAGTGAGATTGGCCTGTAATTCTCTTTCTTGGTTGAGTCTTTGTGTGGTTTAGGTATCAGGGTAATTGTAGCTTCATAAAAGGAATTTGGCAATGACTGTTCAGTTTCTATATTATGAAATACCTTAAGGCGCATAGGTATTAGGTTTTCTTGGAAGTTCTGGTAGAATTCCACATTGAAACCATCTGGTCCTGGGCTTTTTTTGGTAGGGAGGTTTCTGACAACAGTTTCTAATTCTTCGCGACTAACAGGACTATTTAGATTATTTACCTGGTCCTGGTTTAACCATGGTATATGGTACTTATCTAAAAAAGTGTCCATTTCTTTTACATTTTCCAATTTTGTGGCATACAGGCTTTTGTAATAAGATCTAATGATTCTCTGAATTTCCTCTGTGTCTGTGGTTATGTCCCCCTTTTCATTTGTAATCTTATTAATTTGTGTGTTCTCTCTCTGCTGTTTGATTAGTTTGGCTAGGGGTTTGTCAGTCTTGTTGATTTTCTCCAAGAACCAGCTTTTTGTTTCATTGATTCTTTGGGTTGTTTTCTGTGTTTCTATTTTGTTGATTTCTGCCCTCAGTTTGATAATTTCCAGTCTTCTACTCCTCCTAGGTGAGTCTGCTTCTTTCTTTTCTAGAGCTTTCATGTGTGCTGTTAAGTCTCCAATGTGTGCTTTCTCTGTTTTTTTTTTTAAAGTGGGCACTTAGTGCTATGAATTTTCCTCTTAGCACTGCTTTCATAGTGTCCCATAAGTTTGAGTATGTTGTGTCTTTATTTTCATTAAATTCAAGGAAGACTTTAATTTCTTTCTTTATTTCTTTCTTGACCCAGGTGTGGTTCAGTAGTTGACTGTTCAGTTTCCATGAGTTTGTAGGCTTTCTGGGGGTAGCATTGTTGTTGAATTCTAATTTTAATCTATGGTGATCCAATAAGATGCAGGTGGTTACTAATATGTTTTTTTTAACTGTGGAAGTTTGCTTTGTTACCGAGTATGTGGTCAATTTTCGAAAAGGTTCCGTGAGTCGCAGAGAAGAAGGTATATTCTTTCCTATTTGGGTGGAATGTTCTATAGATGTCTGTTAAGTCCATTTGGTTCATTACCTCTATTAAGTCTCTTAATTCTCTGTTAGGTTTCTGTCGGATTGACCTGTCCATTGGTGAGAGAGGAGTGTTGAAGTCTCCCACTATCAGTGTGTTTGGTTTGATTGCTGCCTTGAATTCTAGTAATGTTTCTTTTACAGTGCTTTTGTATTAGGGGCATAGATATTCAGGATTGAGACTTCATTCTGATAGATTTTTCCTGTAATGAGTATAAAATGTCCCTTTCCATCTCTTCTGATTGATTTTAGTTTGAAGTCAACTTTGTTAGAAATTAGTATGGCCACACCGGCTTGTTTCTTAGGTCCATTTGCTTGATAAACCTTTTCCTAACCCTTTACTCTGAGTAGATGTCTGTCTTTGTGGTTGAGGTGTGTTTTTTGTAAACGGCGGAATGTTGGATCCTGTTTTTGTATCCAATCTCTTAGCCTGTGCCTTTTAATAGGTGTATTGAGACCATTGATATTAAGTGATATTAATGACCAGTGGATGTTAACTCTGGTTGTCATTTTTTATTTGGTAGTAGAGATTGTGTGTTTCCTTTCTTTGAGATGTGCTGGTGAAGGGTCACTAGATGTCTGAGTTACTTTGGGCAATGCTGGACTCCTTTGTTTGTGGGTTTCCTTCTATTACTTTCTGTAAGGCTGGATTTGTGGTTACGTATTGTTTAAATTTGTTTTTATCCTGAAATATTTTGTTTTCTCCATTTATAGTGAATGAAAGCTTGGCTGGGTATAGTAATCTGGGCTTGCATCCATGGTCTCTTAGTTTCTGCAAAACATCTATCCAGGACCTTCTGGCTTTCATGGTTTCCATAGAGAAGTCAGGTGTTAGTCTGATAGGTTTACCTTTATATGTTACTTGACCTTTTTCCTTTGCAGCTCTTAATATTCTTTCTTTATTCTGTATGTTTTGTGTTTTGATTATAATATGATGAGGGGATAATTTTTTTTTTGATCCAGTCTATTTGGTGTTCTGTAAGCTTCTTGAACCTTAATAGGAATATCTTTCTTTAGGTTTGGGAAGTTTTCTTCTATAATTTTATTAAGCATATTTTCTGGACCATTGAGCTGTAATTCTTCTCCTTCTTCTACGCCTATTATTCTTAGGTTTGGTCGCTTTATTGTGTCCCAGATTTCCTGAATGTTTTGTGATGAGAATTTGTTGGATTTGCTGTTTTCTTTGATCAATGTGTTTATTTTCTCTATGGTATCTTCAGAATCTGAGATTCTTTCTTCTATCTCTTGTATTCTGTTGGTTATGCTTGTTTCTGTAGTCTCTGTTCGTTTACATAGATTTTCCATATCCAGCTGGCCCTCGGGTTGTGTTTTTTTTTTCTAACCATTTGTCAGTGGCAACCAATTGCTGTGTTATTCCCTGGAAAAGGCAACCTCTCCTGCCCCCAGTTTCTTTAGTTGTCTATATTTCTTTGTATAAGGAGGAGGCCTCCTAGGATTTTCTCTGTTGAGTTTGGCTGTTTTCATTACTGTAGCTCTATAATAGAGTTTGAAGTCAGGAATAGTAATGCCTCTAGAAGTACTTTTATTGTATAGGATTGTTTTGGTTAATGTGGGTTTTTTGTTTTTCCATATAAAGTTGATTACCACTTCCTACGTAGAACCCCAGTAGCACAGAGAATAAGGGCAACATTGATAAATGGGACCTCATGAAACTGAGAAGCTTCTGTAAAGCAAAGGACCCTGTCAGTAAGACAAAAAGGCAACCTACTGACTGGGAGAATATCTTCACCAACCCCACATCAGACAAAGGTCTGATCTCCAAAATATATAAAGAACTCAAGAAACTAGACTTTAAAATGCTAAATAACCCAATTAAAAAATGGGGCATTGAACTGAACAGAGAATTCTCAACAGAAGAAGTTCGAATGGCCAAAAGACACTTACGGTCATGCTCAACCTCCTTAGCAACTAAGGAAATGCAAATCAAAAAAACTCTAAGATACCATCTTACACCTGTCAGATTGGCTAAAATAAAAAAACACCAATGATAGCCTATGCTGGAGAGGATGTGGAGTAAGGGGAACACTCATCCATTGTTGGTGGGAATGTAAACTTGTGCAACCACTGTGGAAATCAGTGTGGTGGTTTCTCAGGAAACTGGGAGTCGACCTATCACAGGACCCAGCAATCCCACTCTTGGGAATTTACCCAAGAGATGCCCAATCATACTACAAAAGTATTTGTTCAACTATGTTTATAGCAGCACTATTTGTAATAGCCAGAACCTGGAAACAACCTAGGTGCCCCTCAATAGAAGAATGGATAAAGAAGGTGTGGCACATATACACTTTAGAGTTCTACTCAGTGGTAAAAAAACAATGACATCTTGAATTTTGCATGCAAATGGATGGAAATAGAAAACACCATCCTGAATGAGGTAACCCAGACCCAAAAAGAGGAATATGGTATGTACTCACTCATAAGTGGATTCTAGCCATAAATAAAGGACATAGAGCCTATAATTCGTGATCCTAGAAAAGCTAAATAGGAAGATGAACCCAAAGAAAAACGTATTGTTATCTTCCTGGATATTGGAAATTGACAAAATTGCCAGGCAGGGGTTGGAAGCACGGGGGTGGGGGTGAAGTGGGGATAAAGTGAGATGGGGGAGAGAAGGGAGGAGGAGAGGATGGGGAGAGCTTGAGGGAATGGGATGGTTGGGATGGAGGGGGGGGGATATGGGAGCAGGAAGTATATATCTTAATTACAGGAGCCATTTTAGGGTTGGCAAGAGACTTGACTCTAGAGCGGTTCCCAGGTGTCCAAGGAGATGTCCCCAGCTTGTTTATTGGGCAGCAGAGGAAAGGGTGCCTGAACTGGCCTTGTCCTATAGCCACACTGATGATTATCTTGCATATCACCATAGAATCTTCATCTGGTGATGGATGGAGGTAGAGACAGAGACTCACATTGGAGCACTGGACTGAGGTCCCAAGGTTCTAATGAGGAGCAGAAGGAGGGAGAATATGAGCAAGGAAGTCAGGACCGCCAGGGGTGCTTTCACCCACTGAGACGGTGGGACAGATCTAATGGGAGATCACCAAGGCCAGTCGGAATGGGACTAATGGAGCATGTGATCCAACCGGACTCTTTGCATGTGACTGATGGTGTAGGCTGACTGAGAAGCCAAGGACAATGGCACTGGGCTTTTATTCTACCACATGGATGGGCTCTGTTTGAGCCTTGTCAGTTTGGATGCTCACCTTCCTGGACCTGGGGGGAATTGAGAGGACCTTGGACTTCCCATAGTGTAGAGAACCCTGACTGCTATTTGGCCTGGAGAGGGAGGGAGTCGGGTGTGGGTGGAGGGGAGGGGAGGAAAGTGGGAGGAGGGGTGGAGATGGAAATTTTAAATAAAAAATAACTAAATTTAAAAAAAGAATCAAGTCACATGCACCAAACAACTACTAGAATTTTGACTTTTTTGTGAGGAGAAAAGCCTTGTTTGACTAGCAGTAATACATCCTGTGCACCACTCTAATAAGTTTCCTTTGATATAAATTGTGAAAAACACAAATTCTATTGGAATGTTGATGCTGAATGAACTGAAAGTGCAGATTGCTTTTGTTAGAATAGAAATTATCATTATATTAATCTTGACATTGCATGATTCTACAATGGGACGTCTTTCTTCTGGTATTTTTTATTTCTTTTTTCAGTATCTTTAAGTTTTGTATAAGTATTTTACTTCATTGGTTAGATTTATTCCAATATATGCCATTTGCGGTTATTGTGTATTGCAAGGTTTCCATAATTTCTTTCTCAGTGTCTTTGTTACTTGTATATACAAATCCTACTCAAGATACTTTTGTACTTGCTATTTTCTTTTTATTTACTTTTTAACTATTTTCTTCCCTTTTTCAGTTTTTTATTTATTTTTTCATTCAAAAATTTATACTTCCTTCCCTCCTCCCTTTCTCCTCTCACTTCCCCACTCACTCTCCTCATTCCCCCTTCCTCCTTAAGTTAGGGCAGGGAATCCTGCCCTGTGGAAGTCCAAGCCCCCCTCCCCCATCCAGGCCTAGGAAGCTTTGCATCCAAATAGACTAGGGTCCCAAAAAGCCAGTACATACAGTAGAAAAAAGTCCCAGTGCCTTTACCAATGGCTTCTCAGTAAGCCCCCATTTTCAGCCACATTCAGAGAGTCTGGTTTGATTGCATGCTCATTCAGTCCCTGTCCAGCTGGATTTGGTGAGCTCCCATTAGAACAGGCACTGTCTCAGTGGGTAGACCAACCCCTCGTGATCCAGACTTCTTTGCTCATCTTCTTCCTCCTTCTGCTCTTCAACTGGACCTTGGGGGCTCAGTCTGTTGCTCTGATGAGGGACTTTGTCTCGATCTCCTTCCCTGCCGGATGAAGACTCTATAGTGCTATTCAAGATAGTCATCAGTGTGACAGTGGGGCAAGGCCAGTTCAGGCACCCTCTCCTCCACTGCCCAGGGGCCTAGCTGGGGTCATCCCCGTGGACTCCTGGGAACCTTTCCAGAGCCAAGTCTCTTGCCAACCCCTAAATGGCTTCCTCAATTAAGATATCTCCTTCTCTGCTCTCATAACTGTCCCTCCATCCCAACCTTTCCACTCCCCCAACTCTTCCCAACCCCCCTTCTCCCCTATTCCTCTTCCTCTCCCCTTCCCTCTCCCCCACTGCCCCCATGCTCCCAACTTTTGCCAGGCGATCTTGTCTGCTACCAATTTCCAGGTGTATCTATATATGTTTTTCTTTGGGTTCACCTTATTACTTAGCTTCTCTAGGTCATGAACTATAGCCTCAATGTCCTTTGTTTATGGCTAGAATCCACTAATGAGTGAATACATATCATATTCATATTTTGGGTCTGGGTTATCCTGGTTATCACTCAGGATAGTATTTTCTACTTCCGTTCATTTGCATGCAAAATTCAAGATGTCATTGTTTTTTACCACTGAGTAGGACTCTAATGTGTAGATATGCCACACTTTGATTATTCATTCTTCAGTTGAGGGACATCTAGGTTATTTCCAGGTTATGGCTATTTTCTTAAACATATTTATCAACTATAAGAGCTTTCTGGTTGTCTCTTTAAGTCTTTTAAGTATAGAAGGGTACAATTTACAAATAAAAATCTTCGAATTCTATCTCTTTTTTTTGAACCCATTTATTGCTTCCATTTGTTTATTGCTCTAGTTAAGGCTGAGTAACAATAGTAAGGAGACTGGATAGTGTTGTCTTCTTCCCTATTTTAGTCAAATTGCTTTTTTTTTTGTCCATTAAGGATAATGTTGACAGGATACTTCCTTTTTATTGCCTTTACTATTTTGGGATACCCCATGTACGTATTTTTTTCTATATTTTATTTTTATAAATTGATGTTAAATTTTGTCAAAAGTCTTTTACAAATTCAGTTGTCAAGTATTATTGACAGGTTTGGCTTAAACCTGAGTTTTGAAAGTGAAGTTTACAGACTGAATTGCGAATCCATAGAGGAAGCAAGCCGTTCTCTGTCATTTCACTGTAAGACTACATTTGTCATGCCATGTGCAATGTCACAACTTTTTATAAGAATAAATACAAGATTATGGTATAAGTATAATGTGTGGGAGTTAAATAAGATGAAAGATAGGAATAATTGATAAAGCATAGCTATTGAAATTTGATATACACTACCATTTAAACAAGTATCTTTGAATTTTCTTTATGTATCAAAACCTA
Organism: Arvicola amphibius; assembly: GCF_903992535.2. Classification (NCBI taxonomy): domain Eukaryota; kingdom Metazoa; phylum Chordata; class Mammalia; order Rodentia; family Cricetidae; genus Arvicola; species Arvicola amphibius. Next base: position 97,157,355 of record NC_052054.1, on the reverse strand, counting down.
AAAATTATGTATCTGACATATTAATTGACTTAGTTATGGTGACTCTAAGTTGGAGCTTTATTCAAAACAGATATAGCATACAAGTAAGTCAGCTTGAAGGAACAGACATTGAATCATGGTTTTACCACTTCCTAGATATGTGATATAATGCATTTTCTTTGCTGTGTAATTTTTCTGAACCCAACTTTCCCTCTAAGAAAATGGAAACAATAATATTAACAACTTTATATGGTCCTTTATATTTGGATTTTGAACTTAGAAGTCATTATACTTACAACAATGTAACATTCATTATATACAACCCCGTGGTATGATATATTGATTTTTATTTTGCTATCTTATTAATGTATATAGAATGAAATTATTTATTAGAAGGCTCAAAATTAAAGAGAAATTATAAATGAAAATTAACTAGAAATAATTCAGTGAATGAGAGTTTACAAAAGAGGGATATTAGACCTTAATTTTACAGAATAATGTATGAAGCAAAATTTATGGAAATTGATAGATATTAAAATTATTTAGCCAGCCTTAATTTGCTCACCTAATTACAGTCTGATTGATTATGGAGTAATGATCCAAACCATGGTTAAAGAGGAAAGGAAAAGGTTTTTCAAAAAATTCTAAATAGTTATGAAATAAATATTAGTATTACAATACAACTGAAGAAACAAGGTATATTGTCTTAGATGGCATCAGATTACTCTTCCTAGATCATGAGAAAACACTGAAAAACATGGGAGGTTCATTATACAAAAGTTTCACTATCAGGTTTGTGGGATGGATATTCAATTCCTTTAATTGATAGTTTCATAGTGACAAAAGCAGAGAGACCAGTGAGAATTAAATGATGTATAAAATGTACAATTGTGTCAATAAGTTTACTTATGAGTACTTATAGCTGCATCTTAACTGATAGAGGTTATAGGTAAATGGATATGAATATTAAAGAAGGTAGAGAAAAAATAAGCAAGCATATATGTGTAGATTCTTTGCATAGTTCTGAAGAAAGATAATGCTTTTGTGGAAAACTTATTTACTTAGACTAAATGAGAAGAATCACTTAATGGTGTAAAGCAGATTGTGCATGTGGCGACCTTGTGAGACCAAGACAGGCTGACTAAGCCACCCCATTATGGATTTTATTTTAAAAGTTACTTAAATGTTCTTCCTCTTTTTTTTTTGAGAACTCAGTTGTATAAACTTGGAGTTTCACAAAATGTAGGCATATATGGTATGGGAAATCCTTCTGTGTATATGTTGCTTTCATTGGTTAATGAATAAAGAATCTGTATTGGACTGCACAGGGCAGAATAGAGAGAGTAGGTGGGGAAAACTAAACTGAATGCTGGGAGAAAGAAGGCAGAGTTGGGAGATGCTATATAGCTACAAGAGGAGAATGACATAAGATGCCAGCTGGAACATTGCCAGTAGGCAACAAACCTTGTGGTAAAATATAAAATAATGGAAATGGATTAAATTAAGATGTAATTGTTAGCCAATAAGAAGTTAGAGCTAATAGATCAAACAGTGATTTAATTAATACAGTTCCTGTGTGATTATTTTGGAACTGAGCAGCCGGGAACAAACAAGTGGTCTCCTACTACAATATATCAAGTGTGAAATACACTGGATGATAAAAGTCATGCATGTGGCATTTTCTACTTAATCTCAAACAATTTTGAGATGTCTGACACCCTTCATTGCTTGGTTCATTTAAAAAATATTCTGTGCACACATATTTATATATTTAACAAATTGTGAATTAATGAATGATTATGATGAACTCACTTAATTTTTTTATATTTCAAGCTCCATACATATAAACATTCACTAAATGTTCTTGAATAGCTTTTTGGTGAATTATAGGTGTCTATTTCCTTGAGCCAGACACTTCATTGATAAATCTCTTTATTAATAGTTCTTATTCATTCTGTTGTATAGTACTCAATTGTGTAAATTTCCTACATTTTCCTTATTCATTCTTCGGTTGAGGGGCATTTAGGTTGTTTCTAGGTTCTGGATATGACAAACAATGCTGCTATGAACATAGTTGAGCACATGTCCTTGTGACATGATTGAGCATCCTTTGGGTATATACCCAAAAGTGGTATTACTGGGTCTTGAGGAAGGTTGTTTTCTAATTTTCTGAGAAATCACCACACTGAAATCCAAAAGGGGCTGTACCAGCTTGCATTCCTATTCCCACCAGCAATGCAGAGGTGTTCCCTTTAATGACATATTGAATTTTTCAGGAAAATGAATGGAGCTAGAAAACATCACTTGGAGTGAGGTAACACAGACACAGAAAGACAATTATCACATGTACTCACTCATAAGTGGTTTATAAACATAAAGCAAAGAAAACAAGCCTACAAATCACAATCCCAGAGAATTTAGACAACAATGAGGACACTAAGAGAGACCTACATAGATCTAATCTATATGGAAAGTAGAAAAAGACAAGATCTCCTAAGTAAATTGGGAGCATGGAAACTTTGGGGGAGAATTTAAGGGGAGGGAGAGGCATGGATGAGAGCAGAGAAAATGTAGAGCTCAATAAAAATCAGTAAAAGAAAGGTATACAGTGAAAAAAATAGTTCTTATTCTTAGTTTGGTTTGTGTGAGCTTAGATTCATTATCACTCAATCTGAAAAATAAAGTCATGAATTTCTATTAATAGCCAGGTTTTCACATTAACATAAAATCTGAAATAAGTAATATTTTGTTATATAATTCAAGATAAGTTAAAGAACATCCTTTGTGATAAAGAAATTTTTGCTAAATATTGTATTTGAGTGTTAATCATTTTAAAATTTATATTTAAGCATTTCTTTGAGTATAAGCTATAAATGAAAATAGGTTCTTCTGATAAGGAAATTTCACCAAGAGAAGCTTTCAGCTTTGTTTTTTCAAAGTCAAGAGTCTACAATCCCTGAGTGTGTGTCTCCAATCTCTGAACTTTCCCAACTGCTAACATGTATCACACCTAAGTGAAACTTCTTTTTCTTTTGACATGGCCTAGAAAAGCCTCTACATCTTGTCAAATTTAATCTTTTTATTTACTTTTGCATTAGAAGACAAAATCAGCAATAGATCAAACTTGAACTGTATTGAAGACACTGATGGAGGATTCTCATTGGCTAATAAACAAACTGCCTTGGCCAGCCCTTAGGTAGGTGGAGTAGACAGAACAAGAAGAAGGAAGTGAGGTAGATGGCTCAGTCAGATGCCACGCCTCTCCTAAGTTAGTCAGACCGCCATGCCTCTCCTCAGAGAGATGCCATGAAGCCAGCCACCAGGTCAGACGTGCTGAATCTTTCCAGGTAAGACACCTCTCGTGGTGTTACACAGATTATTAGATATGGGTTAGTCAAGATGTGAGTAAGAGGCTGAAAATAATGGGCCAGGCAGTATTTAAAAGAATACAGTTTCTGTGTAATTATTTTGGGGCATAAGCTAGCCGGTGGGTGGGAGCCGGGTGGCGGGAAGCCGGCCCACAGCTCAACACTACAAGACACCATTAAAATTTTTAAAGAAACATTACAAAGACATGCATGGGATAAAGTCCAGAGATATAAATCTGGGGATATTCACAATACACTGTAATTATAATCAAACCTACACAATATCAAATAAATGGTATTATTTCCATTGAAAAACATGCTTGTGTTTCCAGTATTAGAGAAAGGATACATGAGAACATATCTTAAGAAAATCAAAAATAAACAAAAGAATTTATGAATAACAAAATAGAAAACATATGGAACAATGGTTTTTCAGTTAGCCCCCTGTTCAGTTAGCCTCTGAACAAAATATGTGGCAAGCAGTAATGAAGTTACTATCAAATATAGTGTACAGATGATATACATGTGATTGTTAAATCTTGTGTTTTATAGCAACAAATATAGTAATACATAGTAGTTTTATCCCTCTTAGGATAAGTATACAGTAGCATTGAAACCAAAGATCAGAATTCTCGTGGAACCTAAGAAATTCTGTTAGATCTCATGAAATTTTATGCATTAAGGATGTTTTCTGAAATGTAGATGTTTTTGAAATAATACTTATTGAAGCCTCATTTGAAATGTTTCAAATTGTTCTGACTATTTCATCACATGAATAATTTTGGGAATTACAAGGAGGGAACAGAACATTCCTATAAGCAACTCTGGTTCCTCAATGGACAGTTTTAGTCTATGGTTGTTTTCTCAGGAATTCAATGTTTACATTTTCACTCTTATTGCTGCGGTAGACTAGGCACCCATCGGTGCCATTACTCATCACATACCACCCATTCATGAATCCTTACAATTCTCTTGAATTCCATGGTTGTTCACTTGCTGTATTCAACCAAATAAAATTTATGAAAAAAGATGCTAACTATTATACAGAGAATACTTGAGAAAGCTTAGGATGTTCAGACTCAGCTACATTGTAATAATAATACATTATACTTAACACAAAGTAAGCAAGCTGATACCAACAGGTATCAGTACTAACTGTGTACTATTGATGCAGGCTAAAGGAATGGAACAGATAAGCACTGAAATTTTCCATTTTTCTGTACAGCTTTATCATATCCTATTGCTGCTGTGAAGATCAGCCTTCAGCAGTTCAGGGATTGAGAGGGATGCATGAAGTAGGCAAACAAATCACTTTTCCTTCTGAGAAAGTGAAGCTTAAAGCTCTTGGGCCAGTGAAAGAGGAAAAGCTTAACTCTCTGGGACTGGAAAAAAGGAAAGATACATCCCTTTAGGGACTCTTTATCATCTTCTCCCTTCTTTATTTCTTTATATCCAGATGTATCTCTTTTATCTCTCATCATGGCTTCCTTCTAAATAACTCTTTTCCCTTGCAGCTTATATACTACAGCAAAACCCCTCAAGCAGTATAAAAATTACAATGTGATTACATTCTATATTTAATTGAATGATTACAATGAACACAAATAAAAAACATATTTTCCATATCCATTAAATGAGTAAATATTTTATGTTTTGCAGGTGAAAAATAAATTATCTCCAAGAACCCACATATATTTATGTCCAGGCAAATTGTTATAGATTAACAAAGTGTAAGCAAGCAAGATAATTTTCTCAGCCAGTTCTTTTGCTGGCAGGCTCTTTTGGTTACAAAGAAAGGACCAATTATTTTGTTACTAATCTCAGAAGGTATTCTCCTAAGAAATCTTAAAAGAATCACAAATCTAAGCTTTTACAAATGGAAAAAACAATCAGTCATCTCTACTATCAATTTTTGGGATGTGTATCCGTTCATTAAAGCTCATAGCAGGAAGATTTTCTACATCAGGGCCATTTGCATTAACGTGTTAATTTAATCTTAAGTCATTACTTAAAGCTTTGTTTCACCTGTGATGCACACCAAAACTTGTGAACACATATCTCAACATTAAGGTTAAAAGAATTTGAGTTAGCTTAGTTTCTGGGACACAATTGTTTTTCTTAATTTTTAATGTAAGCCACAGTCTATACAGCTCAAGAGAAACTCATAAATCCTAGCTGTGTTACACTTCCTTGTTCTTATTTTATATCTCTGCAGCCTATACTTAATCAGGGGCAGGGCAACACCATATATTGCTTCTATCTATTTTAATTTTTCAATTAAACTAACCTCTATCAAAATCCATTACTGTGATTATTAAAAACCTTCAATCATCAAAATTCTGTTTAACACTGATGACAACTTATGCTGGAGAGGATTGGGGTAAAGGGAATACTCCTCCATTGCTTGTGGGAGTGCAAACTGGTACAGCTATTTTAGATATATGGCGGTTTCTCAGAAAATTGGGAAACAACCTACCTTAAGACCACTTTTGGGTACATATCCAAAGGATGCTCAATTGTACCACATGGACATATGCTCAACTATGTTCATAGAAGCATTGTTTGTCACAGCCAGAATCTGGAAACAACCTAAATATCCTTCTATCAAAGAACAAATAAGGAAAATGTTGTACATTTACACAATAGAGACTACACAGCAGAAAAAAATAATGACATCTTGAAATTTCTGGGCAAATGAATGAATCTAGAAAACATCTTATTGAGTGAGGTAACACAGACCCAGGAAGAAAAATAATCTATACACTCACTCATAAGTGGCTTTTAGACATAAAGCAAAGAAACACCAGTCTACAATTTACAATCCCAGAGAACCTAGACAACAAAGATGACCTTAAGAGAGACATACAAGGATCTAATCTACATGGAAAATAAAAAAGACAGGAACTCCTGAGTTAATTGGAATCATGGGGATCATAGAAGAGGGTCGAAGGGGAGGGGAGAGAAAGGAGAGGAGTAGAGAAAAATATATAGTTCAATAAAAACAAAATAATTCTATTTAAGCTAACACTATTATTGTATAAAAGGATTGCTTCAGTTGAACAGTACAGCTTAAGAGGAAATAATCTTCATAATAATCCACAGTTAAAATGCCCAGTAGGATGGGATATTTCTATGAGATAATCACAATATATTAAAGGTAGGAGAGATTCTCCTACATCAATTGTCACCATGCCAGATACCACAGAACAATGGCAGTGGCCAATATGCAAAGGCACAGCAGAAGCAAGAGACATTCTGGAGCCAAAGCCCTTGGGCATGGCCTATTTGAGAGTCACCATTTAGTGCTAAGTTTACTGGTGGGCTGAACTCCTGAAGCTCAATTGCCACCTGATGATCCTCTGAAATGGTCACTGGTAGTTTCCAATTTATTTTTATATGAATGACAACTGGCATTCAATCTACATGTGTATGTTAATAAGTGAGAGGCATTAGAATAATATGGTAATGTTATGTCAGGAATTCCAGTATAAAATACATTGAAAAATTGCTGTTATATGATACATATGCTATTGAAGAAGTATATTATTGAAAATAAATGTTTTCATTCACTATATTCTGGTTATGACTCTCCTCCCCCATCTCCTCATAGACCCTCCCCATCCATCGAAATCAAAATCTGTTTATGGTCTTTCTCATTATAAAACCAATAGCATCTAAAAGAAAAAAGAAAAACATTAACAAAATAAGATAAGAAAAAATAAACAAACCTATCTTTGCTAAGTGGATTATTTGTTCTTTGATTTCTGTTGCCCTCTCTGGTTCCTAGGAGAGTGTGGTGGCTGTGTGTTTCCTGGTAGGGAAGGCTTTTTGTTTCCTGCCATGTATAGACACTGAGTATTTCAGACATAATGTACTCTTAGGTATTGGGAACTGACACGAAGGAATGACCATGGGAGAGAGGGGTGTGATGAGAGGTACCAATTAAGGAAGGAAAGTAGGGTGTTCCACCAAGGTCTGCTTAGTTCCCTGGGAATTGGGGGCAGAGAATGAGGAGAGGCCACACACAGGATGTGGTCTGCTCCAGAAATGGAGATGATACTAGGAGACTGAATTTGGAGGAGAGGAGGGAGAGCGAAGAAGCCCACCTTCTTCCTTGGCCTTCATAGACAGTTCCTAGGGGATGTCTACTGGAGTTGGGGGCTTAAACAAAGGGACAACTGGGGAAGAGAGTTGGAGGAGGGTATATTATGATCCACTCATGATGAGGGCAGAGAAGAAGGAAGACTCCAGAAGATGGGCTGCAACAGAGCTGAGGATGAGACTGGGGGATGATTGGATTTGGAGGAGAGGAGGGAGCAGTGAAGGTCTGCAGTTAGACTACCTGCTTCCCTGACCTTTGTGGCTGGCAGGATTTCAGGAAATCAATTTTCTCTCTGAACTTACTGTTTTTCTTTTCCAATTTTGTTCTTTGCATAAATAGAAAGGCTATTCATTTTGTGTTTTTATGGGACTCCTGTGTTGTAAAAAAATGGGTTTTTGCATTTATATCTGTGTCTTGTGCCTTTTTAAGGCTCTTTTCCTTCTGTTTGTTTTTTTTTTCCTTTTTTTTTCAGGCATAACCAAAACTTTTTTTATTTTTACAACCCAAATACAAAGACCCAATCAAACTAGTTCCAGAACACTTACACACACATTTTTTTTGTCTACTAAGCAAACAGAACAAAGTTTTTAAGGGGACATGTACAGAAACAATAGAAGACTACATGTCAGTCAAGGGTTGGATTCACCATTTCTTGTCTTTCTTTATATCTATGTAAGCTCTCCACCTTTGACTCATCTTCTTTGTTATGCTGAATATACTCCTATTCTGATTTGTTGGTTTTTATTTTCTCAAATATTATATTCTATATTTCCTCAGACCCTTCTTCTTTATTTTCTAAGGAAAGACAGAAAAGGAGTGAATCTAGACGAGTGGGGAAATGGGGGAAAGATTGGGAGGGGTAGAGGGAGATTATGAAACAATAATCAGGATATACTGCATGAAAAAAAACTATTTTCAATATAAGAAAGCAAACTAACAAACACATAAAAACAAACAGGACTACAAGTTCTATGCGATTCAAAAAATAAATTTACAACAGAAGCACAGTTTATATGAAAATTTATTAGAGAAATGAAAAAATACGGAATTGTACAAAACAAACTAACAAAAAACCAAGAGCCCAAAATATCACAATAAGTCCATGTAGATGTAGAGATAGATACACATACACACAGAAATAAAAAAAAGTCCCCCAGAAACAGAAATCAGAATCCATAATACTTAAGCAAAACACCTGTAGGCTAAGAAAAAAAAAGAAAAAGAAAAAGAAAAATTTCCCTGACAAAGCATTATGACACAAAACAAACAAATACGAGATAAATAAATCTCTAAAATTATACTTGAGTTCATTTTGTATGATCAATTACTGCTAAACATAGAGCCTGGCCCTAAAATGGTTTGCACGTCTAGTAAGCCTCTGACAGAGAAAATTAATTTTTCATTTGCAAGCAGTTATTAATGGAGATGGTTGCTGGGTTCAGGATGGGATTTTGTGTCCACTTCCACCCTCAGATCTGGGACACCATAAGCCTCAGAGCTGTGTAAGTCCTGGGTGCTGTCACAGTCTCTGAGAGCTCGTATGTGCATGGTCTGGCTGTGTTTAGAAGACCTTGCTTCTTTGATGTTTTTCAGAAGGCCATGGGTAGGATATAATTGCTGATAGATAAGCCGAATATGTATAATTTTATATTGTAGCATTTTTGTATCTTTATATTTTGCCATGACAATGTGGGTTCTTTTATTGGTTTGACTTTTAAAAATTACTTTTATTCAAAGCAACAATAATATATATAATATGTGTTATATATATATATATTATACATATATATTCTGTTAACAAACTTGGAAAATGAGAAAAGTTACACTTACCATTGAGGACTCTTTTCTTATAGTTTCAATGCTTCCTTGATTTATTACACAGTCTGTCAGCTTTTGTCCATTTGCTCAAAGACTATAGTTTTTGATTCTGATGTCTAAGCCCTCTGGCGAACTAGGCAATATACTTAGGAACATATATTATCTTCTTCTTCTCCTGGGCCATTGCTTTTTCTCCAGACGTATACTAAATTTTCTTTGCTTGGTTCCATTAGAAGAGACACTACAGTCTCATCAAAGTTGCATGATTCTATCTATAATTCAAGAAATTTTCTTCTATAGTCTTAATGCTAGTGTCACCTCAGAGTTAACATTTTGGAACGTAGCCAGAATCATGATAGTGTTAACTAACAGGTGGATAGCTTAGAAGGTGATTATCACATGAGGATGAATTTCAAAATGATGAGATCCATTCCTACTATAAAAGCATCCCCAAAGAAGGTGTCCTGTGCTTTCTATTGCATAAAACATAGAAGACATCTTCTCAGAGAAGTTGGGTCCTTACCACACTATAAATCTTTTTGGGTTTTACATATTTGGATTCCTAGCCTTCAAACTGGCAATAAATAAATAAATAAATAAATTTCTGTTTGAAACTACCCAGTTGTTGGTATTTTTTTATGGCATTCGATCTGTGTAAGACATGATCTGTCTTTGTTGTTATCTAGTCCTCAAGAGGGATTTCATGAAATGTGTTTTTGATATAGGAGAAAATGCATCAAAATGATATTAGTGGAGAATTGTGCAGTCCTAGGGAAACAAATTTACAGTTTCTGAGAAGAACGGTTAATGGCATATTCAGTATATTTTTAATGAATTAATGTAATATTACTTGGGTCCTGAAGTTGAATAGTTAAGTAGTTAACCTTAACAGTTAAAAGAACTGGCTGCTCTCCCAGAGGAATTAGGTTCAATTCCCAACACCCACACGGCGGCTTGCAACTGTCTGTAACTCCAGTTCCAAAGGATCTGGCACCATCACACAGACATACATGCAGGCAAAACACATTAAAAAGAAATATAATGAAAATAATACTTTTTGAGTATAAAAGTTTATAAAAATTTGCATATTCACAGGTTTGGTTATTATTTGTGGTTATACCTTCAATAGTTTGCTTCCAAGATCTAAAGTTTGAAATTTATTACCTATTAAAATGTTGACTCTGAAAATTTTACCCCTTTCAATTGAAGAGAGGCATTTTACTCATTTTCTGTTTGTTTTTCCTTCTTTGGTAGCAAATGGGGCCTTGTTGCTACAGCAACAGATTTATTCTCCGAGTGCAGTTGGACTCTTATCAGACACTGCCTGGGATGGCAAGTTCTGCCTTCTGAAAGCCTGACTTTTACAACCACAGCTAATTACAAAACCTGTCTCAATTCCATTCTACTGCCCTAGAGGTTAATGCAAAAACTTGAAGCACCAAAGAAAATGTGGGTTGTGAGAGCAATTCTAAGAGGAACAGGGAAAGACATAGCAATTGCATCTTAAGTCCTATAGTCAAAATATTAAACTTTAAATTATCTTGGGCTGATAGGTTTATAAATACCTTGAGGGAATTAAGGGAAAATATGTCAGTTCACTTCTTCTTTACTTTTCTCCACCCCTCTTCAACCAAGACTGTTCAGTCTTGATGGAAAGGCACATATTTTATCAGCTAAATGTTTAGATTTTTATTTTGTCAACTAGACTTATCTGCCTACAGAGTAACTTTGTAAAAACTTATGATGAACCTTCACAGTCTGTTTAAAAGTTTAACCCTGGCATCTTCCTTCCTTCCTTCTTTCCTTCCTTCCTTCCTTCCTTCCTTCCTTCCTTCCTTCCTTCTTTCTTTCTTTCTTTCTTTCTTTCTTTCTTTCTTTCTTTCTTTCTTTCTTTCTTTCTTTGTTTCTTTCGACAGGGTTTCTTTGTGTGGCCCTGACTGTCCTGAAACTTGTTCTGTAGACCAGGCTGGTCTTGAATTCACAGAGATCCACTTGCCCCTGCTTCTCAAGTGCTGGAATTAAAAGTGTGTGTCATCATAGCCTAGTGCCCTGGCAATTTTTAAGGAAAATATGCTGTGAAAAAGTTGAAATTCTTACACAATGCAAAAAAAAAAAAAAACCCCAATGGGGTAGATGATACTGTTTCAGAATTTAAATACATTTAAATTCATCTATGTATGTTACAATGACATACCTAAGAAGAGTTTTAGTTAATTATATCTAATCGGTTAGAAACATACTTGGGAATATTTGTGGATGTATTTTCTCCTTTTGTAATATTGGATAACTAGTTTTTTATGATCACAGCCTCTTAAATATTTCTGACATTTTTTAACTAAGTACTAACCCATGTGAGTTTCTACAGTGATCTTTCCTTTTTTATTTTAACTATTACAATTTTGCATTATAACCTAATTTACTTATATATTTTATTTCACATATTCTTACATACTGAGGATTTGTTTCATAAAGTTGGTTTCTAGGTATAGCACTACTGTGCTCCAAGTTATTGAGATCCCCAATGATTTAGTAGGAAGAAAAACAAAAGGAACTAACAAAGTTAATATAAGTAAAATACAATTCAAATATTTATGAGTTGGTACATTTTTATGTGAAAGATGATAATGACATAATTGGTATTTTGCATCCAATTTAAATATAATGTATCATTGTTTAATTTTTATTTTACTCTTTCTCAATGCATTTTTTAAAAAAATCCTGCATAAAATGCCTGAAAATAGTCTTTACTTTGAGATTTCACATGTTTGGAATTTATATAATATCCATTGTAAAAGTTGCCTACTATTAAGACTTGGGTTTTTAATTACATAGTAGGGATTTATATGTAGTACTTTACTGTATAATTCATGAATCTCTGATGAGACCGTTGTCTTCACTATGCCTTTTTATATAAGAAATAGATTTAATAATAGACATTTTATGTAGTTGGAGGCTGCTCATTTGTACCTGGCCACCAAGATCAAAAATATTAATAAAGAAGTTGTATTAATTAAAACACTGCTTGGTCTATTAGCTTATGCATATTTTTAGCTATCTATTACCTCTTAAATTAACCAATCTCTATTAATCTTTGCATTACCATGAGGCTGTGGCCATCAAGGTTCTGGCAAGCTCCAGCATGCATCTTTCTTCTTTGACAGCTACATAGCCTCTCTCTGATTCTGCCTATTCTCTCTCTATCAGATTTCCTGCCTGGCTATATTGTGCCCTGCTATAGGCCCAAAGAAGCTTCTTTATTAACTAATTGTAATAAAACATATTCATAGCATACAGAGAAGAATCCCACACCAATTTTAATTACCTTTGAAAGCTTTCTTCTTGTAATCAACTTCTTACTTTTTTTTCTTTATAACATGTTTAACAATTACTTTATTGTTGTCCTTTTTTTTCTTTTTAGAAAAAAAGTAGTATTTGGTATTACCCCAGGTCTTTGGACTATATAGTCTTTGGTTCCTGGTAACAGAGGAGTGTCAGGTGTCAGTTCCATCTTGAGGAGTGGGCCATAAGTCAATTCAGACATTCGTTGGTTACTTTCACAAATTTTGTTCAACCATGCCCTAGGCAGTTCAGACAGGATAAAAGGTACCAGGAGAGCAAAGAGTGCTAAATCAAGCAAACAAAGTTTATATGAACACAGAGACTGAGGTAGCAAGCATGAAGCCCATAAAGGTCTGCATCAGGTCCTCTGAATATGTATTATAGCCTTCAGTTTCATAGTTTCATCTATTTCTGTTAGTTTGCCTTGTGCAACTTCTATGCAATGGTTTTTGTTTTATTTTATACTTTACTTTGTTACGTTTTCTTGTTATATCTTAGAAGTCTTTACTTTTCTAATGAGAGACAGAAAGAGAGTTAATCCAGATGGGAAAGTAAGTGGGGAGGAACTAGGAGGAATAGAAGGAGGGGAAATTGTAATCAGGATATGTATGAGAAAAGACTTTTTGTAACATAATTCTTTGGAAATTTCACATCATGCACCTCAATTCTGCTCACCTCCCAGTGCCTCTATATCTGCCCCTCTCCTCTTCAGTATGCCCCAAATTAATTAAAACTAAAATAAAACAACCAAATTAAAACCCACCTTGCTTCTCCATCTTTCCAGCCTCTCTTCATTTATCCTAGTGGCATTAGGAGCTGTGGTGTGTCACACAGCATATGATTTTTGTTGAATCAGCCCCATTGCAAAATGTTTATTTCAATGAGTCATTGGTCTGGTTCAAGACCTCTAGTTTCTGATAGACCATTATTACAGGATTTGGTCCTCATTGAAACTCCTCTCAGATATACTGTTGTTTCCTAGAGTAAAGGAGATTATGCAGCTATCATTCTGTAAGACCAGTCCATTTGCACACTCCAGCAGGTCAAAGATGGGGCAACTATTAGGGTGGTCAAGCCATGGCTCAGAATGTACATCTGGGTAGTGCCTGAACTAGTCAGTCTGGATCATTGGGACTATACCCTGAGGTGAGATGATGTAGACAGAAGTTTCTGTCTCAACTGGTCACACACCATTTAGTCCAAAATAAACAAACATATTCTTATATTAATTATATTAATTATAAAACTTCTGTAAATAAACAAAGACCAAAATTAAAAATATGAATAAATGATGTCATTGAAGGTCTTGTAGACACAGATGCGGATGTAACAATAATTGTACAGAATCTTGGCATCCATATTGGCCTCTCAGGAGGTAAATGTTTAGTTTTTAGGGACTGGAATATTATCGTGGGTAAAACAGAGCATGAAATGGGTCAAATGTTAGAACCAGAATGACAGAGAGGAAAATTAAAGCCATATGTGGTTAACATAGCAATGAACTTATGGGGACATAATTTGTTACAGCAATGGAATGCTCAGTTTTACATTTCCCCAGTCTTTTAAACAAGCCATAAATTAAGATCAGAGAAAAATATTAGAAAGTATTATAAAGAACAGTCAGTGACTATTCAAGTTGTACAAGACCAGGGCATAATAGCTGCTGATATTCAAAGGCACCAACAGTCCTACTTTGAAAATGGTTGATGGGCAAACCTGTTGGTTTGCATGGGTTGCATGATAGCCTTAACAACAGAAATTACAGGCCTTAAAATAGCTGGTACAGGAGCAGCTAAATTCTTAGCATCGAATCACCCAGTCCTTGGAATTCTCATGTAGTTGTTGTTAAAAAGAAATCTGGTAAATGGAGAATGGTAACAGATTTAAGAACTTTTAATAAAGTAATTCAAGCAATGGGTTCTCTGCGATCTGGAATTCTTTAGCCTTCTCTGGTGCCTAAAAAATGTCCTCTTATAGTTATTGATTTAAAAGATTGTTTCACTATACCTTCCCAAGAAAAAGACAGAAAAATTTGACTTCTTGGTGCCTACTTAAAATAAGTATTATCCTGTTAAGAGGTATCAGAGAAAGCTTCTGCCATAGGGAGTGTTAAATAGTCTCACCCTGTGCCAATATTTTGTATATCAGTCATTGGAAATGATATGTAAGCAATTTCTTCAATCTATAGTTAATCATTACATAAATGACACCTTGCTAACTAATTCATATGTAGATACCTTAAAAAGAATGTTTAAAGAAGTAAAGTAAAGAAAAATTTGCCTTGTTGGGGATTATAAAATACTCCTGAAAAATACAAAGAGTAGATTCTATTAATTATTTAGGATATAAAATGGGTCTACAAAAATTAGGTCATAAAGGTGCAAATTAGAAGAGATCAATTGCAGACTCTTACCTCTTAATTACTTTTAAAGATTGTTAGGACACATTTCCTATCTATGACCCACCATTGGGATAAAACCTGATGAACTGAATAATTTCTTCAAAATCACTCAGGTGACAAAGGCTTAAATAGCATGAGAAAATTGTCAACTGATGTTGAGAGATCACTGACTTTGGTAGAAAAATTAGAGAATGTCCTTTTGGATCTTTTGGATGCAAGAGTTGATTATACTTTGGCTATTTTACCCTCTAAGCATTCTCCTACAGGAATATTAATGCAGAGAGAAGATATTATCTTAGAATGAATCTTTTTACCACATAAATAGTGTAAAAATTAAAAACAGATATGGAAAAGGTCTCTGAGTTGATTCTAAAAGGAAAATTAAGATGTCAATAATTAGCAGGAATAAACACAGCAAAAATTATCGTATCTTTTACGAATGATGAAATAGACAAATTATGGCAGAAAGCAAACCTTGGCAATGAGATTTCAGTAAATTTTCTGTGGGGGAGATTAACAACAAATATCTCCAAAGCAAGATAATTCAACTTATAAAGAGAACCAGCTGTATACTTCATTGTGTCATATGAGGAACAACAATATCTGGATCCCCAACATTCTGTACTGATGCAAATGAATGAGGAAAAGCAGGTTACAAATCAGAAAATTTATTAAAGTAGATCAAAGTCCTTATGATTCTGTCCAAAAGTCAGAATTATATGCTATTCTTATGGTATTAATTGATTTTACTGAAGCTATCAACATAGTTACTTATTTTCAGTATGCAGAAAGAGTTGTTTGGGGTATTGAAATTGCTGAATTTATACCAGATCAGACAGAATTGACTACATTATTTATTCAGTTACAAGAAATATTTAGGAATAGTAATCAGCAGATATATATGCTGATATATATATACATATATATACGTACACACACACACACACACACACATATATATAAACTGATTGCATATGGATCTGCTAGGTCATCTAGTAAAATATAATGAAGAAATTTTTATTTATTTATTTATTTGTTTGTTTGTTTGTTTGTTTTTCGAGACAGGGTTTCCTTGTAGTTTCTAGAGCCTGTCCTGGAACTAGCTCTTGTAGACCAGGCTGGCCTCGAACTCAGAGATCCACCTGCCTCTGCCTCCCGAGTGCTGGGATTAAAGGTGTGCTCCACTATCATTTTTCATTTTATATGCCAATCTCAGTTCTTACTCCCTCTTCTCCTTTGTTCCCTCCACCTTCCCTCCCCCCCACCAACCCCTATAAATGCTTCAGATAGGGTAAGGCACATTGCTTTGAGAAAGAACTAAGATCATCCCTACTAGGTTGAGCAAGGTATCCCTCCAAAGAGAATGGGTTCCAAAAAGCCAGTACAAGGAGTATGGTTAAATCTTGGTGCCACTGCCAGTGCCCCAGCAGTCTACGCCAGCCATACAACTGTCATCCTCATTCAGAGAGTCTAGTTCGGTCCTATGCTTGTTCCTTCCCTGTTGGACCAGAGTTGGTGAGCTCCCAAATAGCTCAGGTAAGCTGTTTAAGTGTGTATCCCCATCATGGTCTTGAACACTGCTCATTCTCTCATTGTTTTTGAAAGCTTAGTCCAGTGCTCAATTGTGGCTCTCTGCCTCTGCTTCCGTAAGTTGCTAGATGAAGGTCCTATGGTGACATTTAAGACAGTCATTAATCTTACTACAGGGCAAGGCCAGTTTGGGCACCCTCTCCACTATTGCTTAGAGTCGTAGTTGTGGTCATCATTGTGCATTCCTGGGAATTTCTCTAGTGCCAGGTTTCTTGGTAGTCCCAAAATAGCTCCCGCAATCAAAATATCTCTTTCCTTGTTCTCTACCTCTGTATTTACCTCATCTTGACTATCTACTTCCCTCAAGTTCTTCTCCCCCTTTCCCATCTCCCCTCCTTCATCCCTTCTACCCTCCCTTCTTACCTCACCTCCAGACTTCCAATTTTCTCAGTAGATCTTGTCTATTGCTCCTTCCCAAGGGCATTTATATATGTTACTCTTAGGGTTCTCCTTGTTACTTAGGTTCTCGTGGGTCATGTATTATAGGCTTGTTTGCCTTTGCTTTATAGTTAGTATCCACTTATGAGCGGGTACATACCATGTTCATTTTTCTGGGTGTTGGTTAACTCACTCAGGATGTTTTTATCTAGTTTTATCCATTTGCATGCAAATTTCAAGATGTCATTGCGGCTGGAGCTAGCCGCTAGTTAACCATAGATGTCTGAGGTCTCTACACACAGACAGGAATTGCTATGACTCAATGGAGAGAGGAATATAAGGGGAGGAGAAAATAGTTTGGCCCATTTTCAATCTGAGGTGTTAGCAAGGTAATAGTTGGCTGTGGCTTGTTCCTTTCTCTCTATGATCTTTCGGCATTTGCCCTGATATCTGACTCCAGTTTTTATCATTAAGACAAATAAGAACTTGTGCAACAAGGGGCAGAGCTATCACCATGCACAAAACTCAAGTCCAAATGGATTAAAGACCTCAATATTAATTTGAACACATTGAGATTGATAGAGGAGAAAGTGGGAAGTACTCTACAACAAATGGGCACAGGGAACCGTTTCCTATGCATAACCCCAGCTGCACAGACTTTAAGGGCAACATTGAATAAATGGGACCTCCTGAAGTTGAGCAGCTTCTGTAAAGCAAAGGACATTGTCACTAAGACACAAAGGCAGCCTACTGACTGGGAAAAGATCTTCACCAACCCTGCAACTGACAAAGGTCTGATCTCTAAAATATATAAGGAACTCAAGAGACTAGACGGTAAAATGCCAATTAACCCAATTAAAAAATGGGGCGATGAACTGAACAGAGAATTCTCAACAGAAGAAGTTCGAATGGCCAAAAGACACTTAAGGTCATGCTCAACCTCCCTAGCTATCAGGGAAATGCAAATCAAAACAACTTTGAGATATCATCTCACACCTGTCAGATTGGCTAAAATCCAAAACACCAATAATAACCTTTGCTGGAGAGGTTGTGGGGTAAGGGGCACACTCATCCATTGCTGGTGGGAATGCAAACTTGTGCAACCACTTTGGAAAGCAGTGTGGCGGTTTCTCAGGAAATTCGGGATCAACCTACCCCAGGACCCAGCAATTCCACTATTGGGAATCTACCCAAGAGACGCCCAATCATACAACAAAAGCATATGCTCATCTATGTTCATAGCAGCATTATTTGTAATAGCCAGATCCTGGAGACAGCCTAGATGCCCTTCAGTGGAAGAATGGATGAAGAAACTGTGGAATATATACATGCTAGAATACTACTCAGCGGTAAAAAACAATGACATCTTGAATTTTGCAGGCAAATGGATGGAAATAGAAAACACTATTCTGAGTGAGGTAACCCAGACCCATAAAGATGAACATGGGATGTACTCACTCATATTCGGTTTCTAGCCATGATTATAGGACATCGAGCCTATAAGTTTGGGATCCTTGAGAAGATAATAAGAAGGTGAACTCCCAAAAAAGATATAGTAATCCTCCTGGATATTGGAAGTAGACACGATCGCCAGGCAAAATTGGGAACTTGAGGGTTGGGCAAGACTGGGCCAAGGGAAGATGGGGAGAGAAAAGTGTGAAGGGGAGAGCGGGGGGAGCTCGGAGGAATGGGGTGCTTGGGATATAGGAAGGGTGGATATGAGAGCAGGGAAGCATATATCTGAATTTAAGGAGCTACCTGAGGGTTGTCAAGAGACTTGACCCTAGAGGGGTTCCCAGGTTTCCAGGGAGACGCCCCCAGTTAGTTCCTTGGGCAGCTGAGGAGAGGGACCCTGAAAAGGCCAGTTCCTATAGCCATACTGATGAATTTCTTGCATATCACCATAGAACCTCCACCTGACGATAGATGAAGAAAATGACAGAGCCCCACCTTGGAGCACCGGACTGAGCTCCCAAGGTCCTGATGAGGAGCAGAAGGAGAGAGAACATGAGAAAGAAAGTCAGGACCGTGAGGGAACCTCCAGCTGGCGACAGATGGGGAAGGTGACTGAGCCCCACATTGGAGCACTGGACTGAGCTCCCAAGGTCCCGATGAGGAGCAGAAGGAGCGAGAACATGAGGGAGAAAGTCAGGAACGAGAGGGGTGCGTTCACTCATGGAGACGGTGGGACAGAACTAATGGGAGATCACCAACTCCAGTTGGAATGGGACTGATGGATCATGCGACCAAACCCGTCTCTCTGAGTGTGGCCAACAGCGGGGGCTGACTGAGAAGCAAAGGACAATGGCTCTGGGCTCTGATTCTTCTTCATGGACGGGCTCTGTGGGAGCCTTCTCAGCTTGGTCGATCACCTTCCTGGACCTGGGGGGAGTTGGGAGGACCTTGGTCTTAGCATAGAGTGGGGAACCCTGATGGCTCCTTGGCCTTGAGAGGGAGGGAGGGGAGGTATGGGTGGAGGGGAGGGGAGGGAAGGGGGAGAAGGAGGGGAGAGAAAGGGGAGAAGGAGGGGAGGGAGGGGGGAGGAGGAGGGAAGGAGATGGAAATTTTTAAATATAAAAAAAAATAAACCATGAGGAAAAAAAAATAAATAAATAAATAAAAGGGCAAAAACAAACAAACAAACAAACAAAAACCCTTTGTAGGTTACTGAGTACATAAAGCAGAGTTATATAAGAAGAATAGTGTATACTAATTTGGAAGAATATGTCTGGGAAGATTCAAGCAACCTGTGGTTAGAAAATCTCTGGCCATAATTTTATCCTGGTTGTAGACATATTGGATAGCATAATGGTGGATATGGTTGGTGCTCAGCATCACTCTCTCCACATAAACATAATGTTTCTTTTAATGCTGCATTTCTCTTTCAGGATGAAAAATTTTGTATTGAAATGCATATTTCTTACCCTCTCTGAAGAACTGTTTGGCATCTTCTCTGCCATTGCTTAGACTGTAATAATTCCTTGGCAAAGGCAAGTAAATTATCCCTGGAAGAGGTGACTTTGGCTTTTTCATTTTTCCTTACCCTCAGAAATGTTCCCAAGACTGCTACTACATCTACATGGCTGAACTCATACAAAGTACCAAACTCAATATATTACATTTTGGTTTTACCTTACGAAGGCGTAATTCAAGTAAGTTTATTTTTATACATTTGTAGTAATAAGAAAGCTTTGAAAGTTTATTATGTGGATCTTTAGTATTTGCGTCCTTTTCTGATTTTAGAACTGGCAGAATCAGTATGGATTGTGTTGTGATGTTATTACTAAAAAAGTTATTTGCACAACATTACAGTGATCAACCTGATAACGGAGATAGCTATCAGCAGACTAATAACCTGTCTGGGTCTCTGGACAAGGGGAGGGTTCATACACCAGGAAGAACATGAGTGGATCAGTGTGAATTGTCAACACACAATTAAGATTAATTTACATATTCATACTTTCTCATGTGTCAATTTTCATGTGTTTTACAATTATATGCCTATATGATCCATATACAGGTGCAAGTGATTATACTGTAGTGTAATATAAATCTTGATCATCTTCCCTAGAATATTTTGCTTTGTATATTGTGGTAAAAACATGATTGCCATTTTAACTATTCCAATTTTAATATGAATTTCATTTATTTAATGATTTCTCCAGAAAGAGGGTAAATTTCTTGGCATTTAACATTCCACTGGAAACATGTTTCCTAGTACTGTGTAGTCAGCTGTGATTATAATAGTCCATTCTGTGCTGTGTAGAAACAAAAGGAATGAAGCAGAAACACTCCCTACTGATACATTATTTTCAGAGGATAGGTATTATGCATTTAGCAATCACTTCTATTAAACGTGTTCAAAGGTATCCCATTTATGGTTGAACACCCCAAAGTCTCTTATTCTCTGCATATTGCAAACCTGTTAATTACCATCTATTTCAAGAAGCTTCTCTAATGAAGATTCATTGGAATTCCTTTTAATGCCATTGTCCATTTAGCATAATAGCAGGGTTTATGACCCATCTAACCACAAATTTTTGACCTCATTGACAGTGCCATGTATGGGTTCCATCTCACAGAGGATATCTTAAGCCAATCAAAAAGTGGGTGTTTACTTATATAGCATTCACGGTACTGTTGATTGAGTGCACACAGATACATCATGCAACTAAGTCAGTATTGTGTATTTCAGGGATCACTGCTGAGATAGACTGTTGATTACTCTTTTCCCCTGGTAGCATGTTTACCACCTTCCAGCACTCTGAAAGCTAACCAGTAAGTTGTTAAGTATCAAATAGACTTATCTATAGTCTGACTCAAGTATATGGTACTGTCAAAAGAAGGACCCCTTGCTGACACATTCTAGAGGGTGACTGAGAACAACAGAAATATCTGGTGTTGTCTGGAGGGTTAATGTAGTAATCCTCTGCTATTTTTTTTCAGTGTATTTATGAGCTGCAGACATGCTCTTGTGGAGGAGTCTTTAGTGTCTTTTATGTGGAAAACCATATAATATGGAAATAAAGATCTTTTGATTTCTTTCTTTCCTACTTATATCCAACTTTTCTCCTTAATTTGTCTTATGGCCCTAACTGGGTTTTAAAGCACTATATTCATAGAATAATAGAGTGGAGAGCATGAACATCTTGTTCTTAATCTTGTTGTTCCTTATTTGGTTGGATATGTGTTTTAAAAGGCATTATTGTATAATTGCCTTTTTTGTTTATTCTTGGCTGGTTATGGTACCAAGGTAACAATAGCTTCATGAAAAGAATTTGAAAATGGTTCCTCATGTTGCTGAATAGTTTAAAGAATATTGATAATGATATTGATATTACCACTTCTTGCTCTGCGCCTTTAGCTCATTCTATCTTTCTGCCCACTCCTGCAATGCTCCTAAAGCCTTTGATATGGAAGTTGTTTTACAGATACATTCATTGTGACTAGGAACTATAAATCTGCATTTCGATTGATTGTGATTTTCTGTATTGGGGACCATTGCTTGCAAAAAGATGTTTCCTTCATATGGAGCAAGGACTACAGTTATCTGTGGATAAAAGAGCAAATATCTAGAATGTACTTGGTGATGATTCTAATTTAGAAAAGTGTGGCTGTGGATCTTTCTTAAGAGCCATGATTCACTATCCCCAAATAGCAGAGTCCATTTCCAGTAGCAGGCACGATTTCCCTCTTATTGAGTAGGACTTCAGTCCGAATAGTGAACTTTGCTTACCATCAAGGTATGATTTTCTTTATATTTAGTTTATTTCATCTATGGTCTATCATCTATTAGAATATACTCCTCTTTTAGGTATAGTTTGGTCTTGTTTATTCCAGCCTTGCAAGTACATCATTAAGTTATTAACATGAGATCTCTCACATATTTTTTTGTTTCATGAGCTCTCTCGTGTTTTTGATTATAAAACTTCCTTGAGTCCCATGCCTTTTGCTTTGTTGTGTTTTCTTTTTAAAGCTTTAAGTTTTTGATTCTGTCTTGACACAACTTTCATTCAGCATTTTAGCTTTTATGAATTGTGTGCTTACTGCCGTTCCTGTGATTATTGATTTCCAGCTTTGCTTCTTTGTGGTCAGATGTGATTCATGATGTTATTTCAGTTTTCCTATACTTGCTTTGTTTTCAGTATGTGGTCAGTTTTGGAGAAAATTTCAATGACTCCTGAGAAGAAAGTGTATTCTTTTGTGGTTAGGTACAGTATTCTGCAAATATCAGTTAGAACAATTTGATTTTTGATTTTAAATCGCTTTAAGATTCTATATTTGGTTTTTGTCTGGATTCTCATTGTATTGGTGAGACTGGGGTGCTGAAGTAACCCACTTTTACTGTGTTAGAGTTAATCTGTAATTTTATATCCACTACCATTTTTTGTGAAAATATATATGCCTATGATTGGTTTATAGATGTTTACAGTCACACTATCAGATTATTGACTCCTTCACGGAGTGTGCAGTGTTCCTTTCTGTGCTTTCTGACAAGTGTTGTTTTTTTTTAAGTCCCTCTCACAGATTGGAATACACTTTTTAAAATTTAATTTTTTATTTATTTTACACCTGACAGCAGTTTTCCCTGTCTCCTCTCCTCCCACTCCCACCCCTTCCCTAAATCCACTCCTCCTGTTTCTGTTCAAAAGGGGGAAGCTCCCATGGGTATCAACAAAGCTTGGTCCTGTTTTCTAAAGTAATCTGTTAGTCCATGTCTTTTATTGGGGAATTGAGATCATTAATATTGAGAATTGAACAATGTTTATAAATCTCTGTCATATTGTTGTATAATTTTTTCTTAGATTTCTTTCAGTTAATTGTTCTGGATTATTTATTCACTGTATCATTTTAGGTGTATTGAATCTTTTCTTAAGTCTTCAGCCTTTCTTCTAGTATAGTATATAAAGTTGGTTTAATGGAAATAAATTCCTTTAATCTGTTTTTAATCACAGAACTTTTTCTTCCCCCTTCAATTATGACTGATAGCAGTTCTGGTGTAATTGTCTGGGCTGACATCTGTTGTCCTTCTAAACTTGTAGAACATCAGTACAGGGCTTTCTGCTTTCAGAATCTCTACTGAAGTCAGGTATAATTTTTATGTGCATTTATATGTTACTTTGTCTTTCTCTTTTGCAGCTTTTGATATCCTTTATTGTTCTATACTTTAAGTGTTTTGGTTATCATGTGTCATGAGAAGTTTATTTTGTAGTCTTTTCTGTTTGGTGTTCTCCTTGTCCCATCAACCTATTAAAGATATTCATCTCTTTCTTTAGATTTTTATAATTTTCTACTATGATTTTTTGAGAATATTTTCTGTGTCTTTGATATGGATTTCTTCTTCTATATGTATTATTTGCAGGTTTGTTATTTTCATAGTTCCCCAGATTTTCTGGATGTTTTGTTCCTTTAAAACAAGCAAAAAAAAAAAAAAAAAAAAACAGGTATTTACAACGGTTAAACGAATCACTTCTCTTACCTTGTCTGTCTTCTGTCTGAGCCAATACGTGGGTGGCTAAAATGTTTCTCCAAGTGTCTTCTTTGAATTCCTTAGATTTTTATTTTGAGTTTTATGTCAATTTGGCTGCTCTTCAGAAATCCTGTCATGTTACTAAATTTCAGGTTGCTGTTTTGAAATATAGTTATGTTTTTATTCAGATGTTTCTGTTTTCACTATCTTCGTTTAGCATTTATTGATACCCCTTAGATGTTCATGAACATATATATAATACCTCCATTGAGCCTACAATGTCATATATCATCAAAAGTCTTTTCTGAAGAGACATAGTATCTTGATTTTCATTCTGTCTTGATTTTCATTCATGTTGTTTGTGTTTTTGTGATGAGACATTGGTATCTGGAGTTAGATTGGTATGGTTGTTCTTGATATAGTTATCTGTTCTTGACTTTGCTGTATGGGTGTTTAAATCTTCATTTGCTGTTATCCTGTTTCGTCTGGTTGTGTTGTTTTCATGTCTTGTACCACCCTGGGTTTCCGGGATTTAACCCCATATGCTACTGTCATCTAGTGGTGTGTGTGTGGGGGGGGGGGGGGGGGCTAACAGGTGTTCATGTTGGCAGGTGAGATTACTGGCTCCGTGGCCTCTGGTTGGGGTTCTGGTTTGGGCTCCATTATGATCCTGGAGACCAGGCTGGGAAACATGGCTGATAGGGAAGGCAGATGAGGGGAGAAGACTCACTTTGGTGGTCTCTAACCAACTGGGGTTCTCATTCTGGCTGCATGTGGTCCTTGAGTTCAGAGGTGGGTGAAGTGGTTGGTCGGTGGCCAGGCCGGTAACTGGCACTGGGGCTTCCTGTGTAGTTCACGTTTGGACTCCATGGGGCCCTAAGTCTGTAGGTGGGGAATCTGTAGTTTCATTTTATAACTTTTCCAACAGACAAAATTTCCTAGAGATCTTTGCCTATTTCCAAATAAAGGCAGAGAACAAAGCACATTAATTACATATGCAAATTTCCTTGATGAATTGAACATACTGCACAAAGAATAAGAAATTTCTTACCCTTCTGAGTTACTGGTCTTGTCATTATCAGCCTGAATTTATCCAAATTAAATTTTGCAAAGAGTCATTTTAAGTTTGCACAAATGTGAAAACACTAAGTAGATTTATATGTACTTGTTTATAATTATATGCATGTGTGTGTGTAAATAAATGTATGGTGGTATATAAATGCATATGAGTGTAGGTAGTCTTTTAAGCCAGAAAGAGTTGGAATTCCTAAATTAGAGTTACAGGTTCTCATGAGTTTAGTTTCACGAGGACTTGGAATTGCATCTCGTTCCTCTTCAAGAACAATTCTAGTATATGTAACAGCTAAGCCACCCCTCCACCTGAGTTAGGTACTATTTACAGCTCTGTAAAGTTCATGGCACCAAGAGGCAAGCATCCTATTAAGGTGTGCTGATTACTTCTAATACTGACCAAAGGCCTTAAAATCAAATAAGCATATGCAGGAATAAAATTATCATCCTGATGGAAGGACAGTGCGGAATTTCTTTGTATTTAATTATTGTAACTACTTTAGAGTTGTTTCAGATAAACATTTTATTTTACTCTGTATTTTTTATTGTTCTATGAGAGAAAATTTCTTTTATTCATAAATCCGGTTATTTCCATCAGTATGAGTCAAAATTTTTCATACATTTTTACAATTTTATTTATTTACCGAGAACTTTATATATAAATACTTTGTTAATATTATACCCCTTTCTTTTCCTGTCATTTTAATGTCCTGTTCAGACAACTGCACTGTTGAGATTTCACAGGTAGAGATTTCCTGCCATAGAATACACAGACGACACTATCTCTTGGCAGATAAATATACAGTTTGATATTTTTATTTGAAACTTTAAGCTCTTGCATGTCAATAACAGTATGAAGTTAGAATATATAGTTGACATCTGAAGAGCCTAATTAAACATCTCGAAGCACAAAACTTTGCAGACAGATGGGGCGGCACCACAGGTGCTATGAAGATATGATAATAGCACCCACATCCTTCTTGTTTTCTTTAGTAACTAGCGACTATGTTTATGTCACTTAAAAGAAAACTTCATGAGGTCCATTCAGACTTCAGTTTTACCATTCTATGGGTAAAAACTTACAAAAGTAACTTACACACTTTTTTAAAAAAAATAAAGAAATGTGTCCTTCAGTGTAGAGACTATCTAGCTTCGTATAAAAGCAATATTTGAGGATTATGATCAGCTCCTGGCCATCATCCATGTTCACATTATCAATTGTTCGGTAGCCAGATAGTCTTAACTGATTGACACATTATCTTCTCACCTTTGGTGAAATTTTCACAACAGAGACATGTTGAAAACTTCTATTATGGAAAATTTTCAGATCCATTAATCACATAGGTTGATTGGTATCATGAAACTTCTCCCTGCTAATGGAACCCTAGGCTAGTCCGCACTTACATTTATTCCTTCATAATTTAATTCATATATAATACATTTTTTTGGTTTTTTGAGACAGGGTTTATCTGTGTTACAGTCCTGACTGTCCTAGAATTTACTTTGTAAATCAGTCTAGCCTTAAACTCACAGAGATTCACCTGCCTTTGCCTTCCAAGTGCTGGGATTAATAGTGTGTGCCACTACCATCTGGCTTTTGTATTATTGTTAACTTGATGGTTTCACTATTTAGATCCTCACAACAAAGATATTTTCAGTATGATCATAAAATAAGTATTTTAACATAAAAATATTTACCTTTCCCATGTAGTAGTTAATATTGAATATATAATTGGTAGACTCACATATAATTTATATTTACTTAGTCTATACTGATCCACTGTCATGAATCTTTATAATTATTATAAAAACAAATAAACAGGCCGGGCGGTGGTGGCGCACGCCTTTAATCCCAGCACTCGGGAGGCAGAGGCAGGTGGATCTCTGTGAGTTCGAGGCCAACCTGGTCTACAAGAGTTAGTTCCAGGACAGGCTCCAAAGCCACAGAGAAACCCTGTCTCGAAAAATAAAAAAATAAAAAAAACAACAAATAAACATTTTCCTACATAAAATTCTCATTTATATAAATGTGTATCCTGCAACTTACTGTTTTGCATATGCTTTTTTGGTCTCCCATAATCATTTTTTTATATAGAGTTTGGAAACCTCTTAGCTTGAGTCCCACATGAGTCCTGTGGGGTGCTATGGAAATAGTGTCATCTCTTCTTAGCATCTTCTTCAACAATGACTTTGTGCATTCCTTTCTGTTTAATGGAGAGAAGCTTGTTTGATTAAATCTGAGAGTAGCATGGTCTATGGGTATACCAGTAGATACACTGAAGGGAATTTTTTGCTACTATATAATTTAGCTAAACATAACAGTTAATTCCCACATAGGGTGTATATATATGCCAGGTGTCAATTTTTGACCAGACTTATTTTCCCAGGCATAGATTCCGTCCTATCAGAGGGTTCAACATAAAACCACAGAAACATTTATTAGTTGTATAACTCTAGTGCCACTAGCGCTCATGGGGTCATATTTTTCCTAGTTTTCAGGAAAGTTTAAGTTACAAAATTAAGATACAAAAAAATCAGTGGTCTTTCTGATGACACATATGCTAAAGAAGATATCAGAGACATCAACTAATTCACTACACACACACACACACACACACACACACACACTTAAAAATAAATCTAGTTAAATAAAAGATTTCTGTATTGAAAACATTTTGGATAAACAAGCTGATGAAGATACTAGGTGATAGACATTTTCCTATTCTCAAGAAATGGAAGAATAAATACTGTGAATTGGCAAGTCTATTGAAAATTTATCCACAGTCAGTGGAATTTCAGTCAGAATTTCTAAGCCATTTTTGAAATAGATTGAAAAAAATCTTGAAATTTATATACAAGCATGAAAAGATAGCTAAAACAACTTTGAAAAGAAAGAATACCATGGGGGGATTATGCACTATAATTGATTGAGCTCAGGTTATAATACAGAGTCATAGTAATAAAAATAGCCTGTCACTGCTATATAAACCTACCCACCCACTCACCCACTCACCAACCCCCACAAAATCAATGGGATAGAATTTAGGGTTCAAATATAAGTCCATGTAGTTATATCTATCTGATTCTTGACAAAGGTACCAAAAATATGCATTGAGGAAAAGACAGACACATTTTAAATGGTGCTAAAATCTGTATGTAAACATGCAGAAGAACAAAATTATAACTGTGTTTTTCACTCTGTATATAGTTAAATCTAAATAGATCAAGGACTTGAACATAAGGCATGATACTCTTAGATAATCACATATCAGTAGGGAGATACTTTTCAGCATACAGGCATAGGCAAGGCTTGCTTCGTAGGATTCTAGCAGCATGGGAAATAAAATCAACATTAATTATTAATCTAAATCAAGATCCATTTATCTTTTTTTGTGCCTATCCAGAACGGGATTTTTCTAACACTTTTTATTTGTTTTTAGTTAAGTACTAATCAAAAATCTTCGTTTATGTTACTTTGAAATGTCTTTGGCTTCAATGACAACTTCTTGGCATATTAGCTTAATTTTCATATTTCAGTTGCATAAAATTATTAGGGCATGTTTTATCAAATCCATTATGAAAAAAACAAAGTCTATTAGTTGCATAAAGTGTCAGTTAGATTTTTTTTATTGAAAAGGGTTCTTCTCTCATACAATACATTCCATCACAGTGTTCCCTCCCTCCACTCCTCTCAGTTCCCCACTGTTTCCCCTCTTCCCCAGATCTGCTGCTCCTCTGTTTTCTCTTCAGAAAAGAGCAGGCATCCAAAAGATACCAGCCAAACAGGACAAAACAAGATACAACAAGAAAAGGCAAAAGCCCTCATACCCAGACTGCACAAGGCAACCCAACAGGAGGAAAAGAATTTCAAGAGCAAGCAAAAGTCAGAGACACACCCAGCCTCACTGTCAGGCAGCTAACAAAACTCAAGCTAATATCCATAAAATAAATGCAGAAGACCTGGCGTAGATCCATGCTGGCCGGGGCTTTCTTCTGCTTCAGTCTCTGTGAGACCATGCGAATCCTGCTTAGTTGATTCAGTGGGTCATTGTCTCCTGATGTCCTCTATCTTCTCTGACTCCTATAATCTTTTCAGCCCCTCTTCCACAAATTCCCTGATCTCTGAGTGGGGGGTGGCAATGGAGACCTCCAATTGAGCCCCTCTCTTTGCATAATGTATGGCAGTGGGCCTCTGCACGTATCTCATCTGCTGCTTGAGGAAGCCTCTCTGAAGATGACAAGACACCAATCTATGAGTATAGGTGAATACCATCAGGAATCATTTCATTAACTTTTTTTTCTGTTTTTCCAGTCTTGTTTGATTCTACCACAGTTCTCTGGGCTATCCAGCCTCCAGTTCCTTGCAATCCAGGAATTGTAAGGGGCAAACCCCCTCTCACGAGTAGGTCTCAAGTTAAAGTAAACATTGGTTGTCCTCTCCTACAAGATCAGTGCCACTATTGCCCCAGCACATATTGCAGGAGGGAAAGATTGTAGGTGGAGGGTTTTGTAGATATGGAAAGAGAAATCTGGCCACTAGCCCTGTTAAATGGATTTTAAAATTAAGTATTGTAATTAATTTATTCTTATCAAACTTTTCACTAAAATATTTTGATAATATTATTTTTCCTCCCTAGTTACTTTGAGGTCCTCTCCACCTTCCTATCCACGCATCTTTATGTTTTTTCTTTCCTGTTGTAATGTATCCACCAGAGAAGACAACTTGGACACTCTCAAGGTGTCAATGTTTTAAAATTTGAGGGCCTATTACACTCTCTCAAAATATATAATCAAAGCAAAAACAAGATTTAAAATGAATATCAATCCAAAAAAACTAAGAAGGAGAGGAAAACATTTGGTATAGTTACAGATATAAGATGCTAGCATGTATGACTTGAAATTGTAGTATATTTTCATGACTAACTTGAGTTTCATTTTCCTTGTAAACTCTAGAAACTGAACAGTTAACAACATATGCAAAACTGTAATCTATTGCTGGGAGAACAAAACATGGTAGTTGATGAGTATCAAATCCAGTTGTATTAAAATAGACAAATACAGTGAAATAAATCAGGATTTTTTTATGAGAATGGTCAAAGTATGTGAGACAATTTCAGAAGCCTTTATGCTAGTGTAAAAGTTAAAACTAGAAAAAAAATCTACAAGAAAAGTTATATTATAAACGTACCCATTTTATTCCCCAAATAGAGGCATAATTTCTTCTATCACCATGATTGAAACTTTATGGTTTCCTCATGAATTTGCAGGATAAAATTATGAGAAACTGTGGTAAAAAGACTCATCTTCTCAAGCAGCATATAATCAAAGAAGCTTTTATTTTGGGCTTTTATTTGTGCATTATATGATCAATAAAAATATATGACTATAGTGATAGCACTTTTATCCTTCTCTAAAATAGTACTTTAAAAATGATCTTAGAAAAGACACCTAAAAAAAAATAAATGTAATGCTCAGGTTACTGTGGTGGCATTTGGAACTCTCTCTCCCGTGTAATTAGGCAATTTCATTTTGACTGACTTCTTAAATGTATATAATTTAGGAATCTTCTACTGTATTCGGTTCCCATAACCCCTCAAAGGGACCTTACTTGTAGTTATCCCTTTCTGTATCTCTTCCCTCATCATGCCCTTCCCTTATGCCCCTCATTTGATCTTCCCATTACAGTTTTCACAAACTCTTGTCCATCCATTAATATTTCCTTTCCTTGGAGATTTATTTCTCCCGACAGTGCCATATTCTATACCGAACCTCTGTGGTTCTACAGAGTGTATCTTATTACCATTGACTTAATAGATAATATGTCTGTATAAGCTAATAAATATTGTATTTATCTTTCTATGTCTGAGCTGCCTCTCTCAGTATGTTTTTTTCTAATTTTGTCCATTTACTTGAAAATCTCATTTAAAAAATGTCTGAGTATATATAATATGTTTGTGTTAATTAAACATATCTGTGTTTTACATGATATTTACAATATTTCCAATTTCTGACAATTATCAATAGAGCAGAAATGAACACGGTTGAGAAGTGGATGTGTGGCAGAATGAAGTTTGGGTATATGCCCAGGATTGGTACAGCTGGATCTTGAGGTAGATTGATTCTTAGCTTCCTGAGGAATCAACATAGTCATTTCCTAGTTGCTGTGCAAATTTACAGTCTCATGAGCAATGGATGAGTGTTAACCTAACCCCACATTCTTGCCAGCATGATCTGTCATTTGTTTTTACTAATCTTAGACATTCTGAATGGTATGAAATAAAACTTCAAGTTGTTTTGGTTTGTATTTTTCTGATGACTATCAAAGATGACCATTTCCTTACAAACTTTTCTGCATTCTGAGGTCTCATTTGTCAATTATTATTTTAGTTCTTACGTTCTTGGTGTCTTTTCCTGTGACAATGAATTCAAGACTATTTCCTTCTTCGTTTCTATCAGATTCAGTGTGTCTGCCACAATTATGAAGTTTTTTTATATTTATGAAGTTGAGTTTTGTGCAGGGTGTTAAGTGTGAATCTGTTTTCATTCGTTTAAATGCAGCTATACAGTGTGACCAGCACAATTTCTTGAAGATGCTGTCTTTTTTCCACTATGTATTTCTGGATTAACAAATATGGGTGCTCATCATGTGTGTTGATCAATGTTTCTGCTTTTGTTCCAGTACCTTGCTTTTTTGTTACTCTAGCTCTGTAGTATAGTTTGAGATCTTTCTTTCTCCTGATATCTTCTTCAATTTCTTCAGTGTCTTAAAGTTTTGAGCACAAAAGTCTTTCACTTTCTCGTTTAATGATACATCAAGACATTTTATATTTTGATAATCTTAAAGGATAAAGTCTTTGTTCATTAGATTCTTTGTACAATATTGTTTTTATTTTATTGATTTAGCCCTGAGTTTGATCATGTCTTGTGGATTAGTCAGAGTTCTCTGGAGTAGGGGAACTAATATAATGGATCTCTTTACATATATGGAAAAGGGATTTATTAGAATGACTTATAGGCTGTGGTCTACAGGCTGTGGTCCAGATAATCCAATAATTACTGCCCATGTATGAAAGGCCCAAGAATATAGCAGTTGCTCATTCTAAAAAGGTTACATGTCTCAAATGAACTTCACTATACACTAAAATCCCAATGAAACAGATTCTAAGATCAATGAAGGAATGGACTTGGTAGCAAGGTGAGAATAAGCAGACAAAGGGCATATCTTTCTTCTTCCATGCCCTTATCTAGTTCCCAGCAGAAGGCCTTGTTCAGATTAGAGGTGGCTCTTCATACTTCAAGTATCCTAATTAGAAGTAGATCTTCAAACTTCACATTATACAACACCCCTCATATGTGTGCCTCTATTTTGAATTTTAGAACATTCCAGATATAGACAAGTTGACAACCAAGAATATCTGTCACATCTTGTTCTCTACTCCTTTTGGGTGTTATTTCTTCCTCTGTTCTAGGGCTTCAGATGTGCTGTCAAATTACTATCATGATATATCTATTTTTTTAAATGGAGGAACTTGCTATAAACTTGCCCTTTAGAACAGCTTTCATTGTATTTCATAAATCTAGGGATATATATATATATATATATATATATATAATGCACATATTTGTGTGTTGACATTTGAAAAGTTAATAAGTACTAAATTAAAATATGGTTATAAATCTCTTTTAAAGAGATTTTTATGTAAATTTTAGATCTTTCAAAATATTCACCTAAATCATTTAAAGAGTTAAAAACCATTCGATTATGATGATTAACAAATAGTAATTAATTAATATTCTACTGTGAAAATGTGAGGTACATTACTTTACTGTTATAAAAGCCACTCAGCCTTCAAACATTAGGTTCAAGTATTAGAAATGCTGGCACTACTCTGTTGTGTAAGAAATGTTCATATGAAACAAAGATTTATATACAACTAATTTCTTGAGGTTTTTAACAATTAAATGATATAACACTCAGTTATGAAGTTTATAAGCTATTGTGCCCCTAGAAAGTCAAACAACAATTATACAAAATCATTAGTTATATAATCCCAAACAAAGTTGACTGAGTTAATAAAAACTAATACGTTGTAACTAATGTTTTATTTTATGTAACTAATACTTTATTTATCACTTACCAGTTAGCTATAAAATGGGTCAAATACTTTAGTTTTTATAACAACAAGTTATGAAATACTACAAATATATTGTGGTGGCTTGAGCGAGAATATCCTCCCACCCCCAGACTCAAACATTTGAAAGCTTGTTTGCAGTTGGTGGAACTCTTTGGGAAGAGTTGGGAGGTATAACCTAGTTGGGGGAAGTGTGTCAAGAAGGTTGGTTTGAAGTTTAAGGAAACCATGCTATTTCCAGTTTCTCTCTCTCTCTCTCTCTCTCTCTCTCTCTCTCTCTCTCTCTCTCTCTCTCTCTCTCTCTCTCTCTCTCTCTCTGACTCAACTTGAAACCTCTCACCTGCTGCTCCAGCTGCATGACTGTCTACTTTACTATTAACAATAACGGTCTTAGATTCACCCTGAAACCATATGCAAGCACCTAAGTAAATAATTTCTTTTACAAGTTGCTTCAGTCAGAGCAATAGAAAAATAACTAAGATACCACTTCTCTTTCTTAATGGTCTCTGAGCAATGTTCTCTGAGCCAAGGAGTACAGGAAAGTTGGTAGTGATATCCCATTTATGGCTGAATGCTCACAGTCATTTATTCTCATCGCTTCAGCAGTAATGAGTCTTTACACTACCCACTAACAAGAAGTTTCTCTGACCAAGGTTAAGGGCAGGACAAATCTATGGGCATGAACATAGATAAATAGAGTATTTTTTCTTTTTTTATAAATTTTGCTTCTAAATAAATGAAAACTCTTCGAGTTTAATTCATTGTGTCCTTCTTAAGTGATACTATTCCAACAATACTGTAAAATCTACCTCTTTTCCTTTCTACCTAGTCTGCCAAATGATGGTGTCTTAGTTATTGTTCTATTGCTCTGAGGAGACACCACAGCCAAGGCAAAATTTAAAAGAAAGCATTTACTTGGAGCCTTGCCTACAGTTTTGGAGAATTAATCCATGACCATCATGGCAGGAAGTGTAATGACAGGTAGGCAGGCCTGATATTGGAACCATATATGAGAGCTTACATCTGTTCTGCATGAAAGAGACATGTAGAGAACACCCCTAAGCATGATAAGGTCTTTTATTTTAATTTACCAGCCTACCCATCATGATACACTTCCTCCAACAAGGCCATCCATCGTTTTCCTTCCCAAACAATCATAAACTGGCAACCAAACAATCAAATATATTAGCCTATAGAGGCCATTCTCTTTCAAATCACCATAGATAGTTAAAGTAACAATATGTATTTGCATTTTGTTTCCACAAACCATGGAAGGTATTTTTCCATATGTTCTAATTATTTAATCCTGTCTATCTGATAGGTAGTGGCATACTCTAGGCTTCAGATCCATTATCAATATTTCCCAAGGCTAATTGGACATTTGTTTGATGTGAAATTTCATTGCTGTGATTTCTGAACTTCTTACTCAGACTGTAACAGAGTCACTGTTAATATGCACATAATAAAAGATGACATTTTATAAAATCTGATTTGAGAAACCATGCACTTTACTTTTGTCTCAGTACTCTCTAGGTGCAGGCACAGAGAACAAGTGAATGAATACTGTTAGGTGGAGAGAATAGGTGATTCTACATTTTCATTTTGCTGTCATTTGCAGTTCATGAGCTGCATGTTCGTGTTTTTTGTGCAAACCATAAAAAGACAAAGTGAACATTAAAGTGGTAAGTTATCTAAAATTTTACAACTTACTTTATTCTTTTATTATTTTTATTTTCTGAACTATAGAACCTAGGTGTGGGTTAATTTTTTTTTAAAAAAATAAGTACTTTGTTAGTGTACATATTTCATTTCCCATCATTACAGGAGGCAAATAAAACATAACTGCCTCGCTATTAGCAAGACCAATTGTACTCATGTTTTAAGTTGATGGCAATTACATATTTCTATCGCATTTGTGAATTTCCCCTTTACAATTATCAGTTAATAGAAGAAAAATCAATTAGTTCAGCCAGTAACATAAAGATTGCCGGACAAAAAATGGGAACATAGGGGTGGGGTGGGATGGGGGGAGGGGGGATGGGGCGAGAAAAGTGTGAAGTGGAGGATGGGAAGAAAAAAAAATAAAGAAAAAAAAATTAATAGCATGTGTCTGAAAATTCAATGTGCATCTCTAAGGAGGAATATCTAAATCCTGTCCTTATCAATTTTTGAAGAAACAGAAGAAAAATACTTTGTAAGTTCTAGTAACTTCTTTATTTTATTTATTAGAATTTTTTACATGGTTGCTACATTTTCATCACTCCTGCTCTTTCCTCTTCCTCCAACTCCGTTGTCACCCCATTCTCCAAAATTCATGATCTCTATTATCATTAAACACTTAGACACACACTTTCTCTCTGTGTGTCTCTGTCTCTGTCTCTGCCTCTCTCTCTCTCACACACACACAAAATCACTCTCTCACACTTTGTGTCTATTTAGCATTGCCCATATGTACACTTTCAAAACTAATCATTTATGTCACTGTACTCTGAAAGTGTCTAATCTCACCCAATACCTTTTTATATATATGCATTTTTGTTTGTTTTTACTCTTGAATAGTTTTATGACAATTGCCAATGAAATATAAATTCTAAACTGTGATATAATAGAGTCATTGTTCAGATCCATATCGTCGTAACTTTTCTGTATTCAAGTCAACCATTATTAAGCAGTGCATGATATCGCACTTTCTTCAAGTTCACGTTCTATAACTACACTGTAAAATATACAAAGAAAAATTGACAGAGCAATGAAAAAATAAATATTTCTTTTTAAAAGAGCATGCTATATATCAAAGAAAATGTCCAATGTTCTAAGGAGGAAGGATGATGTTCAGTAGGAGAAACATGTAACAAGATCCAACAGCTGATCATCATTACAAGAAGCTTAATTTTTATATTATAAATTATTACTAAATGTTTAATAACAAAAATTTCTATGGCTAGAGAATAAGATAGCAACATTTTTCACATTTAAAAATAATGATCGATCTGGATTATAAAAAAACATAAGTTTGATTTACACTTATATGCTTAGGAATATTTGTGATTGATTGACCATGTTTGCTACTGAGAACCATAGTTAAGTAAATGAATTGGAACTGAAAAGGAACATTTAGTTGGGACATGAAGCACAGGAGCATAGGCACTATCTTGACGCTATCAGTTATGAGCAATTAGCCTCACATGGAGGTGCAAGTATGACTTGGGCTATCTCCAGGCATCCTCTGAAGGTCTTTGGTGTAATTATGCAGACACTTCCATGTTGAATGAGTATAGATGCTGTAGTTAAAGACTGAAGACTGGGATTCTGTTTCTTCCTTACCACTGACTGCTGTACAATCATGAGCAAAGCAACAAATTTTTATGTATTATAACTTTAAAGATGCGATTGACATGCTCATTATAATAACATCCCTGCTGTCTTTCAGTGCATACATATAAATCTACGTATCTATGTAGAAGTATACATATTAATGTATCTCAATATATGTTCATATTTAATCAGATATAAATATAAAATAGATTTCTATAACTTATTATTCAATATATAATATCCATATCATATAATTCTATATTTTCTGTACTTCATTTTTGAAGACAGATTAAAAACAAGTGCTTTACCTTTATGAATTATTTAGATTTCTTCATATTTAATTGAGCTAACAACTGAATAATTTCCTTTGGTAATTGACCTAATTAATCAGAGGACTCCTGTCTGCTAGTGTGTCATTAACAGTAAATTTTGGAGAGTTTATTCTGTTATCTGGGAATTCAGGTGATGAATGTATATGCCAAAATTGCATCATTTTTATCCTCTTAATTAAGTTCATACTTATTTTTAGTTTGATGCACAGCAGCTGTAACACTGTCAGAAAGGAGTATCAAATGCACCAATAAAAAACCTGACATTTTTGGTAATAGCACCTTGCTTTGCTCTAAGTTGAAGCAAAGAACATACTGATGTGTTTCAAAGATGCTTGTTTGTCTTCTCTATCTAAATTCATGTTAAGCAAATCCTGAATTACTCAGGTTTTGCCAGAGATACACTCTTACATAAGAAAAAAGACATTCCTTATGACTAATATTTTCATTAGTGAATCCCCAAATATAAACCTGAGTTCGCAAATGCATTCTGTAGATTTGAAAATGTTGCACTGCTCAAGCAAAGTGAAGAACGTGGTGAAATACACCAGGTTCTTATTTCAGAGAAGTGATGTAATACACCTCAAATTATCTTTGCTATTCTTTTTCTATTTGTCATATAAACACCATTCTTTCCATATTTGTCATATAAACTCTATAAAAATTTTAAAAATTATATCTAATCCTAACAGACACATTTAGATTATATTGAGCAGAATTTTAATGTGTTACATGGTAAGTGTGTTGCTTTTGGGGGAGAGGTTATGCTTTTATTTTCATAGGAAATGAGTGGTGATGGATTCGTTCCAGGTTAAGGAAAATCAGGTTTATTCAGGAAAGACCCCTCTTTAATCCTGGCTACAAATATTAAAAAAAAAAAAACCTAAAAGAACTACAAGATACATAACATATATTTTACCTACTCAAACATACAACAATCATTTTTAACTGATTTGCACACACCACATATTCCATACTTATAATGTATGTTACCTTTAAAAGTTTATGTATTTTCAGAGAAAGAAGACCATATACTAGTAAAAATAAATGATCCAAGTAGTTCAGCATCCAAAACAATGACTCAATCTCATAAGATACTCCAACCAAAATATGTATAACAAGTATCCTGATTTTTCTCAAGGTTCCTTCAAAAATGTCTGTACCTCCAAACAGGAAGTAGTTTAGAGAACTATGGCCACATTCCACAAGAATTGGTTATGAATATTTGTTATTGTTTAGGGGGTTGCTTACAAGTTGTTATTAGTAATGGACAGAAAAAGTCTGAACAGAGGAAGTTAGATTCAGGGATCTCCATCTAAAAAGAAAAAGGAAATATAGAAATGATAGAATAAAAGGATAGATTATTGAATATACTTATAATCCAAAAAAGCAACTGCTAGTCCTAAATATTTTTCTTGGTATAGATTTCTGTGTATCAATAAAAATTTGAGATTAATTTTGTTATAATGTATATATGTTTCTACTCATGTTTAAAATATTTTACATATTGATATACATTTAAGGTTATATTGTTAGAACCAACTGTACTTACAATTCTACTCTTGTTCAAGGTATTGTGACCATAGAGCTCATTTAACAATGTAATGTAAATTTCAAGTCATTGGAAGTTATTATAATAAACTATTTTGATAATAAAAATATATAGGTTAGTAGCTAGTCACTTGTTACCATCAAACCCATGGTCATATTAGTTATGATTTCAAGATCAAACAGAGATGAATTTTATATAGATGAGTAGTCTACAAATACTTCAGAGATCTATAGAATATGACATTTAATATGTTTTAATAATATAAGTTTTTTTATGACAGTGAGACATGTCTGCTCCTGACAGCAACAATTTGCTTCATAGAAGATAATGGGCATCAAAGAAAGTTCACATGGATTTTACTTTCTTTGTGACAAAAGTTAGCCACTGGGCAAGAAACTGCCATTGCCTTGACTGTTGACAGAATACTGTTCAAATTTGACAAGCAGAATACAAAAGAAAGTGACTGCCAAACTACAGGGAAACCCTGTCTCAAAAAACCAAAAAAAAAAAAAAAAAAAAAATGACTGCCAAACTATGCCAAGACAAGGTTGGGAGTCCTTTAGAATTCCTGCTTCACATAAAAGTCTGTCATATATTATAGGCCTATAGGCTAAAGATGGATTTCCAACCTTGGCTCCAGGCAGCTAGTTTGTTCTGTCATTTTTTAGTTTGAGAAGTTGTTTGCTCTGTACTTCCTGTTTACTCGGGTAATATTACATCATTTTCAGTCTTTGATAAGGTTGGAGATGAGATTGTTAGAGTTTTCCTTACTTATGATAAAAGGTAGATTAGATATGAAACTTTATACTCACCAAAATAGATAGTAATGAAATATTTTCTTTAATTTTGTCAAATATAAATGCACTAAATATTGTAACTGTAATTTTTACTTGATTGCTATTTATGTTGTATATAATTTTACTATGATAAAGTTAAAACCTTCCTTTTGTTTAGAGAAAAATGGGGAAATGCTATGGAATATTCCTTTACACTGTGTGAATATCTGTCTTTCTTTAATAAAGAAGCTGACTCATCAATAGCTGAACAGAATAAGGTTAGGCAAGGCAGCCAGACAAGTAGAATGCTGACAGGAAGAAGGGCAGTGTCTGGATTCACCAGCCAGACACAGAGGGAACAAGAGATGAACATGCCATGCTAATAGATGGACCGCCACATGTAGAGCATAAATAATAACTTAAAATGTAGGAGCCAGTTAATAATAAGCCTAAGCTATTGGCCATACATAAGCCTCGGTATGTTTGTTTGAGAGTTTCTATGGGACAGGAAAAGCTTTCCTACAGAGAGAATGAAGTTGGGTAGAGTGGGAGGTAAATACTGAAGTTTGGTGAAGAGAAGTTGAGGGGAAAAGAATATGATCAAAATACATTGTAAAACAATTTAAAAGAAATATAAATAAATAAAAAATATTGATGATATGCAAATAACAAATTCCATTTATATTTGATAATAAAAGTTTTAATATGTGTTAAGAGGATAGTATACAAAACTATAAACAAACCCAGTACATTTTAAATAGAATTTGGCAAATGTTATTTTAATTAACATTCTTTTCACACAAAATTCATATACTTACTCTCTTGATATATAAACTAGTTTCTAAATTTAAGATAACATTAATATGATCATTTGAGAAAATTAAACAATACATTAAAAGGGCTCTCTGTTATGTAGTATTGTCCAGTATGACAAGTGGTATATGTATACCTTTATGGGTGTTTGTGGTTAATATGGTCTAGATAAAATTATCATCCTCACAATAATAAATGAATCTAATTTACCTGAAAAAACTTAAAAATGTTTTTCTCATTATTGTTCACTGACTTTCAAGCCTATTGTTATTTTCTAACTTTTGAAGGAATTATTTCCATCTGCTATTTCTAGATTCAGAAACAAATTGCTAATTAGTATGGCCGATATCCACAAAATCATTCAGGATGACTTGAAGCAGGATATTTATTGTTGCAGCCTCTTTTCCAAATTTCTGATTGATGACACCTGTCCATTTTGCTCTACCTGATATTCCTGAAATAACTATGAGGATTAGTAAAATAAATCTCTTAAAGAAAGCTTCACTAAATGAGGGAGAAAAGTTAAATATCATGCATGTTTTATTTAAGGTTTTTATTGCTGTGAGGAGACACCAAGACTACAGCAACTCTTAAAAAGGAAAAACATTTAATTGGCTGAATTACAGTTCAGAGGTTCAGTCCTTATCATCATCGTGGGACATTTGTGGTATGTATATCCTAGAGAGGTGGTATGTATATGCTGGAGACATGAGGCTGAAGAGGTAACTTAGAATTCTATATATTACAACAGGCAACAGGAAGTGGTCTCTCTCACTGGGTGTAGCTTGAGCAAAGGAGACATCAAAGCCTAA
The DNA here is from genome assembly GCF_903992535.2 of Arvicola amphibius. NCBI lineage: Eukaryota > Metazoa > Chordata > Mammalia > Rodentia > Cricetidae > Arvicola > Arvicola amphibius. Next base: position 97,116,610 of record NC_052054.1, on the reverse strand, counting down.
CCCCATCCTGACACAATTCCTCAAGCAAGGTTACGCCTACTCCTACAAGGATGTTTTCTTTCACTTCACAAGACTGTGTCAGCATTTCCTACCTGCAAATAAAAAAGTATTTTTCTAAAATGCAGTTTATTATTAAATCACATTTTTGAGGTACAGTTCATCTTCTGTATATAGATGCAGGAAAACTAAGTTATCACCCATATACAACACAGGGTGTAGACCTACCTTCATAACTCATTGCTATGAACAAAGCAGCAATAAAAATATTAATAATTATAGTTGTGATAGTCCTGATTGTTAACTTGATGGGATTTTGAATCTCTATGGAAACAAATATGTGAACATATCAGTGAGAGATTCTCTAGACTACACTAGTTGAGGTGAATGGTATCTTTCTATGACTTGAGGTCATGGAGTATATAGAGAGCAGAAGGTGAACTGAGTATTAGTTTTTGTCCTTGATTCTGAGTATTAGATACATTGCTACTATCTGCCTCCCATTTCTTCTGCTATGATTTTTTTTCTACTGTGACAGACAATACCATCAAATTATGAGCCATAATAAGTTTCTATTGTATGGGAGAATTGTTTGTAATCTGTCAATCATGTTTTAAATAAAATGCTGATTGACCAGGCAGAAAGTATAGGTGGGAAAACCAGACAGAAAGTAGAAATGATGTAATAAGAACAGGAGAATTCTGGGAAGGAGGAAGTTGATTCCTCCCACTCCTGCCCAGATCACTGAAGCAGCAGGATGTGATCTGCCCCACTGAAAAAAGGTACTGAGCCACATGGCTAACATAGATCAGAAAAATGGGTTAATCAAGATATGAGAGTTAGCCAGTGAGAGGCTAGAGCTGATGGGCCAATCAGCTTTGTAACTTATAGAGATCTCTGTGTTATTTCTTTGGGGCTTGCTGGCTATGGGGTACCAGGCAGGACAGAAACCCAAACAAGCAGGCCTGGCCCCCTCATGTTACACTATTGCATAAAAAGTTAAGTGAATTATAAATTAATTTCAAGATACTACTGATATGTAAGTAACCAATTAATTTTGAGTCTGACAATAAAATGTTTAAGGTATATTAACTAGATAACATACAAAATGAAATAACAATAACAAAAAACCCTAGTATGTTTCCTATAGAATTTTATAATTGAGGATGTTTAGGAGTTCTTTAGTCAAGTGATATTAGCTTGCTATAAATATCATCAGTAAAAAGAATCAAGTTTTTAAGAATTTAAAGATGAGAAGACCATGGATCAAAAGCAAAACATAAATTAAGAAATGGAAAGCAAATTCTTAGAATACAAATAGTTTTGTATAAATTGTGATAATTGCTCAATCTTCAAGTTCAGTGCTGTGTGGTAGAAACTTTTTGCTGACATTATCTTGTCATGCATTTATAAATGTGTGATTCATGATATTCTTCCTGGCGAAATCTCTTGGTCTACCCCTACAGTTGAAATCAACATAAGAGTATTTGCCACTACTCTGATTAAGTTATTCATGAAACTAATGGCAGAGATGCAGTGATTACTTTCAGTGTTCATTTCTTATTAATGATTGTTCCTAGTGTGCTTTTATTATTTCAGCTAGAAACAAAAGGGTTTTCTTTAATCAAAAGCTTATGGGTTTAATACAGTCCTTTAGAGAATGTTTTTTTTTTTTTTTAAATGACTCTTGATTAGGAGAGGCAAAGAATTTTTACTTTTTCCCCCGGTTTCTTAAAATTATAAACTTTATTAAAAACAGCTTTAGATTTACAGAAAATAGATGAGAGTACAAGATGTGTCTAGTGGTTGAATTTTTTCTTTTCTTTTCTTTATTAATTTTTATTGATCTTCACATCTTAAATTCCTGCATATGGTTCAGATTCCTCTGCAACAAAGCACAAATTTATGTCATTGTGTGCAAGAAATGGTGAATAGGGTTGGATGTGAAAGGAATATAATTTGCAAGAACAAATTAAAGGTAGAGATCTAGAAAATACCCTCTGAATGGTGGTAGGTGACTGTGGAGACACTTGGTAGATACTTCAGCAGACGGACTACACAGGTGATGTTTCAGGTGATGTTTTACTACTCCAAATGTTAGAAAGTGATACAGGAGAATGGGAAGGGACGATGACTTTTGAGCCCCTTTCTATACCATGAGTTCCAATGGCTCCTTTATGTATTATATGCTGTTGTTGCATTAGTTTTAGAAATACTTGAAAAAAAAAACACCAGAACATTTGTATTAAAATTATTCTGAAATAGAAGGTAGATTCCAAGTTAGATATTTTATTAAATTTTGTTTTATCTACCAATTAAGTCTCACTATTTAAAGCACTAAGAATTCTATGCATTCACATTAACTCTTCAAAATTGTAGTACACATATGACAATTCTGATTTATATCATTTATCAAAAGTTACTTGTAAAACAAAATTTTATTCTCACTTTATTTAGGCCATTCAGGTTAAAAAATATATACATACCATAAGGCTTTACAGACCAAACTGAACTCTTAGTCTTTAACTGACAAAAAGACAAACAAACAAAAAAAAAAGTTGGTGATATATAACAGTGAATTCTCTAGATATGAGGGAAATTCATAAGGAACAATCAAAATAAACTATCAATAACTGATCAAGGAAAGCTAGAATTATACTGATGTTTCTTTATTTCTGTAACAGCAATAAAAAATTGTGAACATTCCTGAAAAAGAAAATCAGAAATGAATAAAAAGAAAACAGCAAAGTGTCACAGTGAGGAGAATATCCACTAGGTAAATATGAGCAGCAATTGAGAAATTGCCTCCATCTGGTTGTCTGTGGGCAAAGTCGGTGGCAGCATTTTCTTGACTGATTATTGATGTGAAAGATCCTAGCTAGTTGTGAGTGGTGCTTCAATAGGGAAGATGGTCCTGTGTGGTGTAAGGAAGCAGGCTGATGAAGACACAGAGAGCAAGCCAGTAAGCAGCAGTCCTTCATGTTCTTTGCTTAGGTTCCTGCGTCCAGGCTCCTTTCTTGAGTTCTTGCCTTGATTTTGCATGGCAGAGTGTAAATTTTAAAATGAAATATATTTTTTCCCACTGTAGTTGTTTGAATGAGAATGACCCACCCCCAAAGTTCATAGGTTTGAATACTGGTACCCAATAGGTAGAATTCTTTGGGAAATATTAAGAGGTCTGGTCACCTGGGTGGTGGTAGACTAATGGGTCAGGTTTTGAAGTTTCAGGAGCCCACACCATTCCCAATTAGCTTTCTCTCTGCTTCTTGCTACCTGTGGTTTATGTGTGCTCTCAACTGATCTTGCTGACAAACCTTTGCGCAGCAATCATGGACTCTAACCCCCCCCCCCCCCCCACACACACCATAAGCCACAATACTCAGCAATAGAAATGTAACCATGATACCCACTAATGCACCTCTCCAAACTATACCAACCATAGTAGCAACAGCAACAACCATTAGATTTTAAGTATCTTGAGCATTAAGTAAGCAAGGCAAAGGATTACCAGATACCTGCCAGGTGATGGTGATACACACCTTTAATCTCAGCACTCATGAGGCAGAGGAGGTGGATCTTTGTGAGTTTAAGGTCATTCTGGTCTACAGAGCAAGTTCCAGGGCAGGCACCAAAGGTACACAGAAAAACCTGGTCTCAAAAAAGGTAACCTTAACCAGATACTCTATGGCTCCCATAAAGCTAGACTCAATGAGTAGTATTAAGAATGTAAACTAAGTGAATTTTCTTTATATTTATTTTATGTAGTCTACAATGGGACAGTCCCAGTAAAATTTTATGTATTACACACTTGAAATTTGTTTGTGTGCTATGCTCAATTAAACATGCAAGCAATATAAAAGCAGTGGCATATATTGCTACTAGCTTTGAAATATACTATCTTTAAAATTCTGGAATTGAATACATAATAGCATTCATGTGTTTGAAACTTTATATGGTGCAGTGTGATAATATAAGGTTAAAGTATGTTGTGAATTCACAATAAACATTTCCAGAAGTTCTGTGATTGCTATGGTTGGAGTCTGGTTTACCTGAGTTTGTACAGGCATCTACATGCCCATAGATGACCCAGTATATCTATGGGCCAGTTCTCCCTCTGTGGAACTGGACAGGCTTGTTTGTTTATATTGACATCCCTTGTTTAATCTTTAGAATTCAAAGCAGCTCTGAGAAACTTTTTCCTTTTTGAGAAAACTTTGTTCATTTCCAAAACTGTGTAGGTTATCCTATCTTATAAATTGTAAAATTATCATTCACTTGTCCTTTATAGCAAACAATATAGTTGTAATTTCTTAATTGCTTTTAGTGTTCAATGATTATTATTTTTTTTTTTTTAGTTTTCATTATGGGTGTGAACTACTGTGTTCAGATGCTCTTAGAAGACAGAGGATAGTTCTTGATCCCATTAAATTTGAAGTTACAGGAGGTTGTAAATTATTAGGTGTGGGTCCTGGGAATTAAACATGGGTCTTTTGTCGGAGTAGACAGTGCTTTTAACTGCTGAGCTACCTCTTCAGACTGTTGGCTGAACGGTAAAATTTAAAATTTAAGTCTATAATATGACTAACAATTGTATGTGGACTGCCAAAATCATGAAATAGTTTTAACTATTTCACTTGTTTTCTCCATGAATTTCTGCTCATTTCCCTGTATTTCTGGCTAATGATCAAGTCTCTAAAGTTTAAAATAAATGAAAAAGTAACAATGAAGTAATAGTTGAGCTTATAAAGTATGCTTAAAGATGATTTTTCTGGAGATGAGAAAAATTGAGATCCACATACTCACATAATCAAGAACTCTAAATCATGAAGTGCTTCTGGAGTAGGCAATATCTACTAACTACTGAGAAAAGAGTACCCCAGATTCTAGATATGATAACCAAACAAATATATGGATATTTAAATATAAAACATAATGTAACAACTTTCAAGTGCCTTTTGAATTTGGAAAAGGATATATTATCAGAAATTAAATTATTATTCACAGAAATTAGAACCGTTTTTAAAATAAATATTGATTAATGCTGAAAATTTCTTTTGGTTTAAAAGTGATTTTAACTACAGAAGAGACAGGTTGACTTTTGTTCTATATGGTTTCTAAGTGAAACCTTACTGCTTTAATAATTTAGCTAAATAGTATTTTGACAGCATCATATAAAATAGGCAAGTTTTACAAACTAGAAGATCTATTAAACAGAGGTTAACGTTGGTTTTAATTTCCTATGGAAATCTTCATAACAAATTATGGTATAAGTAATTGATGACATAAATAAATAAATCGAGAAGCTTGTATACATTCATATAAGAAATATAAGTCACCCATAGGAAATTAAATGTTGCTATCTGTGAGCACCTAGAGGAACTGAAAGGACATCGTGGTAAGTGACATAAACTAGACACACAGAAGAAAAGGCACTTTGATCTGACTCATGCATAAAATCTAAAACAGTCAGTGTAGTGAGGAAGTAGGCACAGATACAGCTACGAGGATTGAGAATCAGGGAGACTGGGGTGCCAGTTCACACATGCCCTACGGAGGACATTATCATAGGTGTCGCGACTCTCATAAAGTTGAGGTTTGTAACATTCTCAACCAGCAAACAGCAGAACACAATGTTATGAGGCATTTGTTTACCTTCAAAGAGGAGTAAACTCAAAGATAAAATATAAATCCCACAGAACTGGGAGACGTAGTGTAGTTGGTAATAGAAGCCACACTGTAGAAGTGTGAGTTTTGATGATTTATACTGTCAACATGCTCTGGAAGGGGGTTAGGGAGAAATTCTTTAAGGATATATATTTTCTGCCTTTATTCCACTAAGCAAACACAGTCCACTTAGTCCATATACAAACATATAGTCCTTGTCATTTCTTCACTGTCATTCTGGTTTATAAAAGGGAACAGGGATCCAATTTATTCAGCAGCCATCTGCCAGTGTGCTGTCACTGTGCCAGCTTCTGACTTGTAACTACTCAAGAGCGCTGATTTGTTCAAAGCAAACTGTCAATATATTTATCTACTTACTTGCTTGTTCCTTCCTACACATTACCCTATGTCATTCTGCTGCTTACAGGGAAATGTTATGCTTTTCATGTTTAATGGTTATAGCTGCCTGTTTATCTGCCTGTGTCTAGGGGCAAGTGTAGAGATGATGAAATGAAATGTTTGACAAGTTCTGAGTCAAAAGAGCAATGTTAATTCAGGCTAAGCCATCTCTGACAGCAAGAGAGGGAGGAAAACATTCATATAAGCAGCATCAGGTTTTTTAAAGAAACACACTACTTTTCCTGCATTCACACCGTGTAAATATTTATTAAAATAAATTTGGATGTTATAATTTTGACATTTCTAATACTTGGAGATAAAAATATAATAGACGAGGAATATAATAATATTTAAGAAAATATCCAATTGTCATGAAGGTCTCCATTTTGCTAAATTTATTTTCTATGATATGAAGAATAAATTTATGTAGTAATATATGGAATAATTCATTTTCACTAAATACAGTAAAAGAGATGCTATTATCACAGTTAAGTAAATATATTGCCACAAAATAACTTATTTAAATGTGTATTTTCTTTCAGTATATGTCATTATATCATATAAAGCCCATAAAAGACATATAGCTAATGACTTTAAAATATTTAAAAGTTATGGACATCCACATATACACAGACACAAAAACAACATAAATATGTTTATATAAAAATATATCCAAAAGTGACAGGTTGGGATTAAACAACATGCTTGAATTTAATTACGTAATAAGATCCTAAGCCTCACAGTTGGCTGGTCAAAATGAAATATAGTGTCAAACTCATTAAGGAAGAGGCCTTTGGAGTTTTCACTGTCCTCAGAAGGAATCCTTTCTGGAAATGTTTTATAGAAAACTACTGATACTCTTCTTGTAAGATGGTTGTTGTTGAACATACCAACTCAGATTATTTAAATTCAAAGTTATCCATACAATCAGTGTTGGACATAGTTTCTGTATACAACAACTTATTTGGTAGAATGTCTGTATCTACTCATTTCAAGCATCAATTTTGTATCTAGCGAATTATCTAAAAATTCTTTGTCATTCTGTATAACACTGCAGCAAATATAACATTAAATATAATTATTTTTCTAAGGAATGAGGCTAGAGATTAAATTGGTTACTTTTTAAGTTTTTGAAGAAGATTTTTCTTATTCTTGAAGTAAAATATTTCATGGGAGACTGAATTATAGGAAAAAGTAGTGCAGGCTAAATAACTGAGAATAATGGCAAGATTATTTATAGAGAGAAATAAGAAATTCGAGATGGATATGTAGAGAGAAATGAGAAATTGAGATGGATATTGAAACATGGCATCAAAGAGGAAAAGGGAAGAAAAGATACATATTGGTTAATTCCTATTTCTAGATTGTGTTCTCAATAATTTCCCACACCCCATTTCCTCTCTTTATTTTGAAAAATAACATGAGTAGCATGCTCTTATGAAGTTTGTTTGATTTGGCTGAGGAGGGCAAAGATCAAAAGAAGCATAAATCTATGCTTTAGATAACATGCTCAGATCATCATGCTTTGAAGAACTCTGAAAATGTATATAGATTTTTTTAACTGGTAGGTTAAAAGACAAATTGCCTATCAAACAAAAGTGATACATATAGGAGATTAAAATAAGTGATAAAATAACTGTGATGGTTTGAGTAGCAAAAAAAATTACAAAGCAGCATCTAATCTCAGAGTCTGAAAAGTCCAACATACAGCACTAAGTTGGCTAGTTTACAAACTCTCATCTTAGGTAAAAATTTATGGCCTCCCTCCCCTGTTAGTTGGTTGTACATCTGGCTGTAATACAAGAAGCCAATTTAGATGTCCACGTCTTAAGATTACTGATAGATAGCCTTGTCTTGTTGTGAGTAAAGCATTGATGAAATTCAGCCTCTAGGGCTGCTGAGCATCTCATGTTTGTAAATAAATTTGCTGACATTGTTCATAACAAGGGAAATATGCACTCTAAAAGTCAAAAGAGAAATGAGTTTAAAACATAAAGAAGACCACCTCAATAGGCTTATAAGAAGCCCCTGGTCCATGAGAATACAGATGCCCTTTATTGTCTACTTTAGCAAGTTGCATCTCTATATTATCAAGAAAAATGTGCATTAATGCCATATTGATCCAAGTTTCAGGAAAATATTAATTAAACAAGAGTCTGAAAGAATGAAAGTGTTAGATAACTGATGTTTTCCACAATTGCTGAAAAGTAATAACAGGAAAAATAAGCAAGTAAATTTAAATAATCACCAGTTTTCATATTGTTGTTGATTGTATATTATACCTCCTCACTTGGTCCATGAAAACAAAGGAAAGTTGTTTATCCAGGTGGGATATGTTTGAATATGCTTGTGTCTCTGTGGTATGTGTGTGAGAGTCAGGGATTTGAGAAATACCTCGGATAATTGTTTCTGTAAAACATCATTTTGTTGAGCCTATGATAGACTGAAACTTAATATGTATCCTAGGCTGTCCCTGAAATCCCCAAATGCCAGTCCCAGCTACCATAGTATTGAGATTACAGGTATATGTCTCAAAACAAATATAAATACAGAACATACAAATATTAGATATTGAGTCCCAGTCTGAATTCCTTAAAAGGGTTCAGAGAGAATGCTACAGCAAGCTAGGCACTTGGGATCTAAGGGTAGAAAATGAATCTCTCACTCTGTATTTTCTGTGCCAGGTTTTATTATTATTATTATTATTATTATTATTATTATTATTATTATTATTATTATTGTTCTGCCTCAATCATAATTCTCCTGTCCTACTTTTAACATCTAGTTTCTCCTGCTCTAAAAACTCTTCTCCTTCATGAGACTTCAAGTAATAAAGAAGTTACAGGAGCTCTTTGGTCAAAAGCACATTCCTAGGGTAAGTGATTAGGGAACTGAGCCATTGTCATGGCAACATAGGATTCCAAGGCCACAAGAGCAAGAATGTGACCGGGGGAGAGGGAAGGTAAAGTGTCCAATGACAATTTTGAGTCATAGGTCTATTTTTAGTAGACTGGCGAGAAAAGAATTATCATGATTTCATTATTAATCCTGTTTGGACATCTATAGTTCTGACCTTGTGTATAACTGTAAGGTCTCAAACTTATGATCTATTTATAAAAGATTTAGGATACTTTGAACTTTCTCTAAGATAAAAGTGAGATAATTGTGTGTAGTCTGTGTTAGACTGAGAAGAAATTGTTTTTTTTTTTTTTTCATATTAGTCTGAGTAAAAAGGAACAAAGCAGTTGATCTAATGGGAGCTCACCGAGGCCAGCTGGACTGGGACTGATGGAGCATGTGATCAAACTGTAGCTGTTTTACTTTTCTGATCTTCAGGCAAGTTTTATTTATTAAAATACACATGAAATGCCTCTACAATCATTAGACAAATAGATCCAGTTATGAAGCATGTTCCGGTATATCTTCTACATATCAAAACTACATAGCTAAAGGAAAAGTCATCTTCTTGACCACCCACAGATGAATGTGCCCAGAAGATTGACCATTTTCATTAGATAAACCCACAAGCAGTGGGAAAACACCTAAAGCTATTCTTAGGGGAAAATGAATTTCTTTTGGAAGAGTCAAAGTTATTTATAAGAGAAATTACAGACAGGAGACACTGTTTTCCCCAGCCAGTGACTCCAAAGCATTTCCAGGTGGGGCTCCCTATAAGACAATCACTCATCTGGTAGGTTGGCCTGTTGAACACTAGTTATCACTTGCTGTATCTCACGTGGCCCCTGACAATCAGAAACCCACACTTTGAAAATAAAATATAGTAACACTACACTATCTAGGCAAACACTTCTTTATTCTCAAACAACAAAAAATTTAACAAGTAAATGAAATTTCTGAAGAAAAAATATATAGTTCATTACAAAAAGTAAATTCTATTTAAACATATATTTTCAATAAAAAGATTCAAAATTTTAAGCATATTTACTTCCGTGTCAATAGAATAATGCAGTCCCATATAGAGCGACTTGCTATTGATTAAAAAATTGGATCTACGTTTTACACTTTAAATACCAATTCTACTCAATTTTATTAAATTAGATAAAAGTTAAAAATGCTATCAGTGACTTTTTATAATTCTCATAGATTAAAAACATGTAAATATTCAGGTGGAAATAGATTACATAATTATATTCTGTCAATATAATGGGAGCTATGCAGTCAAAAGAACTGTGGGCATAACTCTGTGTTGCAATGGAAGTTATTATGAATATATTAATTAAATAAAAAATTATGACAACAATATTTTTCTATATTATATTATCATATAGTGCTTAAATTTGAGATAGTACTCCACATTTCACATATATTTATAATAATCTCCTTTTATTCGATAATTATAAAAAGTGGCCCCCTTACCTAAAGCCCTCCCCATGCCTCTTTTCTGCCTCCTTGTTCTCCACACTCAGAGAGGGCCTGAGTGAGAAAATGGCCAAGACCTATGATTATCTGTTCAAGCAGCTGCTCATTGGTGACTTTGTTCCACCTCTCTGAGGATGTCTTCAACACCACCTTCATCTCCACCGTTTGGGTAGGCTCGAGGTAATGACCTCCACAGAGTAGGCTTGAGCCAGCAACTTCTGCCAGAAAAGGCCCAAGGCAGCGACATCCATAGGAGCAGGAATAATGGGGTGATGCAGACTGAGCAAGCCTGAGCTAGAGACGTTTGCAGGACTGGTCATGAGGCAGAAACTCTGAGGGAACAAGCCTGAGCCAGCGACCTCAGCCATACCAATGCAAATTAGTCATATCTATATCATATCCCCCTTTAAATATAAAGAAACATTTACAAACAATATTTGGAAATATGGACATAGCTTTTTTCCATGCTGCTTCCTGCTGATTGGGGGCACTGTTAATCAGGTCTTTCATGGTCTATTCTGAGTACCAAGTTCATCTCAGTCAGGAATTGGGAGAAGTAATTTTTTGAGGGTGTTCACGGCCACCTTGTGGGGGGGGGGGACGTGGTCTACCAAACCACATTGGTCTAGAAGGATTCCACAAGTGTCATACGTACTCACTCGTAAGAGGCTTTTAGACATAAAGCAAAGAAAACCAGCCTACGATTCACAATTCAGGAGAACCTAGACAACAAAGAGGTCCCTAAGAGAGACATACATGGATCTAATGTACATGGGAAGTAGAAAAAGACAAGATCTTCCGAGTAAATTGGAAGCGTGGGTACATTGGAGGGTAGGAGGGGAGGGAAGTGGAAAGGAAGGGAGCAGAGAAAAATATATAGCTCAATAAAAACACTTTTTTTAAAAAAAAGATACTACTAGGCAACTTGGGGATATAAAGACAAATTAGACAAAAATTCTGCTTTTGAGAGTGTTTCCATATAATAGGAAACATAAGAAATGTCTGCAAATAACTGTTGCTGGGGTGACAGTAGCAAGCCCCATGAGGTCTTCAGAAAGGAGACTAAATGTCTTGGGAGTTTTTGAAATAGTGAGATATATTCTGCTTTGGGAGAAAACAAGAAAGGCATCACCAAACGAGTATTTGAGCTGATCCTGGTATAACTGGCATAATCTGAAATTGATAGCAAATGCTTAACTAGAGGAAACACAACAAAGAAGGGACCCAGAGCATATGAGAGCGTACTGAGTCCTGTCACAGGCTCAAGATGCAGAGAAATGCAGCCCAAAGGAAAAGGATTGCAGAAAGTGGTATGGATTAGAGTCTTAGGAAGTGATGGATTATCTCTCCTGGCAGTGGTACATCATTCTGACTGCCTTGAGTCTGATGTACATAAAAAGCTCTTCTTGGTACAGTAACTTACTGCACTGTCCACTGGGCTGTTATTTCAAGATGAGAGACAAAGGTGGAGGTCAAGGGAGTGAAAGCCCTTCTGGTGGGATACATACCTGGCCCTGCCTTTGAACAGGTCTTTCCTATGACCACGTGATGTCAGTCATTGCCAAAATTCCATTCCAGAAAGGCCTTTGAGGTTAGATTTCACTCTTGCAGCAAAAGCAATCCTGGGTGCTTGCTGTTGGTATATATCCCTAGGTTCTGTGCTGGGAACTTTCAGTCACAGAGTAAGTGAGGCTCTGATTTGGATGGTCATGGTGGGACTATGCTACAAGGGATTATCCGGAAAAGAAAATTTTGTGCTTGATGAAGCAATGTTATGCATGCATAGATGGTGGCCACTCCCCCTCGCCAGCCTAACACATTCTTTGCCGCGACACTCACACGCTTACATAGTTCCTTGCCATATCATGAGGGAACAGCATAAATGACAATGACAATGTATGATCTGCCATACTTTTGATTATTAACTATGAGGGAATGCCACATATGGAGGACATCCAAACTCTTCTACAGAAGTTCTGTGTAAAGGATGTTTGCATCATAAAACATGTGGCCAGTCTGCAGACCCCATGAGTAAGTTAGCTAGATAGAATCTCTTATTCTAGTTAAATCTTTAAGAGAGTTTAACCTCTTAAGAAACCCCAAGCCTGTACCACTCAGCTAAATGCTTCCCTATATCCCTACTCATAGATACTGAGTAAGAATGAGAATATTTTTGTTATATCTGTCAATACATGTGGGACAATGTGCTAAGTAGAAACAGTTTAATGATATTTTTAAAATAATAATAATAATTAAAAGTAAGATAAAATAACAAATTATGAGGCTTAGAAGGAAATAGTTAAAAGATAAGAATTTAAAAAATCACCTTAGATCATGCCTGAAATAAAATGCATACAAACAGTACTATACACACTCAGCAAGTTGTATTTATATGCTTCTACCTTGATAATTGTGTGTTACCAGAAAAATAAAATAAAAAGAGGCCTTGAATTTGAGAGGGAATGAGAGGGTCACATTGAAGTGTTAGAGGGAAGGGGCATGGGAAAGGTTGGATGGAAGCAAGGAAAAGGGTGAAATATAATTATACTTTTATTAATTTTTTTAAAAAATTGTAAATTACCTTAGTTTTGAGACATAAATGATCATAAAGCATTTACACAATTGCAAAACTTGACTTAGTCTATAAAACAATCTTAAATAGCAATGGACAGATAAAACACATTAGCGTCATAGTTTCGGGGTAAATTTATGATACAGAAATAATGGGAGTATTTCTACTATGTAAATATACTCCATATTGGTAAGGAAAGAATCAAGCCCATTGAGAAGATCCTGATAATGACTTCTATTTTCTCTTGAAAGTTAGAAAATGAGAGAGTGTAGTAGACCTTTGTGAACTAATACAGTCCTGATTTTGAACTAATATGTTGAGAGACAGTGAGTGAGGTGTCTACATTCTCATGTGGAAAAGCATTACATAAAATTGGCCAATGAGGTACATGTTTATGGCCACCAAAGCTAAATAGTGTCCTTGCTAATTTTCAGGGGCATCATTTTAGTTTTGAGGAGTTCTGAAGAATTTACCTGGCTCAGCTCCTTCCTAATATTAAGCCTAGTGTTTATAAGTTCACTTTTAGCCCATGTAAGCCTGTTTGTAGGATCGGTTCGTCTCCATGATTTTTTTATTTTTATTTTTTAATTTTTTTTATCCTTCAGTTTATTTATATGATGGATTACATTGATAGATTTTTCATATGTTGAACCAGTCCTGCATCTCTGGGATGAAGCCTACTTGATCATAGTGGATACTTTTTCTTTTTTTTTTTCTTTTTTTTTTCTCATGGTTTATTTTTTTTTATATTTAAAAATTTTCATCTCCTTCCCTCCTCCTCCCCCTTCCCTCCCCTCCTTCTCCCCCTTCCCTCCCCTCCGCTCCACCCATACCTCCCCTCCCTCCCTCTCAAGGCCAAGGAGCCATCAGGGTTCCCCACTCTATGCTAAGACCAAGGTCCTCCCAACTCCCCCCAGGTCCAGGAAGGTGATCGACCAAGCTGAGAAGGCTCCCACAGATTTTTTTGTATGAAGAAATGGGTTTGAAAGTTATTTAAAAGTAGTTTTGCTTATAGTAGATACAAAATATATTTAGGACTGAAGGGGAAAATATAATACAATATGAATTTTAAAAAGAAATTTACATTTTGGAGTAATTAAAATCAGTTAATTTGGGGGAGAGGGAGCAGCATATATAAACAAGTATGTTGGCATTAAATGGGAAAATGAGATCCCCACATGGACAGTAAGTTGCAATGCACCATGACAAACGTCATAAATCAACCCCATAGAAGAAAGAATCTACCCTTAACACGAAAATTAACATAGAAACAAGTCTCTCTGAGTCACTATGCTTCCTCTCAGTGGTATCTGTAATTCTTGCTGTGGTATTTTACTCGTACCTGTACTTTAATTACAAATGTGGGTCATACATTATATTGATTTATTTCTAAAACCTATATAAATGCTTATCTGTTCTTTTCTTGCCATCTTATCAAATTCCCTAATAGAAAACATTTTCTTGCAAAGGTAGCATTTCTTCAAACAACTTGAAACAAAAATTTCAGCAAACAGCTGCAGTGGCTTTGAAGCTGGTTGTCATGTCAAACACTTACATATTTATTTCTCCACCAATTACCTCTCCATTGATTTCCATTTAAGTATCACAGCTCCTATAATGACTTGCTCTGAGTGTCAAGAAATAGTGGATGCTTTTCATTGCCCACTTATTCTTTTTTCCCCTCTAAATAATAGATTAAAATGTTATTGCAAAGCACTTGCAGATAAAAAAAAATAACTCCTAGTTATGTTAGACAGACCCAAAGTCTGTACATCTCAATGGACATCCATACAGTTAGAAAAGTCATTCTGAAGCATGTAACTTCACATTGGAATCCGTATTTTCACTGTTAATTAAAATTTTATGTACTTATTCACTAATTCCTTTTGAGAGTTATCTTATTCCAATGATTGATCTAATGACTCTCTTTCAGTTAAGGCATTTTTGAGTATCTTTTCATTAATACTTTTTTTCTTTAATTTTGTGATTATGATATTATCACTACATTTATCCCTTGGCTTTCCTTCCTCCAACCCTACCATATAAATTAAGGCAATTATGAAATTGATGTTAGCTTTCTATAATAGTGTGTGTAGATGATCAAACAGGAATAGGACTTCAACTGTCTTCTCCATTAGTCCTTCCTGACTCCACCATTCATGTCTATCACATGCCTAAGTTTTAGAAACATGATGTCTTTAAAACTTAAAATTTGTTTTGGAAACAAATTAAGTTGGTTTGAATGAGAATGGCTCCCATAGGCCCCCATATTTGAGTTCTTAAGCCCAGTTGTTGAACTATTTAGGAAAGATTAGAAAGTATGGCTTATAAGAGTAGGTATGTCACTGGAAGTGGTATTTGAGTTATCCAAAGCCTAGAGGGGCTCAGTTTAGTCATCCTTTCTCTCTGCTTTCTGCCTGTGGGGATCAGGATGTAACCTGTTGTCTACTGCTCTGGAGTCATGCCTGCTGGCCTGCTGCCATGGTCTTGTCATAATGACCATAAACTAACCGTCTGAAACTATAAGCAAGTCCCAATTGAATGCTGTATTTTATAAGTTGCCTTGGTCATGGTGTTTTTTGTCATGGCAATTGAATAATAACTGAAATATATGATAAATACTTCTTTTTTTCTTTTTATTAAAATTTTCCATCTCCTCCCCTTCTCCCATTTCCCTCCCCTCCCTTCCACCCATACCCCACTCCCTCCCTCTCCAGGCCAAAGAACAGTCAGGGTTCCCTACACTATGGGAAGTCCAAGGTCCTCCCAACTCCTCCCAGGTCCAGGAAGGTGAGCATCCAAACTGACAAGGCTCACGCAGAGCCCATCCATGCGGTAGAATCAAAGCCCATCTCCATTTTCCTTGGCTTCTCAGTCAGACTTCAACGTCAGCCACATTCAAAGAGTCCTGTTTGATCACATGTTCCATCAGTCCCATTCCAACTGGTCTTGGTGATCTCCCATTAGATCTGTCCCACCATCTCAGTGGGTGAACGCACCCCTCACGGTCCTGACTTTCTTGCTCATGTTCTCCCTCCTTCTGCTCCTCATCAGGACCTTGGGAGCTCAGTCCAGTGCTCCAATGTGGGTCTCTGTCTCTATCTCCATCCATCACCAGATGAAGGTTCTATGGTAATATGCAAGATAATCATCAGTGTGGCTATAGGACAAGGCCAGTTCAGGCACCCTTTCCTCTGCTGCCCAATAAACAAGCTGGGGACATCTCCTTGGACACCTGGGAACCCGTCTAGAGTCCAGACTCTTGCCAGTCCTAAAATGGCTCCCGTAATTAAGATAGCTACTTCCCTTCTTGCCCTCCATCTTCCCTTCTCCATCCCAACCATCCCATTCCCTCAAGCTCTCCCCATCCTCTCCTTCTCCCTTCTCTCCCCGCATCTCCCCTTATCCCCACCTCATCCCCACCCCCGTGCTCCCAACCCCTGCCCGGCAATTTTGTCCATTTCCAATATGCAGGATGATAACAATATGTTTTTCTTTGGGCTCACCTTCTTATTTAGCTTCTTTAGGATCACGAATTATACTTCTTTACAGAATATTTACTCCATTTTTTTCTAGTGAGGCAAATCCATGCTGTCGTTTTGCTACCCAAATTGAAAGTAAAGCAGAAGTCATGGGAACCCATTACATGTGGAGATATCAAGGGCTCAGACAATCACAGAATCTTGCTAACTACGGCTGCGGATGAAACTAAGGTCGTTGATTTTTGTTGTTGCTGAGGAGATTGTACTAGATCATCCAGGTGTATAATTACAAATGTTCTTAGAAGTGGAATAAAAGTGGCTCAGCAAACAGGGAAAGACTGAAGTGAGGATCCGTACTGCTGGCTTTGGAAAACACTCCGTGCAAAGAATGTAGATGTCCCCTACAAGTAGAAAAAGAAAAGGGGGGAAATGACTTTACCTGCCCCCATAGATGGAATGTGGCTCTGTGAGATTTTGTCTTTTGGTGGCAGAAGACATTTCTGATTCCTTACTTCCAAAATGCTACTATAATAGCATATTGCTTGAAATGAAAAAAACTTTCAATCTTCTGTTAGAAAATAAACAACACACTTATATTCCAGCCACAGATGGTTTGTATGAGAGGTTCATGAATTATAATATTGCAATTAACTCTAAAACTCTGTTAAGAAATTCTTAAGTGTTGTGTTCACTTGTGTATCTGTTTCCATTTTGATTTTACTAATATTTTATATAATTACACCAGGTTGTAAATCTAGGCTATATAGGAAGAGAATCTCTTTAAAATCTAGAGAGCTAATAAGCATTCTTAAGGCAAGGTATATGATATAAGAACAGAATGTCTTCTGAAGAAATCATAGGACAGACAATTTTAATAATCAAAAACATAATTTTTGCAAGAGGAAAATAAATATTGTTATTTTACCATGAGCATCCTGTTAATTACACCCTTCAGTCCCATAGTGTCTCATCAAAATTGTGATATCAAAGGGTTTTCTAAAAGCAGATAAATCTCTTAAATTTTCTAAATAGTAAAAGAACTTTCTAAAATCCTCCCAACTATACTGGTTCCTCATTTCTTTCAAGTTGCTCTCATGATTTCAAAGTCCCACTGATCCTAAAATGAATGTCTGATGTCAGAGAACAAATTTTAATAGGCCTTAATGCATTCACGTTCAGTCAACGATTTTGTTTTTTCAAAACAACCTCAACCCACAAAGTCACAATGATTTTGGTTTAACTAAGTTTTAGTATTTCTGTATTGCTATTTTGATGAGTCCAACACACATGTGCATGTGTAGACATATACGCATGCACACACACATGGATACACATCTCTAAATGGTTTCTAAACTATATAGTCATAGTACATTATGATTTAGGTAACTTTTAAAAGGATTCTTTGGAAAATAAATAAAGACTTATAAGCCACAATTAATAAAGGGATTGAGACTAACAGAAGGGTGTAATTTGAGCCATATCTACTACGAAGCTTTAATGTTTAAACGTAGATGAGACTCATGAGTGGGAGTATCCTATGCCTTGCTGCTGTCAATCTGTCTTCTGAAAATTCATGTTTATATCCATTGATGTATGCTTTTCTCCATCTTGCCCAGAGAAGCTTCTTTTTGCAGTGAATAGTGGTCACTCTAGAGACTAATTGTTATAGGAGGGCTTCTACATCAACTCATATCTGGTTAAATTGAGGGGAGGAGTGGCTGTGAGGGCTCGTCCTTAGATTGTTTCTATAAATTAACTTCCCTCATCTAAATATTACACATTCTAGATGTTACATGGCTTCAGTTGTGACTGCATGTTTAATACCAAACCACTCAGCATTCCAACGTGTACAATGGAGTGGTTCGCAAACAACACCACCTCACCCACCACAAAACTGATGGCCACTCATGGAGGGAGAGTCCAATTTTAGGGGGTAAGCTGCACATGGTCCAGTGGATGGTCCCATACCCATCTTCATGTGAGCAGCACTCATTGGACTCAGTAGAATAATAGCAACCCCAATAATACAAGAGACAGGAAGGCTTTATGGGGAGACAGGTTGGTGCGTCCTAAGTATAGCTCAAGGGAAATAGTGGGAGGAGATATGATCAAAATACAATGCATGCAAGTATAAAACTTTCAAAGAGGGCTGGAGAGATGGCTCAGAGGTTGAGAGCACTGACTGCTCTTCCAGAGGTCCTGAGTTCAATTCCTGGCAACCACATGGTGGCTCACAACCATCTGTCATGAGATCTGGTGCCCTCTTCTGGCCTGCAGGCATACATGCAGACAGAACACTGTATACATAATAAATAAATAAGTCTTAAAAAAAACTTTCAAAGAATAAAAATGAAGGTTAAAATAAATACTATGTCATCTTTGAGCATAGTTACACATGGCACACATTATCTGAATACCCCTTCAAAATATATTGTGTAGTTACCTCCTAAGAATAGTTATTATGAAATGATATAATCTGTAGGTAAGTACGTGATTGTTTGATATTCTCTGAGTCATGGGGGACTTATCATATTGTTAATGGGAAGGTCATTTAACCTTTTTCTTTAAACAATACATTTTCTCATTTTAGGGAACTAAACAAACACATAATTGATGGTATCTTTGACATTTTCTTTGCTTACTCACAGAAAATTCTGGCCTTGGCCTCACAAGTTTGGGAATTACATACATCAGTTACCCCATCAGAATTATTGTTTCGTTTTTCGTGAGACAGGGTCTCACTATGTAATCGTTGGCTCACCTGGGACTCACTATGTAAACCAGATTGGCTTAGAACGGACATTCATCTGCTTCTGCCTCCAAAATACTGGAATGTAATGTATATCCTATCATGACCAACTGTTGACTATTTTAAAGTACCATTAAAGATCTATACAATAACACTGTAGCAAAATTTAAATAATCCATGTGGTTTCAAACACGTTGCCTCATCAAAAACTAGAATATTCCTGAATGAAATATTTATGACATGTACATTTGCTGCTACAAATTCTGTTAATTTATGAAGAGTATCCTCTAGCAACATAAAATTTCAAACACACTGTTAAGTTTGTAAGTAAATCTACTCTGTATATTCTGGGCATTTCTCTAAACAGTGGGACAGCATGTACACTAATTTTGGAGTAATGTCCTTTCCAAAGTTAACACAGTATAATTAAAGCCTGTATTTTGTACTAACTTCTCCTTTCCTTATGGGTACAGAATTTTTATTTTTGGTTACAAACAAAATATACACTTGCATTATAGTGAAAGTTTGTTTTAAGCTTGCCTCATTTCATTGAAATGGTATTCCACGTTCCCCATTCTTCTTAAACTAGAAGACAAAATTAATTGTTAAAGAGCAACATTAACTTTTATTGTTTTACATTTTAGATACTTTTTTCCAAAAGGGTTATATTAAGAAATGAAAAATGTTTTGAGAAAGTATGTGTGTATACCTAACCTCATATATCTATTCAAATTGAACTCAAGCTTCAAAAATCTCATGAAAGCCCATTAGATACTTAATTTTATATTTACATATGTCAGCAAAGATAAATTTAAAAGAACTTTAAAATCTAATATTTTCTCTCAAGCCTCAGATATTTAAAACAATTATAATCAACTTAGCAATTTGCAAATTTCAGGTAAATATGGGAGTATTATAGGATAAAATTAAGAAAATGGTCATTTGGGCTTTCTCTTTGCCATAAGAAATGAGAATGGCTACTATATGTGTACATTAAATTGGACTAATTTGGTTCCAAGCACCTGAATCTGTTTCTCAACTTCTCCTCTTAGGTTAAATTTTTGTTAACTTGACATAAACTAAGGCATATTTGGGATGAGAAAATCTTAATAAAAAACCTCCTCCTAAGAATAGCCTGTAGGCTAAACTGTGCGTCTTATCTTGATTTATTATTGTTGCGGGAGTGGCCAGTCCTTTGCTGGTGGTGCCATCCCTGGCTTGGTGGTCCTGTGTAGAATAAGAAAGCAGACTGAGCTAGCCATGGACAGCAATCCAGCCAGCTGCTATCCTCCATGGTTTCTTTCTGCCCTGCCTAAGTTTCTTTCCTGACTTTCTTAGATCATAGACTCTGAAGTGGAACTGTACACAAACCCTCAATCCCCAAGATATTTTTTATTTTTCGAGACAGGGTTTCTCTGCAGCTTTCTTAGAGCCTGTCCTGGAACTAGCTCTTGTAGACCAGGCTGGCCTCGAACTCACAGAGATCCGCCTGCCTCTGCCTCCCCAAGATATTTTTATTCATGGTATTTTATCACATCACTAGAAAGCCTAACCAACAGAGTTCTGTTGATATTTAGTTCAAGAGTGATTGCTGAGGCCAGGAAACCTGATGAAGAGTTTAATTGTGAGGAAGAATTCTTTTGGAAATGATGTAATTATTTAGTCAGTTACAGGGAATTTTTCAAACCGCTCACTTGCACATAAAATATTCATATTACTTATACTTGGATTAGAAGATTTTAAGAAATTATTTCTTTTAAAAAGCTTAAATAGTAAATAAAATGATGATATTTCATTGGTAGTGAAGACCTCTAAGTAATGGGACTATACACTGTTTACAAAGTAATATTCTTTCCAACATTAACATGGGCTAATTAAAGCATATGCTTCATAATACCCTAGTATTTTCCTTTCCTCAAAGCACAAAATGAGTTAATACTTGTATTATCATGTATTAATATGGCAGGTATTGAAAAGACACGTAAAAATGAGACTAAAATACCATAGGTGGAATCAGTTACTAGATATTCCACATGAGTTAATATTCCACATATTTTAAAAGATGCTCTTCTTTATTTTTCTCTCATCTTTCATCTATTTGGACATTATTATAAAAGAAAACAGTAAAATAGTACATATAAGAAGGGAAGGACTTGTGGACAATGAGGAGCAAAAAAAGCTGGTGAGATGAGTCAGGGAGTAAAGGTCCCAAGCCAGATGACCTGATGTCAACACTCTGAACACACAATGTGGAGAAAGAGAACAGACTCCCTTAAGTTGCCTTCCCACCCCAAGACTGCACTGTGGCTTGCACACCCAAGCTTACAAATAAATAAGAAATTTAATAAATAAATTTAAACATTTAGAAAGAAAAATTGCATCTTTAAGTAAGAGGAAATTAAATAAAAAACATCAGAATGGAAGGAAACAATAAAAGACCAGTCCATGAAATATTCATCTGAAGCCGTGACTGTGGTCTCAGAGCTCTGACTCTGGGAAGACGGTTTATTACATAAAGAGTTGATGCGAATGTGTTTAAGAGAATTGTTCACACATATTCACAAAGTCTATGATAATTTCTTTTACATATGAAATAAACTGAAGAATATAGAATATGTGTCTTTTAAATAGAAAAAAAATGGCAAAAATTCTATGTAGGATTTCCTTGTTCAAAACCTGAATTTCTCATTTTTGTGAATGCAGATATTTTTTTAAACAACGACAAATTTATTTCTCACTCACCCCTCTCTACGTGTGTGTGTGTGTGTGTGTGTGTGTGTGTGTGTGTGTGTGTGTGTGTGTTTCAGTTTCTCCTGAAGAACAGCAAGTTTGACAAATATGAAATGGAAAATTCAAATTTATGCATACATTGCTTCATTTTTATTATAATAAAATGTTCTCTCATCTTCTCCTGAGCAGAGTGTTTCCCTTTGGAGTAGCTTTATTCTTTATTTGTTCTTGAATGTACTCATTTTCACAGTTGACAATTACATTATGATAATGACTTTGGTATTTTTGGAAATGTTACAAAAACCAAGGCTTAAATTCACATCAATACAGGGATATTTTTGTTAATGTTTTTTAGGCTGTATTCTATCCTAGAACAATTTCCTTTGTTCTTCCAAAAGAAATTACACTGAAAAGAAAATTATACTTTATCATATAATGATCTTTGGAACAACTATCTTAAGCTAGTTTTATGCAAGCAAGTATTTTTTGTAGGCGACCTAACTTCGTGTAGAACTAAATTAATTCATCCAAAATATTAAATTTTTTACTTATTTTATTTCATGTGTGTGAGTGTTTTGTCTGCATGTATATCAGTGTACAATATACATGCATTGTATCCACAGTGGTCAGAAGAAAGTATCCGATCTTCTAGAACTAGATGGTTGTGAGCTATCATGTGGGTACTAGGAACTGAGCCCACATTCTCTGCGAGTGCTCTTAGCTTATGGGACACTTCTTTAGTTCCTCCAAAAGCCTGCTGATTATATAGTGAATGACAGAAGTGATGGTTTCATTTCTTAGTACAGGAAAAGAGCAAATAAGATCTAGTGGACAAATTCAAAGAACATTTTCAACGTGGATCACTGTGTTAAAATGATTTCATAAATCCAATTTCTTTTATATATAAATGCATTTTGTCCAAGGTATTAGAGTTCTCAGTTTTATTCATTTTTGCAAGATACACTCAATTTCTCAAATTCTTCTTACTCTCCACCTATATTGTCCATGCACCTGATTCAAGATAAATTCCAGTTTAGCTGCTGGAAATTTAGTGCAGGATAAAGAGTAGACGTGTATCACCAAGGCTATAAATAATCATCATATGGGCTCCATATTGACTCATTGAAATACTTACTGTTATATCAATGTGGTAAACATTAAGAATATCTTGAGAAGTTTAAATATAATAATTTATTCATATGTAAGCTGATTTTCAAAATGAAACTGTCTTTAATTTCTCCCCTAGAATTATTTCAGTTTTAAACTTAATGTTTTATCCCTATCTTCACATTTTATCCTGAGGCATAATATATCTTTTAAAATATTCGCTTGAATATAACAACAATTATTACAAAGAGGTCATGACCTCGGAAGAGAGCAAGGAAGGAGGTATAGGAGGGCTTGGAGAAAAGAAAGAGATGGTAGAATTGAGGAAGCTATATTGTATGAGAAAACCATATATGTATATTTAACTCAATATTTCTTATTTCACATTCAGAGCATAGGTTTTGGAAGATATTTTGTACTCTCGACAGTATGTGTCAGAGTGTAGTAACACTTCAGTCGCCCTATTCCTCTTCTAGAACATACATAGTTTTTCTACTTGTTTATTTTTTGTACATCCCAGTCAAAGTTTCCCTGCCCTCCTCTCCTCCCAGTCCTTCCCTCATCCATACTCTGTTTCCACTCCCCAATCCACTTGTCCTCTGTTTCTATTTAGGAAAGGGCTTACCTACCACGCGTATCAACAGACATGGCAAATCCAGTTGCAGTATGACTAAGAACCTCCCCATGTCTTAGGGCTGAATGAGGCCTTACTTTGTGTATGTGGCACAAATGATAAAACCCCCAGAGACAGATATGAGGGTTCAATCTACAAATCAGAAAAAGCAAAGCAGCCCAGTCACTAGAGAAGTCTTACCTCTCTATCTACCAAGTCTGGGCAACCATAGCCTAAGAAGACGAAGCAGACTGAGCCTCTCTCTCCTCCCATTTATATTCCCTCTAATGCTGGGATTTAGAAGTGAGATTGAAGGAATGAGGCATCACCACCTGGATGTGTTTCTGCATTGATCTTGTGTAGCACAGGGTGGCTTTGAAGCTGCAGAGATCCATCTGCTTCTGTCTTCCAAATGCTGGGATTAAAGGTGTGTGCCACCACTGTCTGACCTCTAGTGGCTTAGCTTTGCCTTTCTGAAATTTAGGCAAGCTTTATTTAATAAAAAAAATAAATAAAATATCACTACATCTTTATGTATGTAATGTATGCATGTAATTTATGCAGAGGAGGGTCCCAAAATCTTGTTAAAGAGTCAGAGATAGCCACTGTCTTACTGCTAGAATTTCCGACAAGAGGAGCAAGCTACACACATGCAGTATATTTGCTGAGTGTCTAGGTTGGTCCCATGCTTGCTCTTCCTCTTTGCAGGATTCTAGAATTTAATGTTTGACTTTGGGTCTGCTTTGGCATCTATCAGTTGCTAGATGATGCCTTTCTGACTACAACTGATGCCTCTTTGGTGACAATTGGGCTAGTCACAAATCTGGTCACAGGAGATTTCCAGTTCAAGCTATATATCTACTATTGCTAGGGATCTAACTGAGGTCATCCTTGATTCCTAGGAGATTGTTTTGCACCAGGTTTTAAAATATTTTATTGATTTTAGTGAGCTATACAGTTTTCTCTACTCCCCCGCCTTCCTCCCCTTCTCTTTCTACCCTTTTCCATGGATCCCATGCTCCCAATTTACTCAGGAGATTGTGCCTTTTTCTACTTTCCATGTAGATTAGGTCCACGTACATCTCTCTTAGGGTCCTCATTATTGTGTAGGTTCTCTGGGATTGTGAATTGTAGGCTGTTTATTTTTTCGCTTTATGCCTAAAAGCCACTTGTGAGTGAGTATATATATTTGTCTTTCTGATCTGAGTTATCTCACTTAAATGATGTTTTCTAGATCCATTCATTTGCCTGCAAATCTCAAGATGCCATTATTTTTTTCTTCTGTGTAGTATCCATTGTGTAAATGTACAACATTTTCCTTATCCATTCTTCAGTTGAGGGACATAGGTTGTTTCTAGGTTCTAACTATAACAAACAATGCTGCTATGAACATAGTTGAGCACATGTCCTTGTGGTACAATTGAGCATCCTTTCGGTACATACCCAAAAGTGGCATTGCTGGGTGTTGAGGAAGGTTATTTTTTAATTTTCTTAGAAATCATCGTACTGATTTCCAAAGGGGCTGTCTCAGTTTGAACTCCCACCAGCAATGCAGGAGCATTCCCCTTTATCCCACAACCTCTCCAGCATAAGTTGTTATCTGTGTTTTTGATCTTGGGCATTCTTACAGGTGTAAGATGGAATCTCAGCCTTGTTTTAATTTGCATTTCTCTGATGGCTAAGGATGTTGAACACTTTTTAAGTGTGTTTCAACCATTTTAGATTCATCTTTTGAAAGTTCTTTGTTTAGGTCTGCACCCATTTTTTTTTAAATGGATTATTTGTTGTTTTGATGACCAATTTCTTGAGTTCTTTGTATATTTTGGAGATCAGCCCTCTATCTGATATGGGGTTGGTGAAGATATTTTTTCCCATTCTCTAGGCTGCCACTTTGTCATGTTGACTGTGTCCTTTGCTTTACAGAAGTTTCTCAGTTTCAGGAGGTACCATTTATTAATTGTTTTTTCTCAGTGTCTGTGCTACTGGAGTTATATTTAGGAAATGGTTTCTTGTGCCAATTTGTTCAAGTGTACTTCCCACTTTCTCTTCTACTAGGTTCAGTGTGATTTATGTTTAGGTCGTTGATCCATCTGGACTTGACTTTTGTGCATGGTTGCACCAGGTTTTTACCTGAATCTGACATGCCCCCTTTATAGTAGTCTCTTTCATAACTACCCCTCTGTGACTCCTAACCTGATTGCTGGTGTTCTCTTTCCCAACTGTCCTCAGTCCATTCCTAAAATTTCTTTTATTTCCCCTTCACAGGGAGGTCTGAGTGTTCACCCAAGGACTCTCCTTGTTACCTAGCCACTATAGGGCTCGGCTGTATCATGGCTACCCATTATCATTCAGCTACTATCCACTTATGAATGAGTACAGACCATGTTTGTCTTCCTCAATTTGGATTACCTTACTCAGGATGAAGCAGCCTACAGTATTGGAGAAAGATCTTCACCAACTCCACCTCTCTCAGAGGGCTGATTTCCAAAATATGTAAAGAACTCAAGAAACTACAAATCAATAAACCAAATAATATAATTTTTAAAAAATGGGGGTACATATATAAACAGTATTCTCAACCAAAGAATCTCAAATGACTTTGAAACACTTAAGGAGACATTCAATAACCAACAAGGAAATGAAAATCAAAACAGCTCTGAGATTTGATCTTACTCATGTAAGAAAGGTTAAGGTCAAAAAACATAAGTCACAGCTCATGTTGGAGAGGATGTGTAGCAAGGGGAACACTATTCCATTGTTGATGGGAGTGCAAACTTGTGCATCACTTTAGAACTCAGTATGTTGGTTTTTCAGAAACTTGGAAATCAACCTAACACAAGACCCAGTTATTCTGTACTTGGGCATATACCCAAAGGATGTTCAATTATACTACAATGTTCATAAGTTTTATTTGTAATAGCCAGAAACTGGGAATAACATAGATGTGTCTCAACTGATAAAAAAGTGTTACACTTACACAATGGAGTATTACTCAGCTGTCAAAAAAAGGACATCATGAAATTCGAAGGCAAATTGATGGAACATATATTTAATTAGGAAAAGGTGAAAGTTTTCATCCTCCTAAAAAAAATGTTCAGTGTCTGAAGAGATGTCTTGGTGGTAAAGAACACTTACAGAGAACTATAGTTCTGTTCCTGCAAACACCTTGGACAAATACCATCACCGTGTGTCTCCAACTCCAAGGGAATCCAACACACACACACACACACACACACACACATTTAAGAATATGATAAATATTTTAAATAGCAATGCTTAATTAAATACTATTATTAAATTAAATACCCAGCTTCTCTACCTCAATTTACATGGCTTATGTTAAGTTCACTGTCCATAAAATAATCCAAGATAGATTACCTAAAATTGCTTCCATTTCCTGACTATTTCCTTCTTTGACTGTCACATAAGTGATGTTTCCTGAAATCAGCATGTTTTTAAAAAAATCACTCAAACACTATTTCAAGGTCTTATTTTGAGTACCCTACACTGACATTAGTTATGGAAAAATTAAGGTGGAACAAATGAACAACAAATAAAGTGATATGCTAGAGATAAACAAAGGAATGTGAGTGTGTAGGATGGGGACAAAGAAAGTCAGAAAACTAATGAAAGTCTTCAGTAACAATTAGTGAATTTCCAATTTATCTCCTTCACGTGTCAAGATGTGATTGACTGGAGCTAGAACTGGTGAAGATTCTAAAGAAAAATCAGATTATGTAGTTTGATAAATGCATTGCTAAAGATCTTCAGAAGGTGTATAAATAATAATAAAATACATCTTTTAATCAAACAGTCATATGTACTTCTACACCCAGTATAAAAAGACTAACCATTCACTTATATGTTGTAAATAGGAAGCCAGCTATATTTTTTCATAAGTTATCTTGCCACACGCTTTGCAAAGCACAATGTGAGACATCAGGATTTGTATTTTTAGAGTGAAGGAAACATGGAAAGCATGTATTCATAATCCCACTGTGGAGTTTTGGAGACAATGAATATGTGTTCTCTAAAGTACCTTCTATACATCTACAAGTTAATCATATTCATTTTTAATTTTATGACTTAAAATATGTGTGAATCATTTTTACAACAAGCTATAAATCTCAAAATGAAAAAAATTCAATAAGGTAGAAGACAAAATATGGTTTTATGGTAATGGGTAAGTAATGAAAATAAAATCCTCATTCAATGTATAATCCTGAATGATAAGAAATGCTTAGCTAAAATAGTAACTTAACTATGGTTTAAACAAAATTCATCAGTAATTTTTAACCTATAAAATAAAACAAGAAATGTTTAAAGATTAATAATGAAAGACAAAATGGTTTACATTTTGGAAGTTGTAGTGCAATGAACTCTGAACTTGCTGGCAGGCCTATAAAGATAGTAAATGTGATTTGTGCAGAAATGACGAATGTAGAAACAGGCCTGGGATTTTAAGGGCTTCTTGAGGAAACTATCACGGTAAAGGCATTATAGTATATGATTTTATACTGAATCAGCTGGCTCATACAAGAGATAGGGAAGCCTGGACTTCTCTTTTCTAGAAGAATGAACCCCAATTTCTCCATTGTGAAAACTACCTATAAAATCTAATAAAGAGAACAAGAAAATGATGCGTTAAGAACGATGATAATCAAAGGTGTTATGGTTTGGATGTGCTTAATACCCCATAGGCTGATGGATTGGCATCATGTCCTAAGTGAGGAAGAGTTAAGTGGTGGTGGAACTTTTCCAAAGTTATTCTGGTCACTGCCTTAGAAGGGATTAGCATAGTTATGGCAGGGTCCTGGTTAGTGTTCTCAGACAGGGTTTCTATAAAAACAAAAGTACCGACTTCTGAATTCTTTTCTGTACTTCAGAAGCACTAACTGACCACCCTTGCAGCACACATGTGATCTAATGAAGTTCACCCTGATGGAAGTCAGTCAAATTACCAGTAAACAGAGCTGTAACTAATGGAAATGGTCATTATAAGACAAACAAACCTCTATGTCCCTCAAGTACATACTTTACTATATTACTTGAATAAAGTCACTAAAAAGTGAATCATTAAATTCACCTAGTCTTTTAAAATGCAATTCATTTCATTAATATTACTTTGATTTAACTTGAATTTTTTCATTACTGCAGTTTTCCATTACTGCAGAATGTGGTTTCTAAATCGTAATCATACAGCAACAAAACTGGGAAAATTTCTTTAATTTAAAACATTATGAGATGAAGAGTGGTCTTCATTTTATAGACAAAAGAAGCTATTTCAATAACCAATCATAAGTTTATAGTGAATTGAGAAAATAATCTTTATAAAACATTTCATTAAAAGTTTTATATTTAAGAATAATTTGATACATGTTCTAGACCTCTAGACTCTTCAAAATTAATCATTAACCCAATTGTGATGCTATAAGTCTTTGTTTCCCTATGGAAACATTATCAAGTGAGAAATCACATGTTCTAGCCACAAATAATTTATGTGACTCTTACAGTTTCCCATTCAACATGTTTATTGCTGAATTCTGAAATGTATATGAATCATTTAAATAAATGAAAAAACACAGAAAAGAAAAGTGAAAGAAAATACATTGTAAAATGACATTTTTCAGTGTTTGTGCATATCAAATGAAAGCTGATAGAATGTAGTAGTTTCCATTACTTCTAAATGAAGGAGATTGGAAATACATTGCAAACATGAGATTTGAAATACACTGGAAATGCGACTTGAAAGATCTAAGGCATTGTTGCCACTTTGTCTAATCTGAGGTAACTACTATTTCAGAAAAATTTATTCATCCCACAACCACAAAATAAATTAAGTTGAAAAAAATGGGAGAGTAACTGGATTATCTATTTCATGACTTTGACATCTGAACATATGACAATATTTAATTACAAGATGAATAATGAAAAATACATTAAAACTGTTAAAATAGTCATTTTCATGAATAATACAAAATACTGTAGATAAAAACATAACCAAGGCATCATAAAATTGAATTAAAAATAATACTATTAATTATGAACACTATCAGTGCAACCATATCTTATATAATCTGCAAAAAACATAAGGCAGCACTACTGCTTGACAAAGATCCAGTAAAGCTGAGCTATGTGATGGCTACCATGCCTCTTTGGGCTTTGATTGCTACATGTTGGGGGACTTTTAATATATGTACAATTTGGGGATATTGGATTGATGGAAATTTCTTCAGAATTGTTTACGCCTTCTCCCAGGAGTGCTGCTTCTAGGCCTCGCCAGGAAAGTCCTGAGCATACTAATGCTCCTGCTTTTAGGGAGATACCTTTATCCACTTGCAGGTTGTGATGCATATAAAGAAGCCAGAGGTCTCTTTTGAAGCTATGAGATATCCTATTTTTATTTAAAAGGCTTTTTTTTTCATTTAACATATCAACCACAGTTTCCCCTCCTTCTTTTCCCACTCCACCCCAACTTCTCCCCACCAATCCCTCACCTCCTCTTCAGAAAGAGTAAGACTTCCCATGGGGAAGTCTGGCATATCAAGTTGAGGCAGGACCAAGACCCTCCACCCTGTATTCAGGCTGAGGAAGGTATCTCTCTTTAGGGAATGGGATATTCTTAAAACACCTGCCCCTGTGATGTGGGATTTCCCTCTGTATGCTGTGATTACCGTTAATGAATAAAGAAACTGCCTTGACATGTTGATAGGGCAGAACTTAGGTAGGCAGAGAAAACTAAACTGAACGCTGGGAGAAAGGAAGTGGAGTTACAGAGAGATGCCAATGTAGCCCCACCAGAGACAGACTTTAGCTGGTAAGCTACAGCCACATGGCCATACACAGAATAGAAATGGGTTAAATTAATATGTAAGAGTTAGTCAACAAGAAGCTAGAGTTAATGGGCCAAGCAGTGATTTAATTAATACAGATTCTGTGATTATTTTGGGGCTAAGCAGCCATGGAAAAAGAAGTGGTCTGCTGCTACACACCCGTGCTTACACAGGAACAAGATAATCAAAACAAAGTAAACTTAAAAGGTCAACAAGTTTTGGTGATCTAGAGGAATTGGCCAAAGATTGGATTCAAGCCTCTTCCCACTATACACTCAGGCGACTTTTGGCATATACAGTAACAAAGTTAGATTAGCTGAAGTTACCTCTGCCCTACACAGAGTTTTATATTGATGGACAGAGAATGGTACAGAAAGACAACAAAAGAATGAGGTGTCAGGACCTCTCTTTCTCTTAAAAAGTTTGCTCATAGAGAGCCTCTCTGGTGTCTTATGACCAAGGAAAAAAAGAATGCACCAGGATTAGATATGTAAACAAATTCAAAAAAGACATAAAATGTAAACATTGTTTAATACCAGAAATTGAATAATAAATGTAGCAACTTGGCCTAAGAATTTGTTTTGGGCACTCTGACCATTAAGAGTTATAATACACTGATCAGTACATGGGCAACTGCCTGGGCTGTCTTAGAGATTTTCTTTCTAGCCAGTGTCTTTAAAGCCACAAACTCTGGCAGAATATGGACGGGCTGTCATATGCCTCTAGATACTTAAAAATTGGGTTATAGGTTGATGAGTAAAAATGATTATAAAATATAACCCTGTTTATCAATAATAACTAGGGAATATGATTGTAAAGGGTAAGTCTGTTCTGTCGCGGTTCATCAATAACGACTAAACTTATGATGCCAGGTATACAAGAAAAAACATTAGACACATTTCCAAAACCAAAATAATATGATCTATGTTCTGAACAAGATGAATCTGTCCATGTTTACTGAACTCTGTAAAAATAAAGAAACACTCAGTGCTAGGTAATCAGGCTTCAAGATTCTCTCAACTATCATGCCTGGCTCATCCTTCCCTTATCAACTCCTTGTCTACTCTTTGGGACCTGGCAACCACCGGAGGTGGATCCTGACACATGATTTTAGTTGAAATGAAGTATTTGAGACACATACAATCCATATAATTGTTTATCTAATATTACACGTAATGGCTTATAATTCCTATACACCAACAATGTACCAATATGCTTGTCTCAGTGAATATTGTGGAAGAGTGGGAGCCAAGAATGTAAAAGATAGAGGATGAGGGTGCCTGCCATGATACAGTGCCTTCTGTAAATGATGGGGTGCTATACCCAGGAAATATCATTCTCTTATTGGTAGTTTTGGTATTCCTCTTTAAGAAAAAATTAGATAATTCTGTTTTCCATTACGAAAAGTAAAACTATATAAATTCTTTTGCCTACAAAAG
Source organism: Arvicola amphibius (assembly GCF_903992535.2). NCBI lineage: Eukaryota > Metazoa > Chordata > Mammalia > Rodentia > Cricetidae > Arvicola > Arvicola amphibius. The sequence continues at coordinate 97,084,645 of NC_052054.1, read as the reverse complement.
CTTTATGTTTTATATAAATGAATCCTTGAGCCCATCATGAAGTAAAGGAGATATCAGAGTAATTATAATCCTGGGACATACTTCATGCCTCATAGTAATTGCTAACTGCTCTGATTGCATAATGATTGCTTGATAGCTTTGTGCAATTCCTGATTTTTAATTTATAGAATGCCTGTTTTATAGATAAATTGCAGTATAAGATTTGATTAAAGTCACATTTACTTACTACTTTCTCTCCAAAGTATTGCCCACAATACACACACACACACACACACACACACACACACACGCACACGCACACGCACACACACACACACATACACACAATGTACATATAGCCCTGTTATGGTTTGAGTATGACCCATATCCCCATATGTTAAGAAGTTACTCCCATGCTGATGGTTCTATTTACAAAGATTCTGGGTACATTCATCATTGGGACCAGGAAGTGAAGAAGAACACTGAGGTCCTAGAGTTATTTTGCCCTGCCCCTGGTTCTTTCCTTCCTTTTCTTTGATTCCCATACATTATGATGTGATCAGTCTCCACTGCCTTGTTGAATCCATGACCAGCTTTATCAAAGGTCAACAATCAAGTTATCAAAGAAATATGGATTCAAACCTCTGAAAATTTGTCCAAAATAAATCTTTCCATTCTTATGTTTTATTTTTTTCCTGTCAGAGATTTTTTTAGGTCAGGTGATTGTAAAACTGATGAACACACACACACACACACACACACACAAATATCAGAAAAATAACTCATACATAAAATTCTTGGAGTTACTAATTTTAGAGTCAGTGGAGAAAAGTGCAGTTGTCATACTGTCCTGAAACTGTGAAGTTTATTTAAAAGGTTAAAATCTCAAGGACATGGTATTAGTGCTGGAATTTTGGGTGCGACATGATCTTTCTTGGCCCAGGTGTATGTTGTAGAATGTTAATTTAAGGTGTGTTACATATGTTTATGCTCTGGAACAAATGTTTAATTAACGATGTAAAGATGTGTTGCTTTTGTTTGTGCTGCATTTGTTTAACTCTGCGAAGTTGTGATTCCTTACCTGTCTAAAACACCTGATGATCTAATAAAGAGCTGAATAGGCAATAGGAATGTAGGAGAAAGGATAGGTGGGTCTGGCAGCCAGAGAGTATAAATAGAAGGAGAAATCAGAAGAAGGAACAAGAGAGAAGGAGAGAGAATGGTAGGGGCATCCACCCAGATGCACAGCCAGCCATGGAGTAAAAGTGAAAGCATAATATGCAGAAGAAAAGTGAAAATCCCACAGGAAAAAGGGAGATGGGTTACTTTTAAGTTAAGTAAAGCTGGCTAGCAATAAGCCAAGCTAAGGTCAGGCATTCATAAAAATAAACCTTTGTGTGTATATTTATTTGGAAGCAGGTGGCAGGTCACCAATAAAGCCAAAAGAGTAAAAACAACCAACTACGTTTGGCCTTTCAACATGGAGATAGAATGAAATAAAATATACCAACAACAACAACAGTGAACATGACCTAAAAGACCCAGCAGACTCACCCTTACCAAACACAGACTTGAAACAGTGACTCCGAGTTCTTTGTGTTTAGTTCTCTTGGCCACCATAAGAAGAGGCTGTTGTAGACCACATGTTCTGTGTGCGTTTTTACTCCTGGTCTACCTAGGAAGATGACTATGCATTGGTCATGTACTGCCTACATACTCAGGGTATAGAATTTCCCCTCTGTTCATCTCTAACTCTTTTTTGTTAGTTACTGATCTTCAATGTCTGATGACTGTTACTCACTTGGCTGACATGGCTATCTTCCGACCTTGCAGGTTTCACTAGTTTTGCCTATTATAATTAGCTCTTTTTCTTCACAAGCAAGAGATATAGCTACAGCCGTCTGTAGTTAAATAAACATACAAGATGATTTTACGTCTCTTTTTAGAATCAGGCAATGTCTTTCTTACAAGTTTTCTGTTAAAATCAGATGCATTATAAGCAACGATTTGTAAAAGATCAATAGTGGGCACACTATATTTTGGAGGATATGGAAGGATACCCCAGCGAAGCTAGTTGCCCTGCCAACACTGCCCTTGCCCCTCAGAACTTGTCTGTTTTTCATCAAGCCTACTTGGCTATGTCATAGCCACCTGTACACTCTGACTACATTTCTAGTATTCCGGTCTCACTGCTATATCCTGCATTTCCTTTTAACATCCATTACCACCATAAATATGTGTGAGCAACTTGTAGTAGTCACCATGGGCCTTCTAACTTATTACTTGAGAAACCTAGTTCTTGTCTCAATAACTAATTGAAAGTAAAGGCAAACAGCATCAACTTAAGAGATTTTCCAATAGTCCGTAATGATATCATGAAACAACTGTTATTATCACTCAAATATTATATGTATTTATAGTTTAAAACTGTTGAAAATATATAACACAGTCTAATCCTCATAGAATATGGTTTATGAAAGGATGGCTGAAGCCTCATCGAAAAGAGTAAACACAGAAAGAAACATGACAAGAAAACATAAAAGGATGTTGTCAGATGTTTGCGTCTTAAAATAGAGATGGGAGCTTTTATTTAACTGTCTAAAGATATTATGTAAACTAATCTCAAGTTCGAAATATAAAATTCATGGATGACAAAACACAATGACCTTCACATTGAACTGTCTTGCATGTTCCGTTTCACATTGATAGTTTTCAACTTAAAATGAAATCACAGTTCTAGAAATAAGTGTTTATTATAAACACTTATTATAAAAGTTTTATTATAAAAGCATAGAATATTTTTCTGCATATAATCAGTGCCTGTACTGTTCTTCTCAAGAGGAAGCAAAGATCAGCACTTACATTTTAGATGTCTTCTTTTGTTCTTACCAACCTTGTTGCCTGCCAGAGTCCTCATACTTGTTCCTCCATGCCCCAGTTCTTTCTATTTAAACGTTGACTAGGCTTGCTAGCTGCATGTTCTACCAGGTCTGTGTCCAAATGTCATGTTATTGTAGAAATATTCTCTGAGTCCTCTAAAACCACGGCCTTCTTAGTCACTATTAGTCACCTTATTTCTCCTTGTAGTAAGGGAGTGTATTATGTCTTTACCTGTTGTTTCTCCAAGGACAGCTAGCGTCAAGAGAGCTGGAAATAAAATGAACCAGTATTCAAAATGGATCCCAAATCTAATCACTGAACTATTAACTTCAACTAAAACTCTTCATTTTCATTTCTTTGAGTATCATGTCAATAATTGTTCAGGTATGGGCACCATGTTTTATTATTCCTGGTTGTATGAAATATAAAGGGTCCAGTAATTCTTTATGTGGACTTTTATGTTTGTTTTTTTTTTTTTTTTTTGGAAATAGTGTTCTGAATCTTGAAACTGTCAGATGCCCTTTGAGATTTTTAATGAGATTATGAGCAATGGAGGGGAGAGTGCTACTAGCTGAACCAGTGCTTAGGAGTCTGGCTACAGAGACTGAGGCTGAGGTTTCTTCTCTTAGCCTCGGAGGGGAGCTGAATTCAATCCACCAACAACCGTTTTAGGGCTTTATCTACACTTTCTCTTGTCCTCGTGTTATAAAATTCAAGCAGTCAGGGTTATACTTAGATTAGATTAATGACAAAATTTAATAAAGATTCATATGCTAACATTCATTAGAAACTCGAAAACCTCAATGAAGGGAAATAATGATAAAGCAAGGTTGGGGAAGGAGCAAGGGTGAGGAGAGAGGAGATTGGTGTTTAGATATGATTAGTGCTTCTGTGTACACGGTGCGTGTGCATCACTGTGACACTGAGTGCTGTAAATATGTGGGATTAATTTTTGTTCATAACAAGTAATTAAACCTAGAGATAGAAGCTCGTAAACTTACAAGTGAGCAGAAAATCACACACAAGTGTTCATACACACAAATACTGATTTGGAAAAATTGTTTACATTCTCTATCACAATATCACAATATATATGTATATAGCTTAAAAATGAAAACATTTATGACACACAGTTAAGGCTACAAAAAATGTTAGAATATAAAATTTAGATAAACACTATTTCTGGCTAGACTTGCTTCTAGACTACCGCTTTGCCTTCTTTTGCTAAATTTAAAATTGAACCCAGAATATTGAATTTGCATACTTTGTAACAGTTTAAAATGGACCCCAATAAAATGGAAAATTAAAACAATGTTTAAAATAATTCACTATCTTAATTTTACCTCCTCCTTTCAGATTCTATTTACTGACTCTACCCTGTGTTGCCAGTGTAATAGACATTTTGTTCAGTTCCAATTAGTCTGATGATAGAATTAAAATCTGGTTAGTCCTGCTTTCCCTGAATTAAGATAGGAAGGAATAATGGACTCTATTCACAACCACTGGCCCTGATGAAAGTAGATCCACGGCCATGTGAGCTCGGTCTTACCTGGCTGCTTTGTCACAGTTCTGCTCGAGTGCAAATTGGCTCTGCCATGTGTTTCTGCGAATCCAGCTTGTCTCGCTTGGTGGTTTCATGAATAAGAATCTGATTCTCTCTTTCTTTGCTTTATTGAAAAATTCTGCAATGCCTTTGGATTTGCCAGCAGGGTAAGCACATTAAAATTGTATTGAAAACAAAGGTTTGCAGAAATTTGAAAGCTTTAATAAGTAAATGGTAAATTTTCCCTTAAATTATTCATATCGACTTTGGAAAACAGTAAGTGTATCTAATTGGAGAAATTAATGAATATTTATGTGGACAATAAGGTTTATGGGTTTTTCTACATTGAAATGTGTGTGGGGGGGAAATTGGTGTAATTATGGTATGTGTATCAAGATAGGAATCCAAATTGAGATGGGCAAAACCCATTAACCTCTGCTGTGATTATTTTAACCATCTTAATGCATGAGGTATTGTGTTTTCCTATTATTTGAGAGCAATGTGATGGACATTGGTCACATGACAACGTGGGAGTGTTTTCTCAACTTTCTAATACTGTCCCCAATAACAACCCCAGTTCAGTTTGAAGATACTTCAGAGTTTTAGTTTTTTGATGTGGCCATGTTGTAATTTTAAGGACACAGATGTATGCATCGTGATGGGTTATAGTCAAATGTTTATTTTTTAAGAGTCCTGGCTTATATGTCTTTTTCACCTATCTGCCATATAACTCTTGCAATTGTATTTCATTCCTGGTTTCTCTCCAACACTATCTGAATTGATCAACCAAGAGAAACTTGCAGGAATCAGTTTGGAAAAAGTTTATCTCACAATGCCATTAGAATTATTTGATATTTGACACATGTAATTCCCAGTAGAAATTGAAATTTCAACTGGTCATGCAGCCTGGGTTACTCTGAAATCCAGAGTCCTTTAGCATGAGATGGAATGTTAAAAAATAGGGAGAAGAAAGAAAATGAGCTGTGGCAGAAAGAATACTGAAAATGGTGCCATTAGGTCTCATGCTTCAGCCACCTCCAGGAAAATGGGTGCTCACACACGCTGACCACTCATTTTATGTGAGGACTGGTTACAGACAGCCAACCAAGAAAGCTGATTGGCACACCTCTGAACAACCCAAAGAGAAACTGAACAACAGTGGCCTATAACGCTGGATCTAGAGGTACTAGAAAGCAAAAGTCTATAACCCTCCAAAATCCATATTTATCTCCAGGCTCACCAGCATGATGGGCTGTACCCTTTTACAGTGAGTCAAAATAAACCCTCCCTTCTTAAAGCTGCTTCTGTACGGCATCTCATCACAGCATTAAGAAAAGTAACAAATATGAAATCCAGCTATTCGGCCTCATTTGTTATTCTTTACCAAAGACTAGTGATAGCAGAGAGTTGAAACACAATAGTGAGTGTCCTATGGCCAGCACAGCATACACAGAACATAGCAAAGTGAAAAGATAGATTTTGACTCATGGTTTTAGAAGGCCCCAGTATGGGAAGCTGTTTTTGTTTTTGTTTTTCCAAATTTTACATTTTGACAACATCTCAAATTTTTTTTAAAAAAAAAAATGTTTTACCTTTTTCTGAACATCTTTTGCTTTTACTTTTTTTAAACATGTTTCACCCCAGTTGTGTTATCACAATGAGTGGTAGTGAGTGTTTTGTCTATATTTTAAAATGTTAAGTATGTATATTGTGTTATGTAAAATGTATATCATCATTCCTGAAGATGTTTATTGATTAGCTTGTGGTGGAAGTTTCTAAATTAATAATTGTTTACTGAGGTAGGGCAGTTGAAAAACTAAAGAAAGAATATTTTTATCCTATTAGACACATGTGAAAATCTTCTTCTCATGTCAGTGATGTAATTGCTGGAGGACCAGGCTCATTCTTTTTTCCAATAAGGAACAACACAGTAGTACGATGGCTGAAATAAGGTAAAAGCATTGGAAGGTTCCACTCATTATTGTTTGATTTCCTTTTCTATGACTTAGCATATTTATGGTCAACCTTTTTAGTGAAACTAAGGAATAAAATCTTTAACTCTGCTCCAAGCTTTTACAAATGTTGAGAATGTTTATAGAATTATGCTTGTGTCCCTGTCATATGGCATATGCAGAAGTAACAATATTTGGCTAATTATGATTATTACTTAATATCTACTGTTCATGTGTATACATCAGCAGTGATACCATCTTTCTAAAACTTTTATTCTACAATTTCAGTAGATTGTTGGTTGAAGCAAATTATAGCAAATCTGTGTTACACAGTGGGAATTTATATCTAATCTTTAGCTCAAAAGTATGCCTTTTATAAAATTAAAAAAATGAAGACAACTTAAAACAATGTTAAAATAATGAGGATAATTCAACCTGAAATAAAAGCTAGAAAATGTTCATAAATATAATTATGGGTTAGAGAGATAGCTCAGCAGCTAAGAGCACTGTTGTTCTCTCAGAGAATTCTTTGATTCCTAGAATACACGTAGCGGCTGACTCCAGTTTCAGGAGATCTATTTGGCCTCCTTTTGTGATTTCCTCCGGCAGCAGGGTTTCACCTTGTGCCCAGACATGTATGCATGCAGAACACTTATATACAAAACAATAAAATCAAATATATGCATGATAGCAATGTCTTTTCTTTTTTTAATTTATTTGATTTTTTTTTTTTGAAAAAGAGTTTCTCTATATGCTTGGAGCCTGTTCTGACCTAGCTCTTGTAGACCAGCCTGGCCACAAGCTCATAAATATCCACCTGCCTCTGCCTTCCGAGTCCTGGGTTTAAAGGCCTGTGCCACCATCATCTGGCTTCTGCTTTTTAATTTTAATGGAATACTTTGTGACTATTGGAAAACATTGAAAAACTAAATGTAAACGCGAAGAAAAAAGTGGTACTATAGTGGCAAATATTCATGAAACATAAATATGGGCTTTGGAAATATGTGATGGCCATGTGATTGTTTTGCAAAAATGTAGAACAATAAAATGATAGTTTTAAAAAAAACTATTATTAGTGATCATTCAAAATTCTAAAAACTGGGAAGAAATACAAATATTAAGATAATAAAAAATACATGAATTTTGATGCCTGTAGAATTTAAAAGCCATCAGAAATGTGTTGCCTCTTATTTAAGGATATTGTAGTGGTTTGGATGAGAGTGGCATACTTAGTCCCCAGCTGATGTACTGTTATAGAAGTACTAGGAAGTTTAGGCCTTGTTGCTGGAGGTATGTCACTTGGGGACAACTGGGTTTGATAGTTCAAAAGCCCATTCCAGGCCTTATCTCCCCACCTCTGTCTCTGCCTGCAGCTTAGGATGTAAAGCTCTGAGCTATTGCACCTTTCTACCAGCCACCTTGCTCCCCACCATGATGATAACCCTCTAAAACTATAAGCCACTCCCCAATTAGATGCTTTTTTTTCTATAACCATTGTCCCGATCATGGTGTTTGGGTCTTTACAGCAACAATAAAGCACTAACAAAAGCATGGGTTATCTACCTTTAAAATATTTTATAGGAATCTATGTATATAGAAGAACTGGAATCTTTTTAATAATATGGTTTTAGGTAAGAAAGATGAGGTACTTGGAATACCAATATAAATTTATCACTCAGATAACAGGAGATTTTTGCACAAGCTATCTTATTTGAATAAATTATAAGAGGTTCAAGATACAGACGTAAAGAAAGATTGTGAGTAAACTGAATTTATTTGTGATTACATAAAGGAAGTAAAATTAAATAATGAAATAAATGGAGAAATGAAGATTTTTATTTGCTAAATTCAATGAGCAATTAAAATGGGATTTTAAGATGGATACGAAAGCAAAATTAATCACGTTGCATTGTTACTAAATGATGACTGGGATTGAACAATGAAGATTGTTAAGGCACTGGTAACAACAATGCATCATTTGTATTTAAATGCATGCTTCCTTGCTGTCAGTCCGTGGTGCTTACACCCACAGCCAAGAAAGTGAGAAATCTCACTGATTACTCTTATAGAGAGGACTAAATAGGAGCAGGAAAGAATTTAACTTGGAGACGAAAATTCAAAACAAAACAAAACAAAACAAAAAACCCACAGTTCTTGCAGAGCCACGTTAAGAGAGCAAAAATAGTGGCACTAAAACTTTTGTTGTTGTTGATATTTTGGAGAGCAGGAGAGATGTTTCAGGGATAAGAGTATTTGCTACAGTTGCAGAGGGCTGAAGCTTCATTCCCTGGACCTTTGTAAGATGGCCATAGTCACCATCAGCCCCTTGAGATTCGATGCACTCACCTGGTCTTTAGGGAAACTATGCACATGTTCACATACACATACACAGACATGAATATAGACACACAAGTCAAAGATAAAGAGAAAGTAAAAATCCATATAGTTTAATGAACATAATTCTGTATGAGTCATTTTAGGAAAGTCTTAATAAAAGACCTAAGAATTAATTTATAATTATGAAGATGATGATGATGATGGTGGTGGTGGTGGTGGTAGTAGTGATGTGTGCATGCCTGAGTGTGATGTATGTTCATGTTTGGGTGTGCATGTGCATGTCCCAGAGGACAACTCTGGGGATCTGCTTCTTCCTGTCCACCTTGTTGAGGGGGGGTCTCTCTTGTTTCTTGTGTCTGTGCTATGTGTAACACATATTTTACATTGTGTATGCCAGTCTAACTAGGTTTGATCCTATTTCTTCTCCCATTTGGTAGCAGATGTGCTGGAGTTATATAAGGGCACATCTGCATTTGTTTTTCTTACTAAAATTTGGGTGTGGAACTCTAATCTTTAGGCTAATAAGAAAATTTATTCACTGAGCCATCTCACTAGTCCCTACTTTTAGTCTTGAAGTGTAATAGAGACAGTGTTATGAGATATTGATGTCTCATTTAGCATCAATCTCTATTACACAGTTTCAGTAAATGGAATATCTGTTCAATCTATAGTAAAACAGTTAAACCCCTATAAAATCTTTATTGCCTTCTGAAATAATAATAACAATTAATTGAAAAACCTCCATTTAATCACTACCATGTGTTTCCAAGAATAAAGCTGTACGTCTATTATCTATGCTCACATCCCCACTGCCCTTCAGCAACCCATACATATAAGCTGGAATAAATTTGATTATTTTTCTGTATTGGCTACTACTATTTATTGTTAGCATCGATGTACCACCACAGGTTATTTTATTTATTTATACAAGTACAGTTATAGCTTCACAATAGCTTCATTCTTTACCTAATAAGTCATTTTGAAATATAGCAGTTGTGATAATCGATTTTTATCATTTTTTGTATGAATGATTGACATAGAAAAATGAATATGTGTGATTGTGCTGGAGAGTTTTATGTTAACTCAACACAAGCTAGAGTTGTTTGAAAGGAGGGAACCTCAATTAAGGGGAGACCTTCAATAGATCCAGTCGTAGGATATTATCTTAATTAGTTACTGATGGGGGAGGGCCCATCCCACTTTGTGTGGTGTACTCCCTGGGCTGGTGGTCTGTTGTAGTGATGAGGCAAGCAGGCTTGCTTTTCGTCCCACCTGGTTCCTACACGGCTAGCTTCACACCCAAAATAACAACACACAAACTGTATTCATTTAAACACTGCTTGGCCCATTAGCTCTAGCCTCTTATTGGCTAACTCTCACATCTTGAATAACCCATTTCTATTAATGTGTGTAGCACCACAAGGTGGTGAGTTACCGGGAAGATTCTAACCTGCATCCATCTCGGAGATGAGAGCTATGGCGTCTGCCTCACTGCCTTCTTCCTCCCAGCATTCTGTTCTGTCTACTCCACCCACCTATCAGGCCAAGCAGTTTTCTTTATTAATTAACCAATGAAATCAACACAAAACAGAAGACCCACCTACATCAGTCTGTGATTCTATAAGATAACAGGTTGAGCAAGCCAGGAGAAGCAAGTCAGTATGAATACCCCCCATGGTCTCTGCATCGGGCAACCTCCAGGTTCCAGCCTTGTTTAAATTCTTGTCCTGACTTTTTTTTTTTTAATTTTTATGCATTTTTTATTTTGATATTTATTGAGCTCTACATTTTTCTCTGCTTCCCTTCTTGCCTCTCCCCTCCACCCTTAAGACCTCCCCCAAGGTCCCCATGCTGCCAATTTACTCAGGAAATCTTGTCTTTTTCTACTTTCTACTGCCCATGTAGATTATATCTATATAGGTCTCTCTTAGTGTCCACATTGTTGTCTAAATTCTCTGGGATTGTGTTTTGTAGGCTGGCTTTCTTTGCTATATAATTAAAAACCACCTATGATTGAGTATATGTGATAATTGTCTTTCTGTGTCTGGGTTACCTTTCCTGTAAAATTCAGGAAAAAAAAATCCTGTCATTTATTTTCCTTCTGTGTAGTACTACATTGTGGAAATCTACCGCATTTTCCTTATCTATTCTTAGGTCGAGGAGCATTTAGGTTGTTTCCAGGTTCTGGCTATGACAAACAAAGCTGCTATGAACATAATTGAACACATGTCCTTGTGGCATGGTTGAACATCCTTTGGATATATACCCAAAAGTGGTATTACTGGGTTTTGAGGAAGGTTGTTTTCTAATTTTCTGAGAAATCGCCACACTGACATCCAAAGGGGTTGTACAAGCTTTTATTACCATCAGCAATGCAGGAGTGTTTCCTTTTCCCCACATTTTCTGCAGCATAAGTTGTCATCAGTGTTTTTTATTTTGTCCATTCTTACAGGTATAAAATGGAATCTCAGAATTGTTTTGATTTGCATTTCTCTGATGACTAAGGACATTGAACATTTCCTTAAGTGTCTTTCAGCCATTTTAGATTCCTCTGTTGAGAGTTATCTGTTTAGGTCTGTACTCCATTTTTTATTAGATTATGTGATCTTTTGGTGTTTAATTTTTTGAGTTCTTTGTATATTTTGGAGTTCAAACCTCTGTCTGATGTGGGGTTAGTGAAGATTTTTTCCCATTCTATAGGCTGTTCTTTTGACTTGTTGATCATGTTCTTTGCTTTACAGAAGCTTTTCAGTTTCAGGAGGTCCCATTTATTAATTGTTTCTCTTCGTGTCTGTGCTGCTAGGGTTATATTTAGGAAGTAGTTCCATGTGCCAATGTGTTCAACTGTTCTTCCCACTCTCTCTACTATGCGGTTCAGTGTGGCTGGCTTTATGTTGAGGTCCTAATCCATTTGGACCTGAGTTTTGTGCATGGTGATAGATATGGGTCTATTTTCATTCTTCTACATGTTGATATCCAGTTATGTCAGCACTACTTGTTAAATATGCTTTCTTTTTTCCATTTGATATTTTTTGCTTCTTTATGAAAGATCAGGTTTTCGAACATGTGTGAATTGATATCTGGGTTTTCTGTTCAGATACATTGGTCCTCCTGTCTCCTCTTATGCCAATACCAAACTGTTTTTAGTACTGTAGCTCTGTAGTAGAGTTTGAAGTCAGGGATTGTGATACCTCCAGATATTCTTTTATTGTACATGATTGTTTTGGCTATCTTGGCTTTTTTGTTTTTTCATATGAAGTTGAGTATAATTCTTTCAAGGTCTTTGAAGAATTTTGGTGGGATTTTGATAGGCATCCTGTCCTGACTTCTTTGGATGATGAATAGTGATTTAGAAATGTAAACAGAATAAACCCTTTTCTTACCAATTTGCTTTGTGGACATGATGTTTCATAAAAAACAATAGTAAACCAAACTAAATCAGTCTTCAATGTGAGGCTCCTTACTCATTTAAAATATATGTATTGTTGTTTTTCTTGCGTTTGAGATTAAATATTTTGATTTGAATCTCATAATTCACATTTTAAAGAAAAATAATAATGAATTGTTTGTGAAATGCTAGTATGAGTATCCAAGAATCTCTTAAACTGTTTCTTCAAGAGATGCATTGTAAATATCTAATCACACTGAAAACACAGAAGTATTTTTGTGTTAGCATTTTGGTCAAATTTGTGGCCTTTGTGTTTTTTTAATAATTTTTTTATTTATTTACATGCCGAACTCAGTTTCTTCTCCCTGCTATTCTCTCAGTCTCCCACCCCCTACTTCTCATCTACCCTCCTTCCCCTCTACCCATCCCTCTGTATAGTCTCCATTTAGAAAGGGGCATGCCTCCCATGGGCTTAAACAAAGCATGGCACATCAAGTTGAGAGGGGACCAGCTCCTCCTCTTGCATCAAGCCTGAGCAAGGTAATCCAGCATGTCGAACAGGTTACCAAAAGCCAGCTAAGTGCCAGGGACAGGTCCTGATCTCACTGCTAAGGAGCCTTACAAAGAGCTCCACCTACACAACTGTCACACACATGCAGAGGGCCTAGGTTGGTCCCATGGAGGTTCTCCAACTGTTGGCCCAGAATCCATGAGCTCCCACATGTTCCGGTCAGCTGCCTCTGTGGATTTCCTCACCATGTTTCCCCTGGCTGGTATAATCCCTCCTCCCTTTCTTCAGCAAAACATTCACCTAGAGCACAGTCCAGTGCTTGGCTATGGATCTCTGCATCTACTTCCATCAGTTATCAGATAAAAGTATCTCTGAGAACAATTAGGGTAGTTACCAATCTGATTACAGTAAAAGGCCAGTTCAGGCATCCTCTCCACTATTGCTAGGAGTCTTAGTTGGGGGTCATCCTTATGGATTCCTGGGGAATTTCCTCACTCCAGTCTTTCCCTAGCCCCAAAATGCCCTCCTATCAAGACATCTCTTTCCTTACTCTCTCCCCTCTATTCTTCCCCTAACCCACCTCCCACACCAAGCCCACCCAACTGGCTCTCTCAAGTTTCCATTACTCCATCACCCTCCCTCACCCCCAGTTTACCCAGGAGATCTGGCCGTTGTGTTCTAAAGAGAGTTTGAACATATTGACAGAAATCTTCCAGGTACAAGAGAATTTGACATAAGCTAGGAGGAGGCAGAAGGTTAATATGGCACTAACTTGATGTAGGATAGAATAAGGGGAAATTAAACTGGTTACACCATGAACACATGTAACATCAGTAGCTTTTACATCTTTTCTGTGGTTTTGTTTACAATAGATTTTAGCTGGAAAAAATATACTAGAAAGACATCTGGAGAAGAAATCTGAAAAGATCTCTCCAGATGGGTGAAGGATGTCAAGATAACAATGTACCATGTAAATTCTCATCAGAAGGTAACTTCAGCAGATGAGCAGTTGGATAATCAAGTAGTTAGGATGGCCTGTTCCGTGTACAGTCAGCCTATTTCCCCAGCCATCCCTATTATTTCCCAAGGGGACCATGTGCAAAGTGGCCATGGTGGCAGAGATGGGAGTTATGCATGGGTTTAACACATGGACTTCCACCCACCAAGGCTTACCTGGCTACAACTGCTGCTGAGAGTCAAATCTGCCAACAGCATTCAACAACACTGAGCCCCACATATGGCACCATTCCCTTGGGTAGCCAGCCAGCTGGTGGCCGGTTGACAAAATTGGACCACTTTCTCCATGGAAATGTTTTGACTGGAAATATTACTTACACTGAATATAGATTTGCCTTTACTGAACATAATGAATTCTGCCAATATTCCCATCTGCAAAGTTAAGAATATCTTATTCACTCTGAACATATTACATAGTATTGCTTCTGATCAAGTGACTCACTTCACAGCCAGAGAAATGCAACAGTGGGCCCATCATTATGAAATCCACTGGCCTTTTGTTTACCATCCTGAAGAAGTTGGTCTTCTAAAAGGATGGAATGGCATTTTAAAGACAGCTATGGTGCCAATAAGATGTCAACAGCTTAGAGGGCTAGGTTAGGGTTCTCTGGAAGACAGTATATGCTTTGAATTAGAACCCAATATTTTGTATGGTTTCTAGCATAGACAGATTCCATAGGTCCAGGTATCAAGCAAGGGAGAAGGGGATAGTTCAACGGGATAGTTCAACTGATTCTCTCCCTCTAACGGACACTAGTAAAATTTTTGCTTCCTGTTATTTTGACCTTAAGTTCTACTGGCTTAGAAGTTTTAGTTCCTGGAAGGGGAGTTACAATAATATTCCAGTGAACTGGAAAATCAGACTCCCTCCTGGTCACTTTGGTTTTTGATGCCCTTAAGAGAACAATCTAAGAAAGGCATAACAGTCTTAGAAGGGATGACTGATCTAAATTACCAAGGAGAAATTGGATTGTTTCTCCATAGCAGAAATGAGAAAGTACCAAGATGTGTACTTAGAGGCCCAAACAGCTTTATTCTTTAACCAATAAAAGTAAGACATATACAGAAGGGCTTCACACATATTTCCCCTTTTCTGTCCAAAGAAAAGGAAGGTTTTTAACTTTAACGTAGTGAAATTACATATACAAACAGGTTTCAAGCAATAATTACTTTTACAATATTTATATCTGCTTTATCTTTTATCATAACTAAGGAAAACTATAATTATAACTATCTATTTTTTGAGTGTCAAAGACCCCAGAAGGATATAATATTACTTAAGTTAATAGGAAGTGCATTGTAGGCAACATCCAAACCTCTAGAATTGACAGAGACATCTTGCTGCCTTGACAGTCACCCAAAGTTCTTCTATAACATTCAGGCATCCATTTTCAGCCCACAGGCCAACAGTATATGGCAGACTTTTCCATGAAGTAGGAAATTTCAAAGACAGTTCTACCTATATTGTCAGGTTGTCAGTAAATTTTTTTGTGTCCTACAGAATGTGTGGCAGACTCTTTCATGAAGCAGGAACCCTGAAAGACTGCCTCATCTTTTTTAGACAACTTCAGTCATCGTTTTTCTGGACCTGCATGTCCAGCTCATTCAGCATACCATCAAGTAGTCCAGGCAAGAGAAGTTTTCATCCCAAACAGCTAACTAACTCCATAAGGAGCCTCTTCAATGCCCATCATCCTTTTGAAGTACATTGGTGCTGCCAAGAGCAGATATGTCTCATTGTCATGAAAAGTTCTGAATTCTTACAACATTTAAATGTCATATTCTGTAAGTCTATGAAAGGTTTGAAGAATACCTATCCATCTGAAATATATCAGTGTACATTTAGAAAACCTAACTAACACAAGTACAAGCTTGAATATTATAGATGACTATCTATTAACCTGTATTTCTTAAGTATAGATTACATTTTTAAATGAGCTGCACAAACACAATACCTTAATAAAGAGCAGAAATATATATACCAAGATCCATACCAATGGAAAATATTAATCTCTATAGCACACCCCTTTAAATGTAAACAAACATTTATAAATAATCATTTAGGGAATGTGGGCATTGTTCTCTAGACTACTTCCTGCTGATTGGGAGTGCTGTCTATCAGGTCTATCATGGGGTATCTTGTATGGTAGGTCTATTTCAGCCAGGAGTCCTGAAGCTGTCATGAATGTTGGACCATATGGGCCATATTCGGAGGGTCTTGTTTGATCAAACCATAATAGCTTGTAAGGGATACAAAGCTTTCTATCTGTGGAAAAAAAGCAGGACCTCTTTTCCAAAGCAACATATCCTTAGACCCAAATTTTAAAGTCAACATACTTTTCAAATACATATGTTGGTTTAGCTTAGGAGTTCGTATAATGAAATGTCTCTCTGTTTAAAGAAAGTTATGCCATCTTCCCTGTAGGTATGGAGTCTGAATCCACGTTGGGCACCAGATGAAGAAGGACACTTAAAAGAAAACCCACACTAGTTCAGAATTGAATATTATAGAGGGTTATTTATTTAGAGGTAAACTCACAGATCACAATGCTCTGCTCAAACAGGGAACAGCAACCAAAATGCCACAGCCAGAAGAGAGAATGCATGCTTTGCATCAGCATATATAGTATATGAGGTCCCACTCAAGTAACTTAAAGGATACTGGCTGTTGGAATTCTTACAGCCTTTGTACGTAGCTCCTTCAGAGTCAAAAAATTCAAAAAAAACATAATAATAAACATAATCTAGACTTTCTGTGTATTTTTCATCTTTACATGGCTTACCTTTCTTTACTCCTTTAATCCATGACTGTCTGTACTCTTTTATATAACTTTTACTGTTTCTTTAAAGACTGTTTCATTTTTTAAACCTATTTATTTTTATGTCTATACTCTTTTTCTTATCTCTCCCAAACCTATGTACATTTTAAAACACTGTGTGACCTGTTCAGAGTTTATTTCTATCTTTATCTGTCTTTATTGCATATCTGTAATCATTTTCTGACCAAAAGTGCTTTTCAAATGGTAAGCAGCTTGGTGGCAAGGGCCCTGGATGCTGGCTCTGCCTTTCTCAGCCTCTCAATATGGAGGAGCTATGTTTACCAGCTCTGGGACTGATGGGTGGAAAGCAACATCATCACCTCATCTCTCATAAGTGGTTGGCCCATGCTGCCACCAAGTAACTTGTAGTATGGTGCCTACCAACCCCATTAAGGTGCTTGGCTTCTTGAAAGAGCCAGAGCTGTTCCTGCAATTAGCACAAACTAGGAAGCCTATTAAAGGAGCCACAAAGTTTTTGTTGCTACTGCTGATTCAGGAAGCCTTTTAAAAACAAACAAACAAACAAACAAAATGAATCATGCTTCTTCTTGCTTCTAGCAAACAGAGCCTACCCCAAGAAAATGGAGCTAACATGAAGCCATGCTTAACTCCATTGTGTGTATGTGTGTATGTGTTGTGTGTGTGTGTGTATGTCTAAAATTCCTTTCCAAGCTCCCTCAGGTTTTATGTAGATGTAGTTGGTCCACACTGCCATTCCATTTTGTAGATGGAGGCTGCTCATTCATTCCTGGCCACCCAGATCTGAAACAATCAGACAGAAACTATGTTAATTAAAACACTGCATCAGCCTATTAGCTCAGGATTTTTATTAATTAATTCTTACATCTTAAATTGACCCATTTAAATTATTTTATATTTTACCACAAGGCTTGTGGTTTACTGGTAAGGTTTCTGGGTCTCTGTCTCCTTCAGCAGCAACATGGCGCTTTCCTGACTCTACCTTTTTTCTTCCTCTATCTGCTCAGAATTTCCACCTTACTCTATTCTGCCCTTTCATAGGCCAAAACAGCTTTATTAATTAACCAACAAAAGCAACACATATACAGAAAAACTTCCCCACACCAGGGTAAGGTGAAACAAATGCAACACATGTTTATATAATTAAAGAAATTCAGCACAGACAAATGTAGCACATCGTACATCATAAACAAAGGCAGCATAAACAAATGTAACACATATTTGCCGAGTTAAAATAATAAGACACACATAGAGAATGTAGTGGTATTTCATTTGTATTTTAATAAAAAAAAGATTGCCTGAAGTTCAGGGAGTAAACCAGTCATACTGATCAGCCTTACAGACCAGGCAGTGGTGGTACACACCTTTAATTAAAGTAGTCATACTAGTTTACCATAGAAACCAGGTGGTAGTGGTGCATGCCATTAATTCCCGCACTAGAGAAGAATATAAAATAGGAGGAGACAGATTTCAGACACAGTCTTATTCTGAGATTCCTGGAGGCAGGATTGCCATTTGGGACTGAGGTAGAAGTAAGAGCCAGTGGCTGACTGTTTTGCTTTTCTGACTTGGATTCTTATTTATTGTCACACACACACACACACACACACACACACACACACACACACACACACGATTTAAAAGAACAGAGACCTTTAATTTGATAAAGAGCAAAGATGGGTGTATGGGAGATTTGAGAGGGAGAATTGGAAGAGGAAGATGGAGGGAGAAATAATATAACTATATTATAATCTCAAGAAATATGGGAAAAAAATTGGAAAGAGATGTGCCATTATCACAATGCCATCTCTGTCTCCTCCATTAAAATCAAGACGGAGCTCCCAGCTTTCTCTACTGCCAGAGTGTTGTTCTGCTACTATGCACTCTAAGCCTCTCAAACTTTAAACTCAATTAAGTGCTTCTTGTTTTATATATTACCCTGGTCATTCTGTTTGTTTGCTTTTTGTTTTATTTTGTTTGTTTTTTTTTTTTTCCTTTTGGGTTGTGAACGTAGCCACTCCAGCCAACAGTTGTGTTTTTTTGTCACAGAAATAAAATTAAAAAAAAAAAAACCAAGACAGAAGCTGGTTCAGTGAGCAATATTAACTCAAAATAAGTGACTTTCTTTCTTTCTTTCTTTCTTTCTTTCTTTCTTTCTTTCTTTCTTTCTTTTTTCCTTCTTCCTTCCTTCCTTCCTTTCACCCTCCCTCTCTGTAAACAAATTCTCTTGTATCTCCAAATAAGGAATTTCCTAACACTATTTGTTTATAGTTTGTAATGGCTAGCATTGTCAACTTAATGAGATTCAGTCTTATTAACCCAATAACCAGGTAAGCTTATGAAAGGATAATAATATTAGGGTAGGTGTTCCTCTGAGTGATTCTATCTCTCGCCTTTAATGCAGTGGGAAGGCACATGCAAATAGGAGACAGTACTGTTCCCTGGACCTGGATTCTGACCTGTCTAAAATTGATAAAGTTAGTTGAGGGCAATCATTCATATCTCCCTACATCCAGATTGTGGACACAATGGACTTCTTTGCCCCGATGAGTGTAAATCTAAACTTTGAGCCAAAATAAACTAATTCTGTCTTCAACTGCTTTGGTCAGCATTTAAAATATTTATTTAGTTTTTAACAAAACAACAGAAATAATAGCTAATGTATAGTCTCCCCCCACCTGCATGCTCTATCAAATTCTGTGATGGAATCGACATTATATTTTAAGTAAAATAGTATTGACATTGTGATCCATGGTTTTCTACTAAGGGCATGCATCTATTGCATAACCGTAGAAATTATGTAATTATAAAGGCACTTCAAATTAATAAAATACTTTTAAAAATTGTGTCAAAGGTATTTAAGTCCTTGATTCAACTTTTCCTCATCTCTGAATATATCAAAAAATGTTATAGTCTTTCTCAATTTTAAAAATTATCCACTATCTTCAAGAGTTTTTGCAAAACAGCAGAGCCAAAAGATGTAAGTGGTATTTAAACTTGAATATCTGTGTTAGCAAATGTGAAAAAGAAAGGCTACTTTGCCCGCCTAAAATTGTGACACTGTGCTTTTACTTTGCAACATCAATAGTAGTTTATGCTCCCATAGATGAAATCTTTAGAGCAAAAAAGACAGGAAATTTACTCAAATTAGAATATTTATCAGAAGCAAATTGCATTTCCTTATTTCTTCACTGGGTTAAATGTTAATGAAATGCTCCCTTTCAAATTATATCCACAAGGCAAACATTAGATAAGACAATGCTATCAAGGATAAAAATGGTTGAATTGCTGGTTTTACACTTAATAATCTGGAACAGAGATGTAGGTCAATGGGAAAAGTGGGTATTTAAGATGTTTCTGTGGCTTAGATAAAATGATGGTTGACTCAAAAAAAAATAATCAATGCTATGCACATGTGGGGGGGTGAGTGATTTCTTTTCTTTTCATCCTAAATGCCAGTTAAACTGTAAATGGTGACATTTTGAATAAAGGGAAGTAAAGATGAAAATTCATACAGGATAAAAGTGCTTATCAAACTTTGCCTTTCAATTACATAAACCAATATCTCAGGATCCTGAATTTTATTATATTTCCAATGTCTGAGAAATAGCTGAGAAAACTTTTTGGACAGTTACCAGTAAAACTCAGGAATAAAAATTTATGCAAAATTATTGCTAAAAGCCCCCAATAAAAGGTAATATAAAGGTAACTTCTATTATCAACTACTAGTTGCTCATTGTGAATTTCTAATAGTATTAGTAATGACAGTGTCCTTGTCCAGCTAGAACTGATTCCTAGAGAATGAGTAAATCTGAAATACTGATATAGATGCCTTGCAATTAGTTCTTCCTTCTTCCTGAATCATATACAATAATAAGAAAGGATTTACTGAAATTTGAATAATTATTAAAGAAATAGTTAAAAGAAAAGAGAAATTATATAAAAGAAAATATGCTATTTTATTTTAACTCATGAAGTTAATATCAGTTTTATTCAAATCATGTCTGAGATTCGATTTTTTAAGGTCTAAATATTTTGACTTAAATTATGAAATATCCTAATGTAAAGGTATTAGATACTATTAAAAGTTATAAATGCCTCATAAATTTATGTATAAAACATTGTTCTTGATATTTACATTTAAGTACTAAAATGACATGTTGTTCTATGAATAAAAATACATAGGTTAATAGAAGAAAATTATATAGCTGTACATGTATAACAAATAAAGGAAAAGAAATATTAAAATAAACAAAAGCATTTTTTTATTTTTTTAAACAAAAGCATTTTTGTTCATGTCAGCAATCACTCTGTGTTTCCTAAGTGATATTGTAATATAAAATTTTCTAGGCATGTAGACAATCAAAAATTCCTCTATTCAACAGTAAGAAATTATCATAACACCTATTATTAGTAGCATTTTTATAAGCCTCCCTACAGACTATTTTAGTTAAATGGCATATGATAGCTATCTAAATTCTGTCTTTGTATTATCCAGTGTAACAAAGAAAATCATTGGAAGGGAGGCAGAGATATAGACCAAGAGCCCAAGACAAGACAGTTCATAAGGGAATTATTTTTTTATGGCTTAAATAGCAAATATTTATTTCTTGAATTTCTTTAAGTGATCTATTTTCTCCAAGATAGCTTTATTTCCCAAAGTCCCCATGACCTGCTAATAATGCCATCAAATTATGAAACTTTTCATGGATCAATTCAGTTACAGAGGAGGAGCCATAGTCAAATTTTCTCTCCCAATCTGTACCTCCAAAAACTACATTGGATGCCAAGCCTTAAATATGATGTACCATTGAGAGAGATTTCAAATATAAACCACAACACTCTTTAAAATGCAGATGTATGCACAAGTGATTGATTTCCTTACCAAATACAATGGCTATGAAATAGTGGATTGCGAGCTATCCAGGAAATCCACCATGGGAATCACAGGTGAATTTCTGCAGGACTAAAAGCTGCAGTCATGTTATGGAACCTCACAGCTGGAATCATGTGCTGTAAGCTGGAAAGGTGACAGGCCTCTGTGGCAGGAGATGGAGCTATAGTAAGACCTATATCTACTGCCCAGAGAGAAGATGTCTAGCCTTGAACTTGATTCTTCAATTTTCTGGCAGTATTCCTATAGGGAAGCCTTAAATAAGTAGATGTGGGAGCTTGCTATGGTAAGCAGGAATTCTCAGCTTCATATCAGGAGTTCAGATTCACAGCATGCCTCTAAACAGCTTGAGGCCTAGTACTGTATGCAAATATTTCTGTCAAACACACAATATTATACATTGATATATCAGATTGCACAAATGATTCCAATAAACAGTTACATTCACATTAGTCATCTCTTGGTTGGACAACTTTCTACAGTTTGATTAGAGAAAATATATTGGCTAGATTCAGAAGATACGGCTTTTACAGAGAACCATAATAATATACATTATGATTTGATCAAATCCTTCTCCCATAGCCCCTGTAGTGAGGAGCAGCGGGCTGTGTTCTTGTTGCCCGGCTCCCGGCCGCCTGGCTAGCTTATGCCCCGAAATAATTACATGGAAACTGTATTCTTTTAAGCACTGCCAGGCCCATTAGTTCTAGCCTCTTATTATCTAATTCTCACATCTTGATTAACCCATTTCTAATAATCTGTGTAGCACCACGAAGTGGTGTCTTACCGGGAAAGATTCAGCAAGTCTGAATCTTCATGATTCAGATTCATGGCGACTGTCCCAGAGAGGAGAAACATGGCGATTGCCCAGAGAGGAGAGGCATGACGATTGCCTGAAGCATCTGCCTCACTCCCAGCATCCTGTTCTGTCTACTCCACCCACCTATGTTCTAACCAATCAGGCCAAGCAGTTTCTTTATTAATTAACCAATGAGAGTCCTCTATCATAGCCCCCACTTCAATTCCTCCTCAATTGTCCCTACCAGTTTAAGATTTCACTGTCATTGTCATATAAGCTCCCCTTAAACTCCCACTGGGTCCTGGGACTCATACATACATATATAATCAGCATAATGTTGTTTGTGGAAGCATGAATACTAGACCACATACTGAATAATGAGTAGTTTTTCTGGAGTTGAACCCCGAAAAAACTTACTTTCCCTTCTTTTACAGTCATAAATTACCAATAACTTCTCATCTAGTTGGGATTTTGGTTGACTTGATCTGGTTGATTGCAGTCACAACCGCTGTGAATTCATGTATGTAAATGGCTCAGTCATGTCCAGCAATTTTGTTTTGTTGCAGCTGCTGCTACTTCTGATTCTTTCGACCTCTCTATCCCCTTTTACCTGATGGTCCCTGAGCCTTGCAGAGGATAAGGATATAGATTCCCATTTAGAGTTGAACACTACACCATTTCTTATAATTTGTGCCTTGCCTAGTGGTAGATTTATATATTAATCCCCATCATCTACTCCAAAAAGAAACTTCTCAAGGAGGGTTGAGAAATGCACTAATGTATGAGTATAAAGATAAGTTAGTATGTAATTTATTGCCATGTTCATTTAGCAGAAAATTAGTATAAAGTTCTTCCCTAGGGCCTGTGAACTAAGAGGTCATATTTATTTCCCAAGTTACCAACATCAGGGACTAGTTTCACCTTGTGAAAGATGTTTTAAATCCAATCAAAAAGTTCCTCCTATATCGTGTAGGTGGAATTTCTCTGTATCTTGGCAGCCACTCCCAAATAACTAGTCAGAGACTTCTTAATTATTAATTAAGATTATTAATACAAGGCTGATAGGTCAGGCTTGTTACTACTAGCTAACTCTTACATTCTAAATCAACTGCTATGTAGCAATAACTCCTTTCAACATGACATGTTCATTTTGCTTCTTTCTGCACTATGGCCACTCCTGAGTTTTTGTCCTTCTTACTCCCAGCATCCTCTGTCTGGCTGTCTTGCCTCTACCTCTTTCCTAGCTACCGGCCAGTCAGCTCTTTCATTAAACTAATCGAGAGGTTCCTTGGCAAAGACACATCTTCACAGTGCACAAAATGTTTATTCTAAAACTATTCTGGTAAGTATTTTATCAGTGGACATATCTTGCCATGTCAAGCATTATTATGGCTCACAACAGTTTACAAGTGGGTAAGACTGTTAAATATTTTTCTTCCCAAGTATTATAGACAGAATCTTTCATTACTGTGGACGTTAACCAGTGGGGATGTAGCTTCCAGGTTGATAACAGTTTTTTTTTTTCTTAGTCCTATAACTCTAATATGCCTTCCATTTAAAGAACAATTAGACTTACTCATTCTTAAAATTCAGTAACCAGAATATTTGGTATATCTTAGAGAACAATATTCAAGCCTTCCATATTCTTATTCTTATTCATGAGCAGCATACTCAGGGGTTCTATGACAAATAGATCAGAACACATTGTATCTGCAATTCAGAGTTTCAGCAAACAATGTCAAACATACCCTTCACACTCAATGGGGCATTTTGACTATGGTAAGAATTCAGGAATATATACACATTGTGCATGTGCATGTCTGTACGGTAATGACACATGCAAGTTCTTACTCACTGGGCCTAATCAGAACTACATAGTTATATAATGCACTTATATTTTAAAACTGTACACACATTCAGAAGTTTGTTTCCTCCATAAGCTTTGATATTATTGTATATTATTAGCAAATTATGTGTCAAAATGTTTGTGGATTAAGTAACACACACACACATCCACAAACATAAAATTCCTTCTATGATGTATATCATTGAAATTTTCTCACGTTAGAATTGTAGAGCCTGAATTACCATAAACTCAAATCTTCAAGTAGCCAAGTCAACTATTACTAACACCTAAAACACTGAAGTGGACCCTAAAATGTTGCCTCTCAGGGAAGCCATATCAATGATTTAAAGTATGCATCTTTTTTTGTTGATCTTGTACTCTTCAAATCCACCCACTCTTAATACTGATGAAAAGTCACCAGAAACTGAAATAAATATTTCACAGGCTTTGGTGCATAGGGCATTTTGTCTATAGAAAAAAATCTCCACAATTCTTCCCCTCAGTCTGGATGAGATTTAGCTATTTCATATTTAAAAAGCAGTAAGTCCACTTTTGAATATGTTTTGTTAAATATCTTGGATGAGAAGTCAATCAGGTCAGAACAACGATTTACGCTTGTGCTAAATTAAGCCAGTATAGCAGCAGGAGAAATTTTTAAACAGGTGGAGCATACTTAGGCTTTCCACACTATTTTCGTCATTGACATTATTGCCATCATCATTTTGATTTCCATAAATCCTATTTGAATATTTGGTACTCATGATGAAACATAGTACCTACAGCACTCTAGGCAAGGGCTCTACTGCTGAGCAACTGCCAATGTCCTCTATTTGAGTTTTGGTAAAGCAAAACATGGAACATGACAACAAAGAAAATATCAATAAAAAAAAACTTATAGCATCACACTGGAAGCAAAATTTTCTCCTCTGTAACAAAACTATGCTCTGGTGTTTCTGTCATCAGTCTTTGGTTTTAAAGCAGTTACATAAGTGAGTCTGTTTGAGATGCCAGAGCTCTTAGTTCATTTCTGCTTGAAATGATGACTTTATTGTGCTGCTGTATTTATCATGATCATGTTTATGTGCTTGTCTGATTTAGGGTGCTGAGTCAGCCTCTCTCTGTCGTCTCTGTCTCTGCTTCTCTCTCTCTCTCTCTCTCTCTCTCTCTCTCTCTCTCTCTCTCTCTCTCACACACACACACACACACACACACACACACACACACACCACTCTCTACAATCCTTAGTTTTACTCTTGTCTCTGGAAAATATTTCTAACTATTTTTCCTTTCACTTACACTTTGGTCCCCAGAGACATGGATGCTCACATTACATTTTTTTTTTTAGTTACATTTTTAATGATACAGGTCCCAGGCATTAGTTTATATATCTTAGCCCAAGCCATATCCATAATGAATTATATCCAAACACTAAGAGGGAGATAGGGAAGCATTAATATTTGCCCATCCATAAACAAATGTGAAATTTATAAGTGAGTTATTGATCACTAAGTATATCCATCAATCAGAACCTAAAGCAACGAAAGAGTGTTTTGGATTAATCAAACATCCCTAAAATGATCTGGACTTCATTTCTAATGATAAAAATACTAAAGCTAAAATAGATAATGGGGCCACTGAATCTCTAAACTGCATTCCTGCAAAGACTTTAGAGGATAAATAGTAACTGAGGAGTAACAAAGAAAACTGAATGATATTCAATAGTTTTTAAGTTAGAAGAAAATTCTCCTGTATAGTTACCTTTGAATTGCTCAAAAATATTAGACACTTAAATTTTCACTGAATTGTTGGACCATGATATAGAATAGAGAAAGATAATAGTTTCTGAACAAGCTAAAATTTAATAGTCTTTTGAGAAACTTGTGCTTTCATAGTAGAAATTTTGACCGAGATGAAGTGAATGGAAAGAAGCTCACCAACTCCAGCCAGACTGGGAAGGAACAAGCATAGGACCAAACTAGTCCCTCTGAGTGTGGGTGACAGTTGCATGGCTGGGGCAGACTGAGGAGCCACTGAAGTGGCATCAGGATTTATCCCTACTGCTTGTACTGGCATTTGGGGAACCTTTTCTCTTTGGATGGGTACCTTGCTCAGCCTATATACAGTAGGGAGGGCCATGGACCTACTCCAAAAGAATATGCCTTACTCTCTCTGAGGAGTGGTTAGCAGTGGGGTAGGAGGGTATGTGGAGGAATGGGAGGAGGGAAAGGAGTGGGAACTTGGATTGATTTCTATAATGAAAAAAGACAGTTTGTTTTCTTTTTTTTTAAGATCCGTTAAATAAAACCTAACATCCCTACAAAGAAAAAAAAAAAAGTGTCTGCCTCTCTGAAGGTATTGCAGAGGTAACTTGCTTACCTAAAGTGATGTTTCACTCTGGCACAAAAATTAAAAACACTCACCTTAAAAGAAAAATTAAATGTCTTACTCCATAGTATCCCAGATGTTATGAGTTTGATTCCAAGTTTTTTTTTTTTTTTTAAAAAGGCATCCAGATAAACAATTTATCTGCTGTTCTAGCAATAATTTGTCTTTGTGGTATTTCAATGTTACATTCAATTACGATTACAATTTGAATACATTTCAAAGACAGCATTTTTCATTCTTGGGCTACCAAAATTGCTCAGTGGATCTAAGTGCCTACCGCCAAACCTGAATACCTGGTTTAATTTCCAGGATTAGGTGGAATGAGATAATCATTTCCAGCAAACTGTGCTCTAACCTTTACATTCACCCCAGAGTATGCATGTATCCCTATTATGTAAATTTAATAACAACATGGTTGTGTTGTCCTTTCCTCCTTTGAATATGGAAAAAGAAACAGAGTGTTGCAATAAAGCACTCGTGAGCATATTCATTTATATTGGATCTATTTGCTTTTCAAATTTTGCAGACTTACTAAGATTCCAAAGAGTTCAAAGTGTAAAGGAGAAAAAATAATTAAAAAATACCGTTAAGTTTTATTACCATACTTTGTGTTATATTTGACTCTGAAACAGCTCCGCATGGCTCATGTATTGAATCATTGGTTCACAGGTAGTGAAGATATTTAGAAGGTTGTAGAAATTTAGGGAAGTAGGGAAATACTGGAGAAGCTAAGTGACTGGAGTTTGGTACTAAGGGATAACTAATTTCTTGAACTTTCTGATGCTGCTGCCCTTTGCTTTCCTGGTTTGACACAAAACCAAATGCTTTCTTCCACTAGGTACCCTTTGTTTCTAATTGGGGCATGATACTTCTTCAGCTCAAGACTGTTATTTGCAATTAAATAAGACAGGTCTTCCTCCATAGGGCAGGGGCGGAGGTGCTATGACTTTCATTTGGGATTCAATTCATAATCCTCAAAGCAAACAAGTTAATTCTTACTTTAGTTAGCTACCTCAGCAGACAGCACTTGGAAGGTACCTTTCTGGTTTACGGCAGGTTGCAACTTGATTAAAGTGGCAAAGGAGTATGAAAACTGAAGTATTGATATAAAGAAGGCCACGGTCTGTTCAACCTTCAGGTTAGGGCAGAGCTAATTCCACAAAATTAACTGGATCCATCATAGACCAACAGAAACAGAGTCATGCATTCTGAGAATCGTATTATTTCCTAGGCTACTTTCAAATTAGTATTAAAGCCCAAATAAAGCCAAGAGCATTGTGTAGACACTGAGTAAAGTAATCCTCTACAGAATCTCAATCATCTTAAATGTGGTCTTCAGTTAAAATTTTGTTTGTTACAAATATTTTAAAATATATTAATTAGTCATACTTAATACGATTCTAGAACTTACATTGTCACTACAGAAAAAGTCTAATTGACTAGTGGTAGTGGTAGCACTCTTGCCTGGTATGCCTACAGTTCTATATTTAGTCTCCCCCACCACTCAGAAGAAGGAACGAAAGACAAAGACAGAAAATAGATACACTCAAATATAACAGCAAACTCTAAAGAAAAATAAGCCTTAATTTTACATTAAGGGTTAAGATAAGAAACTCTAGTATAAATGTCTGACTAGAGACTACAAACGCAACATTATTGGGCCCTTTACTTTTATAATGCTTTCAGTTCTATTTTGGCATTGATGATACTCAAAACTTTGAAATATAAAGAATAAAAGATCTATCAAAACCATCTCCAGGTACTGTTTTTCTAAGAAAAAAAGAGTAAAATACATAACAAATACTTAAAGAAAAACTCTCCTCATGGAATAGCGCTAAATGCTACCCCACACTTCTTTCCTGAAGAGCTGGAGCCTTAAAATAATTGAGTTTTACCAAAGATGTCCAGAAGTTTCTCTAAATATACCAGAGTGAAACCATTCTGACACAATAACATACGCCACCAACTACCTAGGGCTGTAAATGCGCCACCAGTATAAATTGCTTGAAAAACAGACTTGGGCAAGTATTTCAGGGAAAGAAATATTGAAGGGCAGACCTGCTAAATCAAAAGGAAGAAATGGCAATAAATGCCACGCTGCTGAATCCTTGTGAGATTTACTGCAGATTCTCACTCTACCACAAACTCATTTTTTCCCCTGTGAGAAAAATGAAGTCATTATACAGTATCATGCCAAATCTCATGAACTACTGTAAAAAATGACAAGGAGTGGCTCCTTTCTTCATAGTGCTCCTGCAGGTAATTTTGTGAATAACCATAACACTGACATGCTCCCATGAACTTGATCTTTAGAAGCCATTCTAAAAATTGGAACAATTTCCTTTTATTT
This sequence comes from Arvicola amphibius, assembly GCF_903992535.2. Lineage (NCBI taxonomy): Eukaryota > Metazoa > Chordata > Mammalia > Rodentia > Cricetidae > Arvicola > Arvicola amphibius. The sequence continues at coordinate 97,055,966 of NC_052054.1, read as the reverse complement.
GTTTCAAAGTACAAGTTATTTTCCTCCTTTGGATTCCTTGCATTTGCATGTGTTTGAAAGACTACTTCTAGTTTTTCCTTACATCTATGTAGTATGTTGTTATTAAATAAGGATGACACAGTACACTCCTTCCCAAGGGTTACACATTTAGACTTTGTAGCTGTTAACGTTGCATTTCTCTGTTTTTCTTTTTTTTTTTTTTTTTTTTCTCATGGTTTATTTTTTTTTATATTTAAAAATTTCCATCTCCTTCCCTCCTCCTCCCCCCTCCCTCCCCTCCTTCTCCCCTTTCTCTCCCCTCCTTCTCCCCCTTCCCTCCCCTCCCCTCCACCCATACCTCCCCTCCCTCCCTCTCAAGGCCAAGGAGCCATCAGGGTTCCCCACTCTATGCTAAGACCAAGGTCCTCCCTTCTCAGCCTCTTGGTGTTGCAAAGCATACTCATTTAGACTGAGTAACAACTATTACTCAGTAAAGTCAAGTCAACTGGCATCTACTACGAAGTGACCCGTGTCACTGTCGTTGTAATAATTGTAAAGTTTGGGGGAAATTTAGCTTTAAAATAAACAAAAATCAGCCAAATTCGGTGATTATAAGTTGAATTTTCTGCCTTGGCTGTACTTTCTCCTACTACAGACATCAACACTGCAGCTCTCTCTACAAACAAAAGGAATTTGCTTTAAGACCATTACTCTCAACTGAAAATTTTGAAATTTATGCCCTTTGTCCCTTGTATTGTTTGGTATGGACTCAGGGATGCTCCAGTTCCCCATCCTCTCTTTAGTGTCTGATTTGGTTTGCATTGTTAAAGATGCTGTCCTCTGTCAGTCCTCAGTGTTCACCTCTCATAGTTTTCTGGGTCTATAGTCAAGAACTGACTATATGAACATCAGCTGAAGGCAGGATCTCCCACACTAGACCATGTAAGCTCACGACTCCTGTGTTTGCAGAAAACATAAGGAACAAATCTCAATGAGGTTCTCCCTCTGCCCATTCTTGATGTTTATCATAAATGAATGGATGTCACAGATGGTTCTTAATACAATATTCACTTGAAGTAACGAACCAATCCCACTCCTCAGAGGATCCTATTTACCCCTGTGACACACTTTATATGTGTATGTTTATTGGTTCTACTGACATATTTCTTCACAGGAAATATCCATTTTCTTTGGATCAATGAGTGATAGTTCAAAGAGGCTTTCTTTCATGGCCTCCAGGGTCAGCACAGATGACAAAAGCCTTTTGAGGAGGTTATTAGCAGGCAGTGTTCTCAGGTGATCTTTTCATTCCCTAAAAATTTTAAAAGAAAAATAACAAAACAAAGCAAAACAAAACAACAAAAATAAAAAAAGAAAAACTATAATCAACCAACCAAACAAAAACTTCTAAATAGTTCTTAAATATTTCCTTACTTCTGTTTTACATATATTAGCAATGAACCTCCTCTTCACAGTTGCTACACAGAAGTTATCAGCAGTCAAACTATTAATCCACAAAGAAGTGTATTAGGGACTTCAAGTACGGAAACTTATTCAATATAAATAAAGCAATCGTAATAATAACACATCAACTTGAATTATACCTATGTTCTTATATGTCAGAGCAGAAAAGCAGTTGCCCAAACGTTGCTTATAGGCTTGTGCAAGATTTCTCAACAGGGAAAATTTACTATTACTTCCTCAGAAAAGAGAGCATGGCAGGGCCAGTTGTTCCATAAGTAATTTTAAGAAGCACGAGTTATTTTTTTGGTGTTACTATAATCGTTTTCAAGCCTGAAAAATTGTTTCTTTATAATAGTTATTTGCTATTGTCTCCCAGCATCAATGAATGTTAAATATTCACCATATTGTCAAGTGAAATCTATTAAATTGACAATTAGCAGATCAACTTATTTTCTTAAATTCATTATATAAATGACAATGTTTAGTATAAGTTAAACACTACATTCTTTTGACTTAAAGGAGATGATTTTTAAAACAAACTTTCCTTGTATCTTATCAGCTAAATGTTGTTAATTATTGTTGCTACAGTGTTTTTTTCCCAGAGGTGAGAGTTTGTATAACTGACTCCAGCCAGTAAATGTGCAATAAAGAAAATAATATTTTGTAAATGGTGAAGCATGACATATTGTTCAGAAAATAGATTTAAAATAGATAAAAGCTTCTGGTCAAAGTAACAAATAGAAAGCAATGCAAATAAAAAAAGAGACTCATTTAAAATATTTATGCTAATTACATTATAGTAAAGAAGTTCCAATATTATTTATTATTGAATGTACATAAAAGAAAAGAGAATTCTTTGCTTTCTCACACCTTTTAAGCTGTGTTATAAATTTAATACTTATAACTACGCATGAAAAAGTAACCACTACATAAAAATTTGAAGATCTAGACAAGATAACTTGAGTAGAAGAAACTTTGTAATTTTTTCTCTCAAATTAGAATCTTCAACAACAAATACAAACACAAAGCAAATATTTCCACCATCATTTGAATTTACATTAAATACTCATAGAAACTCATTCTGTGAATGTTGTATTGTTTTTCAACTCTTGAGCTTAAATTACACACCTGTGGTAGTCCTAATCAAAATAGGTTAGTTATATACAAAAAATCAAGTTGGCATATACAACCAAAACAATTAAGCTATTCTGAGACCATGTGTTACTTACTTATTTAATAACATGGGAATGATACTACAATACCACCGGGTTTTATTTACTTGTTTATGTGTGTGCGTGTTTATTTATTTGCATCTAGATTTTTCACATACCCTAATGAGATATCCCATTTTATTTGGAGTATAATTGAAGGTATTTGTTTAACTACCTTTCTGAACAAATCTAATCACTGATTTTATTACAGTCAGACAGCTTTACAGAATCTCCAGAACATGTTTGTAAAGACAGACTTTGTTCAAATATTTATTTCACAGTTACCATTTGAAACTTAGACACGGAATGCTCACACTTTGTCTCACACTAATTATTAATACATCTCTGCAGCCTGTTTGTGTTTTTCAGGGAAAGTCAGCAGAGCGTTTGTGTTGCTTTCTCAATTTTGCTAATGCCCCAGCCTAGTATGACCTCCTCATGCTCTGAAAGTGGAAAAGTAGCTTACATAGATGCGGAAATCTTTGTTTTGCTCATGTATTTTCTCACTGTACATACTGGCGTAATTTTTGCAGTCTTAGTGACAGAGGTTTTCATGAATCAGCCTGATTCTTTTATACTTTACTGTATTTGTACTTTACTGTTACTGAACAGGTGGCATTGGAAGAGCAAGTGAGTAAAAGTTGCTGGAACTGCTAAGACTCAGGTCTGAGGATCATTGCTTATTTTGTCCTTGGGAATCAACTAAAAGGTCAATAGTAACTACAAAAAGAAACACATATACATACACACACACACACACACACACACAAACTCACACACACACCAAGACAAAATAAAACAAAACAAAAACCACACGTACCACATGCAATCTCACAGCCAATTCTCATGGTTTTTATGTCAAGGTCATCTAAGCAACAGGAAAAAAAATGAATTAATTTTCCTTCCTTTTGTTTCCATAGAGCTTGTGATGGGTCTAGTGAGAAGTCTTATGTCCCCTCTTCTATTTCCCCATGATTTCCAGGAATCAATTGCTCAAAATTACAAACAGAAGCTTTGCTCTGGATTTCCAGGCTTCTTCCATTTGTCACCTTCACTGAGATAAATGTTGCTAAGCCTTGAGAACCTAAATCAAACTTTCTCCTCTTGAATCTGAAACTGCCCTAATGCATACTGGACTGGTGCAAAGACATTTTGTAATATCTCAGCATGTATTGATAATGTGAAAAATACTATCTACATGATCCGGCCTGATCCTAGGAAGATCACCTAGTAGTGAAAGCAGAGTCACCCATAGAATTCTCTTAGGGATCAGTAATACTTTTCCTACTGCTGAAAACTGTTGCTTCATTTGCTTTGTCAAGTCGGAGTTTTATAGGCAACTAGAAAGCAGCATTTAATTTGACAAATGAAATGTCAACAATTCGTAAGGAGCTAACTTCACAGTGGCTGTGGTGTAAATCTATAATGTCTATGTAGCTTCTGAGTATGTGCAAGCAATGACTTTTTATTTTAATGATTAATATTTGATCTACAAACAAAGTACTGAGTTACCTGCATACTACTCTTGGGCATATACCCAAAAGATGTTCAATCATACTACAAGGAAATTTGTTCAACTGTGTTCATACAGCATTATTTGTAATAGCCAGAACCTGGAAACAACCTAGATGCCACTCAAATGAAGAATGGATAAAAGAAAGTGTGGCACATCTACACATTAGAGTACTACTTAGCAGCGCAAAAAAAAAAAAAAAAAAAAAAAAAAAAAAAAAAAAAAAAAAAAAAAAAAAAAAAAAAAAAATCTTGAAATTTGCCTAAAACTAGATGGAACTAAAAAACACGATCCTGAGTGAGGTATTCCAAACCCAGAAAGATGAACATGGTATGTACTCATTCATAAGCAAATACTAGTTGTCAAGCAAAGGATATTGAGCTTATAATTCATGATCCTAGGGAAGCTAAGTAACAAGGTGAGCCCTAAAACACACACACACACACACACACACACACACACACACACACACACACACCTGGAAAGGGGAAATCGATAAGATCACCTGATAAAAGTGGGAGCATACGGGTGTAGGGATAAAGGAGAGTGGAAGGTGAAGACGAGGGGAGGAGAGGAGGTATGAGAACTTGAGGGAATGGGATAGTCGAGATGGGGGAAGGACAGAGATGAGAGCAAGGTAAGAGATGTCTTGATTGAGGGAGCCATTATGGGGTTAGCAAGAAACTTAGCACTAGAGAAATTGCCAGTAATCAACAAGGATGACCCTAGATAAGACTCTAAGCAATAGAAGAAAGGGTGCTCGAACTGGCCTTGCCCTGTAGTCAGACTGATGAATATCTTAAATATCACCATAGAACCTTAATCCAGCAACTGATGAAAACAGACAGTGACCTGCATTGGAGCACTGGGCTGAGCTCCAAAAGTCCAATCAAAAAGTGGGAGAAGTGAGAATATGAGCAAAGTGGTCAAAACCATGAAAAGGACATCCAATGAAACCATTTACCTGAGTTAATAGGAGCTCACCAATTCTAGCTAGACAGGAAAGGAAAGAACATAGGTCCAAACTTATCCCTCTGAGTGTGGGTGACAGTTGTATGGCTGGGGCAGACTGCAGGGCCACTGGCAGTGGCACCAGGATTTATCCCTACAGCTTGTACTGGCTTTTTTGGGACCTATTCTCTTTGGATGGATAACTTAGCCTAGATATATTAAGGAGGGCCTTGAACTTTCCCTAAAGCAATGTGCCTTACCCTCTCTGAGGAGTGGATGGGGATGGGGTAGATGGAGGGAATAGGAGGAGAGGGTGTGGGAACTGGGATTGGTATGTAAAATGAAAAAAGACAGTTTGTTTTTTGTTAAAAAAAAAAAAAGCAATCACACAGTGTTTAAGTGTGCATGCTCCTGTATGCATTTCTTTAATGAAAGTCCATATTTTAGATATAAGTTTATCAAAATATGTTATTTTGTGATCAGGATCCTAAAAGAAATTACCATAAAAAGGAGTGGGGGAGTCAATAATGTAACCAGATATCATATGCTACCAAATAAAATACCAGTACTGGGAATGGGTTATACCTTTTTGAGTTGTTATCCCATAAAGCACCATTCAACATTCAGGTTATTGATAGTGTTGTTGATTACTCTCTCCGACCTGAGACCAAGTCCTAGTTACTGAAAACACCACCTACATATGTCATAAAACATGGAGAAATGTAGTTGGCAGTGAAACAGAGGCATCATGCCCCCGCCTCCCCGCCACTGGATAGTCTTCATAGTCTGGAAAAGGATATACATGCTACCAGAGAAGCAAAGTAATTACTAATCTCATCCAACTGTGAACCCCATCAGCTACAATAATGGCCTTCCAGGAAAGGTAAGTCTTCTCACTTTATAGGAGATGAATATTATAGGTGTGACTTGATAAATATGGCCCTCTCTATATTATTTAATCCATACCTGACACTGTTAATGGGGCCAAGAACCTGAGACAAGACAGGTCTAGTCCCATGGACCCTAGGGGAAAACCTATTACTAATATTCTGCTAAATGTACTTAGCAATGAAATGACTCCTAATATCATATTGCCATGTCCATAGATCATTTATTTCTTAAAATAGTAACTTCTTGCACAAAGACCCACAGCTTGACAACATAGAGAAAGTGAGGGACTTTGGGATGCTCAGCCTGGATGAATCAGCCTTTGACGTCTCAGTGATCATTATGGAACATGGAAGATAAATAGATTATAAGAACCAGAGGTAATGAATGACTTCAAGGACATGGTGTCTGCTGGGCACTGCAGGGCAGATGTGTGTACAAACTCATGGAGACTGTGGCAGCATGCACTGGAGCTGCACAAACCCCAGAGAGACAAAACTCAAGACAGGAAGAAGAGAAGAGAGAACTGAGCACCATGCCTGGCCGAGAAATTATCTGTTATCAATAGCTGCTAGAAGAGAGGAAAGGGGATTTATTCAGCAGAATGATAATTGTTACATCAATCACATTGCAGGGCAGGACTCATGCTTGGAGTAATTGGCCAACATAAATAGGATTTTATGATATTGTTGTTATTGTTTGATTTTTGAAGAGAGAAAGAACTTGAAGTTGAGTAGGTTGGGAAAGAGGAGAAGAAAAGAATATGATCAAAATATTGTGCATACAATTCTCAATAAAAATATTTTTTTCTAAATTAATAAAGATATTGTCTTTAAAATAAAGAAAGCAAATTTATCCAATAGATAAATATTTTTATCTTCATTTATGCATTTGTCATATGATTGATTTCTTTTCCTTAACTTCTTACTATAGTTAGAAATTTTACCGTGATGGTAACAAGATAGTTAAAGTGTCATCTTTGCATTGTCTCTGATCTTAGAAAATCAGGTTGTTTTACTGGTTTGAGAAGGTTATTTTAACTTTCTTGTTTGTGGAGATATTAGAATCATTTAAAGCCTGGAAAACTGTACTTCTAATGAGATGAGACAGGCTATGTGAGAAATAATTTGTATCCAGTCTGCAAAGATCTTTCTGTGACAATGAACAATAATAATATTCATAAGGATATTAGTATTGGATATCATCTAGTATAATAAAATTGACACTGTGTGTGGAATGGAAGTTATGGATAGAGGGAGAAAGAGTAAGCCTATAAAAAACCCACAAATATCCAACACTTGTCAATATTCTCAATAAGCTGTTGCTGGAAAATGGTTGTAAACATGATCAATAAGATCAGACTAAGACTAGCTCAAGTTACTAAGAATCAAAGACAATATCTTCTTCCTACTTTTTTTTTTTTTTTTTTTTTTTTTTTTTTTTTTTTTTTTTTTTTTTTTTTTTGGTTTTTCGAGACAGGGTTTCTCTGCAGCTTTTTTAGAGCCTGTCCTGGAACTAGCTCTTGTAGACCAGGCTGGCCTCGAACTCACAGAGATCCGCCTGCCTCTGCCTCCCGAGTGCTGGGATTAAAGGCGTGCACCACCACCGCCCGGCTTTCTTCCTACTTTTTTTTATCAGCATTATTAACCACAAAGATAGCTAAGGTGTGGTGGGAAAAATGGAAGAACAACTACTAGCCCTCAAGTCTTCATTCCAGCAGCTGTCAGTATCAATCTGAGCACTGTGCATTTGACAAACACTAAGCCTAGACAGGATTGAAATCTGAATATATTATGGTTGAATTAAATGAAATTATACATTTTAATTACTCATTTTTGTGTATATGGTGAGACAGAATATCTTGTGTTTTTTATTCTTTTCACTTTATTCTGTTTTTGTTTGCTTGTGTTTTTTTTTTGAGGGAGAGAATAAGAGAGAGGGAGAGAGAGAGTAGAGTTACGTGGATGAGGCCATGAGGGGAATCCAATAGAATATATTACATAAAACAATTTTTCAATAAAAGGTCAAAGACAAAAAAGGTAAGAATTCTACATTTTTAAGAATAATTATGCTATAAAATGTAATATTTTCCCCAGAAATCCAATGCACTAACCATAACAAGAACTTTCTCTACTAGATAAATCTTAATTACTAGTGAGGAAAAATAACTTACTTTTCACTGACGTCTCATGATCCATGTTTATTGACTGCATCATTTATATTACAAAAGAAATAAGCATTTCAGTATTAAAATGTATATAAATACACATAGCGATAAAAATATTTTACTAACTAATAATTTTCTTGTTCAACTTAAATTGGTATGTATTAAGAAAACACCTGGGAAATAAGTTATGGAAGTTATCCAAAATTGTTCATACGAGACAAGAATAATAAACCTCCATATATGCCTATGATGTCATAAAAATGTCTAGGTAACAGAGATGCTTAATAAGAAATAAAGAAAAATTAAATGAGGACTAATCAATACAAAATCTCTTCGGATTAATATGTTGGAGTCTGAGCCATGCTCTGGGCATGCATATATTTTTCAAGCAATCAGAATAGAAGAAGCCATGCAGCATAATGCATGAACTTGGACTGTGAATGTGAGCACTTCAGTAGAGCTTGGTTTTGAAGCACTTTTAGTCACTTCTCTACATTAGAGGTTATAAAAACAAAGCCACACTTTTGACATCTCATTTCAAAAATAACAAATTTGTCATTAGACTAGAGCCATGAATTCAAGCTTATTGATATCTCTATTGGCACTACAACCTGAGAAGCTATAAATATTTCCTACACTCTTATTACTACCTTGAAAGTTCAACGTAGAGGAGCAATAAATCACTCTTGGTTCTTTTAAAAAGCATCACAAAATGGGCAAGAGGATTTATATGATACTCTACATAATGAACGATTGGATTTTAATAACCCTCCAAGTTTACACAGAATTTTTTAACTGTTTAAATTTTAACTCTTCAATTCCTAAAAGCAAGTTTGAAAACTTGTGTTGATGCTTTTCATAATCATATTCCACATGCAAATATGTAATTGGCAGTAATCTAGGAGGTGGAAAAAGGTGAGGTACAGATGCAGATTCTTTTTCAGGAGAAAAAATATCCCTACTAATAAACTAATTTCATTTAATATGGGATGGAACCTCAGGGACTGTCATGCTATTCAAATGCTTTTTGACTTATTTCCACCACTAGCCCGTGTTTATCTGACAATAGATCCCATTGTACAGTCCAGGTTGGTTTTCACCTTTTAAGGAACTCGGGCCTCCGCTGTGCAGTCCTCCAGCCTCAGTGAGTGTGCTAGGAATATAAGCATGACGCTTGTCAATATTCTCAATAAGCTGTTGTTGGAAAAGGTGACTATCTGTTTACCAAAGGAAAAAGGGGAGAAAACAACACCTTAAATGATGTGTAAAAAAACCACTCAAAATCTGTAGCTGAAAAGTTAATATGATTTTGGAAAAAGAAAAGGCATCTTTTTCTTTTGGCAAGCATAGGAGTTATGGATGTCACCAGAATTTTGCCATTCTGATTTCTTGGTGTAAAGACTATTAGGATTAAAAAAGGAAATCCAAATTGCAAACACCTTTTTAAAATGATATAAGACATCTCCTCATTCATGTGAAAAGAGGTGTGATTATTAAAACAGAATATCATTAGTCATAGGAAAACTAGAAATTAATGCTCAGACTAATATAAATATTTAAGAGTAGGTCAAATCTTAAAGATTTTAAAGATTGCTAAAGACACAAAGGACATCATTCCCAATAAAAATTATATAATGTTGGAAATACTGTTGCATATCATTTAAAGAAAACAATTTTGTCATTAAACCAGACTTATGAATCCAATCTTATTGGGGTATAACTCTTATTTCCCAATATCTAACATATATATTAAACTTATAAGTTTAATTTGTCATTACGAACTAATCACATCTATTTTTTTTTCTTCTTAAATGTCTGCTAGTAGCATGAAAATCTTTGTGAGTGTGTTCTCAGCTTTACCTGAAGTTTTTTTTTTTTTTTTTTTTTTTTTTTTTGTGTGTGTGTGTGTGTGTGTGTGTGTGTGTGTGTAAGATCAAATAATCATGGGCTCTTTCTGGTCCATTAGGGCACGTGTCATTCAAGCTTCTTTCATGCCGGGGAAGGTATGTTGATGAGAATTAATAGATATAGCTTATGACATTACTAGGAGACACACTATATTTCCCTCCTTTGGTTGTTTGTGTGATGTCTTCTAGTATGACAAAAGTTAGTCCTCAGGGAGGAGGCCTTAAGGTCAGTTCCAGCACAGAGAGCTCTAGGCCCTGTTGATTAAATCCATGATGTCTTCAGAAATAGGAACTTCTGTTTGAACTCTAAAGTACCCAAGGAGTTATCTGTACAGCAATACATAGAGCAATAGTCTTTATGTTTTGACTGTCTTTTGGATAGTCCTGTCTGTTGAGGAGTTTGTCTATGCTATTGAGTTCTGATTCTTTTCCTTATCTATGCCTGTAATTCAAAGGCTTTTTTTTTACAGTGTTCCACAATTTCTGTCTGTTCCCTTCCCGTGTTTCGTTAAATTAATATTTCATGGTTTTTTTTTCTTATTTGGTCCAAATCTTGTTTATTTTTTTTTGAGACCTGATATTCTGTCTTCTGTTTGATTTATTCTTTTGTAAGGATTTCTTTTGAATTTTCTACTTGAGTAATTAGGTTTTTCTATTCTGTCTTGATTTTAGTTTGAGTCTTCTTTAATATTTCTTGTAGTGGAATTTTAATTCTATTTTAATATATAAAACCTGCCTGAATATCTAAGAGTAAAACAGCCCCACTGGTCTGCCAGGTAATGGTAACATACACCTTTAATCCCAGTAGCCACAATGACAGGCACCTTTAATCCCAGAAGCCACACTAGTTGCCATAGAAATCAGATAGTGCATGCCTTAATCCCAGTGGTGCACATCTTTAATCCCAACCTTAGTGAGGAACATAAGATGGGGTGGGGGGATAACTCTCAAACACAGTCTCATTCTGAGATTCCAGGAAGAAGGATCACCATTTCAGACTGAGGTTGAGGTAAGAGCCAGTGGAGGTATTTATTTGTATCTTCGTTAAACTCCTTGGATTTATTGATGAAGTTTGTAATTTGTTTTTTAATTCCATGTCCTGTAATTTGTTTCAGAAATTCTCATTGGTGAGCATTTTTACAGTACTGGTAGGTTTTGGATAGAAGTTGCTGGTTTAATCTTTTGCACCATTGATATTCTTACAAAGAAATATTGGCATGTGTGCTTCCTTTTTAGCTTTATGGCTGCTATGGACCGAACAAGTGGGAAGGAATAGAAGGTGTTGGGGTATTTATTGTCTAGAGGTTGGAAGTGGTTTGGGTGGAATTATGTCATTTTGGAAGAGGGGACTGGATGGTATGTAGGATAAACATCCTGTTCAAGTTTGGAGTGAGGTAGTAGACTTTTCGTGATGGGGAAAGTTGCATATGACATGGGAGAGCTCTTTGGGATGTAGGTAGACAGAATTTTAGCCCAAGATTAGGGTTCTTTTGCAGTGAAGGCAGAGAAGGCCAGACTAGTCTGGTATACCCGAGCTAAATTAGTGGGTTGCGTGGAGTGCATGAATGGGGAAGTCAGGGGTACTCACCATGCTAGAAAGAGGGAAAAGATGAAGGAAGTCTAGCTTTCAAGTTGGCTGGTGGAGATGGCCTTAAGAGACATTTAGGTGGTTGTATGTAGGGAAGTTCCTTACAGAGACTTAAAGCTTGTACATGTACCCATGGTCCCCATGTGCACAGATGCCTATAGAGTCCTGAACAGGGTGTTGGATCCTTTAAAGTGTAATTACCTGACCTGAATCATGTGGATCCTGGGAAATGAGTAGATGATGAGAACTGAACCAGTTCCTATGCAGAACAATATGATGCTCTTAACCTTTGAGCCATCTCCACAGCACATCAAAGATACATTTTTTTTTGTCACGTAGCATCAATATATCCACCTCCCTCTGTACACCCTATATCTTCTGGAATATTTATTAACAAATTATTCATTGGTTTAGGAAATATGCCCTCTGATAATTACAAGATAATCACTTATCTATCCCCAACTTCCTTCTGCTTTGATGAAAATGCTTTCCTGGGCTTTCCAGAAATGCACTTCCCACATCCTGCTGCATGTTCTGCAACAACCTTTCAGAAGTCTTACTTTCTAATAAATGTCTATTAACTGTGGTTAAGGCTTCTGTGTGTATAATTGAGACTATTTCTAAAATGTTCTCACTTCCACTGTGACCCTACACAGCAGTGCCTTGAAAGACTCTATTTCTCCTATTAGTCTGTTGAAGAAAACCTGGGTTTTCTTAAAACAGAGCTTGCTTGTACTTCACTTGCCAGTCCTAAACTCACTCACTCTGGGACTTTTTGATATGGTACTTCTGAAGACAAAAGGTATTATTTTTATTGCTAAGATAATTTTAATAAAACCAACTTAGAAGCATTTTTATTACTGACAATTTCAATTTATTCTTTTATCAGTTTTAGTTTGTATAGTGAAATAACTAAGACTGCCTGAATTCCCTCAGTCTACCCAGCCCAGGTAACTTTTGCACTCTTGGGTTAGGTGGCCTCAGCTCACCTGCTCTAACAGCAGGAGCTGCAGATGTGCACCACTGTACTTGCCGGAAGATGGTTTTAAAAGTCAACTTATCATTCTCGTAAAGTATAAATTATACTTCCTTAAAATGGATGCAAATATTCTCTAAATTTCAACTAATTTTTTATGAATTTTATTATTGTATTAGTAGATGAAAACATTATATATATACATATATATATATTAATGTACATATCAAGGTCATGGTATGTGTTGTGAATTGAATTGTATTCCTTAATGATAAGTTGAATTCTGACTCATGAGTATTACATGATTTGAAAATGAAACTTTACTATATTATTTGGACACACTGTTTTTTTTGAAAGGATTCTAACATTCAGCAGCTGTCATCCTTATAGGAAGATGGATCTCAGGAGGCAGAGCTGCAAAGACAATAACATATAGTTACAAGATGTTGTGATAACAGATATATGTCAGGAAATGCCAAGTACAGATGGCATCAACCAGAAGTGTGGGATTGTCAGGAGAGAATGCTCTGCACACACTTTGATATGAGAGCTTCATTCACAGGAAATGACAGACAGTAAATTTCTATTCTGTCAAGCTTCTGTTTTTATAGTATATTGGACTCAATCGGCCCAGAAACTAATATGACATTTGAGTTTCTTTTAGAAGGAAGCCTCAGCACTTGTGTGCATGATTCCATTTCTAGTGAATTTTGTCTTACTTTTATCCATTTTGTGAAATTGTTTTTTATGCATTAAAGGTATACCACTTAAGAAGATGTTAGAGTGAATTTCTGTTTTATTTTAAATGTATGAGGGAGGAATAAGTATACATAAGCATGTCATAAGATATTATATCTTGCAGTTCAAAGCTAAAACTAGCATTCAGGATCTCACATGTTCATTTTCTGTCACAATTACTTTGCTGAGTAGTAATTTCCATGTTAAAGGTCAAGAACCATTCATCTCAAGATAAAAATTTCTCTGTGTCATTTTGGGTGAATTACAAAGAATTTGATTAACTTCTCAATGTAGATTTAAATTAATAATTTAATTAAATTAAAGGTTATCAGGAAAAAGCTAAATATCCAATTGCATATACAAAAATCATCTATTTCTTATAGAATCATGCTCCACTACAAATGGTTGTTGAGTTGCCTACAAGATTAGTAGGTTAGTAAAAATGTACTTTCCATCTAGATTATCATTGTTAAATTGCTATAATAAATCATGACTTGAATGGGGCAATTATCTTTGAATGTTTACTCTTAGGACAAAGCTCACTCTTCTGAGCATTGTGGCCATAGCTGTGGTTCTAAGTCTTGCTGCCCTGGAACAGAAATAATTTGATGAAAAGTGGTAGAATATGAATCTAAATTTACACTTCTGTGAAGGCGCATGGTAGGTCGGCAATTGGAATTAACCTAGCTTTATTATAAAATACTCAGCTTTAATAAAAGGAGGAAAAGGGAAAAAACAAATAAGCCAGAGTTCCAGCGAAGCGCAGGAAACAAAGAGAGCGAAAATAAACACACAAGGATGTGTTAAAGGTATTTGCCCCCCCCCCCGTGGGGACACCCCCTCAAACAAGGGGATTGGTTAGCTCCCCCATCACTTCTGAAAGCAATGTGTAGGTAAAAGATATAAATGCAAAGCTTCTGTAAAGCAAAGGACACTGTCAACACGACAAAACGACAGCCTACAGAAGGGGAAAAGATCTTCACTAACCTCACATCAGACAGAAGTCTGATCTCCAAAATACACAGAGAATTCAAGAAAGAGGTCACCAAAAGAACACATAATCCAATAAAAAAAATGCAGTATAGACCTAAACAGAGAACTCTCAACAGAGGAATCTAAAATGGCTGAAAGACATTTAAGGAAATGTTCAATATCTTTAGTCACCAGAGAAATGCAAATCAAAACAGCTCTGAGATTCCACCTTTCACCTGTAAGAATGGCCAAGATCAAAAACACTGATGACAACTTATGCTGGAGAGGATGTGGGGAAAAGGAAACACTTCTGCATTGCTGGTAGGAATGCAAGCTGGTACAACCCCTTTGGATGTCAGTGTGGCGATTTCTCAGAAAATTAGGAAACAACCTTTCTCAAAACCCAGTAACACCACTTTTGGGTATATATCCAAAGGATGCTCAATCATGCCTCAAGGTCATGTGCTCAACTATGTTCATAGCAGCTTCGTTTGTCATAGCCAGAACCTGGATACAACCTAAATGCTCATTGACAGAAGAATGGAAAAGGAAAATGTAGTACATTTGCACAGTGGAGTACTACACAACAGAAAAAATAACGACATCTTGAATTTTTCAGGAAAATGGATGGAGCTAGAAAACATTATTTTGAGTGAAGTAACCCAGACACAGAAAGACAATTATCACATGTACTCACTCATAGGTGGTGTTTAAACATAATGCAAAGAAAACCAGCCTACAAACCACAATCCCAGAAAACCTAGACAACAATGAGGACCCTAAGAGAGACTTATATAGATCTAATATACATTGGAAGTAGAAAAAGATAAGATCTCCTGAGTAAATTGGAAGCATGGGGGCCTTGGGGGAGGGCCGAAGGGGGGAGGGAGGAGACGGGGAGCAGAGAAAAATGTAGAGCTCAATAAAAATCAATAAAAAATAATGATTAGGTCCTACTAGCCATGCACAGTTATTATAAATGATGTATCACTCTCAAAATGTGAATAAATTACTGAGACTTAATCATAACAAATATTTCTCATAATTTATTGACTTCATATATTCTTCATAATGTTTTAAAATTAGTTCACTTAACTACCATGCTAAGTAATGGATATTAGTATACTCCTTTTACCTATATTCATTCAGTTTATATTCCCCTTCAACTATTTTCTTATCAAGAATCCCACCTCCTTATTCTCTTTTATGTTACCTGAACACTGATTGCTGGGTCCCTATTTACCATAATAATATTCTGTCTGCTTTAATGAGACATGTATTTCATTACCTGCCTTCCTCCTCATTTAACATTTCATTCTCCTCTCTCATGGGCTCCATTCTATTTTTATCAAATTCACACACACAGGGAGAAACACACACACACACACACACACACACACACACAAACTTCCCTATATGAGAGAAAATATGAAGTATGTATCTTTATTACTGTAAATATTTCAATAGATATTGTAGATATTGTCTGTCTTTTACTCTGAAAAATACAATATTTATTTAATTTTATTATGATTATGATGTGTATTTCATTTACTTTATTCAGTAACTGGTTAATGATATGAGATGTTACAAAAAGTGAAGAGATGAAAATTAATTGACATGTATCAGTGTGGTTTAGTTACTTAGATTCCATCCATCTCATGCACAGGAGTGAGACAGTTAAATTTTATGACAGTTCTAGTTTCTGGTTTTTTTTTTTTTCAGCAGAGTTAAGTGCTTGCCTTCACTGTGAGTCTGCCTGTTTACACTCCCACCAAGTTTTCTTCATAATTCTTACCAGGATTATTGTCATTTTTTTCTTGGAGTGGCGACTTTTAATAAGGTTATATGACTCTCAATATGGTTTGAATTTGTATTTCTTGATAGCTAGTATGTTGACTATTTCTCAAAACTGTATTGACCATGTATTTCTTCTTCAGTTCATTAGCCCGTTTATCAGTTTACTTCTAATATTTACTTTTGCTATTCTGTTTGTATTCAAGATATTAATTGTCTGACTAATCTGTGGTTTATATACACTTTTATCTATTTGTAGGGTGCGTATTAGCTGTGGCAGTTGTTTCTTTTGCTATACTGAAATCTTAATCCTATGAGACTCTGTCAGGTTTTGGGAAAATTTCCTGTGCCGTTAAAAGCCCACGCCTATGTTTAAACTACGAAGTGCCTTTCCTATATCTTACTTTAACAGTTTTCAAGTGCTATGTCTTACATTTAATGACTTTGGATCACTTTACTTTTATATTTTTCCAAGTTGAAGGATATCAATCTAGTTTTATTTTTACCTATGAGATATCTAAGTATGAAGGATGGTTTATCTCAATGTCTGTTTTGGGGATAGTGAAACATTCTCTTCACTGTGACCTTGTAGTACCATTTGTTTTCAGTGCATATATGTATATACATAAATATTACGAAATATAACCTGCTCAGCCTATATAATGTTACTTGTATGTATGTTTCAGAGCTGGCCATTTGGTATCGAATAATCAGCTAGCATGGTTTTCCCTAGAGAAGAAGATTTTTTTCCACTCTCATTTCTTAGCTGCCTGTAATTCTTATACAGGACTGAAACCCTCATTGACTTTCCCCTGCCCATTTTATTGTTTTCTGTTGTTTAAATTTTTGGTTGTTTCATTTGTTTTCCTTTTTGAGACATGGTTTCTTTGAATTGCTTTGAAGCCTCTCCTGGAACTCTCTTTTGTAGACCAGGCTGGCCTCGAGTTCACAGAGATCCACCTGCCTCTGCCTCCTGAGTGCTGGGATTAAAGGTGTTTATCACTGCTGCCCAGTTTCACTTAATTGACTTTTATTGTGTAGAACCTTTTTAGAAAGCAAAATACTTTATCTCTATAAAATAATGGGCAACAAAGACATCATTCGTATACAGAAATTTGGGGGAAACCAGAAATTCTCCTGTCCCCTTTGGAACTTTAGTTATTGCTGTCCTTGTTCATCTCATTTCGGGCAGTCTTGTCGGTAGACCTTATGGGTGGAGCTTCCAACATTACTAGAAGACAAAGTCTCACACCAAACTCCATGAACCTCTAGCTCTTACTTTCTTCCCCCTCTTCTGTGATGATCCCTGAGACTTAGCTGAGGATCTTATATTATAGATGTGTGTGCTGAAACTGAGCTTCAAAACAATGCATTTTGTTTGGTTGAGGTTTTGCGTAATGGCCTCTTTCTGTTGCAAATTTCCCTGATGAGGGGTGAAAACTACACTTGAATTTGAAGATTTGGAGCTAGGAGCCTCAGAAATATACTGGAATGAACGTATTTCTAGAATAAAATGGAAGTGGAAGCTCATGTTGTTCAAACTGCTGGTACATAATTCTGACAGTTCATAAAAGGAAATCTGTAATCTGAATGTTTGCACTAAAAATTCATAGGCTTCTTGCATAATTTCATGATGCATCTCAATGTACAGATGTTGAAAGGCGCTTTCTAAAATTTATCATAAAGGCTTTGTGCTTGGATATTGGTTGATAAATAATGTTTATTATCTGTATCAGTTGTGACCAGTTGTAGCCAGTGATGTAATGCCTTATAAACTCTGTTAAATATTTCTGTAAATATCTCTCATTCCTTCTTTCAGAAAATACTTTCTGTGCTGTTCAATAAAAACAGAGTGACGCCCTTTATTAGAGACAGATATACATGGAGAGGCAAAAGGGTTAGACAGTTTAACATAGAGACACACAACAGATGTACAGACAGAGAAGACACAGAGAGACACATACAAGCAGAGAAGAGAGACAAAGACACACAATAACACTGAGAGACACATCCTAGACAGACACAGATAAAGGCACAGAGACAGATTCATAGGTCAGCCTTTAGGCAGGCACAGATTTGGATTCATGCAAGAGTTAGACAGAGGATGAAAGCCACAGAGACTGTGAAGCTGATAATTCAAACTTGAATTCACACTTGTTTAAACAACTACAGGGGGATGTGCTTTTACTTCTTTCCTTAATGCTACAACCATGCATTATTCATAGCTCAGAGTTAATTACTACTGTGTGCAATCCAAGCACTAGGTGGAGAGCTACAGGTGGTCAGAGGATGCTGAGAAGGGAGAATTAATTTTCTTCCGGAAGGAGTTCCTGTACAGAATGCTTAAACTCAAGCAGTTAGTCCTAGGAACCTGTACATGTTCACACTGCTAAATGGACTCAGTGGGTTATCTATACATACATATCTAACAAAAGCTAAAGAGGAGACAATGGATTTTGGAGGGGGACACAGAGTTTGACAAGGAATAGAGGAGTGGTGTAAATATAGTGCTTATGACTAAAGTTCTCAAAAATGTAAAATTGTAAAAGACAGTCTATTGTGGAGCAACATCAGAGAATTTAAGATACATCAGTGCACCCAGAGCTATTAAAGTCCATGTATATAGAAAGAATTTCTTAAAAGAGAATATTGTTAAGAAATGTAGTATGAATGATGAACTTTATAATAAATGTGTAAAGTGTAAAATACAACAAAGGAAGCAGATAAGAAATGGAGGACAATGAAGGAGAAAATGTTAAGTGAAGGAAGGGAAAAATAGAAATAATGACAAACATCAGGGAAGAAAAGAGAATGAATGATATTACGAAAACATACTAAATAAAAAGCAAAGACTAAAAATGATTTCCCAAAACGAGAAACTTCAAAAGTTAAATTAGATGATTGTAAGAAGAACAAGTATAAAGCATGGGTGAGATAAAGGAAATAAGATAACACAAGAATAATATTCACACCAATGCACATAAAGTAAAAGATAAATCATTAAAAAAATTAAAAAAGAATAATATTAAAAAATACAGGAGCGAGAAAATTAGGGATATGAGGAAAAGTTAAAAGCATATTGGGGAAATGAGAAGACAAACTATTGTTTTATAATGAAAATGGCATGCAAATAAAATCAAGTGAAAATATTACGGGGGATATTAAAAAGCTCAATTCTTTTGATACAATATAGTTAAAATACTGGCAACAGTGTGATAACAAAAAACAGAAGCAAAACAAAGAGAAAGACTACTGATAAGAACAACGCCTTTCCAGGTCAACAAAACTTGGATGCTGCTAGTTTATACATGACATCATTTATTTGAATTCCTAACTCTGGTTTTCTAAAGTTTTAAGATTTTCTTCACCTTCTATTGGGACACAACCCGCTTTGAAGATGTTTTCACTCCATTTTCTCCCCTATTCTCATTTCAGAGTCCTATCTGGCCATGCTTAGTTTACACAGAGTGAGCTAGACAGGTTATTCCTCACAATATGGAGATTCTTCAGATCGTAGCCCAAGGGTAACCAATGATCCAGCAGGGAGACGTACCCCAAGTAGATTAGAAGTGTGTAAAGCAACCATAGAACAGAGAACAATCAGAGAAAAGGTCTTTATAACTTTAGATTTTCTAAGTATTATTTACAAAGGTACACCTCAGAGTTTTCTGGATCTAGAACAGCTAAAAATCAGATATGTGACTCAAGAGGTTGGTCCTCTACTAACCTTAGACTCTGGATTATGAAACTCCAAAATTCTTTTGTATCACAAATAATAAAAACCCAGAGACACACATTGGGGTTCAAGATGAAGATCAGAAAAGCCAAACAGCCAAGTCACTAGAGAAATCTTACCTTTACCAAGCCTGGGGTACTGCAGACTCATCCCTGGAGCCACCATCTCCTTCTATCTTATATTCTTCCTTTAGTGCTGGAATTAAAGGTATGTGACTCTCTAATACTGAGATAAAAGGTGTGAGCCATCACCACCTGGATCTGGTTCCGCACAGATCTTGTGTAGCCCAGAGTGGCCTTGAAATCACGGAGATCCATCTGTCTGTCTCCCAAATCCTGGGATTAAAGATGTATGCCACCACTGCCTGGCCTCTAGTGGCTTAGTTTTGCGCTCTGATTTTCAGGCAAGTTTTATTTGTTAAAACATATATAAAATATCACTATAGGTATTCTCTGTTGATGAGATCCATCCTGTCACCAAATACAGAGCACTTTCATAGCTGAGTTTTTTTGCAGTCTGAATTTACCAGCCTGTCTGGGTCCAGCCCTCCCACTCTCTATGGCTGCCTGTTGTTTAGGTCCAGTGACAGGTTAAATTCAGATTCTTTGAAACTTGTAGTTGTCTCTGTTCTCATTCACCACTAGGGCTTAGTTTTCTGCAGTAAATTGTTTTTCCTGGTGACACTTGTGTCGCTGACCTTTGAGTCATATACACAGAATGAGTCTTTTCCACTGCTGAAACAACTTCCTAAGAAGTCACGATGCCAGTAAACCTGCAGGTGGATTAGAGGCCTATGAAGATGATGGACTTTATCCTTATGTTAAATCATTCTTGTAACCAAATTAGCGAAGCAGACACTAATTTTTTTAACTTCTGAATACAATAAATGCAAAACAATAGGGCTGACGATTTTATCAAATAAATTGAGCTTAAGTATACAATATTAGACACCAATCTCATCATTGGAATATATTTAGATGAGTGTTTACATTCCCTTATTAATTTTTACTACCATATTACGTCATTTTCAAATATGTAATGCTCTGTAATAAAATGAGAATACCGAAAAAAACAAGACAGCATAGACTAGAACTTATTGTAATAGATGTCATATAATTTGTAGTCTAGCTATAAATAGTAAGCAAAAATGGAAAACGTCTGACATTTCATTCTAGGAATTCATCATCTTAGCTACCCAGTCAGAATCCAATACTTAATGCCGCTATGCCTTATGTCTGCAAGCAATTTTAGTGGGATGATTAAGTATGGCTACTAGCTTCTTTTTAATTGTAATGAGCTTAAATTTCATAAATCTGAAAAACTTGATTAAAATATTTAAAGTATATCTATAGAATGTGAACAATTAAAGTATATACAAACATAAATATGTACAACTGTAATTATGTGACTCTTATGTAATCATTTGAAAAGAAAAATGAGAACATTCTGCTGGTCCATTTAATAGTTTAAAACTCAGACAGTAGAGTTTCTGGTGAGAGTTACTTTTTAATAAGGCTTTGTATTAAAAGTTCTCGGCTGTTAAGCAAGTGTCACAATCCACCTTAGCTTCTCTAAGGGTGGTGTCACATTTCACGTGCTGGTGGCAGAGATTGGTGGTAGGATATTTTGGTCAGCTTGACAAGTGGACGTTGAACCAATCAATAGATTTATCTTCATATTACTGTCGGTGAGGAACTATGAAAACAAGTCAGCATAAAATATCTATTTAACAAGCCAGTCAGTAAATTCTTTCTGCCATTAGTCTTATTTTTTTCAGGTGTTATGGCAATTTTTCTTAGTGCCATCCAAGGCGCTTTGGAACGTTATTACAGCAAGTGACGAACCTAATCACTAACCTTAGAAACGTTTGTCTCCATATTGAGAAATACAGTACCTGGGAATATAAAACTAATTAACTTCATGTTTTACTATGATATTCTACCAACGAGCATAGCTTATAACCATTAAGTCGGTCAAAATAGGTAAAAACAGACAAACACAACAAGTGTTAAAGCATGAGCAATCAAAGTTACATTTCATTTTCCCACTGATTTGCTGTGTAACTTTATTTGATTTCCACCGAGTCACATCGTATTCCTCTCTTAATCTTTTTCTCGGCAATTACAGCTGAGCTTGCCGGTATCACCAAATGAAGTGAACCAGTAAATTGGATTGCCTCCACGATGGTTTTCTTTGACCATCATATCTATTACGTTACTGCTTGGAATCTGTTATCTGAAATAACAGAAGCCGCACAACCTCCCTCGTTTGGATAAAGGACTGGATTTAAAACTTCACATCCTTAGCTTTTGAAATTATTTCTATATGTCTGGCATTTATTACGCAAAATGCCTTGTGAAATATCTCCTTGAAAGAGTTGCATGGATCCAGGAACTGTATATGCTCAACGTCAGTTCCTATGCATAATTCAGACATGTGGGGGATGTGTGCTTAACAGCTTCATCTGTACTCAAGCTCCAAAGTCAAAGAGAAACTTTATAGCTGTTCTTTATGTTTTTATACATGTCCTTAGTTCTGTCTTGATAGAGAAGGAGTCTTTGGCATATGTTGTATGGGAATTTGAAAAGCCACTTTAAGAATAGAGCCGAATTTCCCACCTCTATTGTGATTCTATCAGAAAATGCACAAGTCAAGGGTTCTGCTTCCCAAAGTCATGAGAGTTTTCTTGCTCTCAAAGAAATAGAAAGGCTTCTTAGTAAATAGACCTTATCATTTAATCCTTTGTTCTCACTAACTAGCATCAGTCTTTTTCTTCTCAGAATACAAACAAAAACCATGTAATTGGGCCTGTCCCTCTATTCTTATTAAATTTTATAAGTTCTTTTGGGTTTGTCATTGCTTTCTACTGTATGACTGTAATAGATTTCCATGTATTTTTATCCAGCTAGACAATCTGTGACCTTCCTGAATCTGTAGTCTGATATTTGTCATTCATTTTAAAAATTCATCAGTAGCTTTAGATTTGTTTCATCCTGGGAGGTGTTATTTGGTCATGTTGACCTCAGTGCCTCACTGTGTAGTCCCAGATGTCCCCATACTCTTGTTCCTCCTGCCTGAGCTCCAGAAATGGAGTCGTTTGATAAGGAGAACCAGGGAAATAAAAAAAAAATAAACAGAAAGATTCTTAGAAATACACCAGAATCGGTAGAAAGTCCTAGTCAATTAAGTTATCATGTTGCAATCTATAGTATTATTTTTTGATATTTTCTGTTTCCATCATTAGCTAATATTATATGGGTACTTCTTCATTTTGAATATATTTTTTTTCCAGTTTATTTATTTTTCATTAAAAATTGCCATCTTCTCCCCTCCTCTTTCCCCCCCTCCCCTCCCCTCCACCCATCCCCCTACTCCCTCCCTCTCCAGGCCAAAAAGCCATCAGGGTTCTCTACACTATGTTGAGTCCAAGGTCCTCCCAACTCCCCCCAGGTTCAGGAAGGTGAGCAACCAAACTGACAAGGCTCACACAGAGCCCGTCCATGTCGTAGAGACCAAGCCCATCGCCATTGTCCTTGGCTCCTCGGTCAGCCTCCACCATCAGCCACTTTCAGAGAGTCCGATTTGGTCGCATGTTCCATCAGTCTCATTCCAAGTGGACTTGGTGGTCTCCCATTAGTTCTGTCCTGCCGTCTTA
The DNA here is from genome assembly GCF_903992535.2 of Arvicola amphibius. Lineage (NCBI taxonomy): Eukaryota > Metazoa > Chordata > Mammalia > Rodentia > Cricetidae > Arvicola > Arvicola amphibius. The sequence goes on along the minus strand of NC_052054.1, from coordinate 97,032,427 downwards.
GTGGGTGAACGCATCCCTCATGGTTCTGACTTTCTTTCTCATGATCTCTCTCCTTCTGCTCCTCATCAGAACTTTGGGAGCTCAGTCCGGTGCTCCCTCCCAGGGTCCCGATGGGGAGCAGGGGGAGGGAGATCATGGGCAGGGAGGTCAGGACCGTAGGGAGTGCGTTTACCCGTTGAGACGGTGGGACGGATCTGGCTGGAGACCACCAAGTCCAGTTGGAATGGAACTGGTGGAACAGGGGACCGAGCCGGGCTCTCTGAGTATGGCTGACGGTGGGGGAGGACTGGGAAACCAAGGACAATGGCAGTGAATGTGAACTCTACAGCATGGACGGGCTCACTGTGAGCCTTAACCTTCACCTGGCGATGGATGGAGATAGAGACAGAGCCCCACATTTTGAATATTTTTAAAGCAGATACCTTATTATATTCTTAATGGTGTTTCTAAATTCTTGCTCCAAAATCTAGGTCATGTATGAATTTAATTTGAAGGGTTTTTGGATTGTTTTGTTCTTTCTTTGTGTCTTACAGATTCTTATTGAAACTACAACATGTGATGAAACAAACTCTATAAACTATAGCTAAATGCATAGTTTAATGTGGCATGTAAAATTTACCTAATAATGTAATGAAAAAGGACCTAGTAAGTAAATTGACCTTTTATGTGGAGATCATGTTTATCAGGTATAAATATGACTTTGTGTTATATCTTCAGGGTTCAGTAACTAAAATTTCCTCCAGTGTTCATGTTTTATTTTGTTCTCTTCCTGTATAATGTGTCTCCAAGGTCTCAGTATTTGAGTATGATTTGTGTTACAAGGAGGATACACTTAGCAAGATGAATTCAAGTTTCTTTCAAAGTGGATAAACAAATTTAATTTATAAACTTGAGAATTATAATTATTATCCTGAATTATACATTTAATAGTATTCCATTTTATTTAATACGTTTACATAAAACTCACCAATGAATTATACTCTCATGCACTTGTGATATTTTAATTTAAACTGTGTTGTTTTCCTTATTGTCTTGCTTTTCAATGAATTGTTCTTTCTCTTTTAAAGTATTTTATTTAATATTCATACATGGGTATAGTGTGTTTGGATCTAGAATACCCTTCTATTCTTCCAACGTTTTGCTCCTAACATTATTTGCTCTCTTTGGCTCTCTCTAATTTAATGCCCATTACTGTATTTAGTGTTTCCCTTTTTGCTGTTCATGTGAGTGAGACCATACATTGCAGTAACTTCAGTAAAGTACATATTTCTAGGAAGTCTTTTATTATTCAAAATATACTATGTAATTGAATTTCTTGCCCTATATGCAGCACAAAATCAACTTAAATTACATTAATACATTTGATTAAAAATCATGCTAACATGACTTTCATCTTTTCTATAATCAAATTAAATAAACCACATCTGCATATAAAAGACCAATCATATTATTATAATTGAAAACAATATTTCAAGTGACATGAAAGAACAACTTGTTGACAACTGGTTGTATCCAATTCTTTTTAATAGAAATATATGCAGTGATTAACTTTTTGGGGGGGGGGTTCGAGACAGGGTTTCCTTGTAGTTTCTAGAGCCTGTCCGGGAACTAGCTCTTGTAGACCAGGCTGGCCTCAAACCTAGAGATTAGCCTGCCTCTGCCTCCTGAGTGCGGGGATTAAAGGCATGCGCCACCAACGCCCGGCAGTGATTAACTTTTTATTCTTGGAATATCTGATAGAAATCCTTAAAGAGGAAACAAATAAATAAATAAAGGAATGAATCCCTTAAAGAAAAACAGGAAAACACAAACAAGCAGTGTAAGGAAATCAATAAAACTACTCAAAACCTCAATTTTTAAATAGAATTAATAAAGAAAACAGACAGAGAAAATTCTGGAAATGACAAAACTAGGAATTTGAACACAAACTGCCAGGGCAAACTTTACCAGCAGAATAAAGTAGACGGAAGAGAGAATCTCAGGTGTTGAAGATACAAGAGAATAAATGGACACATTGGTCAAAGAAATGGATAGATCTAAAAATTCCTGACCAAACAAATATATCATGGAAATTAGAGACAACACAAAAAGACTAACTTTAACAGTACTAAGAATCAAGAAAGAAGAAGAAACCCAGGTCAAAGGCCGACTGTCTATCCTTCCTTCAAAAATGGCTAGGGCAGTGGTGGGACAGAACTTGTGGGCCTAGCCAACCAATGTTTGATTTGACTTAAGACCTACTCCACAAGAAGGAACCCATACCAAACACCACTTGGATAACCACAGACCCATGAATAGATAGCCCAAAAGCCTAGAATAAACAAACATTACTGGTCTAAAAATCAAAACAAAAAAAAATGATCCCTAGTATTTTGGTATATGCATAAAACAAAGAACTGTTGACTGTCCCAAGGACTTTAGCTCCACCGGGTTACAGCTGTCGGTACACTGTACTCCAGTTGCCATCTGCCAGTCTTCTTGTTTACTTATTCATTCTCCTATCTTCCTTTCATTGCCTCTGGAATTATTCCTACTTGATTACCTCCTCAGCTGAACTTGACTGCACAGCTCACCTCGGACTCTGTATCAAGATGGTACAACAGTGGATACAGGACCTTTCCAGAGACTGTAACCTGGTTTGTTATCTCACTTTACAGGGTCCTTATATTTTCAATGTTTTCCTCATTCTGACGTAGCAGGATGCTTAAAATTTTCTTGAAATATCTTGCCTCTCTAAATTGTTAGAGTGTTTCTGTAACCTTCACTATACATATACACAAATATATTTATTGTGTGGTGTACAATTGTGATCTAAGAGTTATTATTAGCAACAAATATTGGAAGCAGTAAGCATGTTTTCCTAAGACAAAGCAATCAGAGAAATCAGGAGTATCTGGAAAATTGCTGCAAAATGAAACCACAGTAACTTGTGAGTTTATTTTTTAGTCAGTAAATTGTAATATTGTAGAAAGGCATGGGCATGTTTGTCTATATTTCTAACAGCAAACTCACAAGATTCAAGGTACTTGTGTGGGTTTTCAGTTTAAATAGAGTAAGTATTCTGTCAGGGACCAGAGGTCTGCATAATTCAACAGTTCTGATAAAGGCACAGTCCTTCCCATCAGTTACTCTATTCTGGTTCTGCAAAGCGTCTCAAGGAAGCACTTATCACTGTCATTCATTGAAGACCTCAATCTAGTTTGTACAAGAAGAACAATTTTACCAAGGAACACAGTGTTCTTTTTGCAACTTCTTCATCTTATAGATAAAAGAATTTTAAAAACAGGGCTCAAAAGAAAGCTCATGGGCAATTTTACTAAAATTTGAGAGATTCTATATACTACAATCCTATATAACAGGTCAGGTAGCTATAGTTATTGGTGACTTCCAGGAGGGGAAACATAAGTAAAAGAGGAAGTTAAGCTTAAGATCAGCTGGAAGGCTGTGAGCTGGGGAATGTGGTGTCTTAGTATAGTTTTGGAGGTTGAAATTTGTACACTTAGTGCTAAGAAGATGGTCTTGATCACCCATTCTCAATAAGACGAAACAGAGGAAAGAAATTTACATTGTGGACAAGTTAGGTAAAAATGAGTTCTCAAAAAGCCTTACCTCAAGTCTATCTATGATGTCTTGATATTGGCTCAAAAGCTCAAGATGTATGTCTGATTCTGCAGTTCTGGTCAAAGTATAATCCATCACACATTGTTCTCTTTGCCTACTGAAAACAGTAGATGACTTATCTTTCTAGGAGATTAGCTCCCCTCTTACTGGCACCAAGATTCCCCCGTTTTTACTTTTCCAATATGAAACTCATGGGAAAACTCTAGTTCTTTGGCATCCGATGATCATCTGAAAAGTGAAAATAAGGGCGCAGTGTGCATGGTGGGAACAGATTTTATGGGAGAAAGAGTGAGGGTTTGTGTCAAGTTGACAAAAAACAAAAAAGAGCTAGTATATTCAGGCTAGCTCTAAATACACACCCCTGCTTCCCAAGTGCTGGAATTCAAAGTGTACACCATAGCTTGGCATGAAGTTTTACATTTTTACAAAACAAAGAATGTCCTAAATCCAGGCAAGTTTCAAACACTTTGGTTAGAGCTGGGTGGTGGCAGTACATGCGTTAATCCCAGCACTGGGGAGGCAGAGGCAGGACAGATCTCTGTGAGTTTGAGGTCAGTCTGGCCTACAAGTGTTAGTTACAGGATAGGTTCCAAAGCTACAGTGAAACCCTGCCTTGGAAAAACAAAACAAAACAAAATAAAAATGGAAACACATTGGTTGGGTCAGGCAAGACAAGGTCCAAGGGACTTCAGGGAGTGCCTAGCAACCAGAACTGTGACCCTGTTTCCCACCTCAAGGAGTAACCATCTTGAGTTTTGAACACACTGGCACCTGAAGGAGTGAGCACTAGAGGCACAACCACAACAAACCAATTGGAGGGATGGGTAGACAACAAGGTAAGAACACACTCAACAACATAATGAGCAACATGGCACTACCACAAACTAGTGGCTCTACAACAGCAGGACTTACACACCCCAACACAGATGGTGCAGAAGAAAACAACTTCAGAAATTAAAAATAACTTCAGAAAAATTATCGAAGTTTTCAAACAGAAAACCTAAAGCTAGGCTTATCCTTTGTAACGTGAGTATTAATTTAAATATTAAGGCAGGATCTTATACTTGTTATGTAGCCAAGAGTAGTCTTGAATTTCCGATTCACCTGCCACCATCTCCCAAATGCTGATATAAGGTGTTTGGCTGCTTTGTTCTTTCTTAAGTAGATGTAATTTACAAAAACAAAATTAGAAACAAAATAAAAAGATCTCGGTAAATTTTTCATATGAAGCAAACATCAAGGAAAATTAGGGGTGTGCAAGAAATATTAGTAATTTGTACTGCTCTGTATACTTAGGATACTGGTGGGAAATGGTCCTTCTTTGAAAAAACACACATCTTTGCTAAATTCGGAGCTTCAGTTGGTCCTTTTAAACTGCATTTAAAAAGATCCACTCAACAGTGAAATCCAATACACAGGGTACTCACTGTATGGACAAAGTAGCTTTGTATTGTTCTCTGGAATTCTTTTTTTATGAAAGATTTATTTTATTTATTGTGGATAGAGTGTTCTGTCTGCATATTTGCCTGCAGACAGGAGAGGACACCAAATCTCATTACAGATGGTTGTGAGCTACCATGTTGTTGCTGGGAATTGAACTCATGACCTTTGGAAGAGCAGCTAATGCTGTTAACCTCTGAGACATCTCATGGCTGGTCCACAACCATCTGTAAGAAAGAGTTAATAAGAAGCCTGCTAATAGGCCAACCAGTTTATGATGAATGTACACCTCTATGTGTTGTTGCTTTGGGTCTGAATGACTGCAGGACCAGGTGGGATAGAAAACCTCTGTCAACAAGGAAGGACATGCTTATGAACATACAAGAAACTTACAGAACTCCAAATAGACTGGACCAAAGAACCAAAGACCTCCATGACATAACAATCAAAACACTAATCAAAAAGAATAAAGAAATAATATCAGGAGCTGCAAAGGAAAAATGCTAAGTAATATATAAAGGCAGACCTAATAAAATCTCTCCTGACTTCTCAAAGGAAACACTGAAACTCAGAAGGTCATAGACAAGCATTATGCAGACAAAACAGACAACCTTATCCAAACTAACCAAAAGGCAGAGAGAGAATATCCAAATGTAAAAAAATCAGAAATGGAAAGGGGGAATAACTACAGACACAGAGAAAATCCAGAGAATCATCAGATCATACTTTAAAAACCTGTACTTCACAAAATTGGAAAACTTAAAGGAATTTCTTGAATAAGTATTACTTGCCAAAATTAAATCAAGAACAGATTAGTAAAATAAATAGACCTATAACTGCTAAGGAAATAGAAAGAGTCATCAAAAGTCTCTCTCCCAAAAAAAGGTCATGAACACATGGTTTCAGCTCAGAATTCTACAATATTTGCAAAGACGAACTAATACCAATACTCCTCAAATTATTATTCAGGATAGTATGTGAAGAAATATTACCAAACTCTTTTTATGAAATCATAGCTACCCTGATACCCAAGCATACAAAGACAAATCTAAGAAAGAGAATTACAGACCAATCCCCTCATGAACATTAATGCAAACGTACTCAATAAAATTGTGGCAAGCCAAATCTAAGACCACATCAGAAACATCATTCACCATGAGTAAGTAGTCTTCATCCCAGATATATGGAGATGGTTCAACATACAAAAGTCTGTCAATGTAATCCACAATATAAACAAGCTGAAAGGAAAAAACACACATGATAATTTTATTATAAGCTGAAAAAGTCATCAACACAATTGAACACCCCTTCATGATAAAAGTCTTAGAGAGAATAGAGATTCAAGGTACATACCTAAACACAATAAAGGCAATGTGCAGCAAGCCAACGGCCAACATCAAACTAAATGAAGAGAAAAATCATAGTGATCCCACTGAAATCAGGAACAAAAAAAGTTGTCTACTCTCTATATCCATTCTGTATAGTACTTGATGTTCTAGCTAGAACAATAAGACAAAAGGAGATAAGGGGGAACAAGTTGGAAAAGGAGAAATCAAACTTTTACTAGTTGCTGATGATATGATATTATATATAAGTGACCCCCAAAATTCTACCAGGGAAGACCTACAACTCATAAACACCTTCACTAATGTAGCAGGATACAAGATTAATTAAAAAAATAGTAGTCCTCCTTTATACAGATGATAAATGGGTTGAAAAAGAAATTAGAAAAACATCATCCTTCACAATAGCCACAAGTAACATAAAATATCTTGGGGCAACTCTAATTAAACAAGTGAAAGACCTATGTGACAGAATTTTAATTCTTTAGAGAAAAAATATTGAAGAAGACACCAGAAAATGAAAATTTCTCCCTTGCTTGTGGGTAGGTAGACATAACATAGTAAAAATGGCAATCTTACCAAAGCAATCCACAGATAAATGTAAAGACAATTAAAATCCTAGCAAAATTCTTTACACATCTTGAAAGAACAATACTCAAATTCATATGAAAAAGCAAAAAACACAGGTTACCCAAAACAATCATGTACAATAAAGGAACTTCTGGAGGCATCACCTTCCCTGATTTCGAACTCTACTACTAGAGAGCTACAGTAATAAAAACAATCTGGTATTGGCATAAAAACAGACAGGAGGACTAATGGAATTGAATTGAAGACACAGATATCAATCATACACCTATGAACACCTCATTTTTACAAAGAATCTAAAAATATAAAATGGAAAAAAGAAAGCATATTCAGTAAATGAGGCTCGCATAACTGGCTATCAGCATGTAGAAGAATGCAAATAGATCCATATCTATTGCTTTGCATAAAAATGAAGTTTAAATGGATCAAAGAACTCAGCATAACACCTGATGTGGGATGTCCTTCTGTAAATGTGTTGTTTTTATTGCTTGATGAATAAAGCTGCTTTTGTCAATGGCTGTGGGACCAGGCAGAAAAGAAATTTCTGTCTAGAGACACCTCATCAGAGCAATGGACTGAGTTTCCAAGGTCCAGTTGAAAGGCAGAAGGAGGGAGAAAACGATCAAGGAAGTCAGGACCACGATGGGTTGGTTCACCAACTGAGGCAGTGTGCCTGTTCTAATGGGAGCTTACCAAATCCACAAAGCCAGCTGGACGGGTTCTGAATGAACATGTGATCAAACCTGACTCTCTGATTGTGGCTGACAATGGGAGCTGACTGAGAAGCCATTGATAATGGCATTGGGACTTATTTTTACGGCAAGTTTGGGCTTTTTGGGACCCTAGTCTATATGGATGCATAGCTCCTTAGGCTTGGATGTAGGGGGGAGGGCCTTGGACTTCCTACAGGGCAGGGTTCCTTGCCCTCTCTCAAGCAGGGAGGGAGAGGGAGGAGGAGGTGTAGGGGAGTGGGAGAGGATTGGGAGGAGGGAAGGAAGTGTAAATATTTGAATGGAAAAATAAAAAAGAAAAAGAAAAAAAGAAATTTCTGTCTACAAATGGTGCCCATATGTTTGGCAAGAATTTTCAAATAAGCCTAAGAAAACCTTTTAAAAAGGAGTCTAGACAGATTGGAACAGAATGAAGCAACTTCTTGATAACCCTCTTTACTCCTGTTTACATTTCTCTGTTTGCTGGTAGCCAGTAGAGGTACAATTCCTTTAAGAGAGGCTTCCTGAGTCCACTTCAGTCACCAAAACCTCCCAGCTATTTTAAGAGACCCTGCCTCCCAACACTTAACTAACTGGTGTTTTTAAGCAGCCTGCATGATACTTCTTGGTGGTAGCATGAATCTAGAAATTCCACAGGGTTGGATAATAACCATGGCTCCCATCAGTACCTCTGCCATGAAGATAGACTCTCAGTAATCTAAGCAACAGACAGAGCCAGCTGCTAAAGCTATAGCTTTAATCCTAGTCATTTTTTCTTAGCAGATTTAAGACTCATGTGCTCATAAAAAGGTTGAGATACACAATAACAACAGAATCAGATGGGGAAGAAAGAAACCTCTGAACAGTTTACAGTGTGTTTAAAAATGTATGTAGGCTTGGGTGAGAAAAGAAAAAGGATAGAGAAAGTCCTTTAAAAAAAAGTAGCATAGTCAGGCATAGTGGTGAACACCTTTAATCCTTGGACTTGGGAGGCAAATGCAAAAATTGATAAAGAAAACGTCCATTTGTACAATGGAGTACTATTCGGTGGTAAAAATTAATGGCATCTTGAAACTTGCAGGCAAATAGATGGATCTAGAAAAAAGCCATATTGAGTGAAGTAACCCAGAACCAGAAAGACAAATACAATATTTCCTCACTCATAAGTGACTTTTAGACATAAAGCAAAGAAAAAACAACCTACAGGCCACAACCCTGGAGAACCTAGATAAGAAAGAAGACCCTAACCTAGGAGAGACATACATGGTTCTCTATAGGAAGGAGAAAATGGCAAGATCTCCTAAGTAAATTTGAAAATGTGAGGGGAGCACAAGAGTAGTTAGAAGGGGAAAGGGATTAAGGGAGGGGAGAAGAGAATATTAATAGCTCAATAAAAACAATAAAAAAGCAAACAAGCAGAAAAACCATGTCTTAAGGAACAAAACAAATATTGGTGGGTACAGCAAGATGGAGAAGCTTTTCTATAGGCCTCAGACACTATCTGCTAACATTCTTTAGTTTTGAGGTTGGTGAAATATAGTGGTCTGCTAAGTCAATAGTTCCAAAAGGTTTTTATCTATTAGTCGTAGGATGTTAGTTATGACAAACAGGCAGCCAAGGAGAGGCTATTCAGGGGACTAAAGCTACCACAGAAATTGCATCTGGACTTGAAGCATTTCAACCTCTCCATATCACTGTGGTTCTACTCAGCTAACCCCTGTAGATGCAGCTCCTCTACAGGAATTCTCCTGGACAGGTCTCTGGGGTTTTGCCTCCCCAGCAAAATGGTCTTTATTTCCTTTCTCAAGTTCTTAAGTCAGGAGTGGGTTCCAGCATCAGTGAGGTCCTGGTGCCTCCCAAGGCTCTGCTAACCTAAGTGGCTGCCCATCTCTAAAGTGAGACTTTTGGGGGTTAGTTTGTTTTTCAAAATCTTATTTTCTCTTATTATTCAGGGAGACTATATAAAAGGAAAATATGGTAGAAGTTATTTTATCCTTTTCTCTCTTTTGTTTTAGTTCTATGAAGGATCAATGATGTCAACCCAGTTTTCTTAAAAGACAAACCAATTTCTGTGATGTGAAAATTAACAATAAAGTAAATGAAAGCAGAAAAAGAGAGAAGGAGTGAGAGGACAATGTAACACTGCAAGCAGTGCAAGGATCTTGGTTGGTACCTGCAAAAGGAAGAAAGGAACAGGGTAAAGTAAAATGTTATTCAAGAAAGCAAGCACTTTTTGTGCAAGGTTCTGAAAGTACTGCATAAAAGGAAGGTCCTTTTAGATTCTGCACATGCATATGCCATTCATGGGTTAATTATTGCATTGCTCCCATCTTCTCAACATGTCTTTAGGTATATCAAGTTTCTTGAAGTTTGTAGGACAGCTTTATGAAGGATAATTTTCTACATGAATAGTTGCCATCCTAGTTTAAACTAAGTGTGTGTGTGTGTGTGTGTGTATGTGTGTGTGTGTGTGTTTAGCAACATGTCAATATAATTATATCATGGGGCACTCCATAGTTTATTCTGGTCTTAATCCAGTAGAAAACTCTCTTCTTATATTCCCCAAAGAGGAAAATTTAGACTGGATGTAGTAAAAGTCTGAGTAGTATAGAATTTAAGTAGAGCCAACAAGGGAGCAAAAGTCTACTTTTTAGAAAAGAGATGGCCAAAAGGCAAAGGTACTGGGGACACTGGACCTTGTTCTTCTCTTTTCTGTTTCCACCCTGATGCCTCTCCTGTCTGGATTCTTTTAGGAAAAATGTGTGATTTTGTGGGAAATCCATTTAACCAAGAATTTAGTCTGATATGTGTTCATATTGAAGATTCAAGATAATGTATAAGAATCTCTAAAAGTGACAAATTAAACTAAAAAAGGGAGAAAGAACTGCATGTTCCCCAACCAAGACAGTCTCAAAGTTGTTTTAATAAGCTCAAACTTATATACAATACCCTCACTGTGGAAAAGAATATATTGAAGCCATAACTCATAGCTAACATCATTATCTTTATATCCTGTCCAGCATCCACCAGCACTTTTATCTGTATATAGTATTTCAGGTATTTGAAAATGCACACTATTGTTTTTTTATTTGTTGTTACTAAAGGTCTGCTGGTCATTTTCTCTTAGAGGTAACTGCCTACCTAACAACTGGAAATGTGGAAGTGTTTTCATGGTGCAATTCCAAGCTACAAATCAATTTTTGCAGGATTATCACTATTTTCTGTGTCTGAGCTAAGGTTAAATTCAGTGGGAATGTGTGCCTTCTATACTTAATTAGTTAAACCCTTTTTAATAACTTTATAGTAAAGTGATTATTAAATCCATTCATAGTCTTTATAGCTTTTATTCTATATAACTATACTTTTTATATTAACATATAATTTTTACTTAAAGTTCTTGCATTTCTTATCTTTTAAAGTCAACAGGTATGAGGGAAAAATGTAGAAATAAAATGTATTAATCACTCTCTTAGAGCACAAAAGCATTTTGTGCATGTTAAGTATTGTAAAGATAGAGGATATAATTATGACATCTTCACATTTGCAGTCACAGCCCATGATTAATTGTTTTTCAAAACCGTGGGCTTCTCAACTATCACAGTCTGCTCACCTTGCACTGAGGCTCATGTTAATACAAAGGAATGGGTGTGGACAAAAGGAAATGTGTTAAGTGATTATTGTTACTTTTTCTGTAACTTCTAAAAGTACTGCCCAGTAGACTCTCAAGCAGATATTTTTACAACTCTGTGAGGGAGAGGCACTAGAGCCATAAGGATAGTATTGGGACAAGGAAATGCCTAAGCATATGGATCAATGCCTCTGATTGTTTCTTTTCATTGATAGCTTGAATCTGAAACTAATAAGTTGAAGATTGATGGGCAAAAATAGTTCTGAGCTCCCGTAGTATAAAATGGTTTCAGTTGTAAGTTCTTAATGATTAGCGAACTGACCAGAGCTAGGAGACATGTTACTGTTCTCCTTTGATGTACTGATGACAACATACATTTTAGATGGTACTCGCGGATCTTCTCTAGGGGACAGCTGTGCTCTATGGTGAGTTGGAAAGGGTCAACATAGAAAGAAAGTAAATGTCACATTTTCTTATGAGTGACTCATTTATGCTTGTGGTTATAGATATAATATACATTACTCTGTTGTTTTCTTGGATATTTTTAAATAAAAAGAAATATATTCAAAAATACTTTTAATATTTGTAATACTCAGATACTGGCAGGAAGCTCTGTAAATATACTCCTCTATTTTACAGTACACAATCAAATGTTTGAAACATGGATTTAGACTGAGTGGTGCTCATGGGAACTAGAGATATGGGTGTTTTAGAAAAACAGTTGGCAGCCTGTTAATTACCAAAAGTTTATTGACAACCAGACAGAGGTGTGTTGGTATCTTCTGAGATAAACCCATAAATTGTTCCTAGTAAATATTAAAAAATTACAAATGAGCAGTTTCTACAAAGGTTTTTCTCTTTTACAGGTATCATAAACAGTATGTTTTCATTTGCAAAGTAGCATTAAAACACAGGATAAATGGATGCTTCTCTAGGACTTGTTTTCATGTTCATTTATTTCTTTCCTGTTCTGGTATTGTAAATTCATGGCTTTTCTTAAATACATTTTCTTTCTCTTTAAGAATAAAGCTTAAATCAGTATTCACACGAATAAAGGCTAGTTTATTAGAATAACGGATTTAAAACCAAACCAAATGAAATGCTGCAGCTATAAAAGGATTTTTCCTTCACAGTTGAAAATAAGAAAATGGAATTCATATTTAACGTATTTTGTTTGTGCAACCAGTTTGAATATTAATTAATTTAGTCCCTAGAAACTTTTTTCTGGTGATGAAAAACACATTATAAATCACTTTATATCTAAGCACAACTATAGAAAGAAAAGAAATAGCTTTTCTGTAAAGTAAAAGAAGGTAAAGTAATTTTAAAAATAAAAATATGCTATCCTGGTTGTAAGTAAGCATATATTCAAAAACAGATAGTATTTAGTAGGGAGATGGGCACAGCTATATATATGGTCATGACTATTTTAGGTATATATGGCAATTTTGATATCATTTTCAGAAGGTTTTGTGTATGCAGTTGTGAAAAATCAAACACGGTATATGAACTAAGTTATGTCTAGTTAAAACATAATTTTAAAAGAACTACAATCAGATGAGTACATTTAATGTGCTCTAATATTGATTTTGTCAGTATTTTTCATAAAAATAGATGTGCTATATGTCATATTAATCGAACTAGGATGACAAAGACTGCACTAAAGGGTCATAGTTTCTGTCATTGTTATAAATTGTGACTATTTCATATTTTGTGCTTCTACCAGCTGAGTAGGATTGCTACATGGTGAAGTTGAGGTATTCTAGCAATCAAGGTGTATAAGAATGACAGAATTCCTGGTATAATCAAACCAGGTTGTAAAACCCCAGGTCAAGGAGCCAAATCTTTCACTTTCCCAGATCAGTAAATTGTTCTTGTTGAAGATTAAAATGCAGGAAGGTTTATGTAGCGTGCCAGATGACTGGAAAACTTTAGCAGACTTGAACTTCTTAAGAAGAGTCTCTCATGATTTAGTAATGTAAATAAATTGTTCTTGTTGAAGATTAAAATGCAGGAAGGTTTATGTAGCGTGCCAGATGACTGGAAAACTGTAGCAGACTTGAACTTCTCAAGAAGAGTCTCTCATGATTTAGTAATGTACTTTCCTTCCACTACTCACGCAACCAGGTTTGGGAGCTGCAAAGCCGTGACCAGATAACATTCACTGCATTCCATTTTATTTGCTATGATGTGACTCTTTATCAGTTGATAATGTAAAATGAAGAAATTCTTATTGAATGTTTTCTTGGAAAAACAACTGGAAAACTGGTAGCCAAACAACCATGATCTAGGAAAAAGACAGGACAGCATGTCTTTCAGTTGTTATATTTCCCGCCCAAATATATTAACTATTGGCTCTTGCTACAATAACTGCATGCCAACTGCTATGCATTATGCTATTTGGATTTTATAAAATAGGATTGAAAGATATGAGAAAAGTAGTGACACAGAAAGAAAAGCACACGGAAGAAAAGAACAGGCCTTTCCATCCAGTTCTGGTTGGCCTATCCAGATGAGAGACCCGAACCTTTAAATGCCACTGGTAGAGACCAAATTACACATATAAAAAACACATGTTTTCCAAAGACATCTTGACAAAGACCTTAAATAGAATTCTCAAATAGGCCCCATATCTCATTCCTACATCTAAGCAATATCTCTCATAATCCAACTTTATGAATTGGTTTACAGAAGATAAACCTTTAACCTCTAATCTTACTGTAAACTACGCTTTGAGCCATGTTGACGAAAGAGGTGAGGTTTCTTAGCAGACTTTAAAGATGTAACTTGAGAGTCCCTAAATCACACACACACACACACACACACACACACACACACAAAAAGAGAGAGAGAGATGTACACACAGATCCACACATACACATGCTAAACCTAGTTGTGATTTACTTTCAAAGCCCATACCCACACGTGACAAACATGGTGTCTCTTAGTTGTTAGTTGAGCTCCTGTAAAAATGTATTCCTCTGCTATATATTGACTCATCCTGTAATTGATTTCTGTGGGAAATGCATGAATCGAAGCTTTATAATAAAGCTTAATAATAAAATAAAAATAAGGGAGAGGGAGTTCTTCAAACATCTATGGAGGTAGGGTCACTTCAGAGTAGATCAGTGCCTTTGTTGATAGCAATTAAAGCATAGATGGCTTAAAACCAATTGTGTAATCTCATGATTTTAGAATCCAGAGGTCTCAAATTAAATAGCAGAGAGGAGCAGGTTCCCACAAGAACCTCTAGGTGATTCTTTTTTTTTTTTTTTTTTTGATTTGTCTAGCTTCTGGTGGCTGTAGGCAGTCGTTGCAGTTTCTTCATCTGCCATTGCAAGACCTACTCACCCTGCCTTTGTCTTCATGTGATGCTTCCCATATGGGATAACCTCCATGTGTACATCTTCTTATACAAACAATAACCATACAGGTTAACGCCTAATCCACTTTCTACTGAATGAGATGTAATTATCAGATATCATCCTGGGTATATCCACAATGATCCCACTTTTAGTGGGTTCTTTTTGAGAGACCAAATATTAGTGTCTCAAAATAGCTTCTGGTGAAAGCATAATAACTTGGTGCAAACCCTCATAGTTCACATTTTCTCACACACAAATTAAGCCTATGCCATTTTAATATTTTCAAAAATCTTAATGCATATGAACTACAACTCCAAATCTTAAATTCAGGTAATCTAAATTAGGTATGGTGGGGATTCAATATATGTGGATCCTGAGGCAGAATTCTTCTCCATCTGTTGATGCTAAAAGAAAAATTATCACTATAAGACAGACATTTGTATTCCAAAGAGAAGAATTAGGAGGGAAGAATAGGAATACTGGCCTAAAGCAAACTAGAATCACAGCCATAAAATTATTTGTAATGGACTCAACATTCTCCAAGCATATAGAAATAGAGGGGTATTTCTTCAGCCTTGGACAGAATCATATGCAGGATGCTTTGGCATCCAACTCAATGCTTTGATAACTTAGCCTTGGGGCCACTCTTCTCTTCTCAACTCTTTTCCCTCTGTCCAAGTTAGCAACATTGCTACTAATTTACTATCCTCAAAATCTTTTTCAACCTCCTTTCTAATTGTATAGAAACTAAGCCAGCAGCCCAGAGGTGTCTCCAAAGACCTATCCTAGGTAATTATATTGCTACCTCTGTCTTTCGCAGAGTTGCTAATTGGCTCTTCGGTCACATACCTAATGTTTCACAGAATATTGTCTTTTCATAGGTTTTCAAAGTTTTGAGATTTATATGTTAGCTAGTTAGTTGTTTGTGTTTTTAATTGTTGACTCTTTCTTTAGTTAAGCTAATCTTTTACGTTAATGCACATAGCAAAGAGAAATCAGGATGCACACTCACCATTATTTCTTGGAATCCATGTTCATTGTGTACGTTTTCTATTCATTTGTAACAATAACCACCTTTCTACTCATACATCATGATATATTCACTCAAAATTATTTCTTTTATTGTTGATATTATAATAAAATTATATAATTTTCCCGTTTCCTATATTCCCTCCAAACCTACCCATAACCCCCTCTTTTATTACTTTAGATCCATGACCTATTATTCATTGCTAATTTCTGATATAAAGTAAAATCATGTTTGCTGTTCTTAATTAAAAGTAGTAGACTATTAAGACAACCCAAGGCTTCTCTCATTTTTCTCAAAATGATTCCAACCTCTAATCATGGTCTAATTCTGAATTCAATTAAACACTTTCTTATATTTCTTACATTTGTTCCTTAACTATCATGTGTGGTTTTCTAGGACACACACACAAAGCACTACAATATGGATTAGTCAAATAAACAGAATTGTTTTATATGTCAGGAATCTTGAAACATGACGATATATTTTAGGGGTATTGGCTATCTTACTGCAATATGTACTTTTAAATCAGTAATTATTAACCTGTGGTTCATGACTCAGGGGGTCACATATCATATAATTACATAATGATTCATAACAATAGCAAAATTACAGTTATGAAGTAGCAACAAAATAATTTTATGGTTGGGGTTTACCACAACTTGACAAACTTTATTAAAAGGTCATAGCATTAAGAAGGTTGAGAACCACTGTTATTATCTAGTATCTGCCATGATTCCATTGCTAAGTAATGTGTAAATTGGTTACTCTCCTGCTGCTGTGATAAACAGCATATTCAAGGCAACTTATAGAAAGAAGAGTTAATTTGGGTTGTCAATTCCAGACAGAGAGTCTGGGTGGTAGTGAGGAGTGTAAGCAGGAAGTCATACCAAGAAGTTGAGATTAGAACTTCAAACACAAGCTGAAGAAAAGAAGTAAACTTGAAGTTAGATGAGGCTATGAACTCTCAAAATTCACCTCCAGCAAAGCTACAACACCAGGCAGTGCCACTGTCTGAGGACCAAGTTTTCAAATACATGAGCTTATGGGGAAAATTTCAAATACTAACCACTGAGGCAATGCTCCTGTGTCAACATTAATTTTAATATTCCCTTTCTAGGAAGCATAATTCAATGTATAATACTTTCTATACTTATATCTTTATCAAAATTAAATTAAAATATATGCTAAAAGACTTCTGTATCTTCTTGAACATTTTCTAGTTTAAATATTTGTATTTCTTTCTTGATACATACAGGAATTTTTTCAGTGACTTTATTCTAGGACTTGCATATAATTTTATATAGGTATGGATGTATATAGCCAAAACTCACCAGCCAATTTCTATAATCTCATGCATACATATTTGTCTACAATTGGATTATAGTTATATTAAACATTTCTAGTTCATTTGTTTTATTAGTTATGCAACATGAAATTTACAAAGATACATGAAAGAAAAAGCAGCAAACTACCTTGAGATCAAATATGAACTTAGGGACAGTATATAACCTTCAGATCAAGCAAGATTTTTATCAACTAAGAAAAAGCAAGTGCTAATAATGAGAATAAACCAGTATACATCTTTGAAGTAAAATGTTCTTATTTTGAACTTTAAGTTAGAATCTAAATTAGAATTCTAAGTATCTGTGCTAAAAAGCAAATGAAACCACAATACAAGAAAAACTAAATAAAGCAAAACAACATCAACAAAAACCCTAAAAACCAGAAGGACATAGAGAGCTATCTCTTTTTATGTCTCTACATGTGAATAAATAGCCTGTCACAACCTCAGAACTTCAGAATGTTAAACATGTAACAGGTATGGAAAGGGGCTATAAAGAAGTGGATGATGGGACCCGTATTCTATTCACTAAAAACTGAGAAAACTGGGTGGGGAGGTTAACTAGGGAAGTGTGAGAAGAGGGCAATCTAGAGGGGGAAGGAAGGAGGAAGCATAAATTACATTGTGAATATTTGAAAGACAAATGGGGAAATAGTTTATAGGTTTACTTAAAATTACATTGTGTGTGTGTGTGTGTGTGTGTGTGTGTGTGTGTGTGTGTGTGTGTTTAAGAATGTAGACATGAAGCTTCACCACTCAGGATTATAATTCTCCTCATCTGCCATAGATTACTAACAAAATCCTCACTGCCAGGCATGGAAAATATCTCTTCAAGATTTTGTGTATGAGAGTTCCAGTGATTCATCTAATGACATAGGTTATTTTCCTTGTCCTTGGTTGTCTTCCTGATCTTGATGGTCAATCCGTAATGCTGAAGACAGCACACAGTTCAGACACAGAACTTGGAGGAAATGAGCTGGAAATGACCTTGAAGTCTCCTCACTGGTGGGTGGCTCTCACAGTGTCTGAAATTACTATGCCTGCTGCCAAAGGAGAAAAACTATTGGTAGCCCTTCTTAGCAGGAAGCCTGCAAACCACAAAGCAAACAGTGTGGTAGGATAACCATCCCAGTGTTGGCACATAAAAATTGAGGGTGACAAAGAGCTATCTAACTAGACTCAAGACCAAATCAACAGGAGGAAATTCATGTCTCATATTGTAAACCTAGCCAGCCTTCTAGGGATGGTGGGGTTATGAACCCTAAAGAGAATCTACTACTGCTACTTCCAATAGTAGTACAATTTCTAACTTAGACCCACAGATAAGTGTAGCTCTCAGCCATTATCAAAAAAGCTTCTCTTGTAGAACACAAAGGACTTTACAGAAAGACGCAACTGATCAAAAGTCAAAAAATAACTGAGTACAGTATGCGTAGCTCAGTGATCTATCTACAATACAACACCAATATCTGTGGCTCAGGAAACATTGCAGAAGAGGGGGTGGAAAAGTTCCGTGAACCAGGGGATCACAATATCGTCCATGAGATAGTGTGGCATATGGCCCAGTGAATTCACACGCATGAAAGCACAATAACAATAAATGTCGACATGCCAGGCTGGATAGGGAAAAACTCAGAGGCACCCAAACTTAGAGAGCTTTCGGCAGTAAACAGCTGCTGTGAGGGAGATTCCCTCTTTTCCAGGGACAAGACCAAGGATGAATTATCCAACCCTAAGTGTTCATCCTTAAATACATATACATATATGGGAATATATAAAATATATAGACATATACATGCTTCATATATATATGTATATATATACACACACACACATATATATATATATATATATATATATATATATATATATATATATGAAAAGGTCCTGAATTTAATAATATGTTGGAAAGTATCATAGAAAGGTTTGAGGAGAAACAAGAAGGGGTATGAATAATGTAAAATATAAAAATCATGCATAAATTCTCAAAAAATAATGATTAAAAAATCAGGCAATTTATACAGATAGTGCATATTTGTAAGATATGAAATTATACATAATCACATAATCAACTATTTGTTTAAAGCATGTGAGAAGCTGAGAATCTGTTGGACATGAAGACAACACAGAGGATAAACTATGTTTGCTTTCAAATTTATGTACAATAAAAGTCAAGAATAAATATTTCTTTACCACTATGGTATAAAAGTCAATGAAAGCAAATAAAACTCCTCAAAGCTCTAAACAATTTAACTTCTCCTGGAAATTTAATTTTCTTTAAATATAATTATAATGAGTGTTCTCAGAATCATTTAATATTCTCTGTGGTCTCCTCTGTCCTGCTGTGATTGCTATTAATAAATTATAATGTGTTAGTTTTCTTCATGACCAGGCAGACTGATGGTCAATTAATGTCCAGAATTATATTAACTCTGAGGTCCAAAATACTTTAAGTTCTCCCAGAATTGAAATGGGTCACAGAGAAATAATTACACTTGGCAATAATTTCATTTTAAAGACAAAATCAGTTTATGACCATGGTTCTTCTGTTTGCAGCTTTCTCAGATTGGAACATCCTGAGATGCATTATTTACCAGGGTAAACTTCTCAAAACTTCTCATTAGTTTATTGGTATTTGGACATGTGGTCTCTCTCTTCCTTGCCCCCTCCCCCATGTGTGTGTGTTCGTGTAGTGTGAAGCGGCGGGCTGTGTTCCGCCACCCAGCCGCCGGTTAGCTTTACACCCGAAATAATTACACGGAAACTGTATTATTTTAAAACACTGCCTGGCCCATAGTTTCAGCCTCTTATTGGTTAATTCTCACATCTTCCTTTAACCCATATTTAGTAATCTGGGTAGCACCACGAGGTGTGGCTTACCAGGAGAGATCTTAACCTGTGTCCATCTCGGAGAGGAGCAGCATGGAGACTCACTATGGCGAATGCCTGAAGCGTCTTCCCCACACTACTTCCTTGTTCCCACAATTCTGTTCTGTCTACTCCACCTACCTAATTTTCTGTCTCTTAAAGGGCCAAGGCAGTTTTCTTTATTAATTAACCAATGAAAGAAACATAGACAGATAACTCTCCTCCATCATGTTCGTATGTTAAGGCCTGTGCATGTTAAGTCTAAGGACAACCGACAGTGTCATTTTTAAGTGGCCTATTCATTTATCTGTATTGAAACTGGGTCAGTTTTAACAAGTAACAAAGGGATACTCTCATGCATCATTGCAATGACAAATAATTGCTAATACCAATCCCTAAATTAGACCCAAATTAAAGTTATTCACTACAAAGTGCAGTTTCCTTACCTTTATGTTCAGGAACTGTCCCTCTTCCTAAACAAATTTTAGTTTTGGCCCAGCCACACATTACACCATGCTACAGTCTTCAATACTCGTCTTATTTCAATGGCTTCTCCCCCTTATAATTAAAGATCCTGAGATGATTTACCCCTCCCTGCTGGTATACTAAGGTGATAACATTATATTCTATGGAAACCCCATAAACCTTTCTCAATCACTGATTTTTGAGTACTCTCTTCTTTGGAAAATAATTTTCTAAAAGTACTGACTGAAATACTAAGACTGCCTATTTTAATTATATACAGCTATTTAAGGTTAGAATTTTAAAAGAATCCATTAAACAAACACACAGAGACACACACACAGGCATACACACATACACTTGTTTCTAAGGTCTAGGCCAATGAGTCCCCTTGACGTCATTATGCCTTTTCTGCAACTCTCCAGCTCTGATAACAGCCTCAGAATGGCCTCTGCATTCTCTCTGGCTACCTTTGCATACTTGTTAGCTAAACTGTAAGCTGCTGCCATAAGCCACCCTAATGTAAACACCCACAGGTTCCTACAGTACCTTCTCCAACTACCTTATTCTGAGGCCAGACTCCCCATGCCCTATTCCAGAGTCTATTATTGTCTCTATCCCTGGCCTCCCCAATCATGCCTTTTACAACGCTCCAGTCCTTGCCTTAATCCTACAACTCAGCCTAGACTGACCTCTGCCTTTACCACAAAGGAACTCTAGGCTACTTACTACCTATCCATCAACCCAGCGGACCCTCCCACATCATACCCAACATTTCTTTTTAACCATATCTACCTAGAAATGGCCAAGATCTATTTAAAAATTATAGTTCATGTGACAACAATGTAGAATAAGGGGAAAACTCATCTATTCCTGGTAGGATTGTAAACTTATACAGTCATTATGGAAACCAGGGTGGCAGTCCATCAGAAAGCTGGGAATAGGTCTACCTCAAGATCTAGTTATACCATCCTTGAGCATATACTCAAATGATTTGACATCCCACTACAGACACAGTTGCTCAACCATATTTATTAGTGAACTATTCATCATAATCAGCAATTGGAAACAGATTAGATGTCCATCAAAGAATGAGTGTATTTTAAGAGGTGGCAATTTATACAATGGAATATTACTTGCTCATTTAAAAAAATCATTAACATTTCAGAGAAATGGATGGAGCTAGAAAAAAAATCATTTTGAATTAGGTAACCTAGACCCAGAAAAATAAACATAATCTGTACTTGATTTTTATGTTAATGTTTACTGTTAAGCCTTTGATAAAAGAGTCTATATCCCTATAACTATAGAGACTAAGTATAGAGAAAAAAACTAGGGAGGAAGACTGGCTCATCCTAGGAAGGAGAATTATACAAAGGTGACGTAGCTGTAAGATGCCCCAGTGCAATGGTGTCACAAAGTTTATTGGGCTAACTAACCTTAAATCTAATATTTGTTTGGATTTGAGGTTATTCTATGAGATAGAACTCATCTCTGAAACTGCCCAGGCAGTGAAGAACCTAATGTTAGAAAGTTCATGGCCTTCAGAAAATGACAAATACTGCTCTGCTTAAGTAATGTAGCAATAAAATGACTTAATGGCATTCTGCTTTACTTGTACATCAGTCCTTGCTTAACCATCATCAGTGAAGCTTCTTCCTGCAGTAGATAAAAACAAATGCAAAGACCCACTGCTGACAATATGCAGAGAGTAAGAGACCTTTGAAACCCTGTCCAAAATGGGAAGTAGCCATCAAATCCTGACTCTTAAGGGAATGAGAATCCTGCTGAAGAAGAGGCAGAAAGGCTGTAAGAACCAGAGTGGTTGGATGACAGCAAGAAAGTAAGACCTGTTAAACACAGAAAGCCCAATGCACATATGAACTCGTAGAGACTGTTGCAGAATGCTTAGGGGTGCACAGGTCTGGGCCAAATGAAGTCCCGGTGCCAAGATGGCAAGTGTGCAGTCTTAACCTAGAATCTATCTCTAACTGATAACTGCTTGCAAGTGAAAAGCCATTTCCCTCAATGGAGTCTCGCTCTGAATGGCAGGCCTTATGCCGAGAAGTACAAAGCCAAACAAAATAAACTCAATGACATTTTGTTAGGTCCTTTATCTAATAATGCTTTGTCAAGGCTTTTTTTTAAAAAATTGATTTAACTTTTGATCTTTTTAAAATTAGACTTACCACTATGTCTGTTATTATTGCAAAATAAACTGCTAATTTGAAAAAAATGACAAAAACCAGAGGCAAGTGAGGTTTGTTCAAGGGCAATGTAAAAGGAAAGAGGGGAGAATGAAGTCTGAGCAAAGGGCAAGAGGCTTTGGAAGAGCTGGGTGGAAAGGGCCATGTGTTTATGTTTGCTCATTGACCTTAACCACAAGGAAAAATTAAACTTCCTCAGTTTTATGAGAAAAGATACATTTTAAACTTCAGCAAAATGAGACCTTTTCCTACAGAGACTGAGAAATAGAGGAGACAACTTCACTGAGTGCTGTATTTTAAAGGAACAATGCCCTGATCTCTATCCTGGATAAAGACTGCCTCATTTGTAAACTGGCAAGTAGGTTTTTAAACAGTAGTATCCCCAAAAGGCTGGAGCAGAATTTACAGTGACAATTTTCTTCAAGTAAATATTTTGTGGAAAGTGAGGTCAAAAGCCAAAAACTGAGGATAAAATTACAATATTTTTTTTTTAGTCAAGTTAAAGAAATGTAAAGGTCACTTTGATCACTCCTTGTATACTAGACCACTGTGAATGAAAAGGTATCTAAACGATGAAAGAAAGGAGAATGCTAGCATATCTTTTGTGACTCTTACTAAAGAAGCATGTGGCCATGGGATCACAATGCGAACCACTCTAAAGTGACTAAAGGAACTGGTCAAGTGACACACAGTAATAGGAAAGTTTCACTCTCTTCATTGTAGGTTCCATTAGTTGAAGGCCACTGGGAATCAAAGCCTTTGTAATTAGCAACATGAAAAAAAAAAAAAACCTGCAGCTATGCAACATTGATTTCTGCTTAACAGTATAGGATCTACGTCATTTCCGTGGCTCCAGGTAGAGACGGGACATTCTAAAATTTTCCACGACATCGTAAGCGCTATCTCACAAGCACATTTTAATAAAGAAAAATGATAAATCACGGTTCCCCCCCGTAATAGTTACTCGATCTATCAAATCACCTGCTGGGGAAAGCAAACCACAAGAAAATTGATTGGTTCAGAAATTTTGGAAAATAGTATAAAACTGTTATGTGATTCTTCTTGAGAAAATATAAACAAAATTCTAACAGCTCCAGGTAAGAAACTAATGAAAAACCAAAGAAATAAGTCAAAGAGTTCAACTTGTAAAACCAGTCAGTTTATTGTTCTTCCATGGAGGATAGGGCAGCTGCGTCATGAAAAAGCCCATTCCATCCTGTGCGAGAACTTACAAAATCTTCCACCACGAAACTCTCTGCTTGACTTTCCTGCAGCTCAAAATGTAAAAGACTGCTTTCTGATGTATCAGTCATTATTGCTTATATAAACGTGGGAAGAAAAGGACATTACTAATCTACATTTCAGTAACTTTCTGGAAGTAGTAAGTTGTTTACCTTCTAAGTCTTAATGAACTCTCATCTAGGATGGAAGATTTAACTTGGAACTTTCTGGGACTTAAGGAATCTCAATAGAATAGATTCCCTCAATTAGATGTCTGTCACTACATACCAGAAGCCTGAATAGGCATGTAGATGACAAAAAAAGTCTTTATATTGTCTACTCAGTAGAGAGTTTCACTCTACAATAGTTCTTTGGTTATAGTTGCTCTAATACTTAAGAGTATGTCATATCATTTTGTTGTAAACTCTGCCTATACATGTCTTATATGATTTCTTTGACAAAGATCACAAGGGACAGGTGTAGTGGAGTTTCAGTTGTGTTTTAGAAGTAGGGAGAACATGAGAAAGAAAGTCAGGACCGTGAAGGAACCTTCATCTGGCGATGGATGGAGATAGAGACAGAGCCACACATTGGTGCACCGGACTGAGCCCCCGAAGTCCAAATAAGGAGCAGAAAGAGGGAAAACATGAGCAAGGAAGTCTGGACTGTGAGGAGTGCTCCCATCCACTGAGATGGTGGGGCTGATCTATTCGGAGCTCACCAAGGCCAGCTGGACTGGGACTGAAAAAACATGAGATAAAACCGGACTCCCTGAACATGGCAGACAATGAGGGCTGCTGAGAAGCCAAGGACAATGACACTGGATTTGGATCCTACTACGCATACTGGCTTGGGGTGGGGGGCTGTCCTGTTTGGATGCTCACCTTCCTGGACCTGGATAAAGGGGGAAGGAACTTGGACTTCCCACAGGGCAGGGGACCCTTGCTGCTCTCTGGATAGGAGAGGGAGGGGGAGTGGAGGGGGAGGGGGGTAAATGGGAGGCAGGGAGGAGGCAGAAATTTTTAATAAAAAAAAGAAAGAAAAAAGAAAAATAAATAAATAAATAAAGACTGCCTGAATATCTGAGAGTAAAAAAGTTCCATTGATCAGCCCTACAGACAAGGTTATAGTAACACACACCTTTAATCTCAGTGGTCACACTAGTTGCCATAGAAATACAGTAGTGAATGACTTCAATCATGTTGGTGCCTACCTTTAATCCCATCCCAGCCCTAGAGAGCATTACAAAATGGGAGGAGACAGCTCTCAGGCAGTCTCATTTTCATAAAAAAGAAGAACCTAGGTTATTAAAACATCTTAAATGCCATATTCTGTAGATCACTGAAGTGTTTGAAGATGACCTACCTATCTAAATTATATCTTTGTTCATCCTTAAAAACATACCTAAAAAAAGATATAAATATAATAAAATAGAAAGGTAGATTATTAAATCTACTTTTAAAAGAAACTATTACTTTTAAATGTTTTGCTTTTTTTTACTTCTGTATATTGTATACAAATTTTGTATATTGATACAAATTTGAGATTAATTGTGTTAAAACATGCTGTACATACTTTTATAATCTTGTTCAAGGTATTGTACCTATATAGTACATTTAACAATGTAATACAAATTTCTCTTCCTTGAAAATTATAATTACCAACTGCTTAGGATAATAAAAATATATATTAGTAGTTATTCACCTAATATAATAGAACTTGTGGTCATATTAGGCATGCACCACCCAAATCCTATGGCAACTAGTGTGGTTACTGGGATTAAAAGTGCCTGTCATCGTGGTTACTGGGATTAAAGGTGCCTGTTCTTGTGGCTAATGGGATTAAGGGGGTGTATTACCATAACCTGGTCTGTAAGGCTGACCAGTGGGACTCTTTTACTCTCAAATCTTCAGGCAATCCTTATTTATTAAAATACAATTGAAAAGCCATACATTCAAGGAAGGAACACTTGTCAGGGAGATACACAATTGAACAAACAATTGTCCTGTGAGGACACAAAATCAGAATATACAATTAAAAGACAGGAAAAAACCCTCAAGGATAACACTGAGTTAATTTTGTGTTTGCCATTTCTATTGAATATGGGACTTGCCTTTAAGTATGGTTCGTATACCCAGTAAAACACTGTTTAGGGGGAAAAAACACCTACAATTTTTCATTTACAGGTGATAACCAATTGATGAGACCTTCTAGGTTAAGGACAGGAGCTTGTGTACACTTTTCCTCTCAGCACTGAGACACTGTCTGGCTTAGAGGAGGCCGTGTGCATCCTACTATAGTTTTTGTGATTTCATATTTGTGTCAGTCATGTTGTGTGTAGAAGACCTTGATTGGTGTCTTCCATCTCCCTTGGCTCTTATACCATTTCTGCCTCTTTCACAGGTTTCCTGAGGCCTGAGGGGTAGGATTGGCTGGGAAAAAAAAATCTCACTTAGACCCATGTCCCATGGTAACTGTAATTATATTATGATCTCAAAAAATAAAAGTGATCGTTAAAAATGCTCATTCTTACTAAAAAAATGTAAACTTTCTTAGAAGGGAATGTTCTTATAGAATTCGTGCATCAAAATCAACCAGTCTTTGTTTTAAATCATCGTCAGTCTGATGAACACTGATGCTGAGAACAGTATTAGAAAGGGGGAATGACCTTGCTTTCTTTTGCTTTTGAAGCTTTGCCCACGATGTTTGCTTGTTGTGGTTTATTTTAAACTATTCTCTTTATATCAGCATTTAATCTTTTGGACTCCTTTATGAAAATTTCTAAACAAAGAGGATTTCATGGCTTTCCTTCCTCGATCTGCTTTTTCCACTCCTATTGCTATTCTTCACTTGAAGCCTGAACCCAAGATGGGTTTACTGTTGTATCCCCTATAGGCATTCTGATTGTAGTGAGATGGTATCTTAGAATCATTTTAACTTGAATTTCCATACTGACTAGACATGTCAAATTGTAAAGTTTTGCTTATGTTAAATGAATTTTTGTTACTAATATAGGAATACGTAAAATCTTCATTTTCCAATATTCATTGTTTGCAAGAGTTGGTTTAGTTAAAATACCTGAAATGAACTCAACTGCTTTCATAGTTGCTATACTACCTTTGTCTGGCATTTCTTTTACACCCAAAGTTAAAAAAAATTCTTGACATATATATAGAAATTTATTAACTTTCAGTACTGGATTTCTTTATTAAGGTTCTAACAACTGAATATGTAGGTAATGTAGGTAGTATTTTATGATTGTAAGCTGTTTAGAATGGCTTGCAATGTTCTACTGTTTTATTAATGTTAATATATAATAGGCTTTAAACCCTTGTAATTACTGGACAATATTATAAAGCAAAATGGATTTACTATTTTACAAAAATAATAATATACTTTTGTACCTTTATTCATTAAATTGCTTTGGATAAAACAGCAAATTTATTCATAACATTATTTCTGTATACCTCGAGCTTACTTCATAATGACAAGAGTGAGCAGAAAATTAAATGAAGGGTTTTGAAGTAACGTGGACATAATTCCAGATATGATCAATTTTTTGGAAAAATAATCAGCAAACTAGGAAGACAGAGCTGAAAGTTGCAAATCTGTATGTCATAGTGAAGGAAGGCCATTCAGAGGGTAAGACTGGATGAACACTTTTGAAAAACCAATAGACAAAATCATACATAGCTATTAAGGAAAAAATTTTAAAAAAGAATCATGACGTACTGATAAGGACATTAATGGAGTTTTCTATTAGAATAAGAAAGTAGTTGACAGAGTCAGCTGAGAATTTAAGACAGAAAGAAAGAAGAAAGAGAGAAAGTAAAGAAGGAAGGGATGAATGAAAAAAGCAAGAAAGTTAAAAAAAAGCAAAGTAAATATAATAATGGGCTTTAGGCATTACATATACAGTTTGGAGCACAGTACTGGACTATAGTGATGAAAATCACAGCGTTAATGGTGTGTAAGGGAAAGCATGGGACAATAATTTGGGGAGCTGTGGTGTGTAATCTTGATTACCAACACAATTTGATTGAGAAAAGCCTCAGTAAAGAGTGAAATAATTCATGATTTTGTTTATAAGGTAACTTCAGTAAGATTACATCCAAGGGGAGGATGAGTAGGGTTAATGGAGGGAATATGGGAAGAGACAGTTAGAGGTGAGTGTCATTTGAGAGGCAATAGGGAAACCTAGTACAGTTGAAACTTCCTAAAATACATGAAGGCAACCATAATGAAGTCTCCAAATAATGAGGGAGAAGGATTCCTAACAGGAGATCTCTTGTCACCTAATGAAGCTTCTAGCACTGAGACTGGGTTAAATTCAATTGTGTTGTTGACCAAAGGGGTCCCATGGAAATCTCCAACAACCCAGGATGTTGCCAAGATATGCTAGGGCAACAGTGGTGTAAAACTTGTATGGTAAACAAGCAATGTCTGATTTGCCTTAAAGCCCACTTCACAAGATGGAATCTGTAATAGACAGTTTGCGTGACATAACCTGAGGGTAGATAGCTCAGGAATCTGGAGTAAAATCAAATACTACTGCCCCAAGTTTTTAAAGTAACAATAAAATGATTTCTAATGATATTCTACTATACTCATAGATCAGTGCCTTATTCAGCCAGCATCAGAGAACCTTCTTCATGAAGATGATGTGAAGAAATACATTCAGAGAGAGAGAGAGAGAGAGAGAGAGAGAGAGAGAGAGAGAGAGAGAGAGAGAGAGAGAGGATGATGATGAAGATAGATAGATGATAGATAGATAGATAGATAGATAGATAGATAGATAGATAGATAGATATGTAGAGAGAAAGAGAGACAGGCAGAGAGGCCTTGAAAAAAACCCACGTTTATATGAGGTTGTCTCCATCAAGTTTTTCTCGTTGGAGTTCAGGAAACTTCATGAAAGAGGAGATAGAAGGAATGTGAGAGCCAGAGGGAAAGGAGGAAACCAGGAGCAGAAGGCTCTCTAAATCAACTGAGCAAAGCTTATATGCACTCACAGATAATAAGGCAGCAAGAACAGGAACTGCAGAGGTCCACACCAGATCCTCTGTGTATATATTATAACTTTCAGGTTAGTACTTTTATAGTACTCCTGAATATGTGAATGATCCCTTTGAATGAGTGGGTATCTGATTCTTGTGCCTTCTGTTATGGCTCTTTTCATCTCTTGGTTTGCCTTGCCCAACTTCAATATGATGGTTTGTGTTTTAACTTATATTTAATTTTGTGTAAAAAAAAAATAAAAGTTAAAAACATAAAGAAAAAAATACTGTATACCAAGTGATAAGTAATGGAAAGATCTTTATTTTGGATAAAGCAGGAAATTATATGTGAATGTCAAAGCCACATAATTCATAAAAAGTGGAAATAACTCAACTGTCCATCAACTTAATGCTTAAAATATGGCATGTATGAAAAAATTAAAGAAAGAGGGAAAGAAAGGAAGAAAGATTACATTCTGAGAGCTCTCATATAGTGAATGGATTAGATACTGATTTGAAGGCAATTATTTGAAGCTATATTGGGAGGTGGACTCCAAATGTAGGAGGTGGACTCTAGTTGCAGGAAGTAGGTCTCCTTCTTAGGTATACCTGAGTACTATGTCTTATATTGGCCTCTTCCTGTGTGCCTCTCATATATGCTTCCTGTTTGCTATGATGCACACAGCTTTATACTCACTGACTGATATTCTATTCTGCCAAGCAACCAAAAACTGATCCCTTTGGAATGGTGAGTTCCAATAATTTTTCCTCCCCTTCTATTGTTTATCTCAAGTATGTCTATCACAATGATGCAAAATTTACTAATATAGAAGATACTACAACATAAAATTATAATAATTCATTATATTTATGTCAATAGAGATGGAGAGGAATCATCAAAATGTGGAATCAAAAAAATTTCTGGAATTTTTATTTTTATTATGTGAAAGGAAATAATTAGTAATAAGTAATACAAGAGTTTTGGACAAAGGAAACTGGAGAAGCAATGATGACATTTTCTGAAATCATGGGGAAGGTCAAGAGTTTGACTTAGAACCAATAGAGTTTGAGATCATTGTGCCAGGAAAGCTGGTTGTGCGTGTTGATGGGACATGTTTAGAATGATGATACAGTTATAAACGCCTTTCCAGTTCAGATATATTTGAACTGAATACTGATTTGAAATCACCAATGTAATAGCATAGACTGCTATGTCTTCATATTGGAATGATATAAAATTAGTAATACATTTATGAATCCAGCCACTGACAGGAGGGAAAAAACAAGATATTCCATCATCACAGAGAGTAAATAAAATGAATATGATTACTGTTTCAAAGTCTAACTGATAAATTCTCTAGAATGAGATCTGAAAATTAACTAAATGTTTTACAAATGGAGGGGTTTTGAATGTTTTTATAAAAGCAATAGCAATGAAGTAAAATGGATGAACATGAGCTTGTGAACATGGGCTTGGATTTGAGATTGAGTCTTATTTAGGGGAGCCTGAACTAAAAAGTGCATTGTAATGTGTACAATCTCATAATATAATTATGGGAACATTGCGATTTTGTGTTCTTTTCTCTTATATGTGTTATATGTGTACTTAGTGTATGTTTATAATGTATGTGCTCATATGCTCACAGATTAAACCATCCATATGTCCATAGATCTGAAAGAAGATACAAGATGTCTTCTCCATCATACTCTTATCAATTTATTTAAAATTGGGTATTTTTTGAAACTGAAAATAGACTGGTGGCCAAAGAAATCACAGTGATTCTCCTTCCTCCCTGCCGAATCATACAAACAGAGCTATATCCTGTTTGTGTGTGTGTGTGTGAGACAGAGAGGAGGGGAGAGAAAGAGAGAGAGAGTGAGGGGGGAGGTCTTGATGCTTCTGTGGCAACGAGTGCTTTTACCCATCAAGTCAGCTTCCTTGGCTCATAAGTGATATTTCTTAAGAAAAAAAATCTCTCTGAAATTGCTGGTTATATTATTTTATTAAAAAGATATAAAAGGGTTATCCAGCAAAATCTTGGAACTTGCTAGGCAAACAGTGGAAAATAGGAGATAAGTAAAGAATTTAGAAACCTTTTAAGAAGAAATATTCAATTTATTTTCTTGAATGCAGTGTGGGTTTTGCAGTGGGAGCTGTATCCTCTATAGTTGATCTACTCTTCTTTAAGACAGATAAAGAGAGTCATTATCTGAGAGTTATAATAGGATGCTAGTGATGGCTTGAACAATAAGGCATAAGATAAGAAATATAAAAGAAAGGAGTCAATAAAATTATAATCACCCAATCTGTACCTCATTAATGAATAATCTTGCACATACGCACTTATTTAACAAATATTTATTGAACTTTTTCTATTTTCTAAGTATTCCTTGGGCACTTATGATGTGAGAGTAAACAAAACAGCCTTTGTCTTAGAGAGCTTACATTAGTTATCATAAATTTTAATTGAAAACAACTATAGTTTATTAGCTATGTTCCTTTGGGCAGATTTCTTCATGAAGCAGAAAAAAAAGTAATTAATGAGAATTGAGGTTTTCCTTGACAGTGTTTTGAAATGAAGAAAGCAGGAAAGAGTGATTTTAATTAGGCAGTGGAGAGATTTGTCTGTTAAGGAGGGAAGCAAAGGCATTAGAGTCACAGTGGACAGTAATCAATAGTGTAATGCATAAATCCTGCTGGAAGTCAAAGATTATTCAAAATGAGAAACTAGAAAGAAAAGGTTTATGTAAAGGGGAGAAGGGAGATGGGAAGATGCTTGGATTTCATGTTATGTTTTAATATAAAGCAAAAGATTTTGATTAATAATTCTTTTTATGGATTATAACAAATTAAGCATACCTAAAATCTTTAACATGGATCCTGTGATTTTTGCATTTCAAACATGTTCCCCAAAGGATTGAAAATCAAACCTCAGCTAGCATATGACTACAAGAATGAAAGAATTGGGGGTATTCACCAATCTGATTTCAGAAGAAGGCTGGCTCAGGCACCTTCTCCATTATTGCTAGATGTCTTTGCTGTGGTCATTCTTGCAGATTCTTGGGAATTTTCTAGCACCAGATTTCTCCCTAACCGCATAGTGGCTCTCTATACCAAGATCTCTTTCATTGCTCTCTCACTCCATCCCTCTCCCTACTCAACCATCTGGTTTCCTCACATTCTCATCTCTCATTTCCTCCCCTTTACCACCCTTCCCTTATCACTAGTTTACCCAGGGGACCTCATCTGATTTCCCTTTCCAG
The DNA here is from genome assembly GCF_903992535.2 of Arvicola amphibius. Taxonomy (NCBI): domain Eukaryota; kingdom Metazoa; phylum Chordata; class Mammalia; order Rodentia; family Cricetidae; genus Arvicola; species Arvicola amphibius. The sequence continues at coordinate 97,000,341 of NC_052054.1, read as the reverse complement.
GGAAATCCATGCATCCTTCTTAGGGTCTTCCTTGTTACCTAGTTTCTTTGGAGCTGTGGATTGTAGATGCAGAGATCCACAACAAAGAACCAGGTTGAGCTCTGGAAATTCCATCAAAGGGAGTGATATGGGAATATATGAGCATGGGAGGTCAAGATTGTGATGAAGAAATCTACAGTGGCAGCTGAATCAAGCTCATGGAAACCCATGAACTTTAGGGCAACAGCAATAGAGCTTCCATGGAACCAAACAAAACCCTCCATATGTAGGAAACAGTGGCAAAGCTTGGACTATCTGAGAGGCCCCTGGCAGTAGGACCAGGATCTATCCCTGGTGCATGAGCTAGCTTGTTCAAGCCCATTCCCTATGGTGGGATACCATGATCAGCCTTGAAACAGGATGGAGAAACTTGTCCTGCCCCAATTTAATGTGTCAGACTTTGATGATTCCCATAGGAGCCCTTATTCATGGAGAGGAGTGGATGGAGGGGTGGGCTGGGAGAAGGCGAGAAGGGGTAAGAGGAAGGGCAGGGGGAAAATTCTGGTTGGAATGTAAAATAATTTTTAAATGAAAGGATTAATTATGCTTGAAAATCAACCATTGGAGGACCTGTGGAACCAGGAAAAAGTCATTGTTTTTTTATCTAAGTTGTTCTATTCACCAGAAAAGACTTGAGTCAAATATTGAGATGAAAGCCTGTTAGATCAGAGAAGCCAAGAAGCAATGGATTGACCTTACTTTTTGACCAAGGACCCAGCATAAGACTGTCTCTCCACCTCTCCCAAACCAAAAAGGCCTGCAAATCTCTATGTCCCCCCTGTACTTCTTCCTGTGCACATCTCAATCCATCTTTAGGGGTTCTCAATTCTCTCTTTGTCTAATTCTTGTAAATAAGTCACTGGCTCTGCCTCCTGATCCAAGGTTAATTTTATTTAACACAGTCTCAGAGTTTTACATTGAGATCAAATGTCCCACTACATTTACCCCTTTTTCTCTATCTAAAAAGTAAAGATCTTTTTACTCTAACATAGTAAAACTATACACAATAAGAACTCAGCTAAGAATTATATGGACAATGTCCAGTTCATTAGTGTTTGGCAAATTAGTAGAAAACATTCTATTATGTATCCTATCTTGGTGAGTTCAAAGTTTTATACCTAAACCACTTTCTATCTTAACCTGTATTAGAAACCTAAAAATGCCTTTTAAGACCTTAACACATTTTCTTAGATAAACAACTTAAAAATTTATGTCTCTCAATATTATTAACTTTTCATCTATTTTGTAAGTTGCTTGTGTAATTTTCATTTGTAAGCTTCTTTTCTGAATTTGATAACAAATAAAATGGTATAACTACCTAGTTTTGAACCCCAATCAGAGACCTGAGAAGGATAAATATTACCTGAAGAAACAGGAATGAATGGCAAGAAACTTCAAAAACTATAGAAGTGACAAAGACATCTGACTGCCTGGACAGTCACACAAGTTTCTTGTTCAATATTGAGGTATCCATCTTTGTCCCATAGGTTTAAAATATCTGATAGACTTTTCTGTGAAGCAGGGATTTTGAAGATTTTTACTACCTTATCTTAGAAAAATTTGGCAGCCAACTTCCTTGTGTCTTGTTGGTTCAATTTGTACAACACACTGTCAGCATTGAGGCAAGGGTAGTTGGGTTTTTTTTTGACTAATGGCTAACTTTACAACCATTAAAACAAACTCATATGGAGGTTCTTCAATGACCATCATTTTCTATGTAGTAGATTGTTGCTGCTAGGAGCACAAGGCTTGTATCTTATCATTCAATTTTTCATATATATTACATTTAATCAAGCCAAATGTGATTTGTCAAACTGATAGTAATTATAATTGACATTACATCAATCCCAGATAAGTTGTTTAGCTTTCATTTATTTATTTTTACATTTTCAAGACATCCATTGGGCATTATATTTCCTAACTACCTGCATGGTGATATTTCCTATTTTTAATGTGGGAAAGATTTTTTTTACTTTCCAGATGTCTTACCAAATTTGCTATTAGGTCTGTGGCAGCAGGGCTGTGAGACACTTGGGGCAGGGGTATATGGTGACAGTAGCATCAGTAACAGTATCAGCAGTAACAGAATCCTGAGCAGATGATTTAGTATGATTTGTTCCTCTGGTGGTATTATGGGGCACTTGGAGTCAGGGAGTGTGGCAACTGCAGCAGGGGTGGCAACAGAAATTCGTGGGCTCTGTAGTGCAAGCTGGTACAGTAGCATCACCTGTCACAGTAGTGAGAAGTGGAGGCTGCAGAAGCCACAACATGTTCCTGTGCTATGTGTTGGGTACCAAATGTTTTTATCCAATTACCAATCAGGAGTCAGATGTTGGAGTGAAAACTTGCTATTTCACAGAAGTTGAGGAGCAACCAGGTGACCTTCCTTTTTCATTAGCAACCCAGCAAGAGATCATCTCTCCACCCATCCCAAAACAAAAAGGCTGACAAATATCTATGTCCCTCCCTATTCCTTCCTGTGCCTCTCTCAATTTATTTTTCCAGGGTCCTCCATAGTGTCTATGACTAATTCTTGTCAACTAGTTCCTGTCTCCAACCCATGATCCAAGGTTAATTTTATTTTCACAGTCTTGGAATTTCACAGGAAGATCAAATATCCCATAACAGATATATATGCAAAGGCATTAGATTCCCAGTGGACAGTGATTAGCTACCAAGTCTTTGAAAAACCAAAGTTTATTATAGAGTTAGTGCTGGACAGCATCAAAAGCACTCAAAAAACCTGAAGGTGGAAAAATAAACTCATTGTCACTAATATAATTTATTTTATTGAACTATGAAAATTTGAACTTCACATAGATTTATTTTACAAGTTTTAAATAAATATACAAAATTAAATAAAAATTATCAATTCCTATAAATGTGTCATTTTTTAAAAAGAGAATTTACTTCCTTAATGAATGGTAAAAAATTTCTATTATAATAATAGTACAATACAATGTTGAGGGCTGTTATCATGCCAGACAATATTGAGTTTAAAATTTGATGGTATTATGTGTTGAAATCTTTTAATTTAAATTAAAAAATGAAGTTGTCATAAGTAGTCTTAAAATAGCAATTTACACACTGGGTCTCCTCATTATTTGTAGTTTCTAGTTTTAGTGGAGTTCATGCAATGATTGCCATACCTTAATTGAAAAATATTCTGACATTTTTTTGACTCAAATATTAGAAAGATCTTTTCTTCTGCAAGCTGCTAGAAGGAAAGTTAGTAATGGTTTTACCAAGCAATGAATATTACATAATACAATACCACACAAGCAGGCAAATAGTGCATACTGGTGCAATAGTGGCATGGGAGTTATGAGGGTAACCAACAACTGGCTTAATTTGAGGTCGACACCACAGGAAAATTTCCTTGTCTGATACTTCTAGCTTCTTAAGACTGTATGATTCAGGAGATCATAGGTTCTAGGGAAAACTTACAATATTGTTTTACCATACACCAGGAAAAAGAAATAAGGCATAAAATGTCAGCTTAACCAATGTAACATTTTATAATAATAAAAGCATGTTTTCTAGAATGCCATCACACAAGTTCCCCAGACAAAGTATGAAGGAAAGACATAGCTCACCTTAAGGATATACCCAGTGCTTACAGATTCAGTTAATGTAAAGCACCACCCTGCTCAGGTAACAAAACACTGAGTGGCTTTTACTCCTGTATGGATATAATGAGATTCAGAGAGGTCAGGGCTGAGGATGTCTATAGGTACTCACAACGATGGAATAGCATTGGAACCTGCATTTTCCTGCCTCTAGAGAAGCCATCTTTTTGTTATGGTGAGCTACCTTCAAATAATCTGAAAATTAGTGAAAGACAGAATTTTCCTTCTAAAGCTTAGAAATTTTTCACAGCAAAGCAAGATATACTGTAAGACAAACCAGCTTCAATATTAATAAAAAATATAGGAAATTAAAGTAACAGCAAAGCAGGAAAACTGCAGCATTTTAAAAAGTACTAAACATAGATTGCCATTTATTTTTCAATCCAAAACAGACTTGAAAATAAATTTCTTTGAGCACTGATCAGGTATAACAAATGGATATTCCACAATAAAAAACATTTTCCTTCCTTTATAATTTTTTTAAAAAATTGTATGACATTTTTAAGAAAATTGTGAAGGGTATTTAAGAAGATTAAGTTAATTTCAAGTTTGACAACCCATCTTCAGGTTAACTCATAATGTGCATTCAAGTATAATAGCAATTTCCCATTAAAATTATTTTAAAATTTCTCCTCACTACTGCTTTGAATAAAGGCTTCTTAACACATTAATGATAATGTGATTATTTATTAGCTAGAAAAGGAATAATATTTTCACAGTTAAGAATTGATTAGACCTTATCTTTTTTACCCTAAGTAATTTTATAGATATTAAAGAAGCAATAGTGAAAATAAATGAATGCAGATGGAGTAATATTCAAGGAAGAAAGATAAGAAAGCTCAACAAATTATTTGCTAGTGATTATGGAACAAAGAACGTTAGCAACTATATGTTCATAAATGCTACAATTATATTTGTTTTTAGATAGAAGACATTGCTTATACCCATATTGTATCTTAAATACACATCTTATTATATATAAAAATTAATAATACCTATATTATTATACAAACTTAAATGATATAGCATGATATTGAGTGAAATAAATAAATGTCAGAAATACATTTAAAGTCATCTTTATATGATCTACATCATTGCAAAGAGATGCAATGAAAAGGCTCTTCATTGTCTGATTAAACTCTTATCAGTAGCAATTGTACCACATCATTGTAACTACTATAAGTTAGAAGGCAAGAAGGTTAATGATTTACAAATATACTTATATTTATTTCTTACTTGAAAGTCACATAGGAAATCTGCTTACATTCCTTTTGTCTCTTATCTTTTGGAAAGTTCTCAAGGCAAGAAGATGTGTGACCCTGTATCCCACAACTGGTCATTTTCTTTGTCAACAAAAAGTGCTTAACTACCTTCAAAGTTGATCTCTCATTTCTTCTAAATAAGACCATTGCTCAGAGCTGAATAAATAATTGGACACATAGACATTCTGTTTGCTGTATCTTTTCTTTTTTAAATGTCGTGTAATTTAACTTTTTTGAGGTACTTCTTTTCAAATGCTATTGACTTTCTCAAGGAGCTGACAATGACAGAAGAACCCCTGAACCCAACAAGCAAAATGAATGCTTGAGATCTATATCCTGAGTGCTCTTGAACCATCTGAGTACATAAGAATTCCTCTTCCAAGTGCTGAAGCTGTGTTCCTTTATAAATGCTCAGGGTCACTACTGATTTTCAAACGCAGCCAGTCAGAAACCACAAGAATTTTGTACCATTGTCAACTTATCCAGAAACTTTACTTTATGAATAATATATAAAAATACATATAACTGTGGATATTTCAAAGGCTAAATGTTGATTGGAACTTCTCTTTCTGCCTCTCCCTTTCTTTAAAAAATTGTGTGCATAATTGAGTTTTCTAAAAACAATAAACATGATTTTAACTTGCTTATGACTAAAACTGCTACCATAAAGTTACATCTCGAAAATGAAAACAAGTTCTTTAGGTTTGTACCTACTGTAAGCAGAAAGAAATAAGTATAATCAAGCAGGTTTGTAATCCTCATTGCTAAAGCTTGTAAAAACAAGTAGCATTTTTCATGTTGTTTGGAATCTTTATTCTGGAACCTGAGAGACCTCTATTGAAAATTTCAGAAGCATCTCGCCCATTTGTAAAAACATTGCAAGAGTATTTAAAATAAAGTTGAATTAGAGCCAACAGCTTCATGATGTGATAAGTGAGCCTAAAATTATGAATAGTACATGAGTACAATTCAGAATGGATTCAGAAGGGTCTTTGGGTTAACCTTATGCCTTTATTATGACTAATGGCAGAAGTTTCTTTTCAAAGTAGAAATTATTATGGTGACATTAATATGAAGTATCTTTACTTTTAACAAAGGGTCATAAGAACATATACTTATCAAAGCATTTTATTTTTTAGATTTTATTATGTATTTCATGTATATGGGTGTTTTGTCTGCATGTATGCTTGCCTGCACACCCAAATAAAGTATTAGATTGGAAGCTTCCATGTGGTTGTTTGGAATTTAAATCAGGTCCTCTGGAAAAACAGCCAGTGCTCTTAACCACTGAGACATCTCCCCAGTTCAAGCATTTTAAATTCATTGCTATGATATTATTGTAAATATAGACATCTAGATTAAACTCTCCTCTGGTAAAACAATATAATATTAAATCAAAATTGATTCAATTACATTATGTTACAATTTAGAAAAAGGTTTTTTTCTATTAACACCAAACAAATGTGTTGTGAAAAGAATATGATTTACCTTTCTAGTTGGTGGTATTTATTATAGGAAAAAAATGGCCATTCATTTAAAGATTCAGACCAAATGTAATGAGTATCTACACCTTATTATAAGTACTGAAATTTCAACATCCTTTATTTTAAAATATTATAGCAATGTGCATGCAAACTTAAAGAACAAACATATAAATTTGGTGAACCTGCAAATCATATGATTTGAATAATTAGCTAGATTATGCATGTGGTGCCTTCAGATGACAAGACTTGATCTTCAGACTAAGTTTGAAAAGTTGAATAATACAGTGAATGCTGTCATGTCAATGAGATAAGAGCAAGGCATATAACAGAAGAGAAACACCTGTTTCAAATCTGTATGACTTCTAATTAAAACAGAAGTCAGGTTATTTCCATGTTCTGTTTATGATACTGATATGCTCTGACATAGTTAAATATTTGACAGTAAATATTCTTTCAAGATTGATAAATAAATAGAATGTCAAAAGGTGTGATTTGATTTCTTTGCTATTGAATGCCCATATATATACATGCCCATATATGATTCAATATTGAGGCACACAGCATAGCATGTTAGCAAAGTTTGTTCCAAAGAAGACATAAAAGCAGAAAAAAACGCAATATAGAACATTATGCTAAATAAAAAATATGTTAGAATATTGACAAATGTTAAAAGAAGCAGTTTTGAAAGCACTGACAAGCACTTGAGTAGACAGATGAGAAACAGTATTAAACTGCACTATGATACCATACAGTAAGCATTACACAATGCATATGTGCTAGATGACAACACAAGAGTACAATATGCAAATTTTGAAGAGTTAAGACTAAGTAGTAAATGGCAGAAATTGAAATTATGATATGCCATCTGTCATAAACATAAAATAGCTGAGAATTTGCACTAGACAGTATAATAATGTCAAGTTGACAAATGACAGAGTCATTTTGAAAGAGGGAACTACAAAGGATAAAATGTATCTATCAGTACAACTCTTACACTTAAGTCTCAGGCATCATTATGGAAGAGGGAATTGAGAAATTGTAATATCCAGAGGAACAGGAGTTTGTTGTGAAATTGTGTCTTTTAAGAATGTCAGAAGCTATGCTCATAAAGTTTTCATAAACATGGCTGCCTAAACATGAACTGAACAAGACAAACACCAATAGATATTAATAGTAGATGGTAGAAAATCTAAGAGGCGTAAACTTGCCACTAAGAACAAAGAAGTAAAAAAATGCTGAGAGAAGAAGAAATAGTCTTTCCCAGGACACACTGAAAGGTTATCCATATCAAATGGTCAATTGCTGTGGGAAATTCTTCAGCCAATAGCCTTTAAGATACCAGTCCATTTTGGGCGTGGTCTCATGTACTATAAATGCAAAACAAAAAGCATGTGTAGGCCTCTTGGCTGCTGTGTTCAGCTCCAGTCCCCAGCACATGCAGAGGACTGTGTATTGCTACTCTTCCTGTGAGTTTATCCACAGATAAAGAAACCTTTGTTATATTCCACCTTGGGCTATTGTGGAACTCTTCTGTAACCAACAAAATGACACAACAATGAGGGTGACTACATCTACATACATAAAGGGACAGTAGAAGTAATATAAAGGAGTACAGATAGTCATCAATTAAAGGAGTAAAGAAGTTTTTTTTTGATTTTTATGTATTTTAGATTTTAGAGAGAGCGTGGGAAGAAATTATATATTGGAGGAGAGAGCCACTTGTAGGTTCCAAGCTGCTTAACCCCAAAATAATCATACTGAAACTGTATTAATTAAACCACTGCTTGGCCCATTAACTCTAGCTTCCTATCAGCCAACTCTTATGTATTTATTTAACCCACCTCCATTAATCTGTGCATTGCCATATGGCTGTGGCTTACCAGGTAAAGTTCTGTCCAGTTTCTATCTCTGGTAGAGGCTACATGGCTTTTGTCTTGACTCGGCCTCCTTTTTCCCAGCATTCAGCTTAGTTTTCCCTGCCTATCTCTATTCCCTGCACAGGCTCAATACAGTTTCTTTATTAACCAATGATATTCACAGCATACAGAGGAGAATCCCACATCAAGTCTAGATACAAATGAACAGAATTAAGCACAGTTTCTTGGTAGCCACATTTTTCTTCAGATGGACTCTATTTGCTGGCAGCCTGCAGAAGCACAGTTTCTTTACAAGTTAGATTCCTGGTTCTTGCTGTCAGAACAAAGGAACTCTAGCTTTTTGGGGAGGTCCTGCACTTAAGTGGGATCTGTGAGCAGCATGTTATAAATTGCTTAATGACAACATATACCCACTGCATTCCTGGAGCTGGGGCAGGGTGCATGGCTCACAGAGGTGGTCAACATGCCTCTTCCATGTTGAACTAGACAGACAAACAGACAGCACTATGGAGTTGGTCCTAGCTATACCTGCTTAGCATTTTTTCTTTTAAAAAGGCAATCCTGGTCAGAAAATGATTACAGATATGCAATAAAAAACAGATTCAGACAAAAATAAAGCTCTGAACAGGTCATGGTGTGTTTTAATTGTACTTAGGCTTTGGAGAGAGAGGAAAAAGAGTATATACAGTTTAAAAGTAGTAAACAGTTTTAAAGAGACAGTAGAAGTAATATAAAGGAGTACATGACAGTCATCAATTAAAGGAGTAAAGAAAAATAAGCCATGTAAAAATGAAATATACGTAGAGATTCTGTACTATGTATATTATTGTTGTTTTATTGAATTTTTTTACTGCAAAGAGACATTTGATTATGGGGGCTGCTAAGTTAAACCAATACAAAAATATCTTGACTTCAAAATTTGAGTCTAAGTATATGTTACTTTGGAAAAGAGGTTCTGCTTTTGTTTTCACAGGAAAAGAGAATCTGTGGATTCTTTCCTGGCTAATGTGATTGGTGCAACAAGACCCCCCAGAGGTCTCCAAGAACCCTAAGACTACTTTGCCCAACAATCAGCAGGAAGTAGTTTTGAAATCTATGTCCAAATTCTCACAATTATTGTTGATAAATGTTCATTTTTTATTTAAAGAGGGATAAGATATAGAAATGAATCCTTTGCATTGATATTGACTTTGGTCTATTGATTCAAACTTAACGTCAATTGGCTACACTGTGTATATGTATTTCTGCTATTGTTTGAGGTATTGTGCAGCTCATTTAAAAATGTAATGTATAGTTAAGAAATATAGATAATAGACAGTCATCTGCAATAATCAAAAGTATTAATGTTAGTTAGGTTTTCTAGATATAAAGAGATATATTTCAGATAGGTAGGTAATTTTCAGACACTTCAAGGAAATGAAGAACGTGGCATTTGAATAACTTAGGATTCTGTTGTGTAAAACACAGTTGCTCCTGGCAGCACCTATCTATTCTGAAGAGAATGTTGGTTACTGAAGACACTCCACTTGGAGCTTGTTTTCTTCTTGGCAAAACTGGTCTTTGGGCAAAGAACTGCTCCTTCCTTGACCACTGACAAAGTGCATGGTGTCCAGACTGGATAAGCAAGATACAAATAAAAAGACCTCAAACCTTGTAAACATAGGGAATATGGTTTTTAAAATTTTCCTTCTTCTGAAAATGGTCTGTCAGTTACTCTAGGCCTTAGCCAAAGTTGGTTGCCCCAACATTGAGACTTTGGGTGATTATCTACATAGCCAGTTGTTTTGAAAATTGCTTGATTGCACTTCTTGTTTACTCAAATAATACTATTTCCCTTCTTAGGTCTTTGATGGGGTTGAAGACTAGATAGTCATAGTTGCTTTCCTCTCATGACTTTACCAAACCATTTTTAATACAAGATTTAGACTCCTTAGGATAGACTAACTATGGAAACATTTAAGTTATGTTTTTTGTTGGATGTTGTTCATGCTGGTTGTAATTCTAATTTTTATGTATGTTTTCATGTCTTCTTTTCCCTGGATGAAACTTGATATTTGTTCTTATTGTATAAAGTTTTGTATTAGGCTTAGAACTCTCTTATTTAGATAAAAGGGGGGAGGTGCTGAGGGAACTCCTTCAGCCAAAAGCATTTAAGAAACCAGCCCACTTTGGGCATGGTCTCATGTACTACAAATGCAGATAAAATGTATTCACAGGTCTCCTTGAATGCTGGATTTGGTTTCAGTTCCCAGGGCGTGAAGAAGACTGTGGATCACAACTATTTTTGTGAGTTTATCCATAGATGAATAAACGTTTGTTATATTTCATTCCAGGCTATTGTGGAACTCTTTTTTATACCAACAGCCAATACTAAAAATACATTCAAGAAACATTATACATACTGAACAGGTTTCATTTATGCATATTGATGTATTATGTACATATAGATATGTGTATGTAAAAAATTAATGAAAGATTTTGGTCTGGACATGTGGGGTTTTTAGTGGCTACAGTAATCTTTTTTATCACATTATGGAAAAGAATATGGTTTTGTTATGCCCCATATCCTCACAACTGTCATAAAGTTGAATATGGGTATGTGGCTGGGTCTGGAGAGATGGCTCAGTGGTTAAGAGCTTTGCCTGTTCTTCCAAAGGTCCTGAGTTCAATTCGCAGCAACCACATGGTGGCTCACAACCATCTGTATTGAGGTCTGGTGCCCTCTTTTGGCCTGCAGGTGTACACACAGACAGAATATTGTGTACACAATAAATACTAAGAAAAAAAGTTGAATATGAAAGGTATATGAATTTATTTATTTAGGAGAAGAAATTATGAGACAGCATAATGTTTAAACTTTGTCATATTTATTTTTCTCTCCTTGTAGCCAAGCTTATGTTGTGATTTGAGAACAGAGTAAAGCAGGGAGTTATGAAACAGTGTGCCTTGATGAGATACGGAGCATGGGCATGACTGATGTCACAGAAACAGCAAGTACGGATGAAACAGCCCTAAGCATAATGCTAATGTCATCGAAGAGACGCTGGATACTTTGCATATGGACATCAAGAATGATACCTAGAAGATAAGATTCTTTTCACTGAAGACTCCAAAGTTTGAATACATCAACCCATTTTAAAAGCTTCTACTAATGTTATCTGAGGTTTAAGCTTCCAAATAATCAAAAGGCAAATGCAGCTATGTTAGAAGGATGCTGAACACCTTCTCTAGCTGTCAACAGAATCTGAAATAATTCATGTTGTGGTGATTTTCCAGATATGCAGAATCCAAGAATTATGGAATCATAGAAGCTCTGGCCAGGTGATTTGTAGCAGGGTTGAATTCCCCAAGAAAAGTCTCTAAAAAGGCAATGCACAGATCTTAAAAGTGAAGCATCAGTTTCAGTAGAATAAAGAATTTTCTATCAATGTAGAATGCAGGTAAGTACTGAGGTCAGCTACAGAGAGAGGCCCCGGGTGCTGCAAATGGAAAGTGTATACAGATGGGATTTTCTCAGATTGTTGTAACTCAGAGGTCGTCACAAGTCTCAAATTCCAGACAGGGAACTGGGTTCAGTGTTTGACCTCCTATTCACTTGCTTACATATGTGCAATGTTTCCTGATGCCCTTCAGTTCTTCCATGTTTGAATATTTATTCTGTACCATTGGAAACATAAAATTGACATTTTGACTTTACCAGGAATAGTCCCAAGACAATGAGTTTATTCTCTGAAAACTCTTGGGGTTTCTGGACAGTTTGGGATATATTAAAACTATAGAAAATTTTGATACAGGGATGAACATATTTTGCAATGTTAGTTGCATTTGTGCCTCACTGAGCTCAAGTGGAATGTTATGGTATAAATCAAAGATGCTCCCCAGCATTCATGTTTGAACACTTGGTCGTTAGCTTGTAGTATGGCAGTAATGTTGAAGACTATGAGGCTTTATTTTTGCATGGGGCATGACATATAGAAGGAGGTGACTAGGGTTAGTCTTTTGAAAATTTTATATACCGATCTTCTAGTCTTTTCTGTTTTTTATTCTCTCATGTCATGTAGAATACATAGAGCATTGGCCACATTCTATGATGGTCTTGGGAGTCTTGTGGTTGATTCAAAATGCTACTATTATGTACATAACTTGTTTGTAAAAGAATTATCAACCAGGGTTTATAGTAAACTAAGCAAAATTAACTTGATTTTCTAACATGAGTCAGGAATTCTTCAAGGAAACACTTAGAAACATATTCAGTTTATCAGTCATGATTCATGTCATAAATTAAGTTACTAATTGAAAAAAGACTAATACCATAGATCCTTGTCCTCGACGAGATAAAAAGAATATTGAGAAGTGATTATATCACAGTAGTAATAGTGCACCTATATGAACTTATGCAGTCCTATAGGAACTTAGAGAGACAACTAATATATTCTCACTAGTGTGTAACAAGGTGAAATAAAATGAAGATAATATGGGACCAAACAGTAAAATATTTTTTTACAAATGAGTCAAAATTTTATAGAACATGCTTGGCTAAAGCCATTCATTTTTCTAACAGATGTATTAAAACATACATTTATAAATTTCCTAAAAACTTTTAATGGTGATGATTTCAAAAGTAGATTTTCTGTTATGTATTCACTGGCCAATTAATTTGCACAGTCTTCCCATATATTCATTACATATTTTTTAATAATTATAATATGAAGAAATTTCCAGAAGCCCATATTAGTATTGGAAAGGATAACTCCATACTTAAGATCATAACAAAACACTATAATAATGTTTTGGAGGATGTCTAGCTTGCACAATTCAGGAAGTTCAAACTGGTCAATATGTCTAGTAGAAGCTTCAACATAACTGTTGTTTCTGAAAATTTTAGTTCACAGATATATATTCTATTTCAAAACAACAGTAACAAAAGAAGTAAGGAGGACAGAGACAAAAGTAATATAGCTAAAGCAAAAAGAGAGGATAGGAGCCAAGAAGATAAAATAAACTGAGTCTTGAAAAGATAACAAATGCCATTTAACATGTTTATTCTCTGATTGGCCTACAAACTGAGGAACAGAAAGGCCAAACTCTGTTCATATGTGACATAAACTTAATCAACAGTATTGCAGTTTTTTCAAATATAGTATACATAACTAATATTGCCTACAATTATGTTCTGTTTTCACACCCATTCAAAGATTTGAGACCTAGAAGGTAAACACCGGTGAAGAAAAATTGTAATACTGTACTTAAGATATAAAACTATGTATGAAACATACTCTTGGTGAAAATAGGGAACTAAGTTTTCTGAGAAAAGTAATGTATTCACATTAAACACAACATATTTTCTTGCTTTAACTTGACAATAATTTTGGTTATAATACCCATTAAAATTGCAACAGATCTGTTTGTTACTGTTGAAATACGATTGCTACCTGAATTACATGCTTCCCCTTATCTATTTGCATCATAATATATAAAATAAAATTTCATCCACCTAATAAAACAATGTGAAAAAAGCATATAAGTCAATGCTCCAATTTCATTTATTTGTAAAGCTAATTTCTTCTAATATTAAGCTACTTGATACTGTTGGTTTTCGGTTACAAGTGTTCATAGCATCTGCCTTGGTAGAAATTCATTTAAGTACTGCTACCCATCCTTGTGTCTTGCTTGAAGCCACTCCACATCTTGGACATTCTCACAGAGGTTCCAGAAAGCCTGACAAAAGCCCCCTGTCTGCTTCCCAGGCTTTGTTCTCCAAACCACATCTTCTTCTGAAAAAAACAGTCTTTTCTACTTCATATCCAAGAGAAAATGAGGAAGAGACAATTTTAAAGCAACATTTGATGTCTTATTTTTGTAGTGAGTTCAAAAGATGTTTACAGGTGATCTTTTCTTTCTTGAAGCCTTGGGAAACTATTCATGTTGCTGCAAACAAAGAGAAAACACCAGTATCAAATGAGCCTGCAGATGTCACTTACAGGTAGTCCTAAAGATTTTTGAATTGCTTCCTTTTTTCTATTTTTCTTTTATAAAAATACATTTGTATACAATATATTCTGAGTATGGTTTCTGCTACCTCAACTTCTAAACCTTAACCACGCCCCCTCAATCCAAATCCATACCCCTTATATTTCTTCTTAGAAAACAATGAAACATCTAAAGAATAATAAGAAAATAAAATAAAATAAGCAAATTGGAATAGGACAAAACAAACAGAAAAAAGGAGTCAAAGAAAAAGAACAAGAAACATAAAATGTAGACTCAAATCACAGATATCAACACACGTTTTCATATACAATAATCCTCCCCATAAAAACACAAAGCTGGAATCCAAAATATATATGTGAAAACCTATGAGGTAAAAATAAATAAATACATAAATAATAAATTAATGCCCTGACTGAGTAATCTAAAGCAAAGAATTTCCAAAGATTCCATTGAGTTCACCTTGCATTGGCAATCCACTGCTTGCTGTGGGCTTTACCTTTACTCACTTTGTGTTGGCCACCCACTGATCGCCATGGATCTTAGTTTGTATCCCTAGTAAGAAGCCATTGGAGAAAACTAACTTTTTCATTTGTGAGTGGTTATTAATTAGAGACAGATTCTGGGCCAGAAATGGGAATCTATGTCCACTCTTAGCTCTGGGCCCCTTTCACGCAGGCTCTGCGAGATCACATGTGTGACAGTTTAGACAGGCTTATAAGGCCTTGTTTTCTTGGTGTTCTCTCCTCTTCTAGTTCTTACAGTCTTTCTGTCTCCCCTCCACAGGGTTTCCTAAGGCTTCAGGGAAGTTTAGTGGAGACACCCCATTGAGGACTGAGCGTTTGAAGATGTCTCCCTCTCTGCACATTGCCCAGCTATGGGTCTCTGCCTTGTCACCTACCCACTGCAGAAGGAAGCATCTCTGATGACAGCTCAGCAAGGTGCTGGTCTATGATTAGGGCAGAATGTTGTTAGCATTTCATTGCTATGCCCCTTCAGCAGAACAATAGTGTTGATTTTCCCCTAAGTCCCTGACCTATCAATTCTCAGGCTCTTGAACAAATGAGCAATATTACAATAGGTTTCATCGGAGTGAGAGGGCCCTAGATCCAATTAGATAGTCGTTGGTTACTTCCGTATTTCATCTCACTTTTTCAATAGGATATTTGCATTAACCTGTGACTCATACCTATGAGCATGTAACTAAAATAATCTAAATTTAGTATTATATATTAGTATTACAAATTTCATTGGAAATGACATATCTATATAACTGGAATGCAGATAATAGTTTTTTTTAGGAGAAATGGCATGTGCATATAACTGGAATTGTGATAGAGTAGTCGGATTTATTATAAGGTTTTGCAATAAAACAAATCTGAGTCCTTTAAACTTTTAAATGTTAGATGCACTTAGTTATTTTAAAAGTTGTTAGGAGGATTATTTTTGTTTTGATCACTTATGGCTATATATTCATATTATTACAGTCCTTAAGCATATTCTTCAGTCTGATCAAGTATCAAGTCCTGAACTTTTCTGTATCTTTGCTTTGGTCCTTATTCTTTAACTTTAAATGCTTTTAATAATGCATTCCAAGATGGTATATTTTCTAAATTGATTCATACACTGAAAGCTTGGTATCTAAGGAGTGGAATGTGTAGCCATGTGAGGTTATGTAGAGGTTCATGGCCCATGCATGCATCCACTGAGGGGAATGAGTGGGTTGGTTGTTCTGATATGGACAGGGGCCACGTTGATATCTGTGACCTTTGTTACAAAAGACCATGCGCATGCCCATGATATAGGCTGCCTCGTAAAGCCATGTTGATGTTCATAGGTTGTGCTTACCTGGCTGGGCCCCTCACCAGGTAAGGTGAGTACAATCAGTGGCATAATATGGCCCTCGATCTGTTGCCAACAGCTGCATGGTTCTGCATAGTTGATATCTTCTGGTGAAATGCAGGCTGAGAAAAGCTCACCTTCCCGTGGGGGGGGGGGGGGCTGGCCAGTAGTAGTTTGACCATACCATACTCCAGTGAGTACATGGAAAACACAAAACCAACTCATTTTCTTTGGTGGGGGAGCAGTTACAGAGGAGGGGGCAGACATGGGAGGAGGGAGGACTGGGAGGTGAACAGGACTGAGGTGCATAATGTGATATTTCCAAATAATCCATCAATAAGTAAATAACTAACACTTGGCAGGAAAACAGATGAAATTGAATGTGAGATATTAATCAAGATCATAAAACCTCAAAAATAAACTACATCTACTCTCTCATGTAGAATCTAGTGACTAATATATGAATATAGTAAGCAAATGCATGTGTGGACACGACATGACATGAAGATGACAGAATAAGGGAGGATGTATAAGAAATGGAGATGAGGAAGGACTGAATGCAGGGAACAGATGGGTTATGAAGGAAGAGATAAAGATAATTGCATTTCTACTTCTAACTCTGTCATAGATATTTTTTGGTTTGGTTTGGATTTAGTGGAAGGCAAGAACATAAAATATATTTGATTCCAAATGTGTAACATTTAAGGTAAAGCTCTGCATCCTCTGTTCTGAATGTCTATTCTAATGGTATAGAAGTTCACTGAATTATATAGACTTTGAACTTGGTTAATTTTGATATGTGATGTTTTGATTTATTTGCAAGGCTTTTTATACTAAGGTTTATAAGCATAATTTGAAAAAGAAAAAAAAAAGAAAGTTTGGTATCTAGCTGGTAGCATATTGGGGCAACTAGATCATAAGTATACTAATATCCATTAATAACTTCATACTGATTGCACTATTAGAGCTGGGGCTTGGTGGGAGTAAGTAGGTAATGAGGGGTATGCCTTTGAAGGCTCCATCATTTAACTGTTTGTCCTTTCTCTCTGTATCTCTTGGACCCTATCTTTCCCCATGTGTCTTTGTCTCTCTGTCTCTCTAAGTCTCTTGTCTGTCTCTCTCCCTCCCCCTCTCTATTTCTCTCTCTCTCTCTCTCTCTCTCTCTCTCTCTCTGTGTGTGTGTGTGTGTTTGTGTGTGTGTGTACATCTCTCTTCCCTTTCAGCTGTTATGAGCTAAGTAGCACTGCCCCATCAAGGAGTATCACAGACACTCTGTTCTGCTTTGCTTTAGTCCCCAAGGAGACAATCAATCTTCTGTAGAACCATGCATTATAATCTCTGAGAACATAAGCCCCTTAAATTGCTTATCTTACTGAAGCATATAAAAAGATATTTAAACTTTCTAGTGCTCTACATTCTAACTATTAAATATGAGAGTAAATTTATTCTTCTGGTTTTAAAGCAATAAAATTTCCTTTTTCATGAAACTGGTATAGAATAAGCCTTCTACCAGGGTAATGATATATACACGAGACAAACTCTCCTAGCTTTTTACTTATAAATGTGCCATGGATGCACTTGAGTGTGCATATGTATGTGTGTGTGCATATGTATATGTGTGTATGTGTGTTTTAAGATAATATAGGATAAAATCCATAGCTTTCTTTTTTTTTACTTGCAATTGTGACTCAGGTTGGTAAATACCTTATGGTTTTATACATTTAAAATAAAATGTGTGTGTGTGTATATTACATAAAAAATAATTGGACTGAGCCGGGCGGTAGTGGCGCATGCCTTTAATCCCAGCACTCGGGAGGCAGAGGCAGGCAGATCTCTGAGTTCGAGGCCAGACTGGTCTACAAGAGCTAGTTCCAGGACAGGCTCTAGAAACTACAGGGAAACCCTGTCTCGAAAAACCAAAAAAAAATAAATAAATAATTGGACTGTATATTTGGTAAACATATTTCAAGGAAACCTTAAAACTTCTAAATTGAAACATTAATATAACATTTGCAAAACCAAAGAAAATTGAATTTAATATCATCCAGATTTGTAGCTAAAAACAATACATACATTCACAAATTTATTTTCAATTCTATTTAGATAATAAGCCATTAAGCTCAATAATAGTGTGTTACATGAAAGAATCTGTCCTTGTTTTTAAGCTCTTTTCTGTTTGCTACTTAATTATTATCAGAATCTGCAAGAAAATGTGGTAATTAGATACATATACTTATACTGATTATAAATCAAGTGGTTGATTATCTACATGACATTACTATGTAAAACAGGTGAAGGGTTGTTACTATTTATTATTTCTCCCTGAGGATGATGTTTTCACCTTTAAATAATATTCCTATCATCAGGTTAGCTTTACATTAATTACTTTTTTAAGGTAGGTGATCTAAACAACAAGAAATTAATTTAAAAAACTAGGGTACAAACCTAAACAGAGAACTCTCAGCACATAAATCTAAAATGGCTGAAATGCTCAACATCCTTAGCCATCAGAGAAATGAAAATTGAAACAACTCTGAGATTCCATCTTACACCTGTGAGAATGGCTAAGATCAAAAACACTGATGACAACTTAGGCTGCAGAGGATATAGGGTAAAGGGAACAATCCTCCATTGATGATGACAGAAAAACCTGGTATAGTTGCTTTGGTAAATAGTATGGATATTTCTCAGAAAATTAGGAAACAATCTACCTCAAGACCCAAGATTACCAATTTTGGATATATACCCAAAGGATGCTCAATCATACCACAAGGACATGTGCTCAATTATGTTTATAGCAGCATTATTTGTAATAGCCAGAACCTGGAAACAACCTAAATGCCCCTTGGCCAAATAATGAATAAAGAAGATGTGGTGCATTTACACAATGGAGTACTACACAGCAGAAAATAATAATGGCATCTTGAATTTGTAGGCAAATGGATGGATCTAGAAAACATCATATTGAGTGAAGTAATCCAGACCCAGAAAGACAAATATAAATGTACTCATTCATAACGTTTTTTAGACATAAAGCAAAGCAAAATAAGCTTATAATTCACAATCCCAGAGAACCTAGAAAACAAAGAAGACACTAAGAGAAACATACATGGATCTATATACATGGAAAGTAGAAAAAGACATGATCTCCTGAGTAATTTGAGAGTGTAAGGATCATGGGAGAGGATAGAAGTGACGGGGAGGAAGGGAGGGGAACAGAGAAAAATGTATAGCTCAATAAAAGCAATAAAAGATGTTCTGAATAGAAAAAAAAAGAATAAAAGGTGAAGAGTGAATGGGGACATAGCACAAAGATACAGTTCTTGCTTACATGTGGGAAACCCAGTGTTTAATCCACAATACCAATAAATAAATAAATAAATAAAGACTATTTTTGTTTTAAAAAAAAATAAAAGACCCAGAGAGTTAATCCCCCTGCAAGTCTGAGGGCAAAAAAAAAAAAAAAAAAAAAAAAAAAAAAAAAAAAAAAAAAAAACAAAGAGGTGATGCAGTCTCAAGTTAGTAGAGTTGAGACAGAAAAATAAAAATCTAAATTTCCAGTCAGATGTGAAGGCAATGAAAATCTATCTGTGGTGCTTTAAGGCTAAAAAGCGTGAAGAACTAAGCAAAGGTTCTCTTCTGGCATGGCTTTCTTCATTGAAATCTCAACGTTCTGAAGTTACTCCATTATCAAGAGAACTGCTTATGAACAAATTGTATTTTATCACATTGTTAATGACTATATCCTAATAAAACACCATGTAGAAGAAAGTTTTTAATACAAATGAATATTGCTTGGCATAGTTTTGTTTTGTTATCACTAATAATGTCAAGCAAGTACAGTAAATAAAAACAATTTGAAAGTAAATATAACAGCAAAGATCCTGGTTTCTGGAATTTACAGTGAAGTAAAATTGAGTAACTGGACCGTGGTCTTTCACTCCTCATGATCACATCCTTGAAACATGGGTTCAACTACACATCCCACCAGTGGTAGAATAAGATAGTAAAGGAATTTACTTTTTTGATGAACATGGCTGTTCTGTTGACTTGGTTTAATCATGGACTTTGATGGGGTAGCTTACAAACTCTGCACCTTTGTTTCATTGGCCCAGGCAATGTTTTTCTTTCCTTCATTTTCCTTCATTTTTGTCGTTGTTGTTGTTTAATTTGTGTTTTGTTTCTTTTTGGTAGTGTAGTTTGTGTATGTGTGTGTGTGTGTGTGTGTGTGAGAGAGAGAGAGAGAGAGAGAGAGAGAGAGAGAGAGGCCTGTAAGTCTATTATGTAAGCAGTTTCTGGCTAGCATGGTGGTGCATGAGACACAAAGGGAACAAGAGCATCATCCAGGTAGAGCCACCCTAATGTAAATCACAATACCACTGGTTGATAAATCACTTCCTATTTTTTTTTTTTTTTTTTTTTTTTTGGTTTTTCGAGACAGGGTTTCTCTGTGGCTTTGGAGCCTGTCCTGGAACTAGCTCTTGTAGACCAGGCTGGTCTCGAACTCACAGAGATCCGCCTGCCTCTGCCTCCCGAGTGCTGGGATTAAAGGCGTGCGCCACCACCGCCCAGCATCACTTCCTATTTTTAACCAGTGAATTTGGAGTGGTTTGCTGAAGACAGGGAAAGAGGTTATTCAACTGTTTCACACAGACAGTCTAGCTGAACTTCTACCGTATAACAAATGAATGAGATTGACAATTCAGTCAACTAAAATGTGAATTTGTGTTTCACAAAAATATATTAAGCAAACGATAAGTATCAGTCTTCCTTCTTTATAGTTTAAGGTCATATGAAGATATGTGGAGATCCTACTTGTCACTGAATTTCTGATTTCTAATCCTGCCAGACACAGACCAAACCGGACTCTCTGAATGTGGCCGATGGTGGAGGCTGACTGAGAAGCCAAGGACAAAGGCGCTGGGCTTTGATTCTTCTGCATGGATGGGCTCTGTGGGAGCCTTCTCAGCTTGGTTGATCACCTTCCTGGACCTGGGGGGAGTTGGGAGGACCTTGGTCTTAACATAGAGTAGGGAACCCCGATGGTTCCTTGGCCTGGAGAGGAAGGGAGGGGTGGTATGGGTGGAGGGGAGGGGAGGGGAGGAGATGGAAATTTTTTTTTTTTTTTTTTTTTTTTTTTTGTTTTTCGAGACAGGGTTTCTCTGTAGCTTTGGAGCCTGTCCTGGAACTAGCTCTTGTAGACCAGGCTGAAAAGAAAAGATTATACAGCTTACTTTTGGAATAATTACTACAGAACTGATTCCAGTTTTACAATCTTTTTCACATTAGAATGCCACACAATTTTCAAAATTGTCCAAGAAAAGAAGTAACTTTTTCATTAAATGTTCTCTATACATTTAGCAAAATGCAGTCCCAGAGGTTTTGCTTTGCCATTCACGGTAACCTTTCTGAGTGGAGACTGTGTGTGTGTTGTGTACATCAAAAAGAGAATGGTAATAAAAACCAAACTGCCTGTCTTATTGTCTAATGTTAATTAAAACCAAATGTCCTTCCCACAAGGCAGCTAATGTACTTTAATTATTTTGGACTTGTGCTGAAGAGACAAGAAGGAACATGTAATTATTAAGAAGGAAGAGTACACATTATCCCAACAACTGTTCATAATGGGAAATGGTATCATTTGCCCTTTATATAACTTGAATATTTGTCAAGTAATCAACTTCATCTATTTAAATAGTACATTATTTTTTCCCAGGCATATAAATTTAGAATTGTCCTTTTTACTTAGGTTAACCTTTCCAATTAAAATCTGTTCAAATTTATACTATATTTTTAATTTTTGTTTTGCAATAAAATGTAAACAAAATAAAAACTACTTTACTGAACAAAGAGCCCTGGAGACTATAAAATTAGGATAATTGAGAAAAAATCATCTTCAAGATTATTTTTGCATCTATTAAATTGGAATAAAAATAGCTATAAGGCTTAGGGCTAATGATTTGATAAGACAAAACCTGTAAAAAACCAGCTAGATCTCATCTGATCTTTGTCTTAAGTATCTAGCTTTAGGAAACAAATAAAACCTCAGGCGATCTGTTCACATACTTAAATATTTAAATTGTTTTTCAGGCTCTTCTTTTTATGAGTTCACATTCTTTGAATGTTAAATAATTCATTCTCTCAAAGAACCTTGTCTTGCCTTCTGAACAGTGAGTTTATAACTGTCTGAAGACCCCAAATCCTATCCCTGAGTATATCAGTTCTTCACTGTCATAGAAATCTTGGAATCCTGGAATCCAAGGTAGATAAGAGTTTGATTTTCAGCCTCCAGTACTTCCATCTGCACATTCTCACTGCGGTGGGTTATGTCTGTTCTAGGGTATGTATGTTTGATAGCACGCCTTCATCTGTGACTGATGTGGCTTCATGTATTTGTGCAAAGGTAGCAAGTTCGCCCAGCAAGGTGGGAAAGAAAGAGAAATAGGGACACCAGCATCAGTTAGATGTGACTTCAGAGGCTGCTCAGAAGTAGGAACTCTTCCTAAGAACCAGGAACTCTTAATGGTTTGTGAAATGTCATGGCAGGCTTTTGGACAAAAGGAGAGAATTACCAGCTTGCTTTAGAGTCCATACAAGGATCAGAGAGAAATTTACCAGACTGCGGCTTGAGAGATAGATGAGCAGAAACTGATCTTCTAGACGACGGAATTTGATTCTCAGAGCCCACCTCAGGCTACTTACAAGTGCCTTTAACTCATGTGCTCTGTTGCCATTGGATTTCATGGCATCTGCACTCATACGCGCACACACACACATACACACACACACACATACACACACACACATACACACACACACACACACACACTAATCTTTAAGTCTTTCAAACATCATTACAATATGATGCTTTCAAGAGAATAGCAAACATGAGCACAGCAATTGGGACATAAATGGCAGATCTGTCATGCATATAAGTGTGTTTTCTCCCAGAAAGTACCATGCAAGTAGATCAGTTCTTGAGGCTTGACTATGACTTTTTTTTTTTTTTTTGCAAGATCACCAATGAAGTACTAGCAATTCCAAAACCAGAAACTCATATGACAGCAAATGTCTGGACTTGGATAAATACATCATAAATATTAGTTCTATTTTGTCTTATTAATGGTAATAGAACATTCTAATAGTTCAAGCCAAAACTGGCATGCTCTTAAGTAGATTGTGTCCACAGGCACAGATAATTTACCTATGAACATCTAAGGAAACCCAAGACCAATGAGTAAACTGATTTCTGAGCCATTTTAAAAATAAGTATCTGCTGTTGTATCAGATGGAGGAAAGATCAAGCCTCATTTTGGGATCAGGAAAGGGAAGCCCTTTGGAAATTATAGTGCCACACATAGAACTTGAAATAAAATATAAAAGGGAAAATATTGTTTTAATAAGGCAGAATGATAATGCAGAGAGAGACATTTAAGTGATGTTCATTGTCTTTATTAAAGATACATATCATGCTGAGACATATGTACTCATTTTGTGGATTTAGGTAAATTTTAAAAATTGTTAAACACTGAACCAAAATCTGTTGTCAACTACAATATTTAACAATGTAAAGACATGCTGCATTTGTTTGTGTTGCAGAATAATTGTTTACCAATGTAAAGATGTGTTGCTGTTTTAACTTGAATGACAAAGGAAGTTTGGCCTAATGAAAACTGAACTGTTAGTAACTAGGCAGGGGAGGGAGCAGAGTGCAGTGGTGGGGGGGGGCTGATGGGCAGAGAGAAAAAGGAAACCATCCACCCAGCTGGGAACCAGCCAGTCAAACATGGAGCAGTCAGGAAACCAGGATGGACAGTATGTAGATGAGGCAGAAAAGCCTCGGGGCAGCACATAGATTAATAGAAATGGGTTAACTTAAATTTTTTTAAAAAGCTCACTAGAAAGAACCTAAGCTAAGGCAAAAAATTCACAATTAAATCAAGTCTGTCATTATTTGGGAGCTAGTTGATGGCACAAAGACAATTACTACATCAATCAGATAGTTTTACAAAAGGAAAAATATGGGGAAACTCCCAAGAACCCACAAGGATGATCCCAGCTAAGACCCTAGTAATAGTGGAGTGGGTGCCTGAACTGGCCTTCCCTTGTAATCAGATTGATGACTACCCTAATTGTTATCATAGAGCCTTCATCCTGAAACTGATGGGAAGCAGATGCAGAGATCCACAGCCAATCAATGGGCCGAGCTCCAGGAGTCCAGTTGTAGAGAGAGGAGGAGGGATTATATCAGCAAGGGGCGGTCAAGATCACGAAGGGCAAACCCACAGAGACAGCTGATCTGAGTTGTGCAAGTTCACGGACTCTGGATGGGCAGCTAGGGAGCTAGTATGGGGCTGACGTAGGCCCTTTGCATCTAGGTGATAGTTGTGCAGCTTCATCTTTTGTGAGGCCCCTAGCAGTGAGATCAGGACCTGTCTCTGACACATGAACTGGCTCCTTGGAACCTATTCCCTATGGTGGAATGCCTTGCCCAGCCTTGATGCAAGGGGTGGAGCTTGGTGCCGCCTCAACTTGATATACCAGTGCTTTGTTGGTTCTCATGGGATGCTTTACCCCTTCTGAATGGAGATGGAGCAGGAGTAGATGGGGGATAAAAGGGAAGTGTGGGGACGCAATGGGAGGAGAGGTTGGAGGGGAAACTCTGCTTGGTATGTAAAATTAATTAATTAATTTTATAGGAAAAATATTTATTCGGTATTCTCAAATTAAATCTTTTAGAAGGTGAAGTTTACCTTTGCTGTATGAAGTTGTCTTCATAAAAAGGTTTCAGATTCATTTTCGCCAGCTTCACAAACTAGAAAATACCATGACTTTATAGTTTAGTTTTCCAGCTTTTTAGGAGCTGTATGCCGAGAGCATGAGTTCCTAGTCAGCTACGGTAATTGAGTGGTAATGAGGACTTCTCTGCTGTCATATTGGAGTCGTGGCACTTGCCAGTTCTCACTGCTCTCTTCTGTGATTGCTACTGTGACCCCTGTATGCCTGAGAGACAAATATGGTTTGAGGGGCCTCTTCCTCAGAAACACTCTACTGAATCTTGAATAGCTCAAAATCTCTAACCTCTGCCAGATTTTTGGTAGTGTTTATTGTCCATGGAAATGAGCATGTTTTTTATCTGATGTCTTCTTTCCTGAATAATTGTGCTGGTTAAAAAATGAGAATAAATGTGAATATGAGAAATATAAGTAACAGATACAGTTATTATGACTTATGAAGCCTTCATGGTAATTTTGGTATAGAAATTTTAAAATCGATACACTATGTCATGTTAAATTATTACATTCATGAGTTTATAACAAATTGTGCCTATGTGTTTTTGCAATTGACTTCATATTTGAATAATAACTGAAGCTACATCTTATTGATACAGTGAAAGTTTTTATTTAAAATAATCCTTGAACTTTTACATAATAAGCAAGTTGAGAGAGTGATTCAGTAAAGCTTAGTTCATTGAATACCATCTTAACTAGGCACATGGGTAGCTTTGATCCTAAGAAAAGGCAAATTTCTTGTATGGTATTTTTAAGCATAACATGGCTAGCTTGTTTAGAAGACTGAGACATTGGCACTATAGGGTCTTTGGATTACTTTTTAGCTGCAAGGTAAAGTTAAGGACTAGGCAGAAATGAAAAGATGCCCCTGGTCATGTTATTCCTGCAGCTCTCATTCAATTGATGGCAGCTAAAAAGAGCGAAGAAGACAAGATTTCCATATCTTAGATATGTGCTGTGTCAGCCACGAGCTCAAGCAAATACAGGCGAACTGAAAGTAAATGTTACTGGATTTTGAAACTTTCAAATTCTAATTTGGTATGTTTGCACCCACTGATTGCAGAGCCTTGGAGCCAGGCACATAAGCACTTAAGAGCAATTATTTGCTCACCAAAATAATTTCATAAAGCAAACCAAGTTTTCGGCCATTGAATTAAAAAAATATTAATACAATTCCAAGTCTGCATATTCATGTAAAGTATATAGAATTAAGAATATCTTGTGGTTGTTTTATGTTATTTGAACAGAATACCAACAGCACACCACCAGTTTTCTGTAATGACTGTCAAACATATTCATGCATACCATGAAGACAGTGGTACATTACATTCAAGTCAAAATTCTGCATCATCAGGAGATAGATTTAGTTTCTACCATGATGTTTTTTGTGTCTGGTAAAGACTAGCATGTGATGTGCACTTTAGCAGACATACTTCCTTTGTTCCTTAAGCTAGCATGTCTTTCTCTTCACACATCTCTTCAACAAAATAAAAAAAGACAAACGATCATCGGACATATATAGCCACCATTGGAATGGCTTATCCCAAGAGCAGTAAATTCCATACAATAAAAGTGCAAAACAGAGATTAACCTGAATTCACATTTTACATTGGTATAGTCTACTAGTACCTTTGACTCAAGCTGTTTGGCTGCTTCTCTTTGAAAAAGACAGCCAGGATGGAGGCTCAGAGTAAAATGAGATACAGCTTGTCTGCTTTCCTTTTCATATTCCAAGTAGTTATTTTAAAAATTATTTCATGATTTTTGTTTGTGTCTCACCTGCCAAAGCAACTATATAAAATAATAAATGCAACAAATATTTGTATCTGGGTCTGCAAGTTTAAAATATGTACACAAAGGGTACATTATTTATAAAATAAAATCAAAGTGTATTTCTGAAGAGGATTAAAGATGAAGAAATAGAGAATTCTGACATTTCACAAGCTTACTTGGAGATGAAGTTCTGGCCTTCAGGAATTTTAAAGTATTCCTCTAATTCTCAGATGAAGCAAGGCTCAGAGAGGCAATATTGTTCATTAAGAAATGTTTAACTCAGTAATGATCCGGGCCAAGTGGAGAATGAAGAAAAGCAATTTGTAAGACCACAGAATCTTTTAAAAAATAACCATTTGTTCTTCATAGAAAATGAATAATTTAGATGGCCATTAGCCGCAATTATCATAGGTGGCCAAAGGAAAATGGAAAAATTGTATAATTTCATGGGTGCTAATTGCATTTTAGTTAAGGAAGAGGAATTCATGTGCCTGGTGAATTGGACTGCAATATTAACACAAAATAACTATTTGGTTGCTTGTGAACTCATCAGGCATTTAAATTACATATTGATGTATGATTTTCTAACATATCACTTAATTATAAAAATTTATTTGAATACATCCAACTTTCAGCTTCAACGAGTCACATCCAAAATGGTTCCATGGAAACCTCAGACCCTGCCACTCCACCCATTCTATGTTGCACTTTAAAAAGATATGTGTATATTTGTTTTGTAATTTGATTTATCTTCATGTTGAGATTGAATATAAATTTTTAGTTCTTCCTTTGCTTTCCCAATTGGCTAGAGCAAGATTCACCATGTTCTCCAACATTATGCTATTCTTTTCTTTTTCATTTCATATATCTAGTCTATACAGAATGGGCATTGATAGTCATGCACATAGTGAGACATTAAATATAACTCCAATTATAATTCATGCATAACCTTGTATGAACAATTATCTCTGCTATTGCCACTGATTATATTTCAGATAGGCCTGAAATTTTTATGGCCATTATTGCTGAATTTTTGTTGTACAAGTGTTCATTGCATGCTTTTTGAATGAGGTTTATCTTTATCTTTGTGGCCTGTTTCTCATAAAGTCCATATCCATGTAAGTACATTCCTAAAATCAGACCTGTAACTGTACTAACATACCCTCAGAGTAAAGGATGACAGGGCACACACTGTGCAAGACATAAGGGGCAGCCTGGGGTAAGCTTCTAAACACTGTTAGAGTTGGCTACTATTGAAAGTGATCTTCCAGCAGGAACTGTGAAGGTTTGAGGGTCCACAGACTTAGAGCAAAGCTCCTTCTTCAATCATTTGTAAAGAGAAAATTCTCCTGAACGGCAAGAGAACCCCTTAAAGTTCTGATTTCTTCTTAATGTACTTTTATCACTTACAATTACACTATTGGAAGAAAACCCAAGGTTTTATTTATTTGTCCAGCAGTTTGTAGCATTGAATCCCAATCTCCACATACATGAATTATTTACGTTTAGATCTGTAGTACAGGCCTTCCAAATATTCTGAATATAGCCATTTTTTTCCACCCTGGAAATCTACCTTGGAGCACACTAATTTCTCTTTCCCATTAGAGGTTGTGAACCTAAAGACTATTGAGCCAGGCTAGGAAGTGAAACAGGGTAGAGAAACAGAAGAATGAACCTAATTCCTTATGCAGACATGCACACCACACTGCCTGGAGAGATAGTACCAGCAGTACAAGAGCTTGCCCCAAGAGCCCGATGACCTAAGTTTCATACATAAACCCACTTAAAAGAGAGCAGAGATCAACTCCAGAGTTGTCAACTGATCTCCATCTAAATGCTGTCTGCCTTGGCACACATGTGAACTCACTTACATATATGCATACACACATGCATATTCTCACATACACAAAATAATAAAGCTAACTGAAGCAAAGTATGTTAAGCAAAGCTATTATTGAAAGAGACTGTGAAATATGCAACTAGAGAAAGATGCTTGCATAGGTATATAATAGCATAAATCTTATGCTTTTCTGCTTGGCAGTGTCACCTTAAATGTGTAAGGGATTGTACATTGCCATTCAGCCGGCTTAAGTATATAGTACAGTCCCTTACACATTTAAGGTGACTTCTCTTATAAAATATTGAAATTCAGAAGATTATTGATAATGTTTGGAGCATGCTAACACTTTGAAGATAATTAATGTGGCTCATATAGAGTTGCCTGAAAGTCGTCATCCTCTGGATGTAGTAGAGGTCAGGCCTGATTTCTTTTTTTTTTTTTTTTTTTTAGAAAAAGATACAAGCATATATAATGATCTGCGCTTTCTCTGTAAGTAAACATATGTCAGCCAGAGGCAATGCTGAACAGATTTTGTAATTACAGTGGCACCTGTTTGGTGTTATCTTCAATGGACAGATTCAAATGAGGTTCTGAGTTTAACCATGTTCTCTTAGATATTTCTCAGTAACACCTCAGGTAGTAAACCTACTAACATTTAAATAAATTAAAAAAGGCCATTCCAGACTTCATTATGTCCTGACATGCTTTCCTTTGTTTGTTTGTAAAGTGATCTGGGTGCCTATATTTCAGGAGTTTAGAAAGCAGTCTTTGACAATTTCATTTAGAAAGCAAAGAACAAAGGGTGGGTAAATACTACATTTTCTATTCAGGACCCATTCAAGAGTGAAAGTTCACATAAATGGAAAAGGATGAGTCATGGACTAAGACTATTCTTTCTGTAGTATTAATAATTTATTAACAAATTAGAAAAATAAACATACTAGTGGTTAAAGCTAATCACTTCATACACTTTTTAAGTTTTATTTATTTGTCTATTTTATGTCCTGACTGTAGCCTTCTCTCCCTCTCTCTTTCCTCTCCTTCCCTTTTGCCTCCACCACAATCCACCTTCTACTGTATCAGCTCAGAAATGGGCATGTTTCCCATTGGAATCAGCAAAGCATGGCACCTTCCCATATATTCAGAGTGGGCAATGTAATCCAGCATGAGGAATAGGTTCCCAGGAGTCAGCCAAAGCACCTGGGACAGCCACTGCTCCCATAGTCAGGAGTCCCATAAAAAGACCAAGTTACACGACTGTCACATATATGCAAAGGGCCTAGGTTGGTCCCATACCAGCTCCCTGGTTGTTGGTTCACACTCTGTGAGTTTTCATGAAGGAGGATAGCCATTCCTGTGGGTTTTCCTGCAATGTCCCCAGCCCTCTGACTAGTACAATAGCCCCTCCCTCTCCTTAGCAGGACTCTCTAAGCTAAGTCCAGTGTTTGGCCATGGGTTTCTGAATCTGCCTTAGTCAGTCACCTGATGAAGGGATGAAGGTTCTCTGATGAAAAGCAGTATAGTCACCAATCTGACCACAGGGGAAGGCCAACACATCTACTTCTGCCAGGAGTCCCAGTTGGAACCATCCTTGTAATCTCCTGGGAGTTTCTCTTGCATCAGGATTCTACCTGACCTGAACTCCCGCCCCTTTCCAGTCATCTCTCAGCATTCTCCCCCTGTGCCCATTCCCAACCCAATCGGTTATCGGTTTCCCATGCGCACCTGCCCCCAATCTATTCAAAAGATCTCCTCTATTTCCAGTAGCCAGGGAGAGCCACTTTGGCCCTTCTTGTTACCTAGTCTCTGGATCTGTGGATTGTAGCATAGTTATTCTTTACTTTACAGTTAATATCCACCTACGAGTGAGTACATGCCATGTTTGTGTTTCTGGGTCTGTATTAACTCCTTCAGGAAGATCTTTTCTATTTCCAACCATTTGTCTTCAGAATTCCTGACGTCATTGTTTTTAACAACTGAGTTAATGCAGTACATTTTCTTTTCTGTTCTTTGATTGATGGGCATCTAGGTTGTTTCCAAGCTCCGGATATTATGAAGAACACTGGTATGCAGGTTGAATAAGTATCCTTGTGGTATGTTTGAGTATCCTTTGGGTACATGCCCAAGAGTGATATCGATGGGTCTTGAGGTAGATTGACACCCAAGTTTCTGAGAAACCACCATATTGGTTTCCAAAATGGCTGTATAAGTTTTCACTCTCACAGCAATGGTGTATTGTCTCCCTTGTTCCCCATCTTCTCCAGAATAAGCTGTCTTTTGTGTTTTTGATCTTAGTCATTCTGACAGGTATAAGATGGAATCTCATATTCATTTTTGATTTGCATTTTCCTGATAGCTAAGGATGATGAACATTTATTTAAGTGTTTATCTGTGTTGATAATTCTTTGATAATTTTTCTTTTGATAATTCTCTGCTTAGGTCTATATCCCATTTTTAAATCAGATTATTTAGGGTTTGATATCTAATTTCTTGATACATTTTGGAGGTCAACCCTCTGTCACATATGTGATTAGTGAAGATTTTTCCCATTTTTATTTTGCCTTATTGACTATGTCCTTGCCTTGCAAAAGCTTTTCAGTTTTATGAGATCCTATTTATGTATTTATTCATTTATTTTATTTGTTTGGTTTTTTTGAGACAGGGTTTCTCTGTGTTGCTTTAGAGCCTGTCCTGGAACTAGCTCTTGTAGATCAGGCTGGCTTAGAACTCACAGAGATCTGCCTGCCTCTGCCTCCCAAGTGCTGGGATTAAAGGCGTGCACCACCACTGCCCAGCAAGATCCTATTTATTATTGTTGATCTTGGTGTCTGTACCACTGGTGTTCTATTCAGGAAGTTGTCTCCTGTGTATTCAAGGCTTTCCTCACTAGGTATTCTATCAGCTTCAGTGTAACTGGTTTTATATTGAGGTCTTTGATCCATTTGAATTTTAAACCAAGAACAGATAAACAATTTAAATAGATTTATAACCCCTTAGTAAATAGAACTAGTCATGGGAAGTTTCCCAACCAAGAAAAGTCCAAACCCAGATAGTTTCAGTGAAGAATTCTATCAGACTTTCAAAGCAGAGCTAATTCCAGTACCCCTTAAATTTATTTAAAAAAGAAACAAAAGGAACATTGCCATATCTTTTTTATGTGGCCACAGTTACCCTGATACTAAAACTACATAAAGACTCAACAAAAAAAGAGAATTACAGATTAACCTCCCTCATGAACATTGATGCAAAAGTACTCAATAAAATCCTGGAAAACAAAAGGCAATAATACATTTTTAAATAGATCATCCATAATGACTAAGTGGGCTTCATCCCAGAGGTAATTCACCGTATGTAAATCTGTCAAGGTATCCCACCATATAAACACAATGAAAGAAAAAAATCACATGATCATCTTTTTTTTCTCATTTTTTTTATTAAAAATTTCCATCTCCTCCCCTCCTCCTCCCCCTTCCCTCCCCTCCCTTCCACCCATACCCACACTCCGCCCCTCTCCAAGCCAAAGAGCCATCAGGGTTCCCTTCACTTCAGCTTAAACAATCCTGTACAATAAAAGAACTGTCAGAGGTATTACCATCCCTGATCACAAACTCTACCTCAGGGCTATAGTAATGAAAATTATGGTATCAACCTAAAAAAAAAAAAAAAAAAAAAAAAAAAAAAAAAAAAAACACACACACATTGATTGCTTGAATCAAATTGAAGACCCAGACCTAAATCCATATACCTATGGTCACTTGATTTTTGACAAAAAGATGAAACTATACAAAGGAGAAATTAAAGTATTTTCAACAAATGGTGCTGGCATAACTAGATGCTGATGTGTAAAAAAAAAGGTATATAGATCCATATTTAACATACATTTCATACACAAGTGAAATAAATACTAGTTTTCTTTAAGAGTTAAACACTGTTCTCAGCACTTTAAATACCTGACAACAAATTATGTGGCCTAACTAGAAGACAGGGAATATATGGTTTTAGACAAGGGAAGTATTATATATTGTAAGACATGAGAATAATTTTTATATGACCTTCATATTATATTTAAACCTATATTGAGAAAATGTATTGACTTGTAAAATTTGATATTTGTAATATAATATTTGTATATTATATTAAGTAAGTAGGACTGCATGTGGGTTTTATTTTTTATTTTTGTGTGTATGGATAAATGTGTTTGTGTGTGTATATGCACACGGAAAAACTAGAGGATAAACTCAGTTATCTTCTGTGCATGACTGGACTATTATGCTTGTTGCCTGCATAACAGTTAATATTAATTTTTAACTAAAAGGGGAGTCAGTTATTTAAATTAATAAACAAATATAAGGTATTTTTGGTTAATTGGCTGATAATATTGTAGACAGTGCCTTTACTTATCTTTACAATTTTGATGATTCTAAAACTGTATTTGGAAATTTATTGTAAAAATAATAGAATCTTAAACTCTTCATGTTTGAGAAAAATATTAATTTTGCTATGCTTAAATCTGCAAGTAAATAATTGATATCAGTTATAAATTTCAATTTAGTTAGCTGATAGAGATACTATGAAAAAGAGCAATTATTTTTCAAGCTACTGAGAGAATAAATTAGCATTCAGTTACAATATTTCAATTATAAGTCAAATTAATGAGTTTTAAGAATACTATTTCAATTTAAATAAATAATGGAGTGAATAATTTTGAGTCTGTACTTACACAGTCTGCTCTTACTTCAATTGGAAAAATGAATTCAAGTATCAAATTATAGATATCTTGCCTACTATGCACATACCAGTTCTTGTAAGTACACACATATACACACATGAAGATTATAGCAGTTTTAACATGGAAGCATTGCTAAGTTACATTGTCTCTTGCTGAAAAAAGGAAAAGCCACGAAGTTAAAAACCACATTATCCTATAAATGTTATATCCACATGACTTCCTTCTCATAATCAAATCTATCTTGAGAAAAGAGTGTAATTATCCATACACACCTATTATTTGTGCATTTTATTATACAAAGAATTGTATGTGTATTTCCCTTTCTTTCATATTTTTGTGCATAAGCATGAGTGTGTCTGATTATACGAGTACATGTACATGTGTGTGCATGCGTGTGTTTCCAGGAGCGTGTGTGAAGACTACAGGGTAATCTATGTGTCTTCTATGCATGCACTCAGAAACACTGGACATAAAATCTGCATGCTTGCTCTACACTACTCTGTATTGTTGTTCTTCCCTCCATTTTTTTTAACCTGGCAATTTTCCAATTTCCTGTATTTTCGAACAGGGTCATGCTAGAAAAAGATTTTCCTCAACAAGTATATAATCTACTAGGATTAAATAGAGTTAAATGGGAATTTCAATCAGTATTAGGGAAAATATAGCATTACTAGAAATGTTACATTATGGAAAAAGTAAAAGTCAAGTTGGTGTGTAGTACATGACTCCTTTCAAAGCACAATTTTCTTTTACGGAGTTTTTCACGTATCACTCTTTCCTGATTACAAATACATCTGTGTGTACTTCAAAGGTCATTTATGGAATTGAAAGGCCTACTCTGAATTACAATTTCACATTCTGAATGTGTGTTTCATTTAGTTTTATATCCATCTATAGAAGCTGTAGCTGTATAGACAGTGGAAATTATTCGTGTGATATGTATTATGTTCCCTACAACCTCCAACAATATTTAGAAATGTCCACTTATTCTCTAAATACTTGCAGGTATCTATCAGAAGGCAATGTATTGTGCAGATACTGGGGTTACCAGTGATCCAAAGGGTCTGCTGACAGAGAGTTTGCACTTGAATAAGGTCAGCTTGTGGAAAGGGCTATTCCTCACCAGGTGATTCAAGGTTTGCTAACTATGAAGAACTTAAAGCAACAGATATGAGAGTGAACGACAGGAGGATATAAATACCGGAATCCTTCACATGAATGCCAGCAGTATCTTAGGAATGCCTTTTCTTTTAAGTTGTTACTGAAATCCAATGACTCTTTTGTATGAATTTTCTAAATGTTGATGTGACACCCAAATATAAACCTATTTTATATAAATCTATGTAAGGATACAAAATGAACTGTTTATATGAGCAATGGAAATATTTGATTGCCTTGCCATTATTTGAAATGTGGGAAGGGGGAGGAAGAGGGGAGGAGATGGAAACTTTTTAAATAAAAAAATAAAATAAAATAAAATAAAATAAAAGAGTAGGTCACAAAACCAAAGCCCCTGGAACGTTTTGTTTGGGGATCTCTCATTACCACACAGTCTGTAAGTATGCCCCATCTCTCAAAATGTTCTCTTAAGCTATCATCTGTTGTTTCAAAGCTCAGACCACCAATAAACAGTTTCCTCAACTGTTAAAAAAAAAAAGAAATGTAGAGATGAAAGCCTTAAGTTGATGTAACAGAGGTGTGTGAATTACACCATGCTGTCCATATTTCCCTTCCGCTCTGATTTCCTTTACTGCCCTGATTAGGTTTGTTCATCAAAACCTCCCAGGATCATGACTTTCTGTAATCTCTTAGGCCCAAAGCAATGGCCCTTGTCAACTTTGGATTGAAACTTCCAAAGCTATGAGACAGAACAAATTCTTGCTCATCTAAGCTGCTTTTCTGAGGCATATCTACACAGCACTGAGAATTCCAACTTATACTGTGGTAAGTCTATGCAATATGAACTATTAGCTCTGGGGATGTCTTTCCTTTTCTGTATGTGTGAGCTGTTCATGTACTGAAAAGACAAGTTCACAGGATCTGAAATAGTAGGATCTAGATTTGTATACTGTCTTTACTTTAATCAATAGAGAAGATATTCAAGCAAGGTCAATTTATTCAAAAGCTGCTCCTTCAACATCTGCTTTGTGTCAAGCCCTTGGACAATGAATAAGGGAATAAAGGAGACATACTCTTCCTCGAAGAGACTAAATTCCTCAGTATCCATCGATAGTTACAGTAGAATGAGCAAATCCATTTTCTCAATGTCCTTTATAAATCACAAGCCTTTCTTATTTTTAAATCTGTGTCTGACCATTCTCTGAAAAAAAATTTAAACTAAGGATATTCTTGCTATAGAATAGTTTGCAATTTCTGCTTCATGTATTTTAAAATATAATTAAATATTTATCAAGAGAGTTAACAAGTATTTGATAAGTACAAACAAAGAACCTGGCAGTGTTCTAGGTTAAAGGTAAGATAAGCATCTATTTCTAGAGTTTGGGTTCTTTTGAGAAGTATATGAAGATGCATAAGGTGGCATGAAGAAGACATGCAGATCATGTTCAAAATCCTGTTTTGCTTTTTATTCTTACAGCTTCTACTAAAAAATAAAGTTATTATAATTATTTTGCTACGTACTTTTAAAATTTTTATGTTGTATCTTGCCCACATTTTTCCTTCTCTCCTCTTCTTCCAATCCCTCCATCCCTACTATGTTCCCATCCCCCAATCCTCCATTTCTGTTTAGAATAGGGCAGGTCTCCCTTGAGAACAAATAAAACATGATATATCAAGTTGCAGTAAGAATAAGCACCTCCTCATGTATTAAGACTGGGCAAGGTGACCCAGTATAAGGAATAGGATCCCAAAAGCCTGAAAAGAGTTGGGGTCAGCCCCTGTTTGAAGGACGATGAATAAAAACTCAGAGACAGAAATTGGTGTTCAACCTGACTTTTCTTGCAGTGTCCTTGGCCCTTCTGGTTTCTACTTTTCTTTCTCCTCCTCTTCTGTAGGATTCCCTGATCTCTGCCTAATTTTTGGCTATGGGCTTGTATCTGCTTCCATCAGTTGCTGGACGACACCTCCCTCATGAATATTGGGCTAGGCACAAATCTGGCCACAGGAGATGGTCAGTTTAAGTTACATATCTGCCATTTGCTAAGAGTCTAAGATGAGATCTTGCAGATTCCTGGGAGATTACCTTGAGCAAGGTGTTTATCTGATTCAGAAATCCCCCTGTAATCTCTTTCTGTACTCTCTCCCTCTGTCCCTCCCTCACCTGGCACTCATGACCCATCTGTCCTCAGTCCAGTCACAAAACCTTTTCTAATTTCCCTTCCCATGGAGATCAGGACACCCCTCCATGATCCCTCTTTTTTACCTATTCTTTCTGGGTCTGTGGGTTGTAGCAGAGTTATCCTTTATTTTACAGCTCATATCCACTTATGAGAGAGTCTATATCATGTTTTTCTTTCTGAGTCTGGGTTACCTTACTGTTGATGATTTTTCTAGTTCCATCCATTAGCCTTCAAATTTCCTGGGATCCTTGTTTTTAACAGCTGAGTAATACTTCATTTTGTAAATGTACCACATTTTCTTTATCCACTTCTCAGATGAGGTACATCTAGGTTGTTTCCAGTTCATGGCTATTAAAAACTAAGATGCTATGAACATAGTTAATTTAGTCTTTGAGATTTGAGCATCCTTTGAGTATATGCCCAAGAACAGCTGGTGTGGGAGGTCCTTCTGTGTTGCTTTCATTGGTTAATGAATAAGGAAACTGCCTTGGCCTGTTGAAAGGGCAGAACTTAGGTAGGCAGGGAAGACAGAATTGAATGCTGGGAAAAAGAAGGGTGGAGTCAGAGATGCCATGGATCCTCCACCAGAGTAAAACATGCTGCTGAAATTTAGCCAGTAAGCCACTGCCACATGGCGATACACAAATTAATAGAATAGGGTTAAACTAAGATGTAAGAGTTAGCCAATAAGAATTTAGAGCTAATGGGCCAAACAGTGTTTTAATTAGTATAGTTTCTGTGTGATTATTTTGGTTATGGGCAGCCAGGACGAACAAGCAGCCCACTCCCTCCAACAATCAGTATAGCTGGGTCTTGCAGTTGGTTGAATCCCAGTTTCCTGAGGAACTACCACACTGACTTCTAGAGTGGCTGTACCAAGTTTCCATTCCCACCAGCAATGGAGGAGTGTTCCCCTCACTCCAGATCCTCTTCAACATGAGATGTTTGTATCTTTTGACCTTAGCCATTCTGACAAGTTTAAGATGGAATCTCAGCGTCATTTTGATTTGTATTCTCTTGACTGCTAAGTATGCTGAACATCTCAAGTGTTTCTCTGCCATTTGAGATTTTCTGTTGAGAATTCTGTTTAGATCTGTATACCCATTTTCTGAATCAGATTATTTGATTTGTTATTATCTGGTTTCTTGAGTTCTTTATATATTTTGGAAATCAGCCCTGTGTTGGATGTAGGGTTGGTCAAGATCTTTTTCCATTTGCTATGTACTTTTAACATGCTGAGAAATAACTGCAGGAAATGCAAATAAGTATTATGCATTGTAACTATGCAAAAAGTTAGAGAATGACAGCATAAACCATGTATGTTTGAAACTGTACTATGGAAGAAACCAAAGACATGAAGCTGTATTCATGCAAGCAAACATTCTCACCAATGATTTCAAGAATTTTTAAGCATTCATAAGTTTTGAATCCTCAATTATTGAAAGCCAGCTGCTGTGGAAACAATAAGCCAATCAAACCAAATAATGAGTCCCGGTTAATGGAAATCCACCACTGCTGTTGTAACAATTCAATTAAGACAAATTATTAAATCTAGGTTTAATGAACAGAGCAAAGCAACTTCTGGGTAACCCTTAGGAGGTCAGGAGAGGAATCACTTGGCAAAAATGGTTACCAGGTGTTATGTAGCCTAGAGACCTGGTCTTGAGCAGCCCCAAGAAGAGGCTTTTAGAGCACTTTCTCAGGGACAAAGTTTGAAAAGGAAAGCTCCAGGGAAGGGGCCACCACATGGCACACTGAGCTTGGGGTTTGGAATGGAAGGAGTGAGACTTGAGAGTGGAAAGAGGCCCCAAGCTGGAGATTCCAAACATTCCAACCATTTTGCGTAAATGAGAAAAAAAAGCTAGTACGGTTTTCATATAAACATCCCAGACTCCTTGGGTACAGGGGTTTTGGTTCAAGTCTGGCTACTTCCTGTGGGCATGGACTGATGTTGGGAGGGAGAGTCGGGGGTTGGTGGGCTCATACTCAGCAGGAGGTATGGGTGGATTAGCATTCTGTTAACTGCCATCTTGGAGACCTCAGGCATCTATTCCTTGAGGAGGTGGAGAAGACAGGTTTCAGTGGTGAAGTCCCAGGAGCTGGTGCAGGGTCTGGCATATTGGAAGGCCCTCTGTGGATTGGCCTTGACCAAAACAGGAGGAGTGAACCTGTAAAAATACCTCGAAAATGGGTAGGGTCAAGATGTGCTCTGGAGACTTAGTTTTCACCAGACCAGATTTCTTGATACATAGAGCTCTTCCTGGGAATGTACAGGTGTCTGTAAAACAATCAAACAGATTTACATCTTGGTATCATGGCAAAAAGGCCATGTCTTTGGATTAAAAATCATGAACATTTTAGAAGACAGTCAGAGGGAATTTCAAACTCTGAACCTCTGAGATTACATCCGAAACTTGGTAATCCTGGTCTATGAAGCCTGTGCAAGAGGCACAGCTCTCTATACTTTTAGCAAGAAACAACTAATAAACTGATGAGCTACCAGCATCCTAATCATCAAACACCATCAGATAGATCTGAGAAGGAAAAGTAGATGAGCAGAATTGAGACACCAGCTACCTAGACAGCAATCTCAGGTCTCTTTGTGGTCTATGGTGAACACAAGTCTCAGAAGCAGTACTTGCCTTTAGCTGCTAAGCCAAGGAGGCCTGACAGACTTTTTCTGTGGAGTAGGAATTTTGGAGATCGATTTACCAGTCTTGAAAGGATGGGATGATTGATCCCCCAGTGTCCTTTTGTCCAGTGCAGGCAGCGTCTAGGCAGCTGAGCTGAAAGGCAGTTATTTTGCTGTGTGGCTGGACATGCCACATCCAAATGCAGTCTCCAGTTGCAGGTTATTCAGCAGACATCCATCTTCTCTGGGGAGATACAGGATGTTGTCAGGAGCTGGCATGTCTCTCTGTCATAAGAAGGTTTTTTGGTAAATGACATATTCTCAAATCTGTAAAGGTACCTGAGGACCAGAGTATCATTACCAATGTTAGTAAAAGCAAGAAGATTGGAGGGAGTATTTCAGTCTCTAGTTTTAAGCTGTGGTCCTGAAACCTAGAAAGCATGAATTGCAGGACTGTAGGAAGAGCCTGAGAGACATCAAGGTGAGAGAAAGCCAGGAAGGAACAGAAGATATGGGTGGCATTCCATGTACTAGATCCCAAGCCATGGGTTTACCAGGCTTCTGGGAGAAGAGAGCGAACAGGAAAATGTTTATGTGGGAGAAGTAGGCTGCAGACTAGCACACAGGTGTCCCATTGAGGTTCAGGTCAGCAGATGCTCTAAGGAGAGCACAGAAACACAGTGGACAAGAGAGGAATTACGATGCAAATATGGCTACCATGTCTTAAGTTGCCTATAGGCCTGGTCTTGAGCAGCCCCATGGAGGGGCTAACTTTTGGTGGGTTTTCTCAGGGGTGGAGTTTGAAGAGGGCAGCTCCAGGGAAGGGGCCTCTGCTTTGTACACTGATGTGGGGTTTGGAATGGAGGAGTGAGCCCTGATTGTGAAATGGGGCTCAAAGCTGGAGATTCCAAACATTCCAACCTTTTTGGCTATATATTTATGCTAATAGGGCTTCCACCTAAACACTTAACAATTGTTGGTATTGTGTTTATATTTTCTTGTCTGTATAGTTAAGCAGTCACTAAACTTCTTGCCACACAAAATATCTGCCTAAAAATATGTACTATCATATTAACATCAATCAATATCCCAAGTGAAACAAATTATTTCAGATTAGCATCAGAGTTTCTTGAGTTCTCCTATGTTGCTCCCTTAAAGTTGAGTAGACAATAGAAATAAAATTGCAACACAGAAATAAAAAGGAAAACGTAAAAGGAAGGGTTGTTATTCTAATAATTCTATTACTTCTTTCTTTTCTTAGTTGTGTGGTCCAATGGTCATTCGTATTTTTATTATAATATTATCCATCTCCACTTGAAAATATGCTTCTCAAAATAGTTATTATCCCATCTTTTTGAGACAGAAATTATTTAACATTCATTATCATAATACTAAGTATGATTTTTATCAGATGGACATATATCTCATAATTGAATATGACCATTAATATGTCAACACAGCTGTTCTTTGACAAACCACATTTGTAAATACAAAAGAGAATTCTATCTAAGATTTTGAATTTTTGTTACTAGTAGAATTATGGAAGACATGATTTCATGTACAAGATACATAGCTCTTGTCCACATAACTTTTTGTGTAATAATACATTTAAGGTATATATATCATGGTTTTCTCAGAACTCCTCAGTTTAACGAATAGCATCCTATGTGAGAAGAAGAGAACTCTGAGGTTTCTCAAATATTGATTTCAGAGGAGGGGAAAATAGGTCATTATTCTAAAGACACAGTAGCCTTTTTAATTTTAATTTAATTTTATTTTGTGTCACATGGAAGAATAATACTAAATCCCTACAGGTTGCTTAAACAGTCTGATAAAACTACGAATTTCCAAGAATTTGAAAATGTTCACCATTTATTTTAGTTATTGCTTCAGATATTACTGGAGGAAAAATAACGTCAATGTAATGAAGCCAAACAATATTCTGCTATACTCATAAATTGGTGCTTAGCTCAACTATCAGATGATTCATCCAGCAATAAGTGGAACAGATGCAGAGACCTACAGTCAAACATTAGATCAAACTAAGGGAATCCTGCTGAAGAGAGGACTAAGAGATTGTAGGACATCACAAGAAAACCCACAGAATCAATTAACCTGGGCTCATAGGAGCTCACAGAGACTGAACCGATAAGCAGGGTGCCTGCATGAAACTGACTTAGGTACCAACCCATGTAGCTTGATAACTGTCCTTTTGCCTCTTGTGGAACTCCTAACAGTGGGAACAGGGGCTGTCTGACTCTTTTACTGGCTTTGGAGATCCTATTCCTTGTACTTGGTCGCATTGCTCAGCCATAATACAAAACGAGGTGCTTAGTCTCACTGAAATTTGTATGCCATGTTTTATTGATATCCATGTGAGGCCTGCCCTTTTCTGAATAGAACAGAAGGAGGAGTGGATGGGGGAAGGCAGAGGGGGGCGTGGTAGGATAGACTGGGAGGAGAAGAGGGAGGGAAAACAGCAGAAAGGTTGTAAAATTAATAAATACATACTAGAAAATGAAACACTATATATAATCACACACACACACCTTTAAAAATAAGTCTTTTAAAACATAAAATCCATAAAATACATTAGCAGCAAATTTTAAATTTTAGCTGGTTTTTATTCCTTTTACGTTTTTTATGGTGACCTAACAAGATTAGTTTAAATCTTTTATATTAAGTAGTCGATCTGTTGAACATAACAATATATCACATACTGTCCTCTGTGGAAATACTGTGTATTTCCACAAAGAAAAAAAATTGTGTTTTTTCTCTGTCTTCTCAACATCCTCTGAGTTCTTTAAAGATGTTTATATTTTCCAGATTTAATGTAATCTTCGTTGTGGATTCATTTCCTTTCACACTGTCAAATTCTTATGATGCAGTAGTTGTAATCACTGATCTCTAGTACTTTATTATCTTTTGTATTTGCTTAAGTGCTTAGTGATATTTGCATTCCTGAAATCCCATTCTCTCAGTAGTTTGGCCAGATATATGAGTGTAACCCTCTTTTGGCTTCCAATGCCTCAATGGGTTTTGGTGTTGGCATGCACAATAAATAGCCTTCATTCACAGTGTGTGTTTTCATGTCTAACTTTTTGTCATTGCAGCTCCTTTTCTATGCCTATTTCCCTTTATAGGAGCCTTGTCACATTTTTCCCTCTATGGGATAGGTTTGTTTGTTTGATTTGCTTTGCTTTTCAGAAGATCTTCCTTTATTCCATTGTTTTTTTTTTCAAGGACATTTATTTTCTATCTGTTTTGATAAACATCCTGCCTAAAGCAATGTCTAATTCCTTGCAAGAGTGAAATCCACTCTGTGTGTGCCTAAAGCTAAGGTTTTCATGTTATGTTCTTTAATGCTTGTACTTAAATGAGGTGCCAATGGCTAGTGAACTCTAACCAAATTTCATGGGTGGTTTATGTGGCAAAGCAAATGAATTGAGCTTCCATTTTATAAGGTGACAGCTTCCAAGTGTCTTCACTAGCATGAAATAACGCAAATGGTAAGAGAGACATTGGTCACAAAGCCCGGCTTATGAAAGTTGAAGAGAAATCTGTTAAGAGACATTGCTTCCCTCTGGGGAACTCTGCTGGTTAGAAAGCAAGATGAAGAAATGTGAATAGTGATTCTCCAAAGCAATCTCCCCAAAAGAAAGAACAAAACAGATAACTCATGTAACTTCTATCTACTTTTGCTTTCAATTTAAGAACATCCATTTTAATTGCAGTTTATATACCAAAAAGATACATGGAACAAGATTAGAAAAAAAAAACAAAGATAGACTCCAGATCTACTTTTTCTTCTATTTTATTTTTAAAACACACTGACATAAAAAATTTACCTAGACAAACCTTAGGCAAAGAGTCACTTCTGTGTCCTAGTATAGTCTTCTTTTAAATAACAGTTGCCAAATGCCACTTGCAGGAATTGTCAGGAAAAGTTCACAATTCTAAAGTAAAAATTAGATAAAAGAATAATAAAACTATAAAGTATACAAATAGCCATATTTGTAATTTTAAATATCCAAGGAGTAACTGAAAAATCATGAAGCCACAGTTAAGAGCAGTTTCTTGCCCAAATGGCTAACCAACTCCATAATGAGCCTCTCTGATGCTCATCATCCTCTTGAAGTTATGGTGCTGCCAGGAGCAGATGTGTCTCATTGTCACCATCCCTGACTTCAAACTCTATTACAGAGCTACTGTATTGAAAACAGCATGGTACTGGCATGAAAACAGAGAAGTCGACCAATGGAATTGAATAGAAGACCCGGATCCTAACCCACAAACCTATGAACACCTGATTTTCAATAAAGGAGCTAAAAGTACACGATGGAAGAAAGAAAGCATCTTCAATAAATGGTGCTGGCATAACTGGATGTCAACCTGTAGAAGAATGAAAGTAGATCCATATCTATCACCATGCACAAAACTCAAGTCCAAATGGATTAAAGACCTCAATATCAATCTGAACACACTGAACCTGTTAGAGGAGAAAGTGGGAAGTACTCTACAACATTTGGGCTCAGGAGACCGCTTCCTACGTATAGCCCCAGCAGCACAGACATTAAGGGCAACATTGAATAAATGGGACCTCGTGAAGCTGAGAAGCTTCTGTAAAGCAAAGGACACTCTCACTAAGACAAAAAGGCAGCCTACTGACTGGGAAAAGATCTTCACCAACCCTGCAACTGACAAAGGTCTAATCTCTAAAATATATAAGGAACTCAAGAGACTAGACTTTAAAATGCTAATTAACCCAATTAAAAAATGGGGCACTGAACTGAACAGAGAATTCTCAACAGAAGAAATTCGAATGGCCAAAAGACACTTAAGGGCATGCTCAACCTCCTTAGCTATCAGGAAAATGCAAATCAAAACAACTTTGAGATACCATCTTAACCTGTCAGATTGGCTAAAATCAAAAACACCAATGATAGCCTTTGCTGAAGAGGTTGTGGAGTAAGGGGTACACTCATCCATTGCTGGTGGGAATGCAAACTTGTGCAACCACTTTGGAAAGCAGTGTGGCAGTTTCTCAGGAAACTTGGGATCAACCTACCCCAGGACCCAGCAATTCCACTCCTGGGAATTTACCCAAGATGCCCAATCATATTACAAAAGCAATTGTTCAACTATGTTTATAGCAGCATTATTTGTAATAGCCAGAACCTGGAAACAACCTAGATGCCCTTCAGTGGAAGAATGGATGAAGAAAGTGTGGAATATATACATA
Source organism: Arvicola amphibius (assembly GCF_903992535.2). Lineage (NCBI taxonomy): Eukaryota > Metazoa > Chordata > Mammalia > Rodentia > Cricetidae > Arvicola > Arvicola amphibius. The sequence goes on along the minus strand of NC_052054.1, from coordinate 96,955,913 downwards.
TTAGAATACTACTCAGCGGTAAAAAACAATGACATCTTGAATTTTGCATGCAAATGGATGGAAATAGAAAACACCATCCTGAGTGAGGTAATCCAGGCCCAAAAAGATGAACATGGGATGTACTCACTCATAATTGGTTTCTAGCTATAACTAAAGGACATCGAGCCTATAATTCGTGATCCTAGAGAAGCTAAATAAGAAGGTAAATCCAAAGAAAAACATATAGTTATCCTCCTGGATATTGGAAGTAGACAAGATTGCCAGGCAAAAAATGGGAACTTGGGAGTGGGTTGGGATGGAGGGATGAGGGGATGGGGAGAGAAAAGTGTGAAGTGGAGGATGGGGAGAGCTTGGGGGAATAGGATGGTTGGGATATAGGAAGGGTGGATATGGGAACAAGGAATTATATATCTTAGTTAAGGGAGCCATTCTAGGGTTGGCAGAGACTTGATTCTAGAGGGGTTCCTAGGTGTCCAGGAAGGTGCCCCCAGCTAGTTCCTTGGGGAGCTGTGGAGAGGGAGCCAGAAATGTCCAGATCCTATTGTTAGCTTGGTCGATCACCTTACTGGACTTAGGGGGAGTTGGGAGGACCTTGGACTTAACATAGTGAAGGGAACCCTGATGGCTCCTTGGCCTGGAGAGGGAGGGAGTGGGGGTATAGGTGGAAGGGAGGGGAGGGAAGGGGGAGGAGGAGGGGAGGAGATGGAAATTTTTAATAAATATATGAGGAAAAAAGAGTCTAAGTTAGTAAAACATTTGAAATGCCATATTCTGAAAGTCTCTGAAAGATTTGAAGAAAATCTATCTAACTGAAATATATCTCTATATATCTAGAAAACCGAACTAATATGCTTAGAAGCTTGACTATTATAGATGATTATTCATTAGCCTATATTTCTTAATTATACATTACATTTTTAAATGAACTGCACAAACACAATACGTTAAAGAAGAGTAGAAATATATATATATATATATATATACATATATACACACACACACACATATATATATATAGTATTACAAAATTCACTTTAAATTTGTATCAATAGACCAAGATCCATACCAAAGTATTCATTATCTAAAGCATATCACCTTTAAATGTAAAAAAACAACATTTATAAACAATATTTGGGAATTTGGGCATATTTCTCTCCAAACTGCTTCCTACTATTGTTGGGTGAAGTATTTTTTATTGTGTTCCCAGTGACCTTTCGGGCGGACTTTGTCCATCAAATTACATTAGTCTGGAAAGATTCCACAGATTCTCATCTTCTGTGGAAACAAAAGAACCTCTTTTGTTTGGGTCTAACAAATTTTTAGACCCAAATTCTGATGTCATGATACCTTTAAAAGATATATATTTGCTTGGCTTAGCAACCTGTACAGTGAAATGTCTCTCTGTAATTAACTTCCTCATAGTCAAAAAATGTAAAGAAAACACAATAATATACATAATCCAGATTTCCTATGTATTTTCCATCTTTACATGGCTTATTTTTCTTATTCTATTACTTTTTTCTACAAATTTACTCTGTCTCTTTGAAGACTTTGCTTTATTTCTTTAAAACCATTTACTTCATTTTTAAACTCCCTATCCTCTTTTTCTTCTCACCCAAGGCTACATACATTTTTAAAACACACTGTGTCTGAATCTGTCCTATTGTATATCTGAAATCCTTTTCTGTCCAGGCGCACTTCTTAAAATGCTTAGCAGTGTTACTAAGACTAAGGCTGTTTTGCCTTATGGCTTTGCCCAGTCCAATATGGCAGAGATCTGTTCAGCAAGAAATATGCTTGCAGTCCCATTTTCAGGCACATCCATGTTGCTATTAAGCAAGTTATAGCACTCTGCCCACAAGCCCCATTTAAAAGCTTGATCTCCTGAAATAGCCAGAATCTGTACTGGTAGCATGGCCAAGGAAGCTGCCATTTCAGAACTAGGTATTTTGTTTGTTTTTGTTTTTTCTGCTATTGCTGAATCAGGAAGACCTCTTTTAAGGGAGCTGTGGAACACTGCCAGCGAGAAAAAAAAAGAATGTGGCTAAACTGTGTGTGTGTGTGTGTGTGTGTGTGTGTGTGTGTGTGTGTGTATCTAGAATTCTCTTTGGGGCTTTCTTGGGTTTTATGTGGATTTAGTCAGGTCCCACATGGGTACGGCAATTTGTAGTAGGGGGTTGCCTGTTCTTATCCCAGCCACCCAGACTACTGAAATAATCACACAGAAACTGTATTAATTAAATCACTGCTTGCCAATCACTTAAACATATTGCTAGCTAACTCTTGCATCTAGTATTAACCAATTAACAGTATTTTATATCTTACCATGAGACTCAGGGCCTACTGGCAAGGTTCCACCTGGAAGCAAACATCTTTCCCCTCTGGCATCTACATGGCATCTCCTTGACTCTAGTTTACTCTCTGTATATATTTTTTTCCAGCCTGGCTATATTCTGTTAAGTCATTGGCTAAAAGCAGCTTCTTTATTCATTAACCAATAAAAGCAACACATATACAGAAGGACTTCCCACACCAGTAGTTTCTTCTCACATTCATATTATATAATAGAAGATTAAAACATGTACATAGATATGCTTAATATATTAAACTAGTTACTCAAATAGATCAAACTACTTACTATTTTCTAAAGCTGTCTGTTTTTGCTTATGGTATTCTTTGTGAAAAGCTAAGAGTATATGGTTTAAACAAAAAAAGAATAAAATAAAAGCATACTGAAGTATACATTAGCTTTCCTTTTAATGTTAAAGTAACTTAATTTTTATGATTGATAAATTCCTAAAGGGAATTGTTCTCAGAAATATGCACTCAGAGAAATCGTACACAGCTTAGAATAGAACAAGTGAATCAAGATTAAGTGCATCAATAAAAGTCCTGGCTTGAATTAGATTTCAGCAGTTGTGGCTTCGAGTCCTTCTTTAATCAACTGATCCTATAACATATGAGGTATGCTAAAGAAAATAACAAAAGTAAGATATAGTGTCCAAGAAATAGCCATTTCACAGTTTCTTTGGCAGGATTTGCCTGTTTTGCCTTTCATTAATAATACGCAAAGTTATTGCTTTCAGTTTGATAAGTATGTATTCCTTGACCATGGAAGACTGTTCACATTCCTTTCTGATGCTCAGTCTGCTAAAACAATGACTTGGTAGAAAGCCACTGGGGAATTAATTTTTAACAGAGCTTATCTTAGTAGTCTAATTCTTATTTTTAAAATGTCATTGCTATGTGTGACTTGGTTGTAAAATTGCTTGAAGTGAACAAGTATGCATTAGCATGCCCTTGAGAAAATCTGATGTGTATTTAGTTGGATTCGAGGCATATTTTTTTCAAAAGTACATTGATTCCTTTTAGTTTTTTTTCTAATAGAACAATGAACCATGGATTTCTACCAAGTGGTTAGTCTAAGGAAGATTAGGAGAGGTAAAATACAAATGACTGAAGAATTTTCCTGGAGGCGTCTTTGAAGGTTTCAAGGTGCTGAAAAATTACAAAATGCCCAGAAGCCTGGGTTAAAATAATGAAAATAATAAACCCAGGCCATATATAGTTCTGGGGTGATTCTGGTGGTATTGGTGTCATGTCACCAATAATCCCAATATAAAAATCAGAATAATTTAAGTAAATGTAACAAATACAAGCTTTCCCTCCCTTTTTTGCATATGTATGAAAGTACATAGCACGTGGGTATGGTATGTGTAAGTGCGTGCTTTGGGTGTGCATGTGTGTGTGTGTGTGTGTGTGTATTTGTGTGTGTGTTTGTGTATGTGTGCTTTTGGGAGGCGATAAGAACACTTAGTGTCTGTCTATTACCATGCTTGATTCCTTTGGCACAGTTGATTTCATTGAACTTGGGGCTAGGCTATCAGTTAGTGAACCCAGCAAAACTGTGTCCCCAACAGTGCTGGGGGGTTCAGGCATGTGCAGCTATGCTTTGTTTCTGTGTGTGTGTTGTAGATGTGGACTTTGTACATGTTATTGAAGCAGGTGCCTTTACCAACTAAGGAAGCCACCTGTATTAGCCAATGTGTTCAAGAATTTGAGATAAAAAGGTATAACAATAGAGATATTTAAAAATAACAAATGAAACCAAATCCTGGATCTAGTTTGTATCAGAGGCACCTAAATATTCTGACCTAGCATGTTTTATTTAAAGGTAAAATACATTCTGCAAAACTATCATGTTAGAAAAAATTCATTATTGATAATAATTTTAAAATGGCAAGAAAACATATGTGCACAGAAATTTATAGATATAGAGTCAATAAATAAAAATATTGGAGTTCCAGCCAGTTTTATTATTTCTCCTTTTTGTTTTGAGATTATAATATAATTACATAATTTCTATTTTCTCTTTCCTACATCCAATTCTTCATGTACACCCCATCCTCTCTCTGAAATTCATGGTCTCTCTTTCATTAATTGCAGATATATATATAAATATATACTTATATGCATATAAATTTCTAAATACACAAAAATAGCTTGTTCGGTTTGTATAAGGTTACTTGTATGTATGTTTTCAAGGTTGACAGTTTGGTATTGGATAATCATTTGCTGCACTTTTCTCTAAGGAAGACTATGTCTTCGGCCTTCAGAATTCTGTGTGTGGTTCAAGCCTACCATTTCTACTGTACCATTTTTTACAATTATAACTTGTAAACTTTACATCTTTGACTTCAAATGTCAGTGTTTAAACGTATGACTTAGGGCCAAATTTCATCTACTTCTTGATAAGTAACCAAATATGGGTCAATTATTTCTAAATAATGGATCATTGTTCTATGTTGAAATATTAGCTAGGCAGGCATTTTTTTAGTATAGGAATATACCTTCATCAAAAATTATTAGCAAATTTAAAACAATATATTCCATTTTGTTGTTCTGATGGTTCATGGGCATTTGAGATAAGCCTGAGGAAATGTCATTGATGTAGTTCTCATGTCCATGTTTAAGCTTTGAGTGTTACAACATGCTTTTCTGGCTATTTGAGGAATTTGATAACTGTAGATTGAAGAGACTTCCAATAGCTTGCATCACTGTAGATTTCAAAGTTAGCATCTGGCTAACGAGTCACCGAGTACATACCTCCTGAATATACAAACAGATAACTGAGTATTTACCATAAGATGGGCAGGTGTCCCCAACTATGTATGAAGCTTTGTGTTTGACCTCAGTGCAAAGAATAAACTATGAAGAAATGGATAGATTCAAATATGATGTAAACATAGTATAACAAAAAAGTTACCAAGAGGACAAGTGTGTAAAGCAAAATAAACTCCTAAAGAAGCTTGACTCCACGTAGAATAGACATAAAACTCACGTTTGTTTGTGTGTATAATTTTGCTTCCAGGATTGCACTCATCTCTGGGGACTCTACCACCCCATGAAGAATTTCCATTTACTATGCTGAACTGATAGGCAGGGAATAAGAATGACTGTCGGAGGTTTTGAAGTGATGATATTGTGATAAACTAAGCCTAATTTTAGTAGTCTTGTTTTTTATAAAAGATGACATTTACATATTTTGCAGATGTAAAGCACTTTCCGTTATGAATATTTTGAGTATATCATATTTTGTTCATTCATATTTTTATAAAACAAATATTTATCCTATAATAGATTTAAATGGAGCTAGTTAGATTAGAAGAAGAGAGAGACAGATTAAAAACTATGCTTTTCTGTTTAATTTAGTGTAGCCATTGGTTTCATATTGGCCAATGTATACAAGCTAGGTTTGACTTTGCTTGGAATCTCAGCACATGGATAAGTCCCCGTATATTTAACTATTTTATTAATATGAGATGATTTATGAGGATATACTTCTGTTGTGATATATCTATGTATATGTAAAAATACTTAGCCAGACACATTAATTTGTATATTTTAACTTGAATAGAAACTTCATCTTAAGTGCTGTTGTTTCTTGTAGTCTACTTAGAGCTAGTTCTAATATTTCTCACTTTCAGACTTAAATAGACATGTGAGTTCAAACACATACATGTCCCCAAATAAAGAACTCATCTTAAGAATGTGACAGAAAGTTTTGTAAGGTTCTGTTATGAAACATAAAGTTGTCATCCTGTGATCATAACTGATAAACAATTTTAATTTTTTAAAATATAAATTATATGTGTTGCAACTAAGAATTGAAAGTTGCCAGTGTCCCCCAGAAGCCTAGGAAGACAGTAATAAGTTATTATTCTACAGAAGAAAATCACTGAGCATTGAAGTGTACTGAAAAAAATAAATATGTTTCTAGAAGAATATGACAAGATTATCATGATCATAAGATTTTAAGTGAGTGTCATTACTTATAGACTCTTTTTCTTTTACAAATTTATTTATTTTATATCCCAGCTGTAGTTTCCTCTCCCTCCTGTCCTTCTTGTTCCTACTACACATAGCCTGCTGTTCCCATCCTTCAATCCACTCCTCCTCCATTTAAGTTTAGGAAAAGGTAGATCTTCTATAAATACCAACAAAACATGGCATATTAAGTTGCATTAGGACAAAACACCTCTCCACGTTTTGGTTTTTTTATATTTGTTTGTTTGTTTATATGTTATGTATACAATATTCTGTCTGTGTGTATGTCTGCAGGCCAGAAGAGGGCACCAGACCTCATTACAGATGGTTGTGAGTCACCATGTGGTTGCCGGGAATTGAACTCAGGACCTTTGGAAGAGCAGGCAATGCTCTTAACCACTGAGCCATCTCTCCAACCCCCCACCTCTCCATGTTTTAAGTCTGAGTAACATGACCCAGGATGAGGAGTTGGGTCCCAAAAGCCTGTAATAGTCAGAGACGTCTCCTGCTCCTGTTTGGAGTCCCACAAGAGGATTACAACTGAAGTTTATTTGCAGAATGCCTGCAGCAGTCCCAAGTAGGCTCCCTAGTTGTTGGTTCAGTCTCTGTGAACCTCTATGAGCCCAGATTACTTGATACTGTGAGTTTTCTTGATGCATACCCTCTTATACAGTATTATCTGTTAAGAATATCTCAAAATTTCATAAAACAAAGAAAAATTAGTGTGGTATTTTAGAATAATGAATTATACTTGACATTTAAATTTTTCTATCATTTACCTAATAACTAATTGTTAGAGATATTATTAATGCTTATTAATATTAATGTTTGACTTGAGGGTACTTATACAGTGAAAGCAGCACTAAAAACTGCATTATCATTGTTTTATACTTAAAAGTCATGTTTTGAAGACCAAATGCAAAGGCCTAATAATATTTTTTAATTTAAGCTAACCATCTCAACTGAAAAAAATTTACCAATATTACTGAAATGATAAGAATATTGTAATATATGCATATATTGTAGACTATGTCAGGTTAAAAATATCATTCTTAAACATTTATTACTTCATTATGATGTAAATATTCTACATATTTTCTTCTAGCCCTTATAGACACACAGTCCTTAATCTTTCACTGTTATTGATGTTGTGTCCAAAAGCATATTTGAAAACTGAATCTCATCCTGTCTGTCCTATACTCTCTCCAGATGTTACAACCCATTGCTCCATCTAATCCTTATTTAAAAATATTTTAAAGTAAATACAACTATATCATTCTCCCTCCCCTTTGCTCTCTCCAATCCTTCCAAACATCCCCTGCTGATCTCTCTCAATTCCATGACCTCTATTAATTTAATTTTTATATTATATGCATAGATACACATATAGACATGTGTGTTTTCTGAAACATATGAATGCTACCTTTTCAATCTAGTGTTACTTATATATGTACTTATATGCATACATTTTCAGGTCTGGCCAGCTGGGGTCTTGAGATAAAGAACATTTTTTGTGCTCACACTCACAGAGTTTTTTTGTTGCCTGGAGTGGTTTTCTTGAGTTGAGGCACCAAAACTTTTCCCTCTACAACGTTAATATACCTATGAATAACGTCCTTGTTTATGCATTATTGAAGAAGCAATATTGATGAGACTTCATGGATGTGTATTCTTTGGTATTTCTAGGGGACTTATATGCACTCTCATATCACACTTCCTGTTCCTCTCTAGGAGAGCAATGCTTTTAGAACAAATAACAATCAGATTGCATGACATTTATTCGCTTGTGGATGTCTCATGGCTGAATAATATTGTATTGTATTCTAGCCTTGTATCTGCTTCTATTTAGATCACATTCTCTTTATGCCTTCTTCAGCTGATGGAAACTCCATTTTCCCTATACTCAGCTATTTTCAATAGAGCTTCAGTGAACAGGGAGTGCAAATGTTTCAGCAAACTGATGTCACTGTTTTGGATACATACATAGTAATGATATTACTATTAAGTGTATAATTTTTGAGGATATTCATAACTGTCTTATATAATGAATTTACTATTTTCACTCCAACCAGCCATATTCAAGAGTTATTAATTATTGTTGTCAACATATTAGCTATGTTTCTTTTTAATTTATTCTCTTTGTGTCTCTCTGTCTCTGTATCTCTGTCTCTGTCTTTCTCTCTCTCTCTTTCTCTAGGTGTGTGTGTGTGTGTGTGTGTGTGTATGTGTGTGTGTGCGTGCATGCATAGTTACCTATGCAAAAAAGTGTTATTTGTCTGTTTTAGCTGGAGTTACAGATTGTTGAGGGCCAACCAATTAGGTTCTACAAATAGGACTCAGGTCCTCTACAAGAGCAGCAGGTACTTTAACCAATAAGCCATGTCTCCAGTTCTCCACATCCATTGTGCTTTCAGTAGTGTTATTGTCACTGCAATTAGATGCTAATTCATTATGGTTTGTGATATGATCTTTCTGATGATTTCTGATGATTAATGAGACAGACTATCATCTTCCCTAAATATGTGTTGGTCATTTGCGTATAATCTTTCAAGTAATGCTGCTTTAGATCTCTAGTACAGTTGACTTTTCATTTGTTTGTTGGCTGGTTGTTTATACATATGAATGACTGGGTCTCACATAAGCCAAGTTGGCTTCAAACTCAATAAGTAGCATAGGATGGTCACCTAAAGCTGAAGACCAGTTTCCTATAAGGCCATTCTTTTTGTGTCTACTAAGTAAGGTAACCCCATATCCATTTCTAGAAATTATTCAGCAGCCTACTTAGAGTTGAGGAATTAGAATGATCTACAAGCAACAAAGCAAAACATGGCCTAAATAACTGATATTATTAGCCTATATTAGCTTCTAATGCCAGATAACACCTGGCTTGAATTCTTTCATATGAAAATAACTAGCAGCTCGAGAAAAGAATAATCAGTTTAATAGAAACAAAAGAGATATTGAGTAAACACATGAGCATGAAGAGAACAAATATGAAATATTGCAAAAATACTTTTAAATTAATAAAGGGAGTATAGATAACCGGAATAAAATCTAAAGGTATTCTTGCATGTCTTAAAATGCTGTGTGTTTCGTGTTAAGATGGTAGTACTTGCTTTGATTGATCAGGCAAAAATCAAATTTACAGGGAATTCTTTGTTCCTACATGAGTGGAAATATTGTAGTTGTGTTACAGCTTATTAAGTAGTTTCAGATGATTAAGTAATGAATTAAGCAATGTTTGGGTTAAGGATGGGTAAATGAACAAATGCATGGAATTTTTCTTTTTTTAATTTAAAAATTATTTTAAATTTTTAATTTAAATCACTGCTGGCCCATTAGCTCTAGATTCTTACTGGCTAACTCTTACATCTTAATTTAACCCATTTCTATTAATCTGTGCATCACCTCGAGGTTGTGGTCTACCAGCAAAGTTTCAGTGCATCTGTCTCCGGCAGCAGCTCCGTGGCTTCTCTGACTCTGCCTCCTTTCTTCCAGCATTCAGTTTAGTTCTTCCCCTCCCACCGCCTACCTCTATTCTTTTGCCCTATCACAGGCCAAGACAGTTTCTTTATTAGCCAATGGTATTCACAGCATATAGAGGGGACTCTCACATCACACCATACTGTTACCCCTCTGGAGAACCAAGCACTGTGTGTACATTTTTCATTTCACTTTTTAAAAAGTCAATTTCATGTGTCCTCATAACTGTCAATGTAGTGGCTTCCTATCACTTGTGTGTCCCACCTCCAGGACATTCCCTAATTGTTATAACAGAAATAGCCTTGGGGCCCTCCAGGGGTGTTATTCCCTCAGATTCATCCCTGAGATGGTCAAGTTAAGTGTCTGCACTAGGTCCAGCTTGAAATGAAAGCCTCTGACAACACAGGGTAACTGATGGAGGCACCAGATATAAGTGACTTGATGCCAAGGTTGGTGAAGTGAGGAGAATCTATGCCCAAAATAATAAACTAAAAATCTCTTCAAAAGCCCAATCTGCAAGGCTGGGTCTTGGTTGGTAGAATGGTTGCCTAGCATGCAAGAAGCCTGAGGTTAGTTAGATTCTCAATGCTCCATCAACTGTGTTTAGGGGTGTATTCCTATAGCTCTTTGGGGGGTAAAGGCAGGAGGATCACATGCTCAAGGGCTTCCTTGGCTACATAAAGTTCAAGGGTAGCTTGGGCTATATTGAGATCCTGTCTCAGGAAGAAAAAAAAAACGTATCCAGCCTATGGCCTGTGACCAAGATGTACTAAACTCCCTGCGTAGCAGCCTTCCTTCCCAGGGCAGGGTGTAAGTTCTCCCACCCATGGACACCCACCCCTCTGCCTCACGGCTGAGGACAATGCCAGGTGTTTCGGGGTTTTTTTAGATTTTTTTATTGCTTTATAGAAATTTTACATGATGTAATTTTAATCTTTAAGAATATACATTTGTTAGAATTTCCATGTTGAGTCAGAAGATTAAAAAATATTGTTCCCTGACTGAAAGAATATTAAAATTTTCAATTATATTGAGCCTTGTATTTTTTAAACTTCAGATGAAATTCTATCTCTGAGCACTAAAGATGGCTTAGTCCACTTACATAATAAAAGTTATTTTAAGAGAAATATAATTATGGCACTAATACATTTTACATATCCTTATGCTAAATATTCAATAAGCATCTTTCAAACAATATAGCAACAGGGAATGTTTGGTAGTAAGTGCTTAGAATCATTAATGTGTCTTTAATAAGCAGTGCTTACATATGTAGCAACAATGCTTAAACAAGCTGTTTTAAAGATGGCCAAAGAAAGCTCAGGCTTTGATTTATGGGTGACACTAAGCCTTTTAGCTTTCGTCTAAGTCATCAGTCACTGACATGTTTACCAATTTCTGCAAATAAGTCGAAATGCATTGTTCTCTCAAATGTTAGTATTATCATAAATCAGAAATAGACCAGTCCCCATAGAATATTAGGCCCCTGTGCATCTCTGATGTATTATTGCAGCAGTCTTTAGCAATAAAAGTAACATGATGAGCACTGTAGAAATGGTCCACAAGTTCTGTTTAAATTCTATTGCACTGAATCATTCTCCTGATTTTGAGACTTCTCTTTTTTTTTTTTCAAAAAAATTGCTGCTTGTTTTTAATTTCCATATTTTCCTAAGGTTGAAAAGTACTTTCCTCCATCAATATGGATCTATTTATAGTGACGTGTGGGCTTCATACCTAGTGCTGGAATAATTCCTGGCCACTAATACACAGAGTTAAGACTCTTAGTGTGTTGTGTAGAAAACTGCAAACTGTCTAATGCTGCAAATAAAATCCCACAGAAAATCAATACCCAAATAAAACAAAAATTACAGCATAAAGTTCATCCAAATTCTAGTCTTTTATTTTATTTTCTAATTATGTAATGTCTTCATTTTGTGAGAAATAACAATTGATGTAAAACTGCCCAATGTTCAATAAACTATTAACCTCTGAAGGTCAATGATCTTAAAGATAGCATTAGAAAGGCTGAGCATGCAACTGTATGAAAAATAGAAAAACGAATGAAGACATACTGAGATAGAAGTGATCAGGAGGAAAACAGGAGTAAGAATAATATGATGCTGATGAGTAAGTAGAAAAATGTCTTAAAGAGATGTAATTATAGTTGAACAGTCATTTATGTATAAACCTTTCCATGCTGAATGCAGCTCACTCAAAAAACTAAAACTGTCTATAATCTTTTAGGAGGACTTAATAAAACTTCCTTGACATAAGAAAAGTTAATATAATTACTTTCGCAAGACATTAAAAATCAGTATAAGTAAGCTACTCTGAACATCTCCTCTTTTATAGAAAAGTTTATTGTATACATGGAAGTTTTCTTTAATTAATAAGTTGTCTATAGGATTCATATGAAGGAACTTGCTAGAGTAAGTATAAAAAATGTTTTAACTTATGAAGATTAAGCCAAGGTGAATTTAACAACATAAACAAACTCATAAATAATGAGGAGGTTGATATAATAATAAAAACCCTCTCATCTTAAAAAAATAACTTTCTGCCAAAAACAAAACAAAACAAAAACCCAGGACCAGATAAATTCATGTCAGATATACCAGACATTCATAGAAGCTTCATAGCTAATCCTTCTAAAACTAGTGGGAAGGAAGAACGGAAGGAAGAAAAAAGAAAAAAGAAAGAGAAGGAGCACACCCAAAATCTTCTAGAAATCTGGTGTTACTGTAACACCCAAACCAGGAAAAAACAAAAAAGAAGAAAGCTACAAGACAATATGCCTACATAAAATAAGCTAAAAACTGCTCACTAAAGTACTTACAGACCAAGTTGGCTTTATCCTTGAAATCCAGGTATTCCTCAACATATACAAAGCAAAAATGTTGTAAAACATAAATTTATTTAAAGAAAAATTATCATCTCTGTAGATGGAGTGAAATCATTTGACAAAATCAAACGTGCCTTTCTAATAAAAGTTTTAAAGAATACAGGGTACCAGGGCCGTGGTGGTACATGCCTTTAAACCCAGCAATTGGGAGGCAGAGTCAGGCAGGTCTCTGTGAGTTTGAGGCCAGCTTGGTCTACAAGAGCTATTTCTAGGACAGATTCCAAAGCTACAGAGAAGTTCTGTCTTGAAAAACAATAAATAAATTAATTAATTAAAAGAAAAGAAAGGAGAACAGGGTTATAGGAAACATAATAGACACTATAAAAATGCACAGCCAACATCATTAACAAGAGAAAAAAAATTAAAGGGATCCAAAAAGGCAAAGAAGTCAAACTATCCTTATTTGCAGATTACATGATATATTAGGATTCCCAACATCCTGCCATATAAATTCAATAAACAAAATCAATAAAGTGGTAGGATATAGAATCAACATGCATAAATCAATATCTCTTCTACACAACAACAACAAACATAGAAGCATACTTTCATGCAAAATAGACTCAAGGAAAATAAAATATAAAAGAATAAATCCCTAAAAGTAATTTGAGAACTTCTATAATGAGAACTTTAAATCTCTGAGAAAAGAGACAAAGGCACTAGAAAATGAAAATACATACCATGCTCTTGAATTGGTACTATAAACATTGTGAAAGTGGCTATTTTACCAAAAACCATTTACAGATTTAGTAAATCTCATTCAAAATATCAATCTTATTCTTTACAGAAATAGAAATAAAACCTATTCTACAAGTCATATTGAGGCACAAAAGATCCCTGAGGGCCAAAACAATCTTGAGTAAAAATCAACAATGATAGGGGGATTACAATCCCCGGGCTGACTGGGAGGCCAAGGACAATGGCACTGGGTTTTGATCCTGCTGCATGTGCTGGTTTTGTGGGAGCCTGGTCTGTTTGGATGTGCACCTTCCTGGACCTGGATGGAGGGGGTAGGACCTTGGACTTCCCACAGGGCAGGGAGCCTTGACTGCTCTTTGAACTGGAGCGGGGAGGGGGAAGGTGTAGGGGAGGGGGAGGAAGATGGGAGGAGGTGGAAATTTTTAATTAAAAATAAATAAATTTTTAAAAAGATACATAAAGAGTCATAACAATAAAAACAATATGATATTGGCACAAAAACAGACATGTTGAGTCATGGAACAAAATAAAAACTCAAAATGAGTATATATAACTTCAGCCACTTAATATTTGGCAAAGATTCAAGGAAAATATATAATGTAGAAAGTAAATTATCTCTAACACACAGAGATGAGGACACTGGATGTCTGCATGCAGAAGAATGAAATTAGACTCTACCTATCACCTCACACAAAAACCAACTTCAGTTGGACCAAAGACCTAAACACGAAACCTGAAAGTGCTACAATAAAAACATAAGTAGCATCCTACATGATGTAGAAAACAACATTCTGAATAGGATTCAATTTGCCCAAGGTTTGGAGCCAATAATCGACTTCACTAAACTAATAGGTTTCTATACAACAAAAGAAAAATCAACAAGATAACTAGGAAACCCACAGAATGGGGAACAATCTTTGCCAGCTAAACATTTGACAAAGGATTAGTAACTGGAATATTCAAGAAAACAAAAAGACAAGGAGTCCAAAGAAGAAATGACCCCGGGGTATGAATAAAGCTCTAAAAGAAAAAAAATGTTGATTTAAAAATTTCCATTGTTTTTAGTAATAATAGATATGCAACTTTGAGATTTCATTTCACCCCAGTTGGTATGGCAAAGATTAAGGAATCAACCAACAAATGTTGAAGGAAATGCAAGAAAAAAGGGAACTCTGGTTCACGGTTCATAGAACTGTAAGCTGGTGCAGCCCTATGAAAATAAGTGTGCAGAATACCTAAAAAGCTAAATTTCAATCTACTATGCAGTCAAGCTATAGGGTTTTATGGTATATAATCAAATGACTCAACATTTCCTACTACATGGTACTTGCTCAGCCACATTCATTGTTGCTCCATTCACGATACTTAAGAAATGAAAAAACTCAAAATAGCTTCCCACAGATGAATGGATAATGAAAATGTGGTCCATATACACTAAGGAATACGTTCAGTTCTAATGACAAATGAAATATTGAAGGTTGTAGGTAAATATGCATAACTTTAAAAGATCATAGTGGGTGAAGTAACACAGACCCAAGAAGACTGATGTCACATGTTTTCCCTCTTTGCAAAATCCTAGCTCCAAATTTTATGATGTGGGTTGAGCCTATAGTAACTATAGTAACTATAGGAATTACAAAAGTAAAACAAGAATATTGCCATAATAGGAGGTTTGGGGAGCCATAGAGAGCAGAGTAGAAGGAGTCTAGGGATATGATCAGTGTAAGGAGAAAAGAGGGACTCTTTCATGAGGTAGAAAAAAGTAAGGGGAAATTGCATGATACAAGAGATCTGACAGGGGAAATAGGAAAAAATGGTATCTTTAAGGAGAGGAAAGACAGTAAATACAGAAGAATTGGGTGGGTAAAGTAACAATAAGGCTGTCTGGAAAGACACAAGGAATCATACTATTATAACCTACCCAAAATAAGTTATAATATACATAATTTTATATATAAATATATAGTTTAAATAAACTTTTTTTCTTCTGATATGATGGAATTCCCTCCAGAAAGCAAAGACTAGCTAATAGAACTCTGATGTCAGAATAGGAATCACTCTTTTGAGTTTTTGGCCAAGGCTGTCCAAGCGTCTTTTTTTCCACTCTTTTTTTTTTATTTTTATTGAGCTCTATATTTTTCTCTGTTCCTCTTCCTGCCTCTCCCCTCCCCTTCAACCCTCTCTTAATGTGTCTATTGTCCCAATTTACTCAGGAGAGCTTGTCTTTTTCTACTTCCCAAGTAGATTAGATCTGGATATCAACATGTAGAAGAATGAAAATAGATCCATATCTATCACTATGAACAAAACTCAAGTCCAAATGGAACAAAGACCTCAACATAAAGCCAGCCACATTGAACTTCATAGAAGAGAAAGTGCGAAGTACACTTCAATGCATTTGCACTTCCAAGCAGCTCTTAACACACAGCCTATTGCTGTTGGCCTTCTTTAAACTCATAGGTGGGAGAGAAGGCCCTATTGCTGAAGACACCAAGCCCTTCAGAAACAGGGTCAAGAGACTCCTGAGATAGAACTGACCTTTCTGCCATCTCCCTGGTGACTAGCATACATGGTAATGGAAGAAAATATGCAAGCTTCAAAAAAGGAAGGTGTATTAGTCTCCCAGTCTCTGTCTCTTTCTCTCACTCTTTCTCTCTCTCCTAAATAAATTCCATATGGAATTTAATGAAATGACTTACATTCCACAGTCCAACTAATCGAACAGTGGCTAGCTGTGAATGGAAAGGCCAACAATCTAGTAGTTTCTCATTCCCCAAAGACTGGGTGTCTCGGCTGGTCTTCCGTATATGCTGGAATACCAAAAATGTAGGCTCCGATGCCAGTGAAGGAATGGATGTGCTGACAAGTGAGGTCAAGCAGGTGAAGAATGAGCTGTTTCTTCTTCCATGGTTCATATAAGGGTTTTCATTAGAAGGTGAGACCCAGATTAAAGATGTGTTTTCCCACCTCAAGATGTAGATTAAGGGTGTGTGTTGTCCTGCCTCAAGGTCTGCATCAAAAGCTTTTGTCTTCCAGACTCAGGATCCAGATCACAAGTGTGCCTTCCATTTCTAGACTGTAGTTCATTCCAGATATTGTCAAGCTGACAACCAAGAATAGCCCTCACACCCCATTCCTTGTCACCTAGACATACAATCTATCTTCTTGTGTCATACTTAATTCCAAATGGAAGTAATAACACCTAAACAGAATATAACTATCCCACATACAATTGCAAACACATTTATTTAACCAGGTGATAATTAAACCTAACATGATATAACTATCCCTTGTACAACCACAAACACATATTAAATTTTGAATAGATGGCCCCTTGTAGACTATCTTCTTAATATTTCAAACTTAAATAAGAGAACCATGATATTCTCTTAATTGATGTTAAATAAATTTAAAGAAAGCCCAAATATCTGTACAAATGCATTCTAAAAAAAGACAGCAGACAACAGAAGCACTCAGTTATAACCCTCATTTCTGCAACTGGTCATGTGTCCTTAGATGATACTTATAACTATCTCCTTCTGCTACCTATTCTGTAGCTCCTCCTCTACCCTCTGCAAGCACCTCAGCAGGCCTTGGTGCTTTTTCTGGGGGAGTGATGAATGCCTCCATTCTTGATGGGTTTGTACACTTTGTCATCCTGCTTGGATAAGGATGTTGTAGCTTCTTGAAGTTATGCAACAAAAATACATTAAAAATTTTTTTCTATATACAAAAATAACTCCTGGATCATGTGAAAAAAATCTAATTTAGTTAATTATATATTTTATAATATAACTTCAGCTGGAAAGTTCATGTGCTCAGAGTTATCAGTGAAATCATTGGCTTCCTAAATTATTTAGTCAGTATGATCTTTAATTCATGCTTATTCTGACAGTTATCTATTTAAACTTTCATATGCATAAATACCTTTAACATTTCATCTCTGTATAATGTATAATGGTACAAAAGTTTTAAGAAAAAATATACACACATATAAATACACACACACACACACACACACACACACACACACACACACACACATATACCTTAATGTTCTCCTACCTGTAACACAATTAATAAAAACCCAGGGAGAGATATTGAGGTTCAACCTGAAGATCAGAAAAACAAAGCAGCCAGTCACTGGTGATGTAGGTGTGTCTTCTATCTATCTGATGATTTCATTGGATAATTAATAAAGAAACTGCCTGGCCCATCTGATAGACCAGACCTTAGGTGGGTGGAGTAGACAGAACAGGAAGAAGGAAGTGAGGTAGATGGCTCAGTCAGATGCCACGCCTCTCTTAAGTTAGGCAGACCGCCGTGCCTCTCCTCGGAGAGATGCCAGATGCGATGAAGCCAGCCACCAGGTCAGATGTGCTGAATCTTTCCCGGTAAGACACCATTCGTGGTGTTACATACATTGTTAGATATGGGTTAGTCAACATGTGAATAAGAGGCTGAAAATAATGGGCCAGGAAGTGTTTAAAAGAATACAGTTTCCGTGTAATTATTTTGGGTAAAGCTAGCTGGGTGGCCAGGAGCCGGGCGGCGAGAAGCCGGCCCGCAGCTACCTCACTACACACTGGCTCTTACCTCTACCTCTGTCTGAAATGACAATCTTTCTTCCTTGAATCCTCAGAATGAGACTGAGTGTAAGACCTGTCTCCTCTCATCTTTTATTCCTCTCTGGTGCTGAAAGTAAAGATGTGCATGAACAATGCCCAGCCTCCATGTCTAACTAGTATGGCTGCTGGGGTTAAACTAACTGGCCTGTATTGCTGAATAGTGTGGCTGCTTTGCACTGACCTTCAGGCAAGCTTTATTTATTAAACACACAAAAAATACCATTATACTTATCCTCAACATTTATAATTTTAATATTATAGCCATTGTAGAAATTTATCATGCCTTCCTAACATGATCTTCAGGTTATGTGGTATGTTTCATAGATTGTTAAAGACTAGGTATATTTGTTCCTTTTTTTTCTCATTTTTTTTATTAAAAATTTCCATCTCCTCCCCTCCTACTCCCCCTTCCCTCCCCT
The DNA here is from genome assembly GCF_903992535.2 of Arvicola amphibius. Taxonomy (NCBI): domain Eukaryota; kingdom Metazoa; phylum Chordata; class Mammalia; order Rodentia; family Cricetidae; genus Arvicola; species Arvicola amphibius. Next base: position 96,937,458 of record NC_052054.1, on the reverse strand, counting down.
CCCTTCCACCCATACCCCCACTCCGCCCCTCTCCAAGCCAAAGAGCCATCAGGGTTCCCTTCACTATGTTAAGTCCAAGGTCCTCCCAGCTCCCCCTAAGTACAGGAAGGTGAGCAACCAAACTGACAAGGCTCACAGTGAGCCCATCCATGCTGCTGAGTTTATGCTCATCGCCATTGTCCTTGGTTTCTCAGTCCTCCTCCACTGTCAGCCACATTCAGAGAGTCCAGTTTGGTCCCCTGTTCCATCAGTCCCATTCCAACTGGACTTGGTGGTCTCCCGTTAGATCTGTCCCACCGTCTCAATGGGTAAACACACTCCTCACAATCCTGACTTCGTTATTTGTTCCTTTTAAAAATCTTTGTCTTAATTGAGTACACCGACTTCGTTGATATAGAGAATAGCAGTGAGTACATGAAAAATAATAAACACCATCTTAATATTCTCTTAATAAAAGGATACACATTTAAAACCATCCTTAAATCAGCACAACTATAATTTAAAGTGAATTGTTTACATTCATAATTAAGATGCAAACTTTTAATAAACTCAACTGCTATCACTTCTTAGAAAATTATTAATGGCACCATTTAATGTACATTGTTAAATAGATTGAAAACTGCATGTATGAGAGTATAATCAAGTAAATATCAAAATTTCAAGAAAATATTATCAATTTAATTTTTATTGGCTAGCCTCTGTTAGGAGAATTATTCATTGCATTAGATAAACCTACAAAAATATCTGCTCTTTAAATGCACAACAAAATAATTTAACATTGTTTCTTCTTTTGTCTTGTGTTCACTTTTCCTGATTTCTGTAACACAAATTGTTTTTTCTGAGGAATGCATTATGAATGGACACCAATACACACACCTCAAGAGCAAACTCTCTCTACCACGATTACATTTATTTTTAATGTAAAAATGAACGTATAAAATATTGAGTACCTATAATGTTATATCAAATACACAATTATAACAGGTGTATTTGAATAGATTCATTATTTTGTACTTATTTGGGTTTGTCATGGAAACATTATAGATTCGTGAAAGTTGAATGACATATAAAAATGAGACACATTCTGTTTGCATCTAAAATGACCTATATCTTAAATGTTTAGTCAAACTCAAATATAACTTCAGTATTTCTCTACTTTGCATATAGAGTAGAATATTTTGGGAGGGCTTTGTGACATTTGATGTTTAGACCATATCCTAGTCTAGTTGAATTCATTTTCATGATTAGCAATAAGGCATTTTAAAAGTGACTTGGATGATGTGGTAATTTGAATATAAATGGTTCTTATATGCTCACATGAGTGGTACCATTAGGAAGCATAGCCTTTTTGGAGTATGTGTGGCCTTGTAGGAGACAGTGTGCCTTTGGGAATGGGCTTTGAGGATTTTGAAGCTTAAGCTAGGCAAAGCTCATTTTTCTCTCACTGCTGTTTGCCAATCTGTTTATAAGACTCTCAGTTATCTCTCCAGTACCATATCTGCCTGAATCCCACCATACTTCCTGCCATGATGACAATGGATTGAACCTCTGAACTCTAAGCTAGCCCTAATTAAATGCTTTCCTTTACATGAGCTACCATGGTAAAGGTGTCTCTTCACAGCAATAGAAACTCTAATTAAGACAGATAATTTCATTATGCAGTTAAACTGATTAAGTATTATTAGAAGTGAATTTTCTTCTATATTTTTTATCTGAAGTGAATCCCACACAAGCAATCTCTCTGGTTAGTTAGTCTTCATCTGGCTCATAAGCAGCTTCAGAAGCTCTCTGACAACATATTTTATTCATACAGTAATAGCCAAGAAAGGTATTGAAATAAGGTACTGAATATTTAACAGTTGCTGCATATGAAGGAGAAGGAAGTCAATATTTTGGTCCACTTCGTCTTACTCTTAATGATTCTCTTCTTCATTAGAGAGTATTTTCTTCTCTCTTAAAATTGACATGACTTAAATCCATATATTAAATTTAAACTGCCCTTTAGACTAAAGAAAGAATAATGACTAAAATACAAATTCACGTTTTAAAATACTTCGCAAAGAAAAAGATCAAAACTATGTAATATATCTTTGCTTGCTTTGTTTTTATGTTAAGAAGAATAAAATGTGAATGTTTTTCTTGACCACATAAATTATTAGCAGCATCTTAAAGCTTATAAGCCATTCCACTAGTAATAATTTTGAGTTAAGAACTAAGTGCATGATAAAGAAGCAAAAAATATCAAATGGAAAAAAGAAAGCATATTTAACAACTGGTGCTGGTAAAACTGGATATCAGCGAGTAGAAGAATGAAAATAGACCCGTATCCATCACCATGCACAAAGCTCAAGTCCAAATGGATCAAAGACCTCAACATAAAGCCAGCCACATTGAACCTTATAAAAGAGAAAGTGGGAAGAACAGTTGGGCACATTGGCACAGGGAACAACTTCCTAAATATAACCCTAGCAGCACATACACTGAGAGAAACAATTAGTAAATAGGACCTCCTGAAACTGAAAAGCTTCTATAAAGCAAAGGACATGGTTAACAAGACAAAACAACAGCCTACAGAATGGGAAAAGATCTTCAATCCATTTGCATGCAAAATTCAAGATGTCATTGTTTTTTACCACTGAGTAGTATTCTAGCATCTTGAATTTTGCATGCAAATGGATGGAAATAGAAAACACTATTCTGAGTGAGGTAACCCAGACCCAAAAAGATGAACATGGGATGTACTCACTCATAATCGGTTTCTAGCCATAATTAAAGGAAATCGAGCCTATAATTTGGGATCCTTGAGAAGATAATAAGAAGGTGAACTCCCAAAAGAAGATATAGTTATCCTCCTGGATATTGAAGTAGACACGATCGCCAGGCAAAAAATGGGACCTTGAGGATTGGGCGAGACGTGGCCAAAGGAAGATGGGGAGAGAAAAGCGTGAAGGGGAGAATGGGGGGAGCTCGGAGGAATGGGATGCTTGGGATACAGGAAGGGTGGATATGGGAGCAGGGAAGCATATATCTTAATTTAGGGAGCCACCTGAGGGTTGTCAAGAGACTTGACCTTAGAGGGGTTCCCAGGTTTCCAGGGAGATGCCCCCCCCCAGTTAGTTTCTTGGGCAGCTGAGGAGAGGGAGCCTGAAAAGGCCAGTTCCTATAGCCATACTGATGAATTTCTTGCATATCACCATAGAACCTCCACCTGGCGATAGATGAAGAAAATGACTGAGCCCCACATTGGAGCACCGGACTGAGCTCCCAAGGTCCTGATGAGGAGCAGAAAGAGAGAGAACATGAGAAAGAAAGTCAGGACCATTAGGGAACCTCCACCTGGCGATAGATGAAGAAAATGACTGAGCCCCACATTGGAGCACTGGACTGAGCTCCCAAGGTCCTGATGAGGAGCAGAAGGAGAGAGAACATGAGAAAGAAAGTCAGGAACGTGAGGGGTGCGTTCACTCATGAAGACAGTGGGACAGAACTAATGGGAGATCACCAACTCCAGTTGCAATGGGACTGATGGATCATGCGACCAAACCCGTCTCTCTGAATGTGGCCAACAGTGGGGGCTGACTGAGAAGCAAAGGACAATGGCGCTGGGCTCTGATTCTTCTGCATGGACGGGCTCTGTGGTAGCCTTCTCAGCTTGGTCGATCACCTTCCTGGACCTGGGGGGAGTTGGGAGGACCTTGGTCTTAGCATAGAGTAGGGAACCCTGATGGCTCCTTGGCCTTGAGAGGGAGGGAGGGGAGGTATGGGTGGAGGGGAGGGGAGGGAAGGAGAAGAAGGAGGGGAGGAAAGGGGGAGGAGGAGGGGAGGTAAGGGGGAGGAGGAGGGGAGGAGATGGAAATTTTTAAATATAAAAAAATAAACCATGAAAAGAAAAGAAAAGAAAAGATCTTCAATAACTCCATATCAGACAGAGGCCTTATCTCCAAAATATTTAAAGAACTCAAGAAATTAGACACCAAAAGATCACATAATCCAATAAAAATGGAGTACAGACATAAACAGAGAACTCTCAACAGAGGAATCTAAAATGGCTGAAAGACACTTAAGGAAATGTTCAACATCTTTTAGTCATCAGAGAAATGCAAATCAAAACAACTCTGAGATTCCATCTTACACTTGTAAGAATGGCCAAGATCAAAAACACTGATGACAACCTATGCTGGAGAGGTTGTGGGGAAAAGGAAACACTTCTGCATTGCTAGTGGCAATGCAAGCTGGTAAAACCCCTTTGGATGTCAGTGTGGTGATTTCTCAGAAAATTAGGAAACAACCTTCCTCAAGACCCAGTAATACCACTTTTGGGTATATATCCAAAGGATGTTCAACCGTGCCACAAGGACATGTGCTCAACTATGTTCATAGCAGCTTTGTTTGTCATAGCCAGAACATGGAAAAAGCCTAAATGCCCCTAGACTGAAGAATAGATAAGGAAAATGTGGTAAATTTACACAATGGAGTACTACACAGCAGAATAAAATAACACCTTGAATTTTTCAGGAAAATGGATGGAGCTAGAAAACATTATTTTGAGTGAGGTAACCCAAACAGAGAAAGGTGGTTTTTAAACATAAAGCAAAGAAAGTCAGCCTACAAACCACAATCCCGGATAACTTAGACAACCATGAGGACAGTAAGAGAGACTTACATAGATCTATTCTACATAGGAAGTAGAAAGTAGAAAAAGACAAGATCTCCTGAGTAAATCGGGAGCATGGGGACTTTGGGGGAGAGCTGAAGCAGGGAGGGGAGAGGCATTGAGGGGAGCAGAAAAAAATGTAGAGCTCAATAAATTTCAATAAAAATTTTAAAAATAGAACTAAGTGTAGAGCCAAGGAGATGGCTGGGTGTGTAAGGGCCCTTAATGCCTAACATGAACCATGTGACCTGGACTATATCATATAAAGGGGAAATAAAAGAAAGACTCAACCCTATTAAATTGCCCAGTGAGCAAACCACAGGGCACTATGATACTTGCCCCTGAACACACACACACACACACACACACACACAGACACACACACACTAAAAAAGAGAGAAAATGAATAAATAAATGAGACGATGAGATTTAAAACTTTTTTCATTGAGTAGAATTTAGCTTAATCTCATTGGTTTTCTAATTCAGCTGAAGGTGATATAAATGCTTTATCTTTTCAGAAATTTACTGTGATTTTAAAATAATTTCCTTCAATTTACTATTCAGTTAAAATTATATGACTATTAATTGAAAAGTTGTTCCTTTAGTTTAGAATTAATTACCCAGAGCAGAAAGATTTCTAGGTAATTGACAGTAAATAATTAACTACAAGTGTGTGTCAAAAGTCTAGTCGACATTATAGGAAAGCATTCACATGGGAGAAGATGATACTCTTTATACAACCATGATGACTGCATCAGGTTTGCTTCCTTTTTAATCAGTGAAGTCTCAGCATACTCTTAATTGTATATCCAGGACTAGCACCCTGAAAATGAGAGGTTGTCATAGCCGAGTCATGTCCATATAGGAAGAAATAGCTAAAACTTCATCAATAGTGAGGTAATTATGAATGCAAGCATGAATGAGCTGAAGGGACTGGTCATCTGGCAGAAGATGTCTTAGAAATTAACATGAAGATTTCGAACATAACTTGCCCAGGCTCTACCAAACACAGAGCTTAACACCAGGGCATGAAAGAGCTTTAAACCTTGTATTACTCACTTTTCTAGGGACTGTGAACAAAAAAGAGAAAAGATGGGTTTTACCAGTGGTTGAAGGGGTTTTATTCATCACAGAAAGGAAGGCATGGGAGAAGGGACAGCTTAGGTTCTGGCTAAAATTGCTTGCTCAGATTTTGTCAAATCGGGAAGCAGAGAAAGAACAGGAGGTGAACTTAGGCTACTGGTCTCAAAGTCTGGCTCCTAAATGATATACATCTTCCCATTAGGTCTTACTGCCCCAATATTTCATATCCCTCCAAAGTTGTATAAATAAATGGGGCCAATTGCCAAACACCTGAACTCTGAAAGAACTTCTATTTTCAAAATAGATTTTATTCATACAATATATTCTGGTTATGGTTGCTTCATCTTCAACTCTCACTATGTGCTCCCCACATCCCCACTCACATTCTTTTTCTCTCTCTCTCATTTCTTTCATCATCCTGGCAAAGCAGCAGGCACAAAAATAGGAAAATGATTTTATCAAACTACAGGTATCTGATAAAAGACCAATACTAAAATAAACAAAACATTAAAAAGTCTGGAGCACAATGAAATAAAAAAAAACTACTTAAATATGGGATATAGATCTCAACAAAATATTTTAAACAAAGGAAACAAAAATGGCTGAGAAGTACTTAAAGAGATGTTCAACATCCTTAGTTATCAGGCAAATGCAAATCAAAACTACGTTGAGATTTCATCTTACACCAGTCAGAATAGCCAGGATCAAGAAAATAAATGACAGCTCACACTGGAGAGGATATGGAGTAAGAGGAACACTCATCTATTGCTGGTGTGAGTGAAAGCTTATATAGTCAGTATAAGAACCAGTGTGATGTTTCTTCAGTAAACAGGCAATAGAAACGACCTCAATTTGGATTGGAATGGGAGAATCAAGTGGGAAGTGTGAGGAAGAAGGGGTTTGAGAAGAGAATATGGGAAGGGACAGCTAGTACTTAGTTCCCTTTTAGGTATTTTATGGGAACATAATACAAGAGAAACACCATAAAATATATACATACATAAAGGTGATATAAACCAAATCCCCAAATATGGAGAATATGAGTACCAAAAGGACATCTCACATTACCAAACTAAGACTCCAATTTTTAAAATCAATTAGATCTAATTGACTTTTTGGCCAAAGGTACTTCAGAGAAACTTCTTTCCCAAAGACCTGAGACTACTGCCAAAGCTATTGGTTGCTCTCCACAAACTGATAATCAGGCCCTATTGCTGAATATTACTCCTACACAATTCAGTGAACATAGAGAAGTAGTTCTGGTACCTACTCAGAGTCTCAGCAATTAATGGTCATGGTACCGGGAAGTTACCCTTAATGCCACCAAAGAATGAAGGTAAACACCAACCCAGTTTTTAACTTCCATCTCTAATGGTGATCTAACTACAGTGTGCTCATGCAATCGTGGCACAAAGTTAATGGGTATAACCAACCACTTCTAATTTGAAGTAAATCCCAATCCATGCACTAAAAATTCTCACATCACTGTTCATGTAGCTAAAAATCTTACACTAGATAGGCCAGGCTCTATAGTGATATTTTATTTATGTTTTAATAAATAAAGTTTGCCTGAAGATTGAAAGAGCAAAGCTAAACCACTAGAAAAGTCTTTGGCGACTGAAAACTAAGCAGACTAAGTATACTAAACAGGCTAAACAGACCAAGCCTCTCTCTCCACCCATTTTATTTTCCCTCTCATGCTGAGATTAAAGGTGTGTGAATCCTTAGTACTAAGATTAAAGGTGTGAGCCACTACATCTGGATTTGTTGCTGCATTGATCTTGTGCAGCCCAGGGTAGTTTTGAACTCAGAGGAATCCATCTGCCTCTTTCTCACAAATCCTTGGATTAAAGGTGTGTGCCACCACAGCTTGACCTCAGTGGCTTAGTTATTATTATTTAACAATAATAAATGCAATGTTTTTCATTAATACATAGGTTATAAAATGATCAAATCAGATCAATACAATTTTTAATGCTCTATGAGGATGCTATCTCTTGCTGTCATAGTTTCTTGCTTACTAATATCAACCATTTTATGAAGAAAGAGAAATATAAATGAAATCAAGCGGAGTCATATTATCAAATCTTGATAATAGTAAGCACATCTTTTCTCCAACACTTTCTTGGCTAAACATTCATAGAATATATCAAAGTCATAACCAATATAAAAGCACATAGATGTCTGCACATGACAGCATCCTCCTGGAGCATTAAAATAAACATGTTTGCAATTTAATCTTGGAAGACTCTAAACAATGCACCCAGGTTGTAACTAACATAAAGAGAAAGGTTTTAGTTATGAAGTGCTGAGATTTTTGTATGTGAACAATTAGAGAGTATCTAATGTAGTTTCCAGTAGGTCTGTTTGGATATTCAGAGTTTCTTTTTTCAACTTTTACGACATGGTTGTTGATAAATATTACATCAAAAGTTTTATTTAAAACTGATTGCAGATATTTCCACTATTTATATGGAAAAATAAAAAGATTTTGAATCACAACCACAATAGGATTTGGTTTGTTAATTTTTTGTAGTTATTGTTCCAGAGTTATTCTCCAAAATTTTCTACGAAATAACAAACATATATTTTCTTTACACAACTAAATTTAGTTTAATGTCAAGATCAGTTTATTATGCCAGCACGGTTCTTGTCGAATTATTGTTAGAGTGTTTAAAAGTCAGTAGCGTGCTAACTCCTGGCTGTTAAATACAACTATGTTTTAAGCAAATGAATCATTAACATTGCTAAAAAAATTTATATATTTGAATCTGCCATTGGAAAATGCCATCATTATTCTTGGGAAAATTGTGTTTATTATGTGAGAAGTCAATTTAAAATATAAAGATCAGAAAAATAGATTTTTGTTCATTTTATGTATATAGAGATTTATATGTAAATACATTGTGCTTAATTTCACCTTCTTATATCTACAGTAACAGTCAAATTAAGAAAAGACCTGCTAAGTTAGCACTATCATTTTCTCAGCTTTCAGAAGTTTGAAGTCAGAATTCCCAGTGTAAAGCTAATCTGTGATGCATAGTGAGACCCTCAAAAGAAATCAAAACAGGTAGAAAGAAGCAACAACACAAAAGAGATAATGTAGGAATCTAATAGTAAGTGCCTTGTATTGTGTGTAGTCATGTTTGGGTCTTTGGTTCTGTTCCATTAGGCTACATGTCTGCTTTTGTAATAGTGCCATGATGTTTTTATTGCTCTGGCTCTACAATATACCTTTTTACCTTTTTTTAATTAAGATTTTTTTAATATAATCTTTTCTCATTTTACATAGCTATCCTCGTTCCCACTCACTCCCCTCTTCCTGCTTCCTCCACCTTCCCCCCACCCTATCTCCCTATCTACTTTTAAGAAAGGTTAAGATTTCCCATGGGGAGGCACCACAGCCAGACATTTCACTATGAAGCTAGAACAACCCCCCCCCCCATGTCTAGGCTCAGCAAGCTAACCCTCCAAAAAAAAAAAATGTCCTCCTTGATGCCAGTTCAAGCACTAGGAATAAATCCTGGTCCCACTGCTAGTGGCCCCACAGACTGTCCACGCCTTACAACTGTTCCCCCCATTCAGTGAATCTAGTTGGTTCTATGCAGGTTCACCCACTATCAGTCCAGAGTCAGTGAGATCTCACTACCTCAGCTGTTTCTGTGGGTATCACCATCATGGTCTTGACCCCTTTGCTCGTATTATCACTCCTTCCTCCCTTGGGCTGGTCTCAGTTAACTAGGCCCAGTGCTTTGCTGTAGATCTGTGTATCTGCTTCCATCAGTAGCTGGTTGAAGGTTCTATGATGACAATTAAGGTAATCATCAGTCTGATTACAGGGGAAAGGCAATTTAGGTGTCTTCTGTACTGTTGCTTATTTAGAGTCTTAGCTGGAGCCATCCTTGAGGATTCCTGGGAATTTCCCTAGTGCTATATTTCTCTATAACCCTTTAATGGCTCCCTCCATCAAGCTATTCCTTTCTTTCCTCTTCTTCACTGTCCTTCCCCCTTCTTGAGCATCCCATTCCCTCATGTTCTCCTTTTCTCTCCCCTTCTCCCCTTCCTCTCCCCTTCCTCCCTCCTTTCTCTCCCCCTCCTAATTTTCTGAGGAAGTCTTTTCTCCCCTTCCCAGGCAGATCCATATATGTCTCTCTTAGGGTTCTCCTTATAACCTAGCTTCTCTGGGATCGAGGACTGTAGGCTGATTATCCTTTGCTTTACATCTAATATCCCCTTATGAGTGAGTATATGCCATGTCTGTCTATCTGGGTATGAGTTACCTCAATCAGGATGTTGGTTTTTTTTCTAGTTCCATTCATTTGCATGCAATCATCAAGATATCATTGGTTTTGTTAACCACTGAGTAGTACTCCTTTGTGTAAATGGACCACATTTTCTTTATCCATTCTTCATTTAAGGGGCATCTAGGTTTTTTCCAGGTTCTGGCTATTATGAATAATGCTGCTATGAGCACAGTATAAAATATCTTAAGATCTGGAATTGTAATCCCCAAACATTTTCCATTTTGCTCAGAACCGTTTTGACTACCTGAGGTTGTTTGTGGTCCCACATAAATTTTAGAATTGCTAGAAGCATGAATAATAATAACCCAAAGACAGATATTGGAGTTCAACCTGAAAAATCAGAAAAGCAAAGCAGCCAATACACTAGAGAAGTCTTACCTATACCAAGTCTGGGTAACCACAGACTAAAAGAGTGTATCTCTGTGAGTTTAAAGATACTGTAGGCTACACAAGATAAATGCAGCAACAAATCCAGGTGTAGTGGCTCATACCATTAATTATACCCAGTACTAGGGAGTCATATACCTTTGATTTCAGCACTAGAGAGAATATAAAATGGGTTGAAAGAGGCCTGGTCTGTTTAGCCTGCTTAGTCTACTTAGTCTGCTTAGTTTACAGTTGCCAAAGACTTTTCTAGTGGCTTAGATTTGCCCTTCTGATCTTGAGGCAAGCTTTATTTATTAAAACATAAATAAAATATCACTATAATAGTTTTTCTTCTTTTTTATATTTCTTTGAAAAGTGGCATGGGACTTTGATTGGAATATCATTGAATCTTTAAATAACTTTTGGTAAATTAGACATTTTCAAAATGTGAATTTTATGAATCCTTCAACATAGGACATCCTTCTATTTTCTAGTGTCTTAAGAGAGGAAAGGGATAGCTAAAATTTACTTAAGTGTTGATTTTCATAAATTTGTTATCAAGTACAGTGAACAATACTAACTGGGAAATATTTTACAGTTTGACACATATTTTTGCAACAAACTTAAGGGCATTTTAATCACAGTTATTTTTTATCTGGCTTTACTAGTAGTTAAAATAGGATAGTTTTTAATCTGAAATTAATTTTATTTTTTGAATCTATATTTAAGAGCACAGAATTTTTTATTCTCTGGAGATTTACAATAAAATCATAATGATACTAACAAAAGACCTTGGTTTTAATTCATTTTGATTACATTATAAAGGTTAAGTGTTAGTAAAGATAATATAATGTCAGAATGCATTTAGTCTTTCTCTAAATTATTAGAAAACACAATAAATATTCTGAACTTAAAATGAATTTAAATTGCACTTGCATTGTTAATGATGAATAAAATGTCACCTTAAAAATAAATTATATCATTGATCCATAATTCAGATTCTTCGTATAAAAATTGTGTTATTAGAATGAGAGTTTTGGTGATTGTTGTTCTTGTGCTTTTACTTTGCCAGTCTTACTTCAATGAATGTGCTTACAGTAAAACTAATGAGTAACTGATTTCAAGATGTGGGCATGGTCAGACAAGTGCTAGTAAGCTAGCCAGACCCCTGTGGTGGATGCTGATGAAAACGAACTGCTTTTCTTGCCTAGGAACAAAGGACTTTCACTCATCATTCAGATGCCTACCCACCCCTCAGACTGCCGCCATTCCTTTCTTTTGTTTTCTCTGCTTTATTTTCCTTTCCATTTTATTTCTGTTTTCTTTTTATCCTTTTCTCTTTCACCTGTCTTTGCAATACTTGGGATCAAATGCAGGATCTCTCGACTGTAGGTGAACAATCAGCCTACTGCTGAGCTGCATCTGTATCTCATTTATGTCTTTATTCCTAATTCCCTCACAGTACTAGGTGTGCTGAAAAACATTTGCATCCCAAAGTTTCATAGTAGAGTTTAAGCAGATACATCCTTTGTCTGGGGTGGCTGGCAATATCTTCACTTACTCTTGAAATGTGATCCGTGTTGTCTGAAGCTTTTTGGTATAAAAAGAGACATCTTTGAAAAGATAATCATCCCATTAAAAGATACCAGTCTTTAACCTTCATCAAGAATTTTTTTTAAACTGATGGAGACTCTGCAGAAAACCACAGTCATTCAAATTGTGCAGCTTGATACTATGGATACATCTACAAAATAACTCCTACATCTAAAGTTCAGGGAACATTTTGAAAGGGGGTAGAAAGAAAGTAGGAGTCAGAACATAGGGAGTTTTCTGTGAGATTGTGTTTTCTAGTAATGTCAGAAACTACATCCAAAAAGTCTCAGGCACATGACCACCCCAACAGGAGCTGAACAGTGTTAATACCAATGACATGCCAAAGTGAACACACAAAAAGTAACAAGGCCTAAACTCTACACATAGAATTATAGAGAGACGTGGAGTGCTGAGAGCTCAGGATACATAGTCTAAACAGGGAAGGCTAGACCAGTAATCAAATACCAAATGGTCTGCCCTGAGAATCTACATACAAGTAACAGTATACAGACTAAGTTAGATTTTGAAGTATGAATGCATATACACATATACACATGCACATATATAAGTGCAATATCAATGAATCAAAAATGTTCATGAATTACAAAAAAAGTGAAGAGGCATTTGTGGAAGGGTTTAGAGCAGTGGTTCTCAACTTTCTCAAACTGGACCCTTTAATACCATAAATTATTTTCATTGCTATTTTATAACTGTAATTTTGATACTTTATTAATTATAATGTAAATAATGTATTTTCTGATTGTCTTAGTGACCCCTGTAAAAGGGTTGTTCTACTCCCAAAGGGATCATTGCCCACAGGTGAAGATCTACTAGTTTAGGTGGAGGAAAGGAAAGGGAGAAATACTGTAATTATAGTGTAATCTCAAGAGAATCTGTTATTTCTTAGAAGCCTGTTCTTTCCTAATGAGAGCCAGAAAGGGAGTGGATCTAGATGTGAGGGATAGGTAGGGAGGAAATGGGAGGAGTAGAGGGAAGAGAAACTGTAATCAGGATATATAATATGAGAAAATTGTTTTCAATGCAAGGGGAGATTTTGAAAAAAAATGTAAATAAAAATTCAAAAAACAAAATAAGAGTGTCAGAGGAACAAAGTAGTGTATCAGATACTTGGCAAAAATAAGTGAACTTGTCGTGTTCCTCTTCCCATGAGATTTTAATTTCCCTACCATGGTTAAGCATTAAGTAAGGCCTTCTAGATTTGAAGATTTATTCATACGTAGATAGAATAGAAGGACTGTGGGTAACAGAGCACTTTGGGCTGAATATTTGGGAAAAGAAGTAAAAGTGAACAAGAAAGTAGATGACAGCTATAAGGAATTTGTTCTCAAGATCTTTAGGCTTCTGTTGGAAGCTTGTACGATGACTTGAAATAATTTGAAATTTGTCAGACAAGGAAATCTCAAGAACACTTTTTGTGAACCTTCCATGCTTCTTTAAAATGTTGTGGTACAGGTATTTTACGAAGCAAAACGCTGGGTGGAGATGTGAACTCCACAAAATTCCATTTTTGATTAATCGCAATGGCAGTGCTAAGGTAAAAAGGAACAGTAAATAACATTCTGAAAATTTGAAATTAGTAATCTGACATTCCTAGGTTCACTATCCATAATAAAAATACAAATACCTTTTCTCTTATTATTTTATAATAAATTACACACTTGTTTCATATATTAGATAAGTTTGCATTATAGTTTAATCTATAAAATGTATTTTGATGTTTTAATACTAAAATTTATATTATTCAGGGTATAATGTTGGATACTTGCATTTACGCTGTGAGAGTGGGTGAAATGTATCAATTAAAAACTTGTAAGCCAGCTATTCTTGACAAGAAAATTTATTCAAATTTATCATTATTGTCATAATTATATTTGCAACATGTAAAATATGAAATTCAAGTATAATTTTAAAAATATGTGCTTTTTTCATGCAAAGCATTTGTGACTTGGATTCCTTTCTTCTTTCTTTGCAGTTTTGGTCTACTGCAGAATTATTTCCCATATAAAATTTCAGCAATTGAGGTTTTCTATTAAAAAATGTGTCAATAATAATGAAATCTAAATCTCCTTGGCAACAAAATTTGTATGAAACTGGAGAAAGGATGAGCAATGTCATTTCTAATATAATACATACCTGACAGAAAACTGAATATGACCACCATAAGACCTTAATTAAGTGAAGAAAAATTTTATTCTCATTTGAATACCATAAAATATTTTAGTTAAAATATTAATTTTCAAAAAGTATTTTAATACTAGTATATCCAAATCACTGAAACAGAAACATTTGCCACTGAGAGCTTTGGTATGTGAGCATTATCAGTGCAAATAAATTTTCTTCAACAGCATTATGCTTCATCCATTTTGTAAAAGGTTTATGCAAATGCGGAGACTGCATATGCTCCACATACCTCGAGGGAAAGGCTTCTGTGCTTTCTGGAGTCTTTAATCATTCTATCACCCTCTTTTCAACCAAACCTGTTAAATAAACATAAATCACTTGGAGGGTAGAAAGGAGCTTTGACTACTTAAGATGCAATATGATCTTACAATTTACTCAGTTTTAACTTTAGCTTCATTATATACAAAATGACACTCCAGGCTGATACTTCAATTCGGGAGCAGCAAATAAAACAATTCCTGGATCTTATGCTTTTAGTTTTCTAAAAAAAAAAAAAAAAAAGAAACTGTTTAGATACTGTGAAAATGCAAGAAATTTATTATCAGTTTAGATACATGACTCCAGATACACTTTAATAATGATCCTTGGTTTTTATATCCAGTGAAAAGACAGGTGTAATCCTTTTATTGTACCAAATACAATAGAAGCGTATGGAAGTTGTTTGTAATAAATTGATTAGGTTCTTCTTAAAATTTTATTCTGAAATACTAACAATAGATTTATAAGGTGTTAAAAACACAAAGAGTTCTGATGTATTCTTCATGATGATGGTTTCTTCAGCTTAATGGTTATATCTTTCATAATTTAAAAAAGCCAAAACCAGAGAATAATTCATATATGCTTACAAGTTATTTTGTTCTATGTGTAGGTTCATGTAACAACACAAAATAATGTTGGAAAATATTTAAATATCATTTGAGCTAATATATTAAGGAAATAATCTGTTCTTTCTGCACATCATCTGTGCTAGGTTGGATAACTTTCAAATAAGAATTTCAGAATAACTTTATGTGTATGTATGTATGTATGTATGTATGTATGTGTGTATATGTATATGTAATCTCTATTTGCAAAAACCTTTACAAAATGAAGTAGAATATAAATTTTAGGAACAATTTATTTGTACTGATAATTCATGCACACCACACAAACAAGTGCATAGTGGTAACTGTTTCTGTTTCAGTGGTTTGGATATACAATTATCAAAATACTTTTTAAAAACTAATATACATTCATATATTATATAAGTATTATATATATATATGTATATATATTCACACACATGATTCCTGTGAACAGAAAAGTTAAGATTCTTGAATAAAGTCTCCCTAAATATAGAGTAGGAACTAAATCTAACGACTAAACATCTTTGAGATTCCTCTGACCCATTCAGAATGGCAGATCATCAAAACAAGCAAAACATATGGATGCTTGTGAGCAAAAGAGAACGTGTATTCTTTGTTGGTGGGATTGCAGATTTGTGTAGCCACTCTTAAAATCAGCATGGAGTATCCCCAAATGGCTAAAATTACATCTATATATGACTTCTTGGCATAACACTAATGAGCTTAATATCTTACCTCATAGGTACTTGCTCAACCAAAGCTGTTGCTGCTCTAGTCACATTAACTAGACAGTGAAAATCATCCAAATATCATTAAATGATAATGGTTAATGGCAGTGTGGTACATATGAGCTATGGAATATGAAAAGAATAAAATAAGGAAACTGGCAAGCAAATTGATGGAAAAAATCACACTGAATGAGGTAACCCAGACCTAGAAAGATAAATGGGTATTCTTTCTTACCCGATGTCGCTAGCCCCAATATTCTGATGTACATAATCTGGAAGACTGTTGAAACCAGGGAAGAAAAAAGGACTGTTACTTGTGGCAAATGAGAAACAGAGAGGGGGAAAGCAGATCACAAGTGAAATACAGAAAAAGGGTAAAATAATGATAAGGATGCCAAAAAACATTGTAAGGAATCACACTATTAACTATATACCTAGAAATACTTATAAAAATATATCATGTGTGAATATACAAATATAGCTTAAAAAAAATTTCATATATAGGCCGATAATGCTTCTCCCAAGACCCATAGGCTGTCTAACAAATACTGCCAAACCTGGCCTGAGGAGTTCTCTATTGAGTGTTTGGTCAGAATCATCCAACAGACTCCTGAAACAATGTAGGTTATTGCCCTTTGCCTTGATTTCCCCGCAGAGGTATAAGGTACAGGCAATATGCCTTTCAGATAGAGGGCTCAGAGTTCACACAATCAATATGAACTGAAACCTTCCTCCTCAAAGATTAGCATTCATGGTAACAAAAGGTAACCTACAAACTTCTACAGGAAGGATGCAGTCAATAATCTTACCAAGTTATAATGCCTATAAATACAACAATGAGCAGCATTGGAGGACAATCCTGTGTACACTAGTGGCACACAGGCCTTGAGGTAACCAACCTGTCTCTAATTGGACTTAAGAACTGCTAGACAAAAGGGAAATCATGCTGAACACTGAAAACACAGGCCATCATCTAGGGTTGATGAACTTGTGAATCTTTGGGGGGAACCTACATTTACAACTTCATTAACCACCATAATCCCTAACTACACACTAAATATTTGACCTTATACCTACAGATAAGTACAGCCCTCACCTCTCATCAAGTAAACTTTGTAAAAGAGGGAGACCATAACTGAAAAACCTAACCAATCTCAGTGTATAGTTGTGGAGTCCTGATCCAACTGTTAGATATACTTACAAACAACTCCAGAAACTAAAGCTCTGGGTTCATTGTGGGAAAGGGGACATAAAGATTGGTAGACCCAGAAGAGCATATGCTGTGAGATTGTGGCCACAATGGATGTCAAAAGCTATACCAATAAAGTCACACCAGTATGGCTGTCTAAACATGCACTGAATGAGGACAATAACTGATATTCTAATATGGATGATGGAAAGTTCACAGAGCTTCAACCATACACACAAACTGCAGGCAACTAGAGAGTATGGGGAGTAGGAGAAATATTCTTCCATAGAGGAAATCAATCAGTTATTCAATATCAAATGGCCAGTCCCCAAAACATCTGATTTCAAATAATAACATACATACTGAACCAACTGTGCTTATTTCTCATACATACACACACATATATATGTATATATAAGAATATACAATACATATTCTTATACACATATTTAAGTAAAAACAATTAAAGAAAGAGTGAACATAAATTTAAAAGACAGCAAAAAGATTATGTGGGAGCTTTTGGAGCTAGAAAAGGGCAAAGATATTTGATACAACAATTTTATAATCTGTCTTTATATATACATATATAATGGTCATATATAATCTATATTTATATACGTATACACACACATATATAGTCAATATATAGCAATTAAAAGTGGAAAAGGCCAAGCTATATATATTTTCTATGTCATTAAACCATAATCCTTAACTATATACTAAATATTAGTATGTATATATTCCAATTATAAATAGAAAAAGCCAAGTTAGAGAAGGTGCAAGTTGTAATTCTGCATTATTATTATGTGAAGAAGTCACAGACACCAAATTTTTGTTATAATCACTAATTTATTTAATTGTACTGGTATTGGATGATCCTATCACATTTTGGTCTTGATTCATATTTTTTGATTTTTTAAGTTTAAATTATTTTTTTGTTTATTTTTATTATTAAAAATTTCTACCTCCTCCCCACCTCCCATTTTCCTCCCCCTCCCTTAACTCCCCTCCCCCTCCCTTGCCAGTCCAAGGAGCAATCAGGGTTCCCTGCCCTGCAGGAAGTCCAAGGTCCAACCCACGCCATCTGGGTCCAGGAAGGTGCACATCTAAACAGACTAGGCTCCCCAAAAGCCAGTACATGCGGTAGGAACAAAATCCAGTGCCATTGTTCTTGGCTTCTCAGTTAGCCTTCATTGTCCAGCCCGTTCAGAGATTCTGGTTTGATGCCACGTTTTTCAGTCCAGGTAGCGCTGGCCTTGGTGCGCTCCCATTAGACCAGGCCTGCAGTCTCAGTGGGTAGGCGCACTCCTCACAGTCCTGACTTCCTTGCTCATGTTCTCCCTCCTTCAGCTCCTCATTTGGGCCTTGGGAGCTCAGTCCTGCACTCCAGTGTGGGTCTCTGTCTCTATCTCCATCCATCTCCAGATGAAGCTTCTATGGTGATATGCAAGATATTCATCAGTATGGCTATAGGAAAGGGCCATTTCAGGCTCCCTCTCCTCAGCTGCCCAAGGAACTAGCTGTGGACATCTCCATGGATACCTGGGACCCCCTCTAGAGTGAAGTCTCTTGCTAACCCTAAAATGACTTCCTTAATTAAGATATCTTCTTCCCTGCACCCCTATCCACCCTTCCTCCATCCCAACCACCCCATTCCCCAGGGTCTCCCCATCCTCCCCTCCTCACTTTTCTATTCACATCTCCCCATCACCCCTTACCGCCACCCCACACCCATACCAAGATCCCAATTTTTTCCTGGCAATCTAGTCTACTTCCAATATCCAAGAGGATAACTATATGTTTTGCTTTGGGTTCACCTTCCTATTTAGCTTCTCTAGGATCATGAATTATAGGCTCACTGACCTTTATTTATGTCCAGAATCCACTGATGAGTGAGTACATACCAAATTTATCCTTTTGGGTCTGGGTTACCTCACTCAGAATAGTGTTTTCTATTTCCATCCAATTGCATGCAAAATTCAAGATGTCATTGTTTTTTACTGCTGAGAAGTACTCTAATGTGTATATATTCCACACTTTCTGTATCCATTCTTCCATTGAAGGACATCTAGGTTGTTCCCAGGTTCTGGTTATTACAAATAATGCTGCTATGAACATAGTTGAACAAATTCTTTGTAGTATGATAGGGCATCTCTTGGGTATATGCCCAGGAGTGGTATTGCTGGATCCTAGGGTAGGTTGATTCCGAATTTCCTGAGAAACCGCCATACTGCTTTCCAAAGTGGTTGCACAAGTTTGCATTCCCTCCAGCAATGGATGAGTGTACCCCTTACTCCACATCCTCTCCAGCAAAGGCTATCATTGGTGTTTTTGATTTTAGCCATTCTGACAGGTTTAAGGTGGTATCTCAACGTTGTTTTGATTTGCATTTCCCTGATCATTAAGCATGACCTTAAGTGTCTTTTGGCCACTTCTTCTGTTGAGAATTATCTGTTAAGTTCAGAGCCCCATTTTTTAATTGGGTTAATTAGCATTTCAAAGTCTAGTTTCATGAGTTCTTTATATATTTTGGAAATCAGACCTTTGTCTGTTGTGGGGTTAGTGAAGATCTTCTCCCAGTCAGTGGGCTGCCTTTGTGTCTTAGTGACAGTGTCCTTTGCTTTACAGAAGCTTCTCAGTTTCAGGAGGTCCCATTTATTCAATGTTGCCCTTAATGCCTCTGCTGCTGGGGTTTTATGTAGGAAGTGGTCTCCTGTGGCCATGTGTTGTAGAGTACTTCCCACTTTTTTTTCTATCAGGTTCAGTGTGTTCAGATTGATATTGAGGTCTTTTACCCATTTGGACTTGAGTTTTGTGCATGGTGATAGACATGGATCTATTTTCATACTTCTACAAGGTTGACATCCAGTTATGCCAGCACCATTTGTTGAAGATGCTTTCTTTCTTCCATTGTATACTTTTAGCTCCTTTGTCGAAAATCAGGTGTTCATAGGTTTGTGGGTTAAAATCTGGGTCTTCTATTCTATTCTATTCTCGTCTATTCTCGTCTCTTCTCTTCTCTTCTCTTCTCTTCTCTTCTCTTCTCTTCTCTTCTCTTCTCCTCTCCTCTCCTCTCCTCTCCTCTCCTCTCCTCTCCTCTGCTCTCCCTCTCCTCTCCTCTCCTCTCCTCTCCTCTCCTCTCCTTTCCTCTCCTCTCTCCTCATCTCTCTTCTCTCCTCTCCTCTTCTCTTCTCTTCTCTTCTCTTCTCTTCTCTTCTCTTCTAATCCTTTTGTCAACTTCTCTGTTTTTATGCCAATACTAAGCTGTTTTCAATACGGTTGCTCTGTAATCGAGTTTGAAGTCAGGGATGGTAATGCCTTCAGAAGTTCCTTTATTGTATAAGGTTGTTTTGGCTATCCTGGGTTTTTTGTTTTTCCATATAAAGTTGATAATTGTTCTCTCAAGGTCTGTGAAGAATTTTGATGAAATTTTAATGGGGATTGCATTGAATCTATAGATTGCTTTTGGTAGAATTGCCATTTTTACTATGTTGACCCTCCCAAGCCAAGAGCAAGGGAGATCCTTCCATTTTCTGGTATCCTCTTCAATTTCTTTCTTCAAAGACTTAACGTTCTTGTCAAATAGATCTTTCACTTCCTTGGTTAGAGTTACTCCAAGATATTTTATGCTATTTGTGGCTATCGTGAAAAGTGATACTTCTCTGATTTCCCTCTCTGCTCCTTTATCCTTTGTGTATAGGAGGGCAGCTGATTTTTTGGAGTGGATCTTGTATCCTGCCACATTACTAAAGGTGTTTATCAGCTGTAGGAGTTCTTTGGTAGAGTTTTTGGGGTCGCTTATATACACTATCTTATCATCTGCAAATAACGAAAGTTTAACTTCTTCCTTTCCAATTCGAATCCCTTTGATCTCCTTATGATGTCTTATTGCTATTGCTAGAACTTCAAGCACTATATTGAAGAGATATGAAGAGAATGGACAGCCTTGTCGTGTTTCTGATTTTAATGGAATGGCTTTGACTTTCTCTCCATTTAATTTGATGTTAGCTGTCGGCTTGCTGTAAATAACTTTTATCATATTTAGTTATGAACCTTGTATCCCTAATCTCTCCAAGACCTTTATCATAAAGGGATGTTGAATTTTGTCAAATGCTTTTTCAGCATCTAATAAAATGATCATGTGGTTTTTTTTTCTTTCAGTTTATTTATATGATGGATTACATTGATAGATTTGTGTATGTTGAACCAGCCCTGCATTTCCAGGATGAAGCCTACTTGATCATAATGGATAATTTTTCTAATGTGTTCTTGGATTCGGTTTGCCAGTATTTTATTGAGAATTTTTTCGTCGATGTTCATGAGTGAGATTGACCTGTAATTCTCTTTCTTGGTTGAGTCTTTGTGTGGTTTGGGTATCAGGGTAACTGTGGCTTCATAAAAGGAATTTGGCAACGACTCTTCTGTTTCTATATTGTGAAATACATTAAGGAGTATAGGTTTTAGCTCTTCTTTGAAGTTCTGGTAGAATTCTGCATTGAAACCATTGGTCCTGGGGTTTTTCTGGTAGGGAGGTTTTTGATAACAGCTTCTAATTCTTTGCAGCTAACAGGTTTATTTAGATTGTTCACTGGGTCTTGGTTCAACTTTGGTATATCATACTTATCCAAAAATATGTCCATTTCTTTTACATTTTCCAATTTTGTGGCATACAAGATTTTGTAGTAAGATCCATTGATTCTCTGAATTTTCTCTGTCTGTGGTTATGTCCCCCTTTTCATTTCTGATCTTATTAATTTGTGTGTTCTCTCTATGCCGTTTGATTAGTTTGGATAGGGGTTTATTAATCTTGTTGATTTTCTCCAAGAACCAGCTTTTTGTTTCATTGATTCTTTGGATTGTTTTCTGTGTTTCTATTTTGTTGATTTCAGCCCTCAGTTTGATTATTTCCAGTCTTCTACTCCTCCTGGGTGAATCTGCTTCTTTTTTTTCTAGAACTTTCAGCTGTGCTGTTAAGTAAGTCTCCAATGTGTGCTTTCTCCGTTTTCTTTAAGTGGGTACTTCATGCTATGAACTTTCCTCTTAGCACTGCTTTTATATTGTCCCATAGGTTTGAGTATGTTGTGTCTTTATTTTCATTAAATTCAAGGAAGACTTTAATTTCTTTCTTTATTTCTTCTTTGACCCAGGTGTGGTTCAGTAGTTGACTGTTCAGTTTGCATGAGTTTGTAGGCTTTCTGGGGTAGCATTGTTGTTGAATTTTAACTTTATTCCATATTGATCCGATAGTACACAGGTGGTTACTACAACTTCTTTGTATCTATGGATGTTTGCTTTGTTACTAATTATGTCATCAATTTTTGAGAAGGTTCCATGAGATGCTGAGAAGAAGGTATATTCTTTTCTGTTTGGGTGGAATGTTCTATAGATGTCAGTTAAGTTCATTTGGTGCATTACATCTGTCAGATCTCTTATTTATCTGTTAAGTTTCTGTCTGGTTAACCTGACCATTGGTGACAGTGGAGTATTGAAATCTCCTACTAATAGAGTGTGGGGTTTGATGTATGCATTGAGTTCTAGTAATGTTTCTTTTACATATATGGGTGCTTTTATATTAGGGGTATAGATATTCAGGATTTAGATTTCCTCCTGATGAACTGTTCATGTTATGAGAATAAAGTGTCCATCTCCATCTCTTCTGATTGATTTTAGTTTGAAGTCAATTTTGTTAGATATTAGTATAGCCACACCCACTTTTTTCTTTGGACCATTTTATTGGAAAGCCTTTTCCCAACAGTTTACTCTGAGGAAGTGTCTGTCTTTGAGTTTGAGGTGTGTTTCTTGTAAACAGAATGTTGGATCCTGTTTTCATATCCATTCTCTTAACCTGTGCCTTTTATACTGTGAATTGAGTCCATCGATATTAAGTGATATTAATGACCAGTGGTTGCTAACTCCAGTTATTTTTCCTGGTGGTAGTGTTTGTGTGTTTCTCTTCTTTAAGTTGTACTGGTGGAGGGTTGTTATATGCTTGTGTTATTATGGGTGATGTTTGCTTTCTTGGCTTGTGGTTTTCCTTCTAGTAATTTCTGTAAGGTTGGGTTTGTGGCTAAGTATTGTTTAAATCTGTTTTTGTCTTGGAATATCTTGTTTTCTCCATTGATGGGGAATGCAAGCTTTGCTGGATATAGTAGTCTGGGCTTGCATCCATGGTCTCTTAGTGTCTGCAGCACATCTATCCAAGACTCTGGCTTTCATGGTTTCCACTGAGAAGTCGGGCGGAATTCTGATAGGTTTCCCTTTATAAGTTACCTGACCTTTTTTCCTTGCCCCTCTTAATATTCACTCTTTATTCTGTATGTTTTGTGTTTTGATTATTATATGGTGAGTGAATGTTTTTTTTTTTTGATCCAGTCTATTTGTTGTTCTGTATGCTTCTTGTACTTAATAGGAATATCCTTCTTTAGGTTGGGAAAATTTTCTTCTATAATTTTGTTGAATATTTTTTTCTGGGCCTTTTAGCTGTAATTCTTCTCCTTCTTCTATCCCTATTATTCTTAGGTTTGGTCTTTTCACGGTGTCCCAGATTTCCTGGATGTTTTGTGTTAAGAATTTGTTGGATTTGTTATTTTCTTTAATCAATGAGTTTATTTCCTCTATAGTATCTTCAGCATCTGAGATTCTTTCTTCTATCTCTTGGATTCTGTTGGTTATGCTTGGCTCTGTAGTTCCTGATCGATTACCCAGATTTTCCATATCCAGCCTTCCCTTGGTTTGTGTTTTCTTCATTACCTCCATTTCATTTTTCAAGTCTTGAACTGTTTGCATTACCTTTTTGATTGCTTTATCGTGGTTTTCTTGGGTATCTTTGAGAGATTCATTCATTTCTTCTATCTTTTGTTTGCCTTCTCCACTTCTTTACAGCAGTTTTCACTTCCCTAAGGTCCTCTATCATTTTTATAATGTTGCAATTAATGTCGATTCCTTCCACTTCTTCTGGAAAAGGGTATTCAAGTCTTCTTGTTTCATGATCCCTGGAATCTGGTGATGTCATGTTGCCTTTCAGGTTGTTGGAGGAATTCTTGCATTGACACCTGCCCATCTCTTCCTTCAAATTCAGCCAGGAGAGTCTTGGTTTCTTGGTCCAATCTATGCTGTGACTGACTCCGGCTGGATCTCCTCGGTGCAGGAGCAGGAACTGTTCCCCTTTGGGTGGATAGCTTCAGTGCAGGAGTAGGCTGTTCCTGGGCCAAGGACCCCTCTGGGTGGGTAGTCTCAGTGCAGGAGCAGGAACTGTTCCTGGGCCAAGGACCTCGCAGACAATAGGACAGGCATGGGGGCGGAGGTCAGGGATGTGAGGAACAAAGAAGCCCCTGCAAAAGGAGCCGAAGGGGCCCAGTGCTCCTTTTCCTGGATGTTCCGCCCCGCCCTGAGAAGGCGCCCACTCACAGGTCTGAAGGTTGTCCTCAGCACAGAGACAGGACTCTTGAAGGTCGAAGGACCCCGCAGACAAAAGGATGAGCTTGGGGGCCAGTTTTTTTTTTTGCATGTTTTTCTGAAGCCTGTGATGACATGGAGGAGAGCAGAAATGGGGGTGAAATAAAAGTTTGTCAATTCAAAACAATCAATAAAACTCTAAGGAATACCACAGGATTTCTTTTTTTCATTATTTCTGTTACCAGTTACTTCTGCCCTGACCACGCTGAAAAGTTTTACTACCTTTTCAGGACTGCTGTTTCTGCTAACCTGCTAACCCTGCTGACAGCTAATTACCATCACCGTGTCCATTACTGAGCCCCTGCCACTGCGGCTGATCTGCTCTTCTTGTCCTGACTTCAAATCATTATACCCGTAATGAAGGTCACAAGTAGGCAAGTAGACCAGTTGGAAAAATGCATTGTGTGCGTGTATGTATGTGCGTGTGTTTGTGGCAATGTATGTGTGCAGTGTACAGATGTAATCAAGTGTGGGTATGAATCGAGATCAGGGATTGACATCAGGATTCCTTATTCAGTCACCCCCGACCTTATTTCTTGAGCAAAGTCTCTCACTAGACCTGCAGCTCACCAATTGGCAATACTGGACGGCCAATGAAAGAGTGTCCTAGGATTCTCCTGTTCCTCTTCCCCCGCATCATATAAATGCTAACCTCTGCTGCATTCATCTTCCTTTCATGGACTCCTAATGCAAGTGTGACAACTCAACAAGCCTTTAACCTCCGAGCCAACTACTTAGTCATGGGAAAATCAGTTTATTGGACTAAATGCTCAATATAAGGGACAGCATACAAGAGTGTCTCCCAGCTGGCTTGAAAATAAGCTAAGCAGTTATGTTGTGTGTAGTTAACCCTATCACAATTTGTTGCACTTCTTATAGCATACACACAAACCCACACATGCACATACACACACACACAGAGAACAGATATACCCATTTGAATAAAACTCATAATAATATGTTACATCTCAAGTATTGTTTTTTGCAGATTACTTTCTTCATATAGAAAACATTTTTCAAGTAAGCAGATAGAGATTTATTGTCATTATTAGAACCTACAGGGTGTTTTCACTTTTTAATTTTAATTTTAATTTTATAAAACAATCATTTCTTAAATTATTACATGCCAATACCAGTTCCCTCTATCTTCCATCCTCACATTTCCCCTCTCTTCCCCCACCTCACCCCTATCCACTCCTCAGAATAGTTGAGGCATCTCATGGGGAGTCAACAAAGTCTGCCACATCATATTGAGGCAGGACCAAGGCCCTCCCCTCTGTATCTAGGCTGAGAAAGGTATCCCTCTCCAGGGAATGGGTTCCAGAAAGCCAGTTCATGCACTAGTGATAAATCCTAGTCCCAATGTCAGTGGCCCCAAAACTTCCCAAGCTATATAACTGTCACCCACATTCAGAGAGCCTACTTCAGTGCTATACAGGTTCTCCAGTAGGGATACATGACAGTAGAATTTGCTGAAGGAGACAGAGGCAGAAGGATCACGATTTCTAGGCCTGGTTGGCCTACAGAGTATTTTCATGTTTCAAGTATAAATAAAGTCAATGCCTTCTTTTAGGGTATTTAGTATTTTTCCAATCTTTTAATATTAAATAAATTGGAGAAGATAATTGTTGAAATATTTTAAGAGATTGCTTAGATTCATATAGCAAGAGCTACAATTAAAATTGGTAGATCAAATGACATTGTGGTTTATTTGCATTGATAAGTATAATCAAAGTGTTCTCCAATTTTTTCTAGACAATCTATATTTCTAAAAGATGAGAAGAATTTTATTTTGTACTTTTCATTCTGGCAATAGTATGCAATCAAGCCTGTTAAACTTTGACAATGTAACGAAAGAAAAGTAATAATCTCTTCTAATTTGAATATATCCCCCTTCATTTTGCATATTTTTTATTTAGCTATCAGTCTTTTACAGTTCATTCAAACCCTGGTGACTTTTAATATGCACTTACACTCAAGTATTTAAATTGTAAACACTACCATTTTTAATATTATAGTATGATGCCATTTTAATTTTGAAGTGTAGAATATTCATCATATTTCAAATACTTTTGTCAGTCTATTCACATATCTAAGAAAGATTATTACCTCCAGATATTTTTCTTTAAAGGTTAAATATAGATGAAATAATAAAGCCACTTATTTAAAAATAAAGGTGTTTCAGACAAGTTATAATATAGAAAAAAATCTTACAATCTAGAATATTCCTTCCAAACAAGTTCACTGGCTTATTTTCAGTATGTATTATGATGTGGTTTATTTGACTTTTGTATTGATATAACCACAAGTGTAATAATTCATATAATAACTTATCTCAATATTATATGTATAATATACTGATATTTTCTACTTTGGGGCATCTTTTTTTCCTGAGGGGAAAGTGTTAAAATGAAAGATAGATTCCATCCATACCTGCTAGATGAAAACAAAATCAGAGAATTGTGAACCTTATCTAAACAGTATTGTTTTTTTATGTCTCAGACTTAATTTCTGAATCCCTATAACATCTTGGAAATCTTTTCTGTTATAAGAATAATAACCCCAGATCAGCACTCACAGTGAATTGCTGAAGTTGACCATCCATGTGTTATTTTTATCAGTAAGTTTATTCCTGAGTTAAATAACTATCATGAACATGTCCATGTTTACAGAGGAACACATGTAAATCATTTACTGCTATTACTTATAGTGTCACAAATTGGGTATTCATGTTCCATAAAAGGTAAATCAAGCCTTGTACAAGTAACCTAGTCAGCAACCAAGCAAAAGTGGAACCATGATCTTGGAAAGGAACCTACAGCCACCTATATATTGAACCACCATACTTTCTAAATATGTTTTAAATATTGTCCATAAACTCACAGATAAGTGTAGCTATTAGCCCTCATTAAGGATACTTCTCTTTGCAATGAAAAACTACAACCATTCAAAATTCAGAGTTGTGGAGCCCAGGCCCAAATGATAGATCCACAACACAACTGCCCTACCTTAAGGCTCCTTGCAGTAGTTTGGGTGGAAAGATTGTAAGAGCCAGAGGATCCAAGATTTTGCTGTGTGATTGTGAGTTCTCAGAATGTAGAAATTTACACCTGTAAATTCTCACCAACATTACTGATTAAGCTTGAGCTAAACAAGAAAAACAATAATGGATATAATAATTTGAACCAAGGAAAGACCAGGTGGCCTCAATGCTAGACAAAACTATAGGCAGCTAAAGAATGCAGATGACAGGAAAAATAGTCTTCCCCAAAGAATATATCAATTGGTCATTCATTACCAAATGATCAGTCCAGAAAACATACATGCAATAACATTAAACAGAATAATAAGGTTTTATTCATGTATATGGGAATGCATATATATTTATGTAATAACAATTAATGAAAAAAGAGGAAATGAATTTGAAAAAGAACAAGAGAGGTTATTTGGGAGTGTTTGGAATGAGGAAATGGGAGGGGAAAAGGATATAATTGTATTGTCATTATAAAACTTTAATCAAAATATGTTCTAACTTTGCATGATGGCACATACCTTTAATCACAGCACTCGCGAGGCAGAGGCAGGTAGATTGCAAATAGCACTAATCTTCTGGTTTACAAAGAGTGTTCGAGTACAGCCAGGGCTATACAAAGAAACACTTTCTTGAAACACCTCCCTCAAAATTGGTCTAATTAAATACGAGTTACCAATATACATGAATAATATATACACATATATATTTTATTTATATATTTATATATGTATATAATTTTAGTAAGGAATGTGCTTTAGTTCCTGTATTTTCTTGGTTATTGTCATCTCCTTATCTAAAATGCTGCTGCTTACTCTCATGACCAGCTAGAAGAATAAGCAAGAGTAGTCGTGCCCCAATGAACAACAGAGAATCTGCATAACATCAAATCTTAACTAGATGATTTCATTGTAATGTTAGCAATGACAAATCCATTCTTAACACCATTATAATAAAACTCACAGTGCCTTCTCTGTTTATGATGCATCTCCCTCCTGTTCTCTCTTGAGTATGTATTAGTATCCTTCAATTATTTACCATCTATCTAAATGATTATTCATGTAGGTTGGAGGAGATTGCTTGTTTGTCTCAGCCACCCAGAACTGAAATAACCACATAGAAATGGTATCAGTTAAAATCACTGCTTGGCCCATTATCTCTAGCTTCTTATTGTCTAACTATTACATATTAATTTAATCCACCTCCATTAATCTGTGTATCACCATGTGGCCATGGCTTCCTGGGTAATGTTCCCAGCATCTGTCTCCGGTGGGGCTACATGGTGTCTCACTGACTCTGCCTCCTTTCTCCCAGCACTGTTTAGTTTTCTCCACCTACATAAGTTCTGCCCTGTCAACCGGCCAAGGCAGTTTCATAATTCACCAGTGATATTCACAGCATACAGAGGGGAATCCCACATCACTCCATCTATAGATTTAGTGAAGTGAATTGGAAACTCTGTCTTTATTCCATATTATTTCTTATTATTTGGGCAAAGAAGAATTTTATAATTTTACTCCTCTAATAAATTATTTTTGGCGTTGTGCTTTTATGTCAGGATTTCTTATTCTACCCTAACTTTTAAAAAATTTATAACTTTTAAAACATTTGTGATAAAATTGTAATGCTTTGACAATTCAGAAAAAAATTGAAGACTTCTAATTTGCTAAATATAATATATTTATTCATTTAGGTGTACTACCTTTTACTTAGTGATCATATATTCATATTTAGTTGCTTTTAGCATTGTGTGTGTGTATTCTAACACATGAAGGTACTTATGTGTGTGTTAATGTATTTCATCTGTGTCCATTTGCATTGGGAAGTCAGATATCTTTACTTGTTTCTCAAGAGCTATCTACCTTATATTTTGAGATATGGTTTCCTACCAAGACCTGGTGCTCATATATTTGACTAATATAACATATATTTGACTAAGATTTTTATTTGATTACTGTTAATCAAACTCATGATCTCATGGTTCTTTTTTATAGATTATATTTTAATATTTCTCCCTTATCTTCCACCCATCCAAAATCTCCCATTTACTACTACCAAGAATACTTCAAAAGTATATACTTTACTTCTTCTTCTTCTTTTTTTGGTATTTCCAGACAGGGTTTCTATGTAGGTTTGGAACCTGTCCTATAACTAGCTCACAGAGATCCACCTGCCTCTGCTTCCTGAGTGATGGAATTAAAGGTGTGTACCACCACCACCTGGCCAAAAGTAAATTATTTTCATTCATTATTTGTTATTATGTAAAATACGTATAATAATATAAATGTATTATTCCAAATATAATATGCTCTGTCTATATAATGTTACTTGTGTTATGGTTTCTTGATTAACATGATTACTTGGCATTAGACAACCAAATAGTGTGTTTTTTCTTAGGGAGACCTCTTTTGCACTCCCAGCTTTCTTCAGTTACCTGTAGCTCTTTGGAATCAGGTTGAGACCTGATGAGCTTTTCCCTTTAACATAGACATGACAACTGGTGTCAGACTTGCTCAGTTCACATTTTGGCAGCTATATTGGTGACACTTTAGAGTGCATCTTCTGACATTCCTGGAACACAATATAGCAGGACATTCCCTGATCATCTGGATCTTACAATCTTTCCATCCTGTCTTTCACAATGTTCTCTGAGACATAGCCATGGGAATGATTTATAGGTATATTTGTTATGACTTGGCTCCATAACCCTGTGATGGTTTTATGTAGTGTTCTCCATTAATTGAAAACAGAAGTTTTTTTGAAGAGATCTTAAGGCTACACTACATTTCCAGAACAGGCAAGGTTTCCCTCTGGTTTAGAAGGTCTTAAGGTCAGTTAGATAGCTACTGGTTACCACCAAGATATACCTGCCACTATTGTATATTTATTTGTGACAGCTAATCGTTGATCACTCATAAGCATCGGAGCTTGTAGGACTGTCAATCTTCTCCTTCCTTTGGAAACATGCATGAAAAAGTAGGATGCTGTGGATAATGTTTTTGTATACTGTAAGGATTTGTCACTTGTATAATTTTAATAAGACTCTGATTGGCCAGTAGTCAGACAGGAAGTATAGATGAGACAGCTAGACTACTAGATTTCTGGGAAGAAGAAAGGCAGAGTGTCGGTCACCAGCCAGATGCAGAGGAAGAAAAATGAGAATGCCTTACTAATAAAAGGTACTAATCCACATGGCTAAACATAGACAAGAATTATGGGTTAATTTAAGTTGCAAGAGCTAGTTAATAATAAGCCACTGCTAATAAGCTAAAGAGTTTATAGTACTATAAGCCTCTGTGTGTTTCTTTGGGATTTAATGGCTGCAGGATTGGGCAGGACAGAAAGTTTTGTCTATAATAGTGTAAAATAATAATAAGGATTCTATAAAAGCCACAAGGAATCATGCTATTAAGTATTTACCTTACAATTACTTACACTACTCATAATTCTGTGTATAAATATGCATACATAGTTTTAATAAACTTTTCTCATCTGGGATGATAATCTTCCCTCCAATGGCAAAAAGCCACCTAATGAAAAACCCAATACCAGACATGAGAAAATCTCTTTAGAGCTATTGGCCTAGACGTTCCAAAAGCTCCCAAAATATACAACCTATTGGTATTGCTTTTGATTTCTACCCCTCCAAGGGGTAAGGAAAGTCCTTATTGCTGAAGATAGCATAAACTTCAGAAACAGGGACCAAAGCTTTCTGAGCTGGTACTGAACTGTGTGCAACCATTCTATTGACTGAGCTAACTTCCAGGTACATATTTTTGTTAGTTTTTCAATCATATTTTGATACTTTAAAAATTTAAGAATAACTTCCAAATACCATAAATTTGAGATGAGATGAAAAACACAACATTTTAAATTTCTCTATTCCTGAACTCTATTTTACCTTTAAAATAAGTCTTTAAATTCTTCAATATATTTGATAAAATTATTTAGAGAATATGATTTAATAGATTAGGTAAGGACTTTACTTTTGTTATGTTTTATCTTTCGATATTGGTTCAGCATTGTGCATGTGTTATAGGAATAGTTTAATAAATAGCAGACTGTCTTTTATAGTCTCTAGAGAAAAATTATGATAAAAATAATAATCTATTAGAATTGTTACCCAAAGATTCTTATCTTGAGACATAGTCAATAATCATAAATTTTGCCAAGAAGATTATTTTAAAAGTTACTGTTTAAGAGCAACTCTGCAACATACAAACTTCATCAAGGCATTAGGGTCATTTGACAGAAGAAGAACAATAAAACAGAGTTATGGACCAAAGCTTCGGGTATGAGGGTAGAATAATTTAGCTTTTAATGCCAATTTTGTCTTTTGTACTTAACTTTACCTTTCTAAACCTTAGCTTTTCCCAATGTAAAATTAGAAGAAGTGAATTAATGATAGAGTTGTACAGACTTCCTTTACTTTTGTTGTTTCAGAGGTAGAGCATACAAGAGACTAACTTGCAAGAATGACACACTTACTCCTATTTTAAGGACTGTGAATTAAACAATCCTAGTTCACATGTGTACTAGAAAAATATTAATTTCTAGATAAGAAATTGAACAAATTTTACTCTATTAAAGATAGGACTTTAAAACATCTGTTCCTACAAGACCTGGAATCTGATTATCTTTCCTGAAAACTAAAGTCAAATTTCTCCTCAAGAAATAGTGCAGTTACATTAATGGAACAGCAATAAGGGGTTGGGAGTATCTATACAACAGAAGATTAGTGTCATTTGCAATCAGAGACTGCTCATTCATTTCCTGGCTGCCCAGGCTCAAATGATCACACAGAAAGTGTATTGATTACAACACTGTTTGGCCAACAGTTCATGTGTATTTCAGGCTAGCTCTTACATCTTATACTAACCCATTTCTATTAATCTGTGTATCACCACAAAGCTGTGGTCTATTAATAAGCTTCCAGTGACTTTCTTTCAGCAGCTACATGGCATCTCCTTGACTCTGCCCACTCTGTTCAGATTTCCTGCCTGACTTTATTCTACTAAGCCACTGGCTGAAACAGTTTCTTTATTAACCAATGGTAATAAAAAATATCCATAGCATACAGAGGGGTATCCTGTTGACAGAGGTTTCTGTCCCACCTGCTCCCACAGCTATTCAGTCCCAAAGAAATACACAGAGGTCTACCTTAATCATAAACTGGTTGGCCTAATAGCTTAGGCTTTCTTATTAACTAGTTCTTACATCTTAAATTAGCCCATAATTTTTGTTTGTGCTAGTCACATGGTTTGGTACCTTTTATCAGTGAGGCATTCTCATCTTGCTTCGTCTGTGTCTGGCTTCCTCTGTGTCAACTGCAGACTGAGTCTTTCCTCTTCTGTTCTGGTTGCTCTGCCTCTACTTCCTGCCTGGTTGCCCCACCTATATTTCCTGCTTGGCTACTGGCCAATCATCATTTTATTACAATGCAATTGATAAATCTTTGTAAAGTACAAGATCATTGTCCCACAGCAGAATCCAACATCATCTCCCCTTTAATGTCTAAACAAAAAGAAAGATTTTAACTTTAACAGAATAAAATGACATATACAAAACACTTATCAAGCAAGAATTCTACTTATAATATTTAGTCCATTTACATTTGCCAAATTAAGGAAAATTATCATCTATCCTATCTTTGTGAGTCTAAAGTTGTATGAAGAGTCCACTTGTTTCCTGGCTGCCCAGAAACCAAAATAATCACACAGAAACCATATTATTTAAATCATTGCTTGGCCCATTAGCTCCAGCTTCTTATTGGCTAACTCATACATATTAATTTAACCCATTTCTACTAATCTGTGTATCACCATGTGGCTGTGGATTACTGGCTAAAAATCCAGTGTCTGTCTCTGGCAGGCTACATGACTTCTCTCTAACTCCACCCTTCTTTCTTCAAGCATTCAGTTCTATCTTCCCTGCCTACCTAACTTCTGGCCTGCTATAGGTCCAAAGCAGTTTCTTTCTTCATTAATGGTAATCATAGCATACAGAGGGAAATCCCACATCATAAAGTTTTATACCTAATTTTTCCTTTATCATAACTAAAGAACACTATAACTGTCTATCTTCAACTCTTCAAAGACCCTAGAAGGATGTAACATCACCTAAGTAAACAGGAAGTGCACTGTAAAAATCTTCTAAAGTTCTAGAATTGACAAAGACATTTTACTGCCTGGCCAGTCATCCAAAGCTTTTTCTAAAACATTGGGGCATCCATCTTCAGTCTACAGGCCTATAGCATCCAACAGAATTTTCCAAGAAGCAGAAAATTTGAAGATCTGTTCTGCTTTGTAATGACAAAGTTCATCAGTTGCTTTATTCTGTGTCTTGCATAATGTCTGACAATTTTTTTTTCTGTGAAGCAGGAACCCTGAATGACCACCTCATCTTTTGAAAAGTTCACCAGTCACTTTCCTGAAGGTCCTGCATGTCCCATTCATGCATCATACTGTCAAGCAGTCCAGGCAAGAGCAGTTTCTTGCTCAAATGGTTAGCCTTGTCACATTGAAGGCAAATTCCATAATAAGTTTCTTTATTGCCCATCAAACTTTCTGAAATAATTGGTGTTGTCAGAAGTAGACATGGCTCACTGTTGAGAAAAGTCTAAGTTCTTAAAATTCTTGAAATACCATATTTTGTAGGTTTTTAAAGTGTTGAAGTTTATCTAGCTAAGTGAAATATGTCTCTATGTATCTAGAAAACCTAAATAACATGACTAAAAGCTTGATTATTATAGAAGACTATTAATCAGCATTTCCTAACTATACATTACACTTTTAAATGAGATGCACAAAAGTACCTTAAACAGCAACAGAAATACATAAACATGGAATAACAGAATCAACTTTACGTTTGTACCAATAGACCAAGATTTGCACCAATGCAAAGTATTCATCTCTATATCCCCCCATATTTAGAAAGGGATTGACTGTGATCACTTAACCATATAATCAACCATATAATCAACTGTGATCACTTAACCATATAATTAACCATATATAATCAACCCCCTTTAAATAATAACAAACATTTATAAACAATCACTTTTTGGAATTTGGGTGTTGTTTTCTCCAAACTGCATTTTGCTCATTGTTGGGTGAAGTGCTTTTAGGGTTAACAGAGACCTTTTCGAGGGTCTTGTTCCATCAAACCATTAGCCTGAAAGGAATCCACAGGTTCTCCTCCTCTGTGGATACAAAAAGCAGGACCTCTTTTACAAAGCAACATATCCTTAGACCCAAATGGTGAAGTCAAGATACTTTTATGTTAGTTTGGCTTAACAACCCATACAATAAAGTATCTCTCTAAACTTAGCTCATTCACACTCAAAAAATTAAAAAACCATAATATACATAATCCAGACTCTCTGTGTATTTTTTGTCTTTATGTGGCATATGTTATTTTACTTTATTACATTTTAATATTTAATTACCTTACTCCTTTTATTTATGGCTTTCTGTACTTTTTTCTCTCTCATAAGCCCATGTACATTTATCTAAACCTATAACACATTCTTAGCTCTTTTTCATCTGAATCTGTCTTTATTGTGTATCTGTAATCATTTTCTGAGAAAGAGCACATTTTTCTTTTTTAAATGATAAGAGGACATGGCTAGTACCAAATCTGCAGCACTGCCTGTTGATTCTACCCCATCCAACATGGTAGAGTTATGTTACTTGTCTCTATGAGCCATGCTCACTGTCCCAGCTCGAGGGACATGGTGGGTCTATGTCGCCATTAAGCAACCAGTAGCAAACTGCTCACAAACATCATTTAAGTGCAGGACCTCTCAAAAGAGCCAGAGTTCATGCTACCAGCATGAACCAGGAAGCCTCTGTTTCTTAAAGAAACCATTTTGATATTAACAATGAATCTGGAAGCCTTCTCTTAAAGGATCCATACCTCTGTTTACTGCCAGCAAACAGAACCTGTCTAAAAATATACAACTACCAAGAAACTGTGCTTGGCTTCCATTTTTGTTGGTCCAGGAGCCCTCTTTTTTTTTCCTTAAGCCTTTTTCAGGATAAGACCTAAGAGTAAATTCATGCCCCAAACAGCAAGAAGCATTTTGTAAACAGGAGACTGATCATTTGTTTCCGTGCCACCCAAATCCAAATGATTACACAGAAACTGTATTACTTACAACACTGGACAATGTTTCATGAATATTTCTAGCTAGCTCTTACATCTTATTAACCCATTTCTATTAATCTGTGTATGACCATGAGGCTGTGGACTACTAGTAAGGTTCCAGCATCTCTCCTTTGGCAGTAACATGGCATCTTTTTGACTCTGCCTACTTTGTCTTTATATCTCTGTTCAGATTTCCCACCTGGCTTTACTTTTAAGTCACTGGCCAAAAACCCTTCTTTATTAACCAATGTAATAGAACATATTCATAGCGTACAGAGAGGACTCCCACATCAGCCATTTTTTCTTACTAATGGACCATCCATGAAACCAATGTGACAAATTCATTTAGGTATGTATGATTCTCTAAATCTTATTTTCATACCAAATTAATACAAAGCTAGTTGCTTGAACCTTAGTGAGCAAGGAAATTTTTATTTGTGTTGAACATAAATTTGTTAAATTTCAGGTAAAATATTTTTTATAAATTGGACAGTTCTTGCGTATTTTATTATTTTACTTATTTTGAGATAAAATGTGCCAAAAACTCACAGTAAATTTTATTTACATAAAACATACTCCATCTTTACAACTTGCATTAATTCATTATTAACAATTAATCACTATTAAGGTGTTATTCCAGATAGCAGAGAGTAATTCCTTAAATATGTTTCCATGTGCCTGAAAAAAATTTACATGCATACAAATATTCCAAGTATACAAATATTTCCAAATAACACCTGCATGTTAGAGATTGCTTAAAGTGAGATGACTTGCTAAGGCTTTTAAAAAACCAACAATACAACATCTTTCCAGTTATTTACTATAAAATGAATAATTCATTTAGTAGTTCTTAAAAGAGTCAAATTTTGTAATATTATCAACAAATATATTTTTATTGTTTGATCCATAATTCTTCCAGTACCATACATTTCTTGATCAATGTCTAATCTGATTGAATTAATCCTTTTTTGTTTTTACGAGAAAATAAACGGATATAGTTCTTTAAAGTGGAAGTTCAAATTTGTATACTTAGAGAGGTTTTGGGCTTTGAAATAGTGCAATACAGACTCACACTAAGAAAGCTGAAAGAAAATCTCATCAGTGCTGAAATTCTATTGTGTAAAGCTTGTGCTGACTGATGGCCATTGGGACATTTGAGTGAAGACAGTAATTAGTTATTGCCTATCTTGTTGTCAATGTGACACTGACGGAAATTTACCAACCCAATGATTAATGGAGTAGGGTACTTATTAGAGTATCTGGAGAATGGAGAACACATGGGGGGAAATTGCAGTAGGTAGCAATCATGAATGTGTGATAAAGTCTTGACACTATCAGTCCCTGAAAGTTTTGAGTAGTTCTAGCTAAGAAGTTTATTTTGAGTTTGTAACATTAATAATAATAATAATAATAATAATAATAATAATAATAGCCTTCTGGCTTCATTGTTATTTTAATGATATTTTCTTATCTTGAAAGATATTTTTAAAGACAGGTAAACATGTTTTGCTGTAGAAGTGTGCTGGAAAATATGCCAAACTAATTTCCTAAATCAATCTTTTTCTTTCAAGTATAAGCCCAGAACTTTCCTAGGCATTAAAGGAAATAAAATTATACGTAATTAGGATTTGCTAATAGGACTTGTTACACTTAAGTTGTTAGTGTTTCTGGAGACTCAGATTGAAGTAACAAGGACACCCTTCCACTGGGGTTTCAAAAGTGTATAGATATTTGAGTTTATTTTCTCACATGCTGTAATGCATATGTTCCATGCATTCAAATCATCTAACTAACCTGGAGGTTTTCTCTTTTTAGTTTGCTTTTACATTAAAATTTAGTGTTTTCTATCTCTGTCTGTTAGTGTGTGCTAGAACTGTATTCCATATTTTAAAATGTTTTTTCACAAAGATAAGGATGCTCACATAATGCATTTCAAATCATGGCTGTAAGGTTTTTAATATCTTCATCACATAAAGGGTAATTACTGCATTCTACAAGAGGATTAACTAAATTAAGCCTTAGTCATTTTTAGACAAGGAGGGAAATATTCCTTTTATATTTTGAAGTTCCTGTTTAAAATACATGGCACAAAGTCAAATTTCTTATTCCTGAATATCAATTTATCAGCTGCTTCTTAAAATAAATTTTTTGTTGAACTTTATATTAGATTTTTCTCCAGGCACTTGTTTTGTGATATGTCATGAATTAGCATGTTTATCTCTTGAAAAACCATTTTTCATAGTTCCTTGGAAAAATCACAGTGGTAAAAAATCAGCTTTTTCACTGTTGAAAATTATATGTACATCAAGATTCTCTGATAAATGTAGTGATAAAATATTAACTGTTTTGATTTGTATTAAGATATAGATTTTATTTCTTCTTTTTTTGATATGGAGATATGCAAATTCCCTTAAAATTGCTAGTGATTCAAACATTAATGAAATTTCAAATAATTTTAAAGCTATGCAATACTTGCTTGTAAATTCTATTGTGCCTTCTGATCTTAAGTTAAACTAATCGGTAAACATTGTAAAGTTGGAGATAAAATTAATGTTTAAAGCCATCTAATGTGAGATATAGTTGGATAAGGGTAATTACCATTCAGAAAAAAAGCTGTATGTCTTAATTTTGAAATATTGCCAAAAGATGTTGCCTGCAGGTTATACTAGTGAAATGGTGACTCAAAGATTGTGGGAGTAACCAATCAATGTTTGATGGACAAGGTCCTCTCTATGAGATTCATCCCATGCCTGACAATGTTGGGGTGAACAAGAATCAGAGACTAGCTAAATCATGGGCCTAGGGTAAAACCAAATAATATTAGTAAAAAAAGTAGAAATAATGATCTTCTGCTATACTCATAAATCAGTGCCTTATTCTGCCACCATCAAAGACCCTTTCTCTTGCCACAGATGAAAAGAAATGCAGAGACATACAGCCAGACATTACATGGAGAGAGATACCTTGGAACATACAGCACCAAGTGCAATGGCTCTATCGAGTTCCTCCCTTAAAAACTCGGGGAAGGAACCGCATGGAAAAGAAGGTGTAAGGAGTATAAGAGCCAGAGGAGATGAGGAACACCAGGAGGACATGCCCTCCAAATCAACTGATCAAAAGTGCATATGAACTCACAGAGGCTGAATAAGCAAGTTTAGGGTGTGCACAAGTCTGCACTGGGTCCTCTATGTATGTAATATAGCTTTTAGTTTAGTGTTTTTATGAAAATACTCAGTGTATGAATGAGTGAGTCTCTAATTCTTGTGACATCTTTGGAGCTTTTTTCCTTCAGTTGGTTTGCCTTGTCCAACTTTGATGTGATAATTTTTGTTTTACCTAATATTTATTTTGTCATGTTTGGTTATTTTCACCTATAGGTGTTGTTCTTTTGTCATGAGAGACAAAAAATGGAGTGGCTCCTAGTGGGATCGGAGGAGAGGTGGTTCGGGAAGAAGTGGGAAAGGAAACTGATATCAGAATATAGTGTTTTAAGAAAACAATATTTTTTCAATAAAAGGGAAAAATAAAGTCATTACTACAGCAAAATAAAGTTATACATATTAGATTATTTTTCTCAAAGAAAACATTTTCCTACAGAATCTGTTATCCATCTGTGGACTGTGAGATACAAGCTATCATAAATTTGGAGTGCAGATCACAGCTATGCAACAATTTCCTTGAATATTTTAGAAATAAAAAAGAATAAAATTGATATTTTATTTATAGAAGATGCATGATTCTAATCATTGGTATTATTAGTCAACTGATAAAAGAATCAAACAATCATATTTGAACCTATCTATTGATCTTCTTGAATAAAGCTATTAAAATCTTCGCAAACATTGTTAAAATTTAACATATGCAGAAGTGCATTGTGCATCCAACAATAATAAACACATAGAAGCTCTACTCAAAAATTATCATCTGTTCTGATGATAATTTGATTAACAAAACCAATCAACATCTTTTCAATAGCTAATGCATTAACTAAGCCTTCTGATTGCTATCCATTATATTTTTGTCTTGAAACAGCATCCCTTACCACAGTAATGGAGTTAGAATTATAGCAAAATTTAGTAACTAAAGACTGTTGAAGATAAAATAGTCAGAACATTCTTGAATATGACATATTTGATTTTAAAAATAAAAAAATAAAAAATTGTTTTCATTAGCAATTCACAACTATAAATCTTCATTTGGAAGGATGAGTTGAGTGGAGGGTGCATTTGGTTTCAGGGTTTTGAATATTAATTTTAATCTTGTGTCCACAGTAATTACTATCTTCTTTTTTTTTACCTACTACTAATGGGAAAGCTACATAGGCACTTTAGTGTAGGTGGTTACTTTCTGGTTTCAATCAGAATTTGTAAAAAAAACGCTGATATAAAAATAACAAAAATACTTCTTCTAATATCAGTCTGTCAAAGAAACCCCACAGTGGTAAATAAACAGATCTCAAATGGACTTGTCTTTGTCACACAAACAGGACTCAGGCATGAAATGTAATCTTCATAGTCAAAGGTTAACTGTCATTTCCATCCTATTCAACTTTTACAATATTTGGTAGTAATTTAAAAATAGTATTCACAGACTAAAGTCACTACTTTATAGAATATATATTACAATAATA
The DNA here is from genome assembly GCF_903992535.2 of Arvicola amphibius. Taxonomy (NCBI): domain Eukaryota; kingdom Metazoa; phylum Chordata; class Mammalia; order Rodentia; family Cricetidae; genus Arvicola; species Arvicola amphibius. The sequence goes on along the minus strand of NC_052054.1, from coordinate 96,897,230 downwards.
ATGTAATCACATTTTATTTCAATTTTATATTATTGGTATTATTTTGATAGGTATATCAAATAACAATATATTGCAATATGTTACACAGCATACATCAAAGTATAAAAATGATATAATATTAAATATAAGAAATACATAAGGGAATAGTTTTCCCAGTATTATATATGATTGTGTCATGAGACCCCAGTTAGTCTGGGAACAAATTAAACATCTTACTTAGTATTGACTCCTTATTTTATGAAGAATAAAATAAATATGTGGTTGTCACATGTTTGACTGGTTACCAGACAAGTATGACAACTAAAACTAATTGAATCATTGAAAATATGTGAAGGGGCATGGCCGATCAGTAGTTAGAATTAACCAGACTAGCTTAATATAAAATATTTAGCTTTAATAAATGGAAGAAAGGAAAACTTACAAAACCAGGGTTCCAGCGATCCAGGAGCGCAGGGAACAAAAGAGGTCGAGGCGAGCGCACCTGGATCGTTTATCTGTTTTACTTGAGCCCAGGGGGACACACCCTAAACGGAATGAGATTGGCTGAACTTCCCCACCAAATATATACCCAAAAGATGACAGTGTTAATAATACTACAGTATAACTTGACAAATGGTTATGAGATGGCAGCCCACATGCTCTTCACCTTTGAGGAGATGTATTACAATAAACAGCAAGCCTTTGTATCATAGTAATAGCATGATGTATTTTTACTTTATTCAATAAAGGATATATGTGGCCAGAGATCAAATTCAAAGGAATTTTTATTATTCCATTATGTCTTTATGTCTTTATAAATCTCCAATATATTATCATTTATCACTATAAGATGTGCTGTTGTACAGTTTTATTTCTTATAGAATTCAATTACTTCATTGTGTTTGAGAAGATTAACTTATCCATATCTTCTGTCTTTAAAAGATTTATCTTGTAAAATACATTTGCCTTTCTAATATATTTTTCATTATTCTTGCTTCTACAAGACAGGTATTCAGCATATAGGTAGGTGATAGCAATATCAGAATCATTTTATTACTGATTAAGATATGGATGATGCAGAGTACTGCTGCTCTCAGTTTTGACCAGATAATCTCCTGTTTGTAGTGAGTGGCACTAAATGCTAAGACACATAACTGGACAAATGGTGTGACTAAGTCACTGAACAGGCCAATAGTAAGAGACTCTTGTTTGTCTGTGTTGTTTTGTTGCTGTGTTGTTTTGTTGTTGTTTTGTTTCTGAAACAGGATTTCTTTGGATAACAACAGCAACTGACCTGGAAGTCTCTTTGCATACCCGGCTGACCTAGAACACAAAGAGATCCACTTGCTTCTGCCTTCCGAGTGCTGGGGTTAAAGGTGTGCACCACCACCTGGTGAGAAGAGACTTTTGAATAGAAGTATTTTTGCATTTTTTACTAAGTGAAAAAGTATAAAAATGGACAGTAAAAATGTTCCCTTTTGCATGTCTATGTGCACAGTTTGCATGAATATAAGCATGTATATTCACACTCCAGTGACATGAGCTTGTGATTTGTGTGTTTGGGAATTTCTGAGTATGCATGTGGAGACTCACAGCTGATATTAAGAATCTTTCTCTGTAATACTCTTCCTTTTTTGATGAGTCAGCATCTCTCAGTTGAATCCCAAACTTAGCAATTTGTCTAACTTGCCAGCAATGCTGAGAATTCTAAATTCACTAAAGCACTGACAGAAAGGGTACAATCCCACCTAACATTTAGACATAATGGGGCAGCTAAACCCTGGTCTCTGCATGTGTATGACAAGTGTTTCATTCATGGAGTCATGCTCCCAGTATCCTCCAAATGTCCTTAAATTGATACTCAATAACATTTAAATAATCTTAATTGTGTCCTATAGTATTTAAAACAATGTATCAAAATTTGTGATGTGGGATATTTTGTATCAAAGGGGGAGGAAGGGAAAAGGGCTCACATGTGATCACAAGTGTAAGCAATGACCGGAGTAGTATAAAGGAAAGTGGAAAGTGGAAAGTGGAAGAACGCATTCCAGGAAAGGCTCACTTCAACTCGATGGACACGTTTTACAAAATAATCTGCTTATCCAGCTTTTTATGCTACTGCATAACTATAAAAAGTAATTTTCATATAATTGTATTGCACGTTCCTCTTCTCTGACCTTCAATCTCCTGGCCCATTTTGGCCCTTTCTATTTTATTATTGTTCCTTCTATTTTTATAACAGTGCATTGTATTCCCAACATGGTCCATTCATAGTTTTCAATAAAATATTTCATTATATACATTTTGAGAATTTATTTAGAAATAATTTTATGAATTCTTCAGAATTGATAGAAAGCGTTTTGATCACTTCATCCCATCTCCCAAATCCATTCAGATCTACCTTCCTATCTCAACGCACTACGTTTCATGACCTTTTAAAAAACAAAAACAAAATAAAAACCAAAGACATCAGTTTTCATTTATGTTGTCCAAATACTCCTGACTATAAGGTTGTCCTTTAAGAAAGGTCAACTCACCACTGGTCACACCTCTAAAGAAAACTGTGTCTTGTTCTTCCAGTAGATACCAATTGCCAATAACTAGCTAACCAACCAGGTATGGGACTGCATGCCTATCTCCCTTCTTGCTGCTGGATTTTGTCAGCCTTGAACTTGTACAGTTTTGTGTGCACTGTTTCAACAAGTTTTAGCTCAGAGGTGCAACTGCCCTGTTGTGTTTAGAAAAGACTGTCATATAGTTACCCACTACCTCTTTTGTATGAATGTTATCAATTTTTTACTTTTCTTTAGTTTTCCTAAATTTAATTATGATACATCTTGATGCATGTTTCACTGAGTTTTTTTATTGAATGTTATAAATCTTGAATCTGTCTCTTCCTAAATCTTTGTGTCTCTTCCTAAATTTGTAAGATTGTGTGATGTTTTAGTACATTTTAAAGGCTTTTTTGTTCTTTTCTCTTATTTTAGGATTCTTAAGATGTCTATCATCTTTTGTGAATTATTTTATATTACTTTTAGTTTTTTCTTCACATTGTATAGTTTCTACTCTATTTATTAACACTTTCATGTGTTTGTGTACCTGAGTGTATATATGTGTACAACATGTATGCAGTATCCATAGAGTCTAGAATAAGGCCTGATCCTTAGAGCTGCAATCCTGGACAGTGGCAAATCACCCAACCTGGGTCCTGGGAACCAATGCTGGTCACCTGCAGGAGCGCAAAGTCTTCTTATCCAAGAGTCATCTCCAGCTTCTGCAGTTTCTAGATCTACCTAGGAGCTCTTTTTCCTTTATTCCAATTCTGCTATTGACTCTTTTTGCTATATATAGCTTTAAAATGTTATCATATCTCAAGGTTCCAATATGTACATATGACACTTTCATGTGTTCTATTTCCCTTCTGCAATTTGCCTCATTTTATATCTTCTTCTCATACTGAGCCTTTATTCATTTATTTTACATTTTAAAGTTTGTTTTGAAAAGTATCATCTTGTTTAATTTTTATTGACAATAAAAATTTACAGTCAATTTTATCATTTCCATTCTGTTTCTCATATTTTTCTTTAAAAAGCTGTATTCAACATAAATAGGTTTTTAAAAACATCCAGTCTCTTTAATCACTCATTGCTTTGAGTGGTTTTAGAATAGTCAGATATATTAGATTATCCATCATGACAACTAAATGCTATTACCATATGGTATTCCTTCGTTCCAGTTCTCTCTGAATTGTTTTGATATTCTATACACAAACTTAGTTAATATGATTAGGACAGTGGTCCACCATGAGTACAATGACTCAAGTTCCTTGCCTTTGCTAGCAATCCCATCAGCAGTGGCTTTTGTATATGATTCTGTGGAAAAGGAAAACACAGTAGGGGTGAATTCCAACATGGAAGCAAGGATTATCTTATGCTTTCAAATAAGACATCAATATATAACTTCTCTCCCACAGTTTCCTTCCTTCTCTACACTCTCCTATGTCTAATGTGGGGTTCCCCTCTGTATGCTGTGAATATGTTTTATAACCATTGGTGAATAAAGAAGTTGCTTTGGTCTATGGCAGGGCAGAATAGAGCTAGTCAGAAAAACAAACTGAATGCAGAGAGAAAGAAAGCAGAGTCAGGGAGGTGCCATGTAGCTGCTGAAGTAGAAAGATGCCACAACCTTTCTGTTAAGTCACAGAATTGTGGAGATACACAGATTAACAGAAATGGGCTTATTTAAACTATGCAATCTAGCTAGAAATGTAGTGAGAGGCGAGCAGGCCTGCTTTTCATCCTGCCCGGCTCCCATATGGCTAGCTTTACACCTGAAATAATTACACGGAAACTGTATTCATTTAAACACTGCCTGGCCCATTACTTTCAGCCTCTTATTTAATTCTCACATCTTGCTTTAACCCATATTTAGTAATGTGTGTAGCACCATGAGGGGTGGCTTACCAGGAGAGATTTTAACTTGTGTCTGGCTCAGAGAGGAGAGGCATGGTGACTGTCTCAGGGAGGAGAGGCATGACGACTACCCAGCATCCTGTTCTGTTTACTCCGCCTACCTAATTTTCTGCCTATCAAAGGGCCAAGGCAGTTTCTTTATTAACGAATGAGAGTCCTCCGTCATAGAAATATGCCTGAACCATTGACCAAACAGTGTTGCAATTCATATAGTTTTACATAATTATTCGGGTCTGGGTGGCCAGGAAATGAATGCACAGTCTCAGATTACATATGTCCTCCATACCAAATAGATAGGTTCTTTTTCTTTATTATTGTTACATGTGTGTGTGTTTACATAATTGTGTAAATACAGCCTGCTCAGTATTTTTGTTGTTGTTGTTGTTGTTTTTCATGTGTATACATTTTCAAGGCTGACGTTTTTATACAGGAGAATCAGCAATGGATCAAGCCTGAGAAAAGCTATTTCTTTCATTCTTTCTTTAGGGTTAGGATTAGAGTTAGCATGGTTAAAGTAGTTCCAAAATTAAGAGGGTTCATGGATTAGGTCTTGGAGGTCCAAAGGGTTGGGGGTGGGAGGCCGGGTAAAGAGGAGAAAGCCATGGTTGGGGAAGGAGAAAAGGTGGCAAAGGAAACAAGAGACTTACCTTGCAAATTCATTCATAAACAACAGCAATAACAAAAGGATATTTTTCTTTTGTTGTGCATTTCTAATTATTTATCAAAACATGTATATCACAAATATTTCAATAAACTGCTTAAGGGTATGATATTTCCATTCTAGTTGTTAAATATTTTAGTTTTCAAACTTATTAAAAATTTTAAATCTCCTTTCTGTGATTACGTTAAAAATTACTTAATATTTCAGGGTCCTCAATGCTTCTTCTGGACAATCAAATGTATTTTGCTCATATTAATGTACAAAAAAACATACAAATTAAAAATTGTATTTTTGATTACACACTAATAAAATAAATACATTCACTCTATAACAGGATACGGCTACTGCCAAACAAATTGTTCTCAATTTTATTACTTCTTTTATTTTTGTGAAGCATGAATAATAAAAATCCAGAGTCAGATAGTGGGGTTCAACCTGAATACAAGAAAAGCAAAGTAGCCAAGCCACTAGAGAAAAAGCAAAAGCATACTTTTGCCAAGGCTACACAGCCATAGACTAAGCAGACGAAGCAGACTAAGCAGGCAAAGCCACTCTCTCCTCCCATTTTATATTTCCTCTAGTACTGGGATCAAAGGTGTATGGCTCCCTAGTATTGGTATTAAAGGTATAAGGCACCACTACCTGGATTTGCTTCTGCATTGATCTTGTGTAGCTCAGGGTGACCTTGAACTCACAGAGATCCACGGGCTTCTATCTCTAAAATCCAGGATTAAAGGTGTGTGCCAGCACTGCCTGATCTCTAGTGGCTTAGCTTTGCCCTTCGGATCTTTATCAAGCTTTATTTATTAATACATAAATAAAATATCACTATATTTTTGAGATTATAATATAATTACATCATTTTCCCTTCCTCTTCCTTCCTCCCTCTAAACCCTCTTGTAGGGTCCTCTTTGCTTGCCTTCAAATTCATCTTTTATAAAATTAATTGTTACATGTATATATGCACATATATATATGCACATAAATATAACCCATTCAGCATAATGCTGTTAGTATATATCTTTCCAGGGCTGACCATACATTACTGGGAAAGAACTGCTGTATTCTTCCCTAGGGAAAATGATTTTTCCCACTCTCAGCATTCCTTAGTTGCTTGTGGTTCTTATATAGGGATGAGGTCATGTGGTCTTTCACCATCCACGTTAGTATGTCTGTTGCTCCTATCCTTATTTAATTCAGGTTTGGGCAGTCATGTTAAGACTTTTGCTTGCTTGTTTGTTTTTAATATTGTATTTTAATTACAACATTCCACACTTCCCTATCCTCCATTCAAACCTTCTTGTGTACACTTCCTTGTTCCTTTTCACATTTATGTCTCCTTTTATTATCAATTGTTATTGCAAGCATATTTTGGGGGGTGTAGCTACTTCCCTTCCATTATGAGAAATAATTTCATAGGAAATTCCTTGATACTGAATCAAATGCTATATGGGAGCTGCTATTCTATTAAAACCTACAGAGCTACACTGTTCTTATGAAGACCATCCTGACTCTAAGTTAGGAATCATTGCCAAGACTCAGTTCTGCTCCAAGAAACTCAATACATTAGAATTCAACAGCATTAAAAAATGTTTTTTATAAAGTTAAAATGGGGCCAATGGGAGAGCATTCACGTGGATATAAGCAAGGTTCTGGATCCAGTAGTCATTAATACAGAGAGAGGCAGGCAGAGAGGAAAAGAGGCATAGGAACAGAGAGCATAGATAGATTGTGATATACCTAGGTGTTAGCTGGCAATTTTTTATTGAAAATCAAATTTCTATATGTTGTCGTTAAAATTTGATTGCAGTTAAATCAGACTAATACAATAAAGTTAGACTAGGAGCGAATCATTGTGCCTCATCCTTTCATTTTCTTCGCATCATTAAGTTTCACAGCGCTGACTCAAGCTTAGGATGGCTCTGACCACCTTGGAATCTTTATCTTTTGCCACTAACAGGCTAGAAAGAACAATTTCCAAACTCAATAGTCAACAAGTAAACTTACACACTGTAACTCCCCCGTCAAAGGTATTTTCTGAACTGTCGAGAAAATTTACATACAAAGTAACACTTCACATGACTCAGTAAGGAACCGGACTGAAAGGCTTATAACTCCGTTTTAATACAGAATTAATACTTCAGTCTCATCCAGCTCCGCACAGCTACATCCCAGACCCAGCTGCCATGTTTTGCTTTTTGTTTTCACACCTGGCCCTTTCGTCTCTGGGCGATACCGCTTGTTGCCAGTTGTACATAGACATTTGAAGAGAGTCATTCCACAGATGTGGTTATTCTGTTAGTCATTTGGGGCCTATTGAGAAAGAAAAAGTTTTATATACTCATAACAGTAATTTTAAAGAAAATTGTGGTGTTTTACTGCAGTAATAAGGATGTAATCCTAAAGGTATCCTAAAACAGAGCATTGTGTTTTACTTGTACAAAATAAAACAGTAAGAAAATTTGCCTAAAACAAAAATTGAATACACATTGCTTTGTATAATTATGGGTGAAAATACTCCATCCGGTTTAGCATTTGCCAAGAAAATGATTGCCATTTTATTTTGTGTTCGGCCAAGGACCAGGTAATTTGTAGATGAAACTGAAACACATACTGGAGGCGAAACAAGGTGGGGTTATTGCATACAAAGAAAGAGTGGTCAGGGTTTATACAAATGGATCAAAGAGACAGTTTTAGCTAATCTTCTTAGGTGCAGTCTTTGTAGGAGAGAAGTCTTCAGGCCATCAATATCTGTACAGGAAAAAAAAAGAGCATTTTCTGTACACACTATCAACATGCACACATGCACCAGAGGAATGTCTTGTCATTTCCCTCTGTGTTTAAGTGAGGAAAGAAGGTTTTCTCTTCCTCCTTGTGTCTGAGGCCCCGGGGGACTTGATAATGGCCTCACCGCAGCAAAAATATGTATTCCATCAGAAATTCAGTTCAGTCATTCAGGGGTTTCTCTGCTCCCAGTAGGAACTGGTTTGCTTTCGACAGGGATGTGAAAAAGATTGGGATTTTGGGCTAGAAAAGCCTGTGCGTGCTGTAAGACGTTCTTAATGTGGAGAGGGGCTTAAGAAGAGAAGAATACAGAAAGAAAGGTGGACTTCAATAACATGACAGAAATTTCAGAGGAAAACTCCAACTCTATCAGGAGCCATGATCCGGCCATTCATGTGATAGAATGTTCTGGGAATATGGTTTCATTCTGTCTGTGTGTTATGAACTTGAATAAAGTTTAAGTTAATGAAGTGGTGGACTGATCGCTTGACAGAAGAAATTTCAAGGGGAGAGCCCTGTTGAGCGAGGTTCACAAAGCAGATGAGGTTGGTAAGTAGACCTGCACTTAAGGAATCCTCCCACCAGGCAAGGGGATACTAGGAAAGGTGTGCTAATGGGAAAATTTTCCCATCAAAGGCTCTGTCCGAAGGAATTTCCTGCTACTTAAAAGCACCTGCCTTTGGAAGCTTTCCTCTGTAGCAGCACACGGAAACTGATGCAGTGTAACCAAAGGAATCAGCCCACACATTGAACTGTGATCAGAACAAGGCAGCGTCATCCACTTGATACTTTGGGAAATGCAAAAATAACGGGTCAGGATGTTGTTAATCTAGTTATAGAAAACCACTGATTCCAGACAATGTGTTCAAGGATGTACGTCCCTGCAAGGCGGACTCTGAGAGGTCATGATATAGGCTGTGAAGGATTTTACTAAAAGTCCCAATATCACATTTAGAGCTTTGGGTTTTACGTTTTTCCAGATGGATTTCATTCTTGCTTTAATCTGATCGTTTCTTACGATTCCCACATTCTTCCATTTTGGTGTGAGAGGGTTTGTTCTGAGCCATCTCACGTTGGAATTATATTACCTGTTTTATACTTTATAGGAATTCAGAAGTAACACATTTACCCGAGTCTCAGGTAAGATGTGGACTCTAGACTTTTAAACGTTAGGAGTTGTTAAAGCCAATGTAGATTTTTCAAGTTTTATTTTAATTTACATTATGATATGAACTTCAGATTTTGGGGGGATAAGGGTTGGAAAACTAAGATTTAAAGTAATGCATTTGGTTTTCAAACTGGCAAGGGTTATTGGCGATGATTAATCTTGTCACCTTTTTATGACATGCTTGCTAGGGATTATCTTGATTAGGGTAATTAAAACACACAGACTCACAGACTGTGAGTGCCATCATTCCCTGAACTGTATATAAAGGGAAGAATTTATCACTGTTTATGAATGCAATGTTTTCATACTGTGATTTCTCCATGTGATGAACTGTAAGCTCAAATTCAGCCAAAACAAACTTTCACAGTCAAGTTTATTTGTTGGAATATTTTATCAAAGCAATAGAAAAAGCAATGAAACAATTAATTAGAGAGATTCTTTTCTAAAATTATGGGTGGTTATTTTTATTACATGAATAATGAAATTATACACTATGTAAGAAACTGAACAAATATTAGACATTGTAAAAATTTAAAACTGTAAAATATTTGATCAGTTATACCTTTTGTAGATGCTCAAACAAATTAAGAAATATTGTCCCTGGCTTATTTCTGGGTTTATATACTAATTATTTCAGTTGTGCACTCTGTATTTGATGCTATATTCTAGATACCGAGAAGAAATATGCAAATAAAAAAATGTCCATATTGATCCCTCAGATTTTCTTGCTACCTCATAGTAAAACTAATTTCTTTAACATATAAACTCTCCACAGAGTTATCACATACATTCTATGTTGCCTAGTGTTCATGCAGATACTCCTAATTTCAATGTAATCGATAGACTAATGCCTTATTTTCGAAAAAAATTTGCTTATACCCATAAGTAAATTCAATAAATATCCTGTTCATGATGCGACTATGCATCCATCTTCAAAACTTTATCACACGACTGTTCCCAACTGCAACAAATGTGAGAGCTAGACTAAAGAATACCTTCAGGCCAAGGGATGTCCCACTAAACTACTAAATCACAGAAATGGCCAACTTGGCACCATTAGCTTCACTCATGATACTACTTTCCAATTAGAAAATGTGTTTACTTGTTGGTGACAGGCATACTTAGAGTTTAATTAGAATTGATGATAGTACTACTGTTGGTAAATTTAATGATGCCAACTGGCCATTTAGGTGGCTGTGTCATTGGTTATACGGGCTGATAAAACTCTTATTTCAACAGAGTATACTGCATCATTAATTAATGAGCAGATTCCCTCATTTCACGTGGATAGATATAAAACATATATGTCCATTGCACTACATGTCAACTTTAAGTACATTGGTGATATAAATGTGGATTTAACTATGGTATCCCACACGCAAGTATATGAAAATAACAGCAGCAAAAGTATAACAAGAATGGTTGCTTCACAAATTCTGTAACCAAAAGTAAATGCACTAGAAGCTTCAAATGCCAGAAACTTGTAGTCAGAATTGATAACCACAAGGCTGTTTATGGTTAGTCTTTGTAACTGTAAAGATTTAGGAATTCCTTTACTATTAATTAGAGTGAAGAACCTGAATTACCAGTGCTTTTCAGAAGAGCACAAATCACTAAATGAAATATTTTGTGCTTCAGAAAGAATGTTTACCTTATCATATCATTTATTTGCAATAAATCTACAACTTCTGAAAATCTACCAATAAAGATTTTTTTCTCAGTCACTTCATAACTTTAAATAGTCAAAGTTAATATATTAACTCCTCAAAATAAAACACATATGAACTAATTTCTTACTTTCCATCTAGAAATAAGAGTTAATTTCAAGAATATTACCAATATATAATAATAAGCAAGTCTTAGATAAATTGGATCTTTTATTGTCAGCTTTATCTTTTTCTATTTTATGGAATAAGGATAACTTATATATAACAATGCTGAATTAAAGATAATACATTAATTATGTTATAGAGAAAACAACCAAATTCAATTCATAATGATTTAAGTATCAGCAGGCATCAATGTGAAGAAAAAGGAGTGGCCATAGTAAACTAAACTGCTTATTCATGTTATCAGCAGTAATTATGAAAATAACAACATAGTAAATGGGACACTTCATTTGTTTACTAGGAAATTATTATCCCATATCCTGCCTTCTAAAATACATATCAATTTTCTCTGATCCTTATCAAATGAAGGAATCAAATTGACCTTGTATTTTCCAAATACACAAAACTCCTCTCGTAATGTGTGTCCTGTCTCATATCCTTTGCAGCATGTTTCATTGTATTTTCAGATTGGCTCTCTCTACCACTCCTAGCCAGTGAAAATGTCTTCCAAAGGATATTGGACTTATTTCTAATAAAATTTAAGTATTTTGACCAAATTAATCAAAATTTCTAATTTCTAATGTTAAATTTATCTTAAAAAATGGACGTTTTTTATCTAAAATTGCTGACTTAGCAAAACCCCACACAATTTACCACAACTAGTATATATAGCTCCTTTCCCTTTCTTGGTGGTGGATGAGTTCTCATGGAGGAGATACACCTACATTAGGTGGCCAAGAACAGGAATCTGAAACAATTAATCATTTTTTCCAAGTGTTGGGATCTTCTGTGAAATGATGGTTACAATACATGGTCTATGATAATATTCAAGAAATTGTTGATATGTGTAAAATTATATTTTTGTCGAGTACCTACCATGTGTTAGGTGCTCCACAAATGGTGCTCTTATTGAGTACGATTTGGAAGAGAACACTGCGTAGCGAATATTGTGCTCCTTCACAAATACTTTAGTGCATTTTTATATAGACAGGATTTCATAATAATGGAACTATCCAAATTAAATATTCCAAATATAGGAGCCACAAGTCATGTCCTTCCTTTACAAAGCATACATGTTCAGCATGTATTTCTGAATTCAAAGTAATAATAACATCCATTTAATATTGTAGAACAAAAACCATGTCTGCCTGCATGCCACCATGCTTCCCAGAATGATGAAAGCAAACTTAAACTTTAAACTGTAAGCTAACCCCAATTAAGTGTTTCCCTTTATAATAGTGTCTCTTCACAGCAACAGAAGCCCTAAGAACTCAGTATTTGGAGACCTCAATGAATTACCTTCATATATTTAGGAAGTTTCCACTGTATTAGGGTTCCATACCACCCTTCAAATGCCCCTCAACTCTAGATTTCACTTTATGCATTCCCTCCTTCAATTCATCTCCAGTCTGCCTCAGCACCTAGTCCTCTGGTTCCAATTTTCTTAGGTCCCAGTCCACAATAAAAATCCATTCTATTCCTCACTCCTAGGGTGATCCCATTTGGTTTTTAAGGTCTTTTATCATCAGTATTTCTCTGTTTAGTTTTTGTCTGACTGATCTGTCTATTGGTGAAAATGGGGTATCAAAGTCTCCCCTTATCACTGTGTGAAGGTCAATATATGACATAAGCCATATTACTCTTTGTTTCACAAACTTGTGTGCCCTTTCGTTTTGACAAAGATATTGATGTATTGCATCAGGGAATGGGGCTAGAAAAAGGTATTCCAAGAAAATGGACCTAAGAATCAAGATGGTGTAACCATTTAGGTATCTAAAGAGAGAGAGAGTGTAAGAGAAAGAGAGAGAGAGAGAGACAGAGAGAGAGAGAGAGAGAGAGAGAGAGAGAGAGAGAGAGAGAGAGAGAGAGAGAGAGAGAGGTCAAATGAAAACTAGTCAGACTTGTGAAGGCCACTCTGTACTCATCAGATGTTCCTTTTTAAAAACGTTGATTTTTTTCCTTGTTTTAGAAATGCATATAGAAAAGCCTCTTTCAATTCCGATTGCATATGGCTATGATTTTGACACTTTCCTGCAGTGCCCAATGCTCAGAAATGTTCTATTTTCATCTTTCATCAATTAGGCTTACAAAGAATCCCAGTTCTGTTTAATTAGCTTGGTGATTTTAGTGAAAACTAAAATATGTTTGTAAGCAGAGGATAAAAATGGGAAGTCCCTTGCCAGCACTAAAGAGAAAGCAAAGCCCACATATTCCGTCCTAGAAATTAACCAGAGATGGCGATTAACAACTCTTCAGTGTAAATATTTTCACTTATGAAAGACAATTTTAGACTGTCTGCTTTCATGAACTTCCTAAATATTGTTGTTTATCTTGGAAGATGGAAGTTTGGAAATCTTGCTCATACATCTATAGTTTGACATTGAAAATAAATTCCCGTCCCTTCTTCAGGAATGATATAATCTTGAACTCCTACAGTGGCTAGTGCTGTATTCTCCCATTTGCTTAGCAAATAGCCTCATTCAAAGTTTAGAGTGTGCCTAGATTTTTAAGAGCAAAACTAAAGATGACTATTATCTAAACACTACCACAGACATTTAAACTTTCAGTAAGAAGTGCTCATAATTTTCTCACCGAATTAAGAGTGTGAATATAATTTAAAATTTTCATCATTAATAAAAAATAGTCATTTTAGTATCTCTGGAGTTGTGTCCTTTGGAAGCCATTTAATATGTCTTAATATTTTCTGTTAGTCATGAAGTAAGCAAGCCATGTTCTCAGTAGCCAGGCTACTGCACTTCACAACTCATAAAAGTAGGAAAAGGCTGAGGTAATTACTTCTCCTCCTCTCCCCTGCTGTTAAAATTATTCTGCTTCTTTTCTTAAGCAATTGTGTTTTGTGATTCTAGCTGACATCATCTTCTAACTGGGGTCTTCTGGAACAGGAATTCTATCCTTCCTGTCCTTCTTCCAAAGAGTACTAATCTAAGACTAGCTGAAAATGGCCTGCTGCAAATTGTGAATTCATTTAAGGATATTAAAAATGCAGCATGTTTGAAACTATGATATAAATATAAAGAATCTTTCACATAACAGTAAAATAACACATCAGGAAATATTATCTTTGAAAACTCTGTTGATATATTAGAGATTTCTTCTAAAATACAAAAAAGAAATTATTTATATTCTATTTTTATAACTTATTTCAAAACAAATCATTTTTATTCAACCATGATGAATAAGAACATTTTATTTAAAATTATAGTAAGCATCTTCTTCTAAAATTATGTGTAATTGTGCAAAAAGAAAATAAACAGAAAGTAATCTAAGCTTAGAATTATAAAACTGTAAATCCATTCATTCTTCTACTTAATTTGTAGTACCTTACCAATAAATCATAGGACATTTTAATGGTGGTAGGCAATTTCCTAAATAATGAAAAGTTAAATTCTTAAATAAGTTGCCTTAGAAGTGTTTAAAATGGAAAAATACTATTTTACAGAGTTTGTTCCTTCAAAACTATATGAATAGAATTTCTGGTTGTAAAGAATAGCAAATCTCATAGCAATATCAATTAAAAGCAGGGAGTCTTTTAAAAAATTTAGCATAATTATGATTTGGAGTAATTTTGACTTAGTGACCAACCTACAATTTCTATGTACAAAGAAAATATGTTATATTGTTGTGTTATATATGTGTTATAAATGAGGGTTAATCCATGAACCATCAGTAGATGCTTGATAAGAAAAATGTTCTCACTTACTGTGTAGTCGATGTGTTCATTGCAAAGTACTTCAAAGAATCACTAATGGCGTTGCAATTTTAAAGCTCGTTTTCAACAATTTCCTCCTTTTACTTTTCTGCTACTTCCAAGGCTACTGTTTATTATGAAGTGCTTTGTTAGATGTCCAATTGATGCAAAACAAAACACAGGGAACTGTTTTTTGTAAATGTCATAACCTTTAGGTTGAAGGTTCATGCTAAAGTATGTGTACTAGCACACAACGTTGACTATGAGAAATGATCAAAGGAAAAATATCTAAATTCAACATGGAGACTCAGAGACCTCTTAAGAAATGCTTTAATGGACACCAAAGATAACCTGACTGGTCACCAGCATCAGTATGACAACTTTCTGTAATAAGAATCGAGGTAGCCGGGCGGTGGTGGCGCACGCCTTTAATCCCAGCACTCGGGAGGCAGAGGCAGGCGGATCTCTGAGTTCGAGGCCAGCCTGGTCTACAAGAGCTAGTTCCAGGACAGGCTCTAGAAACTACAGGAAACCCTGTCTCGAAAAAAAAAAAAAAGAATCGAGGTAATTCTCCAAACTCCACCTTGTAAGATCGCAAAGGAGAGGAAAAATATCCGCTTTACTATTGATGAAAGTAAGAAGGACTCAAAGAAGCCTTACCAATAGAACAGGTAGAAACAGCAACATTCTAAACACCAGAGCATACTGAGATTTGTAACCTGGAAAATGAGTGGATGGACTCTATGCATATAGGATTTTCACATTCCGTGAGATGTGCTTATGGGAAAGATAATGGATTTACAAATCTCAGTAACTCCAAGGACATAATTCGATGTATACAACTGTCAGTACGAGGAAATTATAAGATTGTTCACAAACTAGAGAGAGCATGAGAGTCTAGTGAAGTGGGTAACCGGAGCTCAACGCTGTGGCTGCCTGTGGAAAGTCAGTGGGATCAATTAAACCAGTATGTGATGTGGATAAGAAATTTCAAATCAAGATACATATTCTGTGGTGAGTTAACATTGAAAATTATTAGTAAATATGCATTAATGGAAACAAAACGAATGAAACCGAACATAGCACCAATATGAAAATAGTAAACTAATAGACCACTCGTAGGCATTCCAGGAACAAATCTTAATTAAACACTCATACTGCAGAGCCATGATGTCATAACATTTTACAGCTGAAATATTTTGCCACCAAGTGACATGTACAATTTTGTGTCTCTACCTAATCTTTAAAATGAGGTATCATTCCAGAAAATGAGCCATAATGGTGGATGAGGGACCCTCAAGTTATGGACTTTTGTATGAATAGTTCACATGATACGATGAGATATTATAAGGAGCTGGAGAGATGGCTCAGTGGGTAAGGGCAATTGCTGCCAAGCTTGATCACTGCAGTTAAATGACTCAGGGACTATTGATGTAGTGGAAGGAGACCCCACTCTTACAAGTTGTCTTTGGCCTCGTGCTTGTTTGCAGGAATACACATGAGCACAGGAGTATGCACGTGCATGCACATACATCCACACATAATAGAGAGAAAATGGTGTAATTTTTTAAATGTAAAGATTTAACAATGCACAGAATCTAGTCTTATTTACTTAGTTCCTAAATACTGAAGTAATAGTGCTGTAAAACACATGTAAAACTAGAAGAATAGTCCTTAGAATGTATGTCTTCTATACTGAGTATACTGAGTTAATATTTCCCTAATGAACGTATGGGAAGAAATTCAATATACTTGACATCAGCTAATGACCTTGTGTCTTTGAGCGGTTTTCCTTTCTATCTAAAACTGAATATCACTTTCTGATACCACTGTCCACTTGACTGTATTTAGTGAAATACATACTGTGTGCATTCTCCAGCAGCCTTTTGTGTCTTCATCTTTGTAAGATGGCCCTCCCCTGTATGATAAAACTGGTGCACAGTAATTTTATTAACAGGAGTTCATCCCCTTTCCTCTCTACTATGTCATGTAGTCATGAGAAAATCTGCCTCAGTAAAAGTTATGACTTCAAACAAAGACAAAGTGATTTTCTACAGCGAATAAACAACCCAAGGAACCTTACGAAAGAAAAGGAGATTACTCTTTCCGGAAGCTGAACATCAGATCCTGTGTAAAACTGATGAAGGCAGTACATTCCTGTGTGTACTGTAAATATAGCATGATGACAGTTTTCCCAGAGGAAATGGCATTTGAGAAGAAGGAAAGCATGTCACTACCATCCCACAATAAACATGCATGCCATTAATACTATAGTACCAGATGTAATAATGCTAACATTTTTATCTTTCTTTCTTGATAATAATATTACTTTTCTTTTTCTTTCTTTATAAGTAGTAATTTCTAGTTATCTTGATGTATGAAGTAAAAGAACATTTTTCCAAAAGGAAGAAAAATTATGTGAAGAGTTTCTTTGAAAAATCTGACAGATGATGGGTTGATGATGGAGCCAGGACATGATGGGGAAAAGAGGTCAAGGTAGGGGGAAAGCAGGCAGGTAATGGCTGAAAAGTGGTCAAAGAAAGGTAATTTGGGCACCTGAATACTTCTTTTTATGCAAGGAAAGATTTATTTTTATGTTATGAAGAGTATTTGAGAAATAGGGAATGAGGAAATTAAACAGGGAACAATATTCAAACTGATAAGCCATGCTATATATGAAGTTAGAATTTATATTAGGGTTGATAAGGCATGTATATTTCCAGTTCCCAGAGCATCCGTACTTCAGGGGGATCAATGAAGCTATTGTACGAAAACACACTAAGGAATATTCTTTTGTTCTTAAATATTGGTTTCATGCTCTACCTGTGTAAAACCCAAATCCCAAATCCTCCTATTCTAAACAGAACTATTTACCATCACAATATCAAATTATGTTTCCACATCCTCCATAATAAAAAATGACAATTTTTATGAAAATGTTATTCAAAGGAAAGTCAGGATTGAACATATGTATGTATGTATATATATATATATATGTATATATATATGTGTGTGTGTATGTGTGTATTTATATAAGTACATAGATGTGTGTTTCTGTGTCTGTATGTGTATAGACAAATGCATACATATATGACATATAAAAATATTATGATGAGCTTATACATCCTTTCCCAAAATATGACTTGGGGATGAAAGCTAAAAAAACATTCATTACGGTCTATAGAACACTTTGGAAAAACCTGAGTTATATTTTAGCAATTATAATTAGGAAGCAAAAATGGCGAAATTCCAAAGTTTGGGGTCCAACAGTGTGAAGCACATATCCAATGTAGCCATCTAAATTGAATAAAAGTTATGATTAAGTTACACATTTTCATATTGTTCAGTGTAAATATTTCATCAGTTAATATGTAGTTTAAACATACATTGATTTTGCTTTACTTTCAAAGCGTGTTTGCTCTCAGAGTCTTTAAGGTCATCATTTTCCTGTGAGCATACTTCAGATCACCTTGCATCATATCACATCATAAAAATGTTAATGTGACTAAAGTCTATTCTACAGGTAAAGAGGGGAGCCTAATGTGTGTAGAGGAGAACCTTTGCAGAGTGCTGAAGATGAAATTAAACACAATTATGATCTGAGAATATATTAAGGAAAATAAGCATTGAATATATGAATTTCCATGAACTAGAAGAAACTGAAGAAAACTCTCCTTGCCAAACTATGAAGTTTCAAGTAAGTGTTTTGTACTCACTTAACCAGGAGTATGTTCTTCTGTGGTCACAAAAAAATACAGTGGAGATGAATAATCTATAATTCATGGATGCATATATAACTAAATTTATAATTCTACCCTGCTATATCAGGAAACTTTTGTATAACAAAATATAACTAGCCAATTTTCATGTATCTGAGAATATTTTGAAGTGTCGTGTGGTAGCTACTTTATGCCAACTTGAGACAAGCTAGAGTATGTGAATGGAAGGAATCTCAGTTGAGAAAATGCCTCTACTTAGATCCAGCTGGATGGCATTTTCTTTATTAGTGATCGATGGGGGAGGGGCCAGCCTATGGTGGGTGGTGGCACCCCTGGGCTGGTGGTCCTGTGTTCTATAAGGAAGCCGGCTGAGCAAGCCATGCTGAGCAAACCAGTAAGCAGCACCCCTCCGTGGCCTCTTCATCAACTTCTGCCTCCAGCCAGGATCCTTACCTGTTTGAGTTCCTGACCTGCTTTCCTTTGGTGATAACTTATCGTGTGGAGATGTAGAGCCAAATAAATCTAAATCCTTTCCTCCCCAACTTGCTTTTGGTCTTGCTGTTTCATCACAACAATATGAACCCAAACTAAGACATACGGTCTCTTTCTCCATTCCTCAACAGATTAAGTTCTCTCCTTCAACTAGAAGTTTTTCTCTTCAGTCAATATTTAATTTTCATTCTTTAATAATTTCCAAAGTATAAGAGTTTTTTTTCTCTCTCTCTCTCTCTTTATGTTGGGTTGAAGTTATTTGATTATTTTCTAGCTGGAAAAGGCAAGGATATCAATCTAAGTCCGAGGCCTGAGGCCAGAAACAGAGACTCCTCTAAGGACAAATGAACATACAACTCTGGCTATTTGTGGTCACGGAAGTACACAGTTGATATATACTCTTTTTTCAAACACCTAAAAATACTTTTGGCTGTATAGGTAGTAAAGCTTGGCCATTTGAATCTGAAAGACACGTGTGAATCTGATCAGTTCTCATTTTATTGTCTGATCAGTTATTTCATTACTGTCTTTCTCACTCACTCCAGGGAACTTTTGGTATGACAGAAATTCAAACAGCATGTTACAGTTTAGTGTAGATTCTATTTTAATTCACTTTGTTTTGGTCCTAAGTGTCCTTAATTTGGATATCTTCAAAGTGCAAGAGCTTAGCTGCAATGTAAACTGAAATTTTAAAAAATAAATATATAATAAAAGAAAAAGATGAGTGCCATAAAAGAAAGAAATAGAACTTCACAGCTCTATTTGGTTAGGGACCATTTATGTGAAAGAGGCTCCTTTGGTATTGCATGCCCAAGATTTAATTTATGTTTTATTGAATACTTTATAATGAATAGAATTATATTTCAGGTCAAGCTGGATAGCACATACATGCCTGTGAGCCCAGCACTTGGTAGGCAGGGGCAGGCAAATCCCTTAGTTTGAAAACAGCAAGTTCCAGGGTAGCCAAGACTATTATACAGAGAAATTCTGTCATGAAACGCCAACAGTAAATAAGTAAAATAAATTAAAATAAAAAAATTAAAAAGATGTCTAGAATTATATGTAAGAACTTAATACATTGTATAGCAAAACCCTGTCAAGAAAAATAAATCTCATATATATATTTATTAATATTTAAATATTTTAAATATTTTTATAATTTCCTATGTAAAGTCAAATTTCTATAATAAAATTGCCATAGCCATCTTTTCTTGTACCCTGTAACAATTGAAACAAATTGACAAATGATCTCTAACAGAACTGTGTTAGAGATTCTGTTTCTGTATTTTTAAAGATGAATCTCACTTGTCACGCATGATTGCTGTGCCCTAGTTATGTGGCTTCTAAAGCAGTGAACTCAAGTTTAATTTAATGTACAATTTTAAATACTTTATATTATCCTCAAAAAGTAACAACCTGTAACTTGTAGCATCTCACTGTATAGAGCAGCTCTATGTCAGAAGTAGTCTAATGCATTCCACACCATGGAGAGAAGGCAGTTATCTACAACTCCAAAGGGCACTACGGGAGGGATGACGCTAGAACTAAAGTGGCTAAAGAAGTACAGATGAGGACTCTGATATGATGACACATCAAAATAGATAGGAGTCCTTGAGGGAAACCTTGCTGCTATTCTGCTAAATGGATATGGCCATAAAATGACTCCTATTGAGTCATTGCTTCAAAAATATATTTGTACATCACTCAATTCCCATCATTGAGCTCCTTAAAATAGACGGTGATTAACACAGAGACCACACTTTGACAACATGCAGAGAATAAGAGAAACCAAATTCTCATCCCTATGAGAGATTCCTGTATCACAACTTGCCCTTCAAGACTGGGCAATCTAAACAGAAGAGGTGCAGAAAGAGTATAAGAGGCAGAGGATGACTAATAGGATCAGTGTTTACAGACACGGCAGAGCAGATGCACTCAGGAACTCACAGAGATTGGGACAGTACATACAAAACCAGCTCAAGCTCCAGCCAGACAGAATCCTAGCATGGAAGAGGAAGAAGTGAGCTGAGGAGCTGTTGTGTTTGGTGACTGCTGGGAGAGGGAGGGTCAGTTTTCTTCAGTGGAGTATCATCCAGCATCTCAACCAGTGCAACTGGTCAAGCCAACACAAATAGACTTGGTTACACACACACTCATACACACATACAGAGGACAGAGAGAGAGGGGGTGACTTTTTAAGGGAGAAACATGAAGTCATGTTTGCCATCCTCATATCCTCATTTCTAAACTTATTGTGTGAGAGGTCCTCCTGTTTATGTGTTGTTTTTCTTGGTTAATGAATAAAGAAACTGCCTTGGCCTGTTGATAGGGCAGAACTTAGGTAGGCAGGAAAGACAGAACTGAATGCTGCGAAAAGGAAGGCAAAGGGGAATGCCATGGATCCTCCACCAGAGATAGACCTGATGGAACTTTGCTGGTAGGCCACTACTTGGTGGTGATACACAGATTAGTGGAGATGGGTTAAATTAAAATATAAGAACAAACCCATAAGAAGTTAGAGCTAATGGGCCAAGCAGTGTTATCAATAATACAGTTTCTGTGTATTATTTTGGTTCTGGGTGGCCAGGACAAACAAGCAGCCCTCCTTCCAACAAACTTAGATTCCTCTATTCACTGTGATTTGTTTTCGTATGTCTTCCTTTCCGTTGTATGCTTTGATGTAAAAAAAATACCAGATATATCGTAAATAAAGTTTAAGAAGTATACCTCAAAATATATTTATGTGGGTTCTCAAAAAAGGTTACCTAAATAAATTTTGGATTTTGTAAACTGTATTTTTTATGTGGAATTAATATTTTAAAAACACTTTATTTCAAGAAACTTGAGGTTTTCTATTTTATGATGTATTGGTAGAAATCTTTGATTATTATTATTTCTCTTCCTCATACTAAGTATTCTAGTTAAAGTGACCATCCAGAGTAGCCAGGTTGAGAAACAGGCAACTTTTCTACTTAAAACAAACTACTATGTTGTGTGACATCTCTCCTCTCTCATTTTTTTTACATAATATGTGACCCATCAAAATAGTGTTATCTCAATCTGTGGCCTTCTTGCCCTCACTTCGATGGATTTATAATTTAATCCCTGGGTCAGTTCTAAACTCCTGACTACTTTAAGTCAAATGGAATCCCCTTTCTGTTTATGCATTGCAGAGCAAACACATCCGTTCCTCTAGGTTTGAATGACACTCCAAACTGAGCTATTTTAGGCTTAACGTAATTTTCTGGCTTTCAACGCTACATATTTAGTATGTACTCAAAGATACCATTTAGAGCTCTGTCTATATTTTTAAGTAATTTGATTTTAAGTTACAAGTACACAAAGCATGCAGTGAAATGTTGCTTAGCTGTACGTACCTCTGCTCTTTGAATATGCACGATATGCAAACTAAAGCAAAACCTAAATTCTTTGATGTTACTCTTGTCAAATGTGAGGGCTCTGAAACTACTTTGACTGACAGCTTCCATTGAGAGCTTCATTGTGTCTGTTTCTGGCTCTGAGCCTTCAGAGCCTGGCAGCTTCCAATTCATGCTTCTTGGAATGCTTCCTCTTGGTTGGCAGCCATGATCTTAAATGTAAGGCTGAGCTATTCTGTAGTGAGCACTAGCCTGCTGGGAATCCTAGCCAGTAGCCAGCTCCAACTTGTTGTTCTGTAAGGCGAGCCTCATTAACACCCTGATCTGAGAAAAGCAATAGCATCTAGATCCTACTTCTGAAAGTGATACAGAACTAGAATAAGTTTGCATGGTTTTGGGGAAGGTTCAATATATATTTCATAAATGAGTAATGTAAACATTTCCAAAGAAAGCTGCTAGGACAAAGACATATGTCATTGTGTTAAAGATTCAGCTTTATCTGGCACTGTTGGAAGATGGGGGAACCTCTTAGAACTTGGGCCAATCATATTATTTAGATAATTAAGGATGTGTCTTGCAACCAGTTGCTCCCTCTCTCCTTTGTTCTCAGACATGAGAGGAACAGGCCTCCCTCCCCACCTGTGCTACATTCATTTCTCATAGGCTCCAAACTAATTTGATTAATCAAGAATGAATTAAAAACCTCAAAACATATGAGCAAATGCAAACCTTTCTACTTTTAAAAGTAATTTCTTTGAGATAGTTCTTTATAGTAATAAAAATTGACCAATGATATCACAGTTTGTATATATCTTCCATGGAGGTTTGTAGCTACCTTGGGTACATGAGGGTTGACAATTTAAGAGACCTGAAGCTTCCATTTCCTACCTCTTCTTAGACAATAAAGAAACTAAAGTAAGTCCGTGAGGAAGTCCACAGGAGGAAGTTATAAGGCCAAAGTCAAAATCACAACTAAGCACATGGCTGTCAGCAGACAATCGGTACTCAAACTAGTCACACAGAACTGCATCTGTGACCACTTCTCAAAGAATTATCTTCCCATTAACCCTTGCTGAACTAGTTGGTGTATGCAATTAAGTGATCACTAAAATATTACATCAAAGTTTCCTTTTCTATCTTTCCAGATACTTTACTTACTCATCTTCAAATAGTTAGAAAGTTATGAAATCTGATCTCAATCACTAAACAATGACAGTGATAATGATAAGCAATGTCACACAAGTTAATTATCCAGAATCAAAAATCCAGTCTTGATTTGTTTGATAACAAAATAGTATAATTTGAACAGAATTGATTAAGTATATGATAATGAATTATAAATAACCACATCAAAACATCCTACTCAATCATCAGGAAGTATGTGAGATGGTACTCTAGCTCTGGACTATCACCTGGATTAGCTGCTGCATTGGTCACATAATCTTACTATATAGTCGAGTGTTTTATGCCAACTTACACACTCGTTCACATATGCTCACTCCATTTACATCCCTGCTTCTCTTTCCCCCATCTTAGACACACATGCACACACACACGCGCACACACACACACGTCACCTGCTCACAATATTTGTCACATAATTCACAACTCAGTTCGCTATCACTACCATCTTTGATCAGAAACATCTATAGAATTGGGTATCTTCCTTTTATAATATCTGACAATTGTTTACTATAATTTGCTTCAGAAAGATTCACATTTTATTATTTTCTATTATTCTATGGAAATTTCATATGTGTGCCCAATTTATCTTTGTAATGTCAACCAGCACCATCTTCACTACAGCTCACCTACCTCAAAACATCTCACTGCTTGTAAAACAAATTATAATACACCTTATCAACAAAAACTCTTATCTTTGAGATTGTGGTTTGGCTTGTATGACCATATGGAAGCCAAAACACTATCTGCAGTTACCCTT
Source organism: Arvicola amphibius (assembly GCF_903992535.2). Taxonomy (NCBI): domain Eukaryota; kingdom Metazoa; phylum Chordata; class Mammalia; order Rodentia; family Cricetidae; genus Arvicola; species Arvicola amphibius. The sequence goes on along the minus strand of NC_052054.1, from coordinate 96,873,098 downwards.
AGGTGTCATGTTGACAGTGACAGGAGGGACCCACTCTTAGGAACGTTCTGACCTATGCATGGCTCAGATGATTTGGGAGATAGCATCAGATACCAAAAGAAACAGCAACCTCTTCAAGGGAACCACAAAGAAGACAGCTGCTCTTTCTGCCTGCCTAAAACTCTGTCTTTTGACAGAAAAAAATCTTGAGGAAAACTAAGCCAGGAAACAGCCTACAGTGACCTGCAGGGGATTCTAGAGCAATTAGAACAGACTTTTCACAGTTCTTTCCTGATTGCTGCTAATTATTTTCTTAGCTGGCATCATAAATGTGGACGTTCCAGGATAATGTGGGATATTCTGGAGACAGACCGTGTGAAGAGCTCCACAGAGGAGGAAGAGAATGAAAACTGCAGATGCTATCAGACTATAACACTTCCTGGAACTGGAGCATTTCTCTGAACTGTTACTGCACTGAGATTGCATTCTGTGGCTACTGAGAGTTCAAAATGTTTCCATCTGAATTGTTAAATCCCATGTCACAATCTGTGTATCGTTCTCTAGCCCATTTGAGGTTATTAATGCCAACTTCGTAATAAAATATCCCCTGGCTGAGCATTCCTTGGAGCTTCTGCCACACTCTTATTCTTGGAGGGAGAGTAGACAAGACATGGTCAGAGAAAGGAGACCATCTCTACTGGTAACTGCAATCTTTTTACCCAACTCTTATTGAGTGGGCTTCAGCAAGTCTTTTCTGCTCTTCTCTTTCTTTTTGGCCTTAGGTGGATTTTCCTCTGATAAAGTTAATAATAAAGAAAACTCAAGGATTTCTAAATGTCCTAAAAAGAAGCTAACATAAGTGTATTATTATCATTGATCCTTCTTCACATGGGATTGTGTGACTTCTCTTAGTAGATGTAAAGAAACAATTATGCAGGACAGTTAGACTACTCTGGCCCATTCAAAGAAGCAATTGCATCCAATCCTGATCACTTAATGAGTTGATTAGATTTCCTGACGGGAGAATGGATGACTCAAAGTCAACTTTCAGGCAACGTTACCAAAGACTGCTTTTTCTCAGCAATTGTTTTTTGGTTTCACTGTCTTTGGCAGTGACCTTGTACGTCCTAATTTTCTGAGTTTCCTGAGTCTTATAAGTTTAATTTGCTTATGAAACTCCTTCCTCCTTCTAGGAGGTTCTATTTTACTCTGAAAGATGAAGACATAACTATAAAACAGAGACTATAGAGTCAGTCTGTCGTCATGATAATCTAACTATAGCTATGGTGACTAGATTCTTAGTGTCAGAATGACCCTCATGTTTTTTTGTCAAATATTTGTAAATTCCCTATTACTGCTTTCCAAAAACATTAGTTTTCCAGTAGCTGTGAAAATGCTTACTGAAAAAAAAGTTATAGAAATTTCCTGGATGACATAAGAATCCCTATCTCAAACTTCAAAGGAGCCACCTCATTATCTACCAGGGCCCTTGACAGAACCCAAGCAGTCACACTAGTATTCTTTCCATTTCCACCCTCAGACACTTTTAAATCCTGTCATCCAAATCGCCGTGGCGCTAATACATTCTCAGGCACTGAGGACTCAGAGGAGCATGAGGCTTCAGTGTGTTTATAGAATACATTTCATGTAGACAGGCACGAAAGGAACAGTTTGCATAATCATCTGCCAAGAAGAATCCATCTGTCAGGAGAGTGGAAACTGTTATCAAACACGTTCATGTTAAAAACAAAATCTCAATTCACTTTCTATGCACTTCATTTCCTTGAGCCTAATTATTGGTACGCATATAAATGGAGGGAAAATATTTCTTCTTGGTAACACTTCAAAATTCTGGTCTAAGCAAGGCCCCAAAATAGCTGCTCTGTCATGTGATTCCCCTCTGGGGATGCAGAGTGCATCAGAGAGTGTGGAGCCTGGGAATTCCAAGCAATTCACAGTTGCCAGTGAGAAGTTGTGCTCTCCTGCTTGTGACAAAGGCAAACACCTGAAACACTGTTTCAGTTCTTTAATGTTAACTAATCCTGGCTGGAGTCCAAAGGGGGAAAAAAAAAACCCTGCACATTTTCCTGACAATAAAGCACTCATTATCATAATTGTGTTCTGATAAAGTTCTTCAATTTCTGCTCAGTTAACTATGAAACAAACATCAGTCTTCAGAGAGAAACTGAAATATACAAAGGCTCATTTTAGACACTATAGCATAATCCAAATGCTTAGGCAAAAATTCAAAGAGAGAGGAATATCTTGATATACTCTACAGTATTATACCCTCGGTGCTTTCAGTGTTGTACATATTCTATAAAAATGTTGTGATCTCAAGTTGTATGTGGTTTAACTATGTGCTTTTAAAATGTATTGATACAAAGATAGGTATTTTTATACTTTATGACATGAGATACAATATTTTTAAATTTAACATTGGAATTTATCTTCATCAAAAATAGTCTAACAGTCACAAAAATAATTGCAGACAGAGACTTAAAAGTGTTCACTTGGCATTCATTTACAGGTATTTGTTGAATAATCTCCATTGCATCAGGCAATCAATGGCCGAGGTTTGTGTATTGCAGTAAACTCAACTGAAAACACTTTCAAGTATTCTGATTATAGGAAACAGATACGTTTTAAGGTTTTTATTTTCACTGTGTTTATGCATTGGGGATGCAGTGCTTGTGGGCTTGTGGACCTGAATGCAGGTGTCTGAAGAGGCCAGAGGCCTCAGACTCCCCTGGAGCTGCTGAAGTTAAATTCTATTTTATGACCTAATGGTCATACAGCTTCCAACCGAAGTCAGGTCTTCTGTGAGAAAAAATGCATGTTCTTAACTCTAAAGAATCTCTCCACTGTAAAAAAAAAAAAAAAAATACCTTTGACGGTATTGCATAGGAGGTTGTGGTTGTGGTGGTTTGAACTGAGAGGGCCAAGTAGATATCATGATGGTCTCCTAATAACTCAGTTAAGAACTAGACCTCAGTTACTGTTCTTACTAAGCCTAGGCCAAATCCCTCCCTCCCCTCACAGGTGATAACCATAAAAGAACAAAGCCAAGAACTTGTCCAAACTAGCCCAAGAACAGAAAAGCTATAGCCCTAGCCCACCCCTGCTAGCCCTTATCAATTAGAAATGCTCTAATATGATTGCTACTTAGCTATTGTTAAGTAGAATGGTCACACGGCTTTTAAAATTCCTGTAGCTGTGCTTAAAAGAAGCTTGCACATTCCTCTTGGGGTCATCGCTATTTTGTACAGGTATGCAACACCACATGAATATGATACAATAAAAACTCTTGCTGATTGCATCGTGACTGGTGGTCTTTGGGGGGACTTCTCATGGCCCCTAATAGAATGATAATGTTCCCCATAGGCTCAGATATTTGAACGCTTGATCCCCAGTTGGTAGTGCTAGTTAAGAAGGTTATGAAACCTTTAGGTGATGGAGCCTTTCTGGAGGAAGTATGTCACCCAGGGTAGATTTTGAGTGTTGACCATTAACTAAAATTACCTAATTTTCGTTCACTCCCTGCTCATGCTTGCATAAGATGTCTGTTATGATTGTTCCTCACTTTAAGAGACAAGCCACGCCCACTCCCTGCTGCCCCTCCCTCTCTTGCCATCTTGATTCCTCATTGGTTCCCTTTCAGCTCCGCCTCCTTCTCACTCTGAGCGAGAGACGGTCCTCTCTCCTCTCCTTCTCAGAGGCAGCCCTCCCTCCCTAAAAAGTCCCTCCCCCCCCCCTTCCCCTTCCGCTCCCTCCCGCCTCCCTCCTCCCTCCTCTCTCTCTCCTTCTCTCGCTCCTCTCTCTCTCTCTCTCTCTCTCTCTCTCTCTCTCTCTCTCTCTCTCTCTCTCTCTCTCTCTCTCTCTCTCTCTCTCTCTCCTCTTCCCCCTTTCTTCCCTTTTTCCTTCCCATTCCATAACTCCATAAATATCCAATTCTATGTGTACGATGTGTCTATCCATGTGCCTCCCACCCGCTTGCCTGCCTGCTGGGAACTTGCACCTTCGCCAGGAAATTACACTTTCTGGGGTGCAGGGGGAGACTCACTGTCGCCGGGACCAGCCCTCTGCCACATGGCTGGGCCCTGCCCAGGGACTGCCGCCCACCCCCGCTGCTCGAGACCCGCAGCGAAATTCATAACAATGTCAGCTCTCAACTTGCTGCTCCTGCCACTATGCCTAACCCTGGCTATCATGCTTCCCCAGCAGGATGGATTCTTATACTCCTGAAACTATCTGTCTAAATAAACTGTTTCTCCAGGAAGTTGTCATGGTCATTGCAGACAAGCAACTAGTACAGATGTTAGTGACAGAGAGTGGGCTGTTGCTATGAAAAATCTAACCATTCTTTCTTTGGAAGAATGTGGAAGACTTTGGAACTTTGAACTCAGAACTCAGTTTGACGCTGAAAACAGGGCTTAATGTCTGTCCTAGTAGGAATCCGGAATACCCACCCTACCTAAGCTTCACACTTTTGAAAAAAAAGTCTTAAAGAATTTTTCACTTCTATAAAGTAACTACAAACAGAAGCTGATATTCATGAGGTTAAAGAAAGCAAGGATCTATTCAAACCATGCAGAGGAAATCAACAGTGTTGTTCTGGTGGTGCTGGCTTTAGAGGTAAGAATGTAAGAGTGAAGGGATTGTGGTTTCTACCTCCTCTGTTTCAGAGAGATTCTGGGGCTCAGCAGTATGGGGCAGAGGAATGCATGAAGGCCCTAAAAGGTCATTACGTGAAAGCTGTGAAGGTAAAGATTGGGTTACAGTAGGGATCTCAAGATATTGAATATCCCAAAACAGTTAAAGTCTGGCAAAAGAACTACTACACACATGAAGTGGAGCCAACTCAATGGAGAAAAGTATTTTACAGGTAGCAAAGTTGGAAGAGAAGAATCATCTAAGACTGTTGACATTGAATATGGAGCTACTGGATTCAGGACTTGTCTTTGTTGTATTCAGGTCTTGCTTTGGCCCAGTATTTTCTTAATATACCCCACTCCTTCTGCTATTTTAAAATGGCCATGAATATTCTGCGCCGAGTATTGTAAGCATATACTTTTCTTTGTGATTTTACAGTGAGTTACAATTAAGAGGTTGCCTTGAGTCTCAGATGAGATTTGGACTTTTAAACAGTATTATCGTGATTGCCAAAGTCTATGAAATTAAACAATGCATTTGAAACTATGGTTTAGTCAGGATTCTATGGGAGTCAGTAGAATGTGGTGACTCAAATGATGTTTTCCATAGGCCCAAAGACCTGAACTCTTAGACCACAACTGGTGGTAATGTTTGGAGATGTTGTTGGACTTTAGGAGATAGAGCCTTGCGAGAGAAAGCATGCTGTAGAAGCCAGCCATGATAAGCTAAATAGAAACAGACCACCAAAGGGAAGTTCTTTACTTTCAACCATTATCACCTGCCAGAGTAGGACTGGGCCATCAATAAGTTTAATGGAGGCCTGAGTCTCAGTAGTTTACCCTGAAGCAACACCTGGTTGCAGGAAAAGCCATAAACTAAGATTACCTGAGCACCACTCAAGAACAGACCATCCAAAGGAAATGCTGAACGTTCCAAGTTCCAACCGCTGTAGATAGGGTCACCTACCAGCACACACTCACCAGGACACCCCCAGACAAAAGTCAGTCAATCAGGGGTCCTGAACCTCAGAAGCCCCTCCCCCCACCTTACTACTATAAAAACCCAACTCTAACTGATCTCTGGGCTCTCCATTTACTCCAATACATTGGACACGCAGAGAAACCGAGTGTGCAAACTTGGATAAAATAAAGGCTCTTTGCTTTTACATACGGGACTCTGTCTCCTTGTTGGCTTTTGGGAGACTTTGCAGATTTGGGCACAACACATGCCAGGGGACTGGTAGTGACAGGCGTTTAGTGTTTATAGTCTCATTCCACTCCTCTCTCTCCCTATCTACTTCATGCCTGCATTAGAAGGTCTGAACTCTCTCCTGCCTACTCCTCATGCTGTGCCTGACACGTGCTGATGTGTTTCTCTTCCATAACAAGCTCCATTCCTCTAGAATGGCAAGCCCAGGTGTACACTATTTTTCTGTAAGCAACCATGTCACGGAGCGCTATCATAGCAACAGAAAAGTCACTAATATAGAAGTAATATATTATTTGGACAGCAATATATCTTTGTAAGATCTGTACATAGTTACTAGAAAGCTTAGTACATCATTTGATTGCATAATTCTTTATATTCATAATAAACTTAAGAAATAGTAGTGACATCTAATGGAAGTAGAGATGAGGGTAGGAATACTGGGGGTGGAAAGGTTTAAACCGAGAAGTAGTGGGGGTATGCAGGGAATGATGATGCAGCAGGGAGGGTTAGCTGAGATAAATAAGTCATTTGGAAACTTTCCATCTTGTAGCCAAATTTATAACAAGTATGACATATATTCTAAAACAATTTGAAGGGACATATTTGTGTATCTGGAAAACACTGTTCTTAGAAGCAGTGAGTTATTACACCAAAGCAAGACATGTGTGGGGTACCACTGTGTGAGCCGTTGGTCAAGGAAGGGCCAGAAGATCCCAAACAATACATGTTCTTGTCATTCCTCTTGGCATTCCACCTGGCCTGGATGGTAAGGCACATCACACTTTGGTTGCAAGATACAGAGAAAGAATGCTGCTACTAAGCTGGATAACTTCTTCAGCAAATGTTAGAGATCAAATTAGATTGCTACATGTAGAAGAAGGAAACTAGGTCCTTATCTTTTAATCTGCACAAAACTCGAAATGGATCAATGATCCCAACATATCCTGATCCTGATATTCTGAATCAGAGAGGCAAAAGGAAGAAGATATACTTGAACCCATTTGCCATTGGCACAGAAAAAGACTTTTGGACAAGATACGAATATTGCAGGCATTAAGATTAACAATTAATAAATGAGAGTTTGTGAAACTAAAAGTATTCTATACAGCAAAGGACACCACCATTTGAATGAAGGAGAAGCCCACACAATGGGAAAAAATCTTTTCCATCTATAGACCTGAAGAGGACTGGTATTGTAATATATATAGAACTCAAAAATTGTCTCAAGAAAATAAACAATCTGATTAAAAATGAAGTATGCAACTAAAGATAAGATTTTCAAAAAATAAAGTACAAATGGCTGAGAAACACTTTTAAAATGTTCAACATTCATAGCTAACAAATGGGTTTCTCTAAACTAGTCATATATATGTGCATTTATTAGTATATTCTTACTTTGCTGTTCTGAGTAATTTACTCCTTCAATTTTCACTTGCTCTGACATCAACCATAGAAACTACATTTAATTGCTGTGCAACAAAAATTTGACAGTTGTGTTCCTATAGTCTTTACAAAGAACTCTGAGCCTTCCCCATGAGATGTGAAACTCTTCAAGAAACAAAGTCAGCTGCAATGTGTCAGTATCACTACAAGCAAGTAAGGGTGAAACAAGCAAGAGGCAGAACTGACCTCTAAAGAAAACAATGTAACCCATGTCAGAGTTTAAATGCCAGTCTTCAGGTGGCATGACCCGGATCTAAGGTTTAGAACCAAAGTCCACACCAGACATTCCAGACATCTCTGCACTGTTTGACATCTTAATAACTCAAAAGCAGTCACTGTTAGATCACCTCAGATTGACTGAGGTGACCTGGAAATAAAACAAGAGAGTTCTGACCTCTACAGAATCAGATTATCCTTTAGCAGAACAATGAAGAGTAGGAGTCTCTCGGGAGTGGAGGGGGCAATGTGTATCCAGATGCATGAGGCTTGAACTTTTGTAGGATTTTAAGGGAACTTTGTGGGCAGAAGATTCCATCTAAAGATCTGTTGCTTTGTTGTCTCAAGGCTGTAAATACCAACAAGTGCTTGGTACATAGATCTTATCTGCAGTTTCCCAGAATCTTAGGACCCTGAAGTTATTCTCATTTCTGTATTGGCAGTCTTCTCAGGAAGGCGTTCTTATCCATCAGTTGGGCAGGGTTTTCTCAGCTCCCCTGATGCTCTGTTTCAGGTCATTAACCCTTCCTTCATTGTTTGCCATTTTCAAAGACAGGTATTTAAACAACAACAGAGGTGAAGGAAGAAGGGTAATGAAATCCAACCAACTAAATGTCTTCAATGACAGGTAGGCATTGCCAATGCCAGTCTGTGGTATGTATATTTCTGAGATTATTTTCTGAGATTATTACTGCCCAAAGGCTTTTGGATTACCTACTCAATATAGAAAACTAAAAAAACAGGAAACTTGCCTAATGGGACGGCTGCACATATAAAGGACTTCTTTGTGGACTATGAGGGGAGAAAATACCAAGCATTTAGATAGCATGTCATACTCTTTAGCTTCCTGACCCACTATATACAGAAGTCAACCTGTCAAGCTAGTTGATTTAGAAGTTCTAAAATTAGACTGCCATATCTGCCTTCGTTTGCTTATATTTTTGAAACTTTTCAGAAGGGGCAGGAATAGCCCTAAGGCCACTGAAAAGATATGATACTACCTCCAGTTTCTACTCTGATCACAAAATGTAATGCTAAATTTCTATAAATTAGCTAAAACCCTCCATACGTCCTCTTGAAGTGACAGAGAAGCCACCAGTGACCTCCTCTCTCTTCCTTTCCTCAATCCAAGTGGCCTGAGATCCTCTCTCATTCCTACCTTACTACTTCCTATCTCCAAAATATCCTCATTTCCTTCAAGACCTCCCGCTAATTTTGGTCAGCTAATGTTTAGTTCCACCCTCTGATTCAAAGTAAACTTTGCTGTCAGAATGTGATCAAATTATCATACAACTTCCTGTATCAGATTCCCCAAAGAGTTTTCAGAAAAGCAAAATCATTGATTTCCTCTTTTTAGGACCCAGTTTTATATCTTGGGTGCACTTTGATAATCAAAAATGATATATCTGGCCGGGCGGTGGTGGCGCACGCCTTTAATCCCAGCACTCGGGAGGCAGAGGCAGGCGGATCTCTGTGAGTTCGAGGCCAGCCTGATCTACAAGAGCTAGGTCCAGGACAAGCTCTAAAAAAGCTGCAGAGAAACCCTGTCTTGAAAAACCAAAAAAAAAAAAAAATGATATATCTGAAATTGTGTTTTTTCTGTCCTTGGCAAGTGAGAAGAGATGGAAATTCATGAGACCATTGTTCCTGTGTACCTAAAACCTAGGGGTTTGTGTTTGCAGAATTGCTTTTGGCACAGAATTGGGTACCTAGAAGGAAGCTGAGACAAGAGAATGGACCTCTTTCCGGGATGCTGTATAGGGACTTGAGTATGGGTCCCCAAATTGATTTTTGGCTAGCATACCTTTTGTAAAGCATGTGGTGACTAAAAACCCAAAGAAGCCTGTATTTTCAAAAGGAAATTTGTATCCTTCCTACTTTGATGATAGGACATTAATTGGCATAATTTTTTGCTTCTGCAGAGATAGTACTATCCTACTGTAGTCTTATAAATAAAATTGGGAACACCATGAAATAGACTTTGTCATGAGACCTGAAGTTCCAAAATGATTGGGAAGCCTGTAATTCTGTGATCATTGTTAAAATAGAATTAGGTATAGGAAGCCTAAGTGCATTTCAGGAAACATAGATGAAACATATTTTAAAATTAGACATGAAAGGTGAGGGTACCAGAAATTTTGGTAAACTGTTATTTTTTTTTATCAAAGATCACCTTATATTTGTAAATATCTATGTTAATAATGTGACATTTGTTGGCATCCAGGCACACCTTGGCCCTGTCCCTTGGGAACCGGGCAAAGTGTATCACTCCTTGCACCCTGTGTCATAACTGCACCCTGTCCCTTTAGAAAGACAAGTCCTGCCTACTTAATTTCTTCTTCTTCCAGTCAATGTTCAGAACCTCCCCCACACACTTTCTCTTTCCCTCTCTTCCTCTCTCTACCCTTCTCTCTATAAACTCTGCACTCAAGCTCTGTCTTTATGCCAGAGTGAGGTGAGAGATAAAGGATGGGGACAGAGGCTGAGGCATCACCTAATTTGCATAAACAGTGCATGTTCCTATCATAAGGCTCCTAGTACAAGTCTAATCACCATATGGGCAGGAGAGAAAACCTTCTGCAGGGGACTGTGTCAATAGTTACACTAGAGATAAATCAGGCATCTGGACCTAGAGACATTCTCCAGATAAGGTCAGGTAGAGAGTAGGAGGACCCCCGCCAGGCAGAGGGAGTCTACCATGTTGTAGAGCACAGAAAGAGCAGCTGCCAGGCTATGGTAGACTGCAACCTCTGACCAGTAGGGCTTCCCAACATATAAATATCAATGAGGGGAATTATTAAACTACCTCTCCCCTTGTGGATCATGTCTCGTGTCAGCAGCCTTGTAACCTGACAGGTGGGGAGGATGGGTGATAGGATAACAGGCAGCATGCATTTGAGCTGCCATCATTTCCTGATTGCCTTAAGTTTGAGAATTTAAAAAGTATTACAATGATAGGATTTCTTAACAGATATTTATTCTTTCACAAACATTACGCAAATCCAATCTAAGCCTGGAGAAGATTTTTTTACAACTAAAATAAAAGCCTAAAAGAGACTCATTCTTATGTGGAAGAAAGGCAAACTTATTATTAGTGGAAATGTCACTATACTGATTTTCCTTTCCTTTTAGACATCAAATAGTTATATGCAAAACAAAAATTTACTAGTATGATCTTCTTTTATATACACTCTGTGAGACTGTTGTGGAATCCATGCCAAAATACTTTTTGTGCATTTCATTTTCAATAGAATATTATGAAAATGGAATCACTTCATCTGCCTGGGGATAAATTCATTGTTAAGGTTTTTCATAGTTTACTAAATTTTATCTTAAATGAAGATCTTCAAAAATGATAGCTCCAAATTTCCGAGTCAACTGTCCTAATTCAGTGGATCTGTTTAACATGACGGAGAAGATGACACAAAGATAGAAGCAATGATTTCTGTGATGAAAATGACAGTTTTCTAATGATTATTTCATAAACAAATAAATGAATAGATTTTTATGCTTTGAGGAGCCTAGAACTCTCCAAGTGTCAAATCCATTGATTCATGCTTGAGGATGCCTGGCTGTGCTTATTGTCTGGATTTCAAATGGCACTGCCCTGGCAGCAAACAAAGATGAACCAAATTAACAACGAATAATGGAGAAGAATGAAGTTGGCATCCTAAACCAGGGAACCTTGCCAAAGAACAAAGCTGATTTCCTCATGTTCATTGCTTTCCATTTTCAGAGGGTGAAACGGATCTTCTACCATACTTTAGGAAAATAGAGGTAGAACTTGGGAAAATTCTAATGCTTTTGAGTAATTCAAATTATTGGCATTTGCATTTATGCAATAAACACTGTAGGTATAATTCAGGATACTATCCTTAAAAGTTGCTCTTAATTTAATGTAGCAACATACAATGTTTATAAAAAATGGAAAATAATGATCTGAGGTGAGCATGCCTTGGACAATACTGTTAACAGTAATTCAAATATTGATCATCCGTGATTGTGCTGTGCAAAGAATGGAGATTTCTACCTTTCAGTGGATCTATAATAAGCAGTTTTACAGTTAAAGGAACACCAGAGCCATGCTGCAATAAGTAAACACTACAACTGAGGAAATGATTAGAAGAGGAGGTACTACCTCCTGTCTTGACTCGTGATTGAGTTGGAGAGATATGGTTTTTAGACTACAACTAAGAAAAACGTTTCTGGTGCTTCCCTAGACTGTCATCAACTACTAAGCAGTAGGAACTACCAGAACTTCTCATTCCCACATTCTACTGACATGATATTTTACAATAACAATTTTTACTTTTATATTTAGTTGTGCTCATGATATATATATATATATATATATATATGTATATATATATATACACACATATATATGTGTGTGCGTATACACATATATGTGTGTGTACACATGTATGTTTATGCACACATATATATGCATATGTGCATACACCTGTATACTTATGTGTATGGAGGTCAGGGATCAATGTAGTTCAAGGCCTACATTATTTTTAATCTGTTCTGCTGTGGAATAATCTTCTTGTACACTGTAAGTATTTCTTACTAGAATTGGTTTAATAAAACACTGATTGGCCAGTAGCCAGGCAAGAAGTATAGGTGGGACAACCTAACTAAGGTTGATGGGAAGAAGGGGCAAGTCAGGAGTCACCAACCAGACACATAGGGAGCAGGAGATGAATGTGCCAGGCTAATAAAGATACTACCACATAGCAGAGCAGGACTAAGGAATATGGGTTAGCTTAAAATGTAAGAGTTATCTAGTAACAAGCCAGAGCTGTTGTCTGAGCATTTATAAGGAATATTAAGTCTCGTATGCTTTGAGAGTTGCTGGAAGAACAGAAACTTCTACAAATATATGGCGCCCAAACGTTTGTCTGGAATTTCCATGTAAGCCCTGAAAAAGCTTAAAATAGGATTCTAAACACACAAAAATGGAGTCAAACTCAGCTTCTTGACAACCTCTTCTTTTCTGGTCAGTGTTAGTGACAAAAACATATGGCTCTTTACAGAGGCCCTGCTACCGCTTAAATGGAGTTTATGAGCAGCGGGTAGCACATTACTTGGTGACAGCATGGCCCTAGAAACTTCCCAGAGTTGGTGCAGTAAACATGGCTCCCAGAGCTAGAGGTAAACATGTGTCTGCCGTGATACTTACTACACTCTTCAAGGAGCTGAGCGGAAAAAGGCAACACCAGCAACCTATGATCTAAGTTACATAGCAGGCTTTTTTTGTTTTTTGTTTTGTTTGTTTGTTTGTTTGTTTGTTTTACAGAGACAGAAAAGGTTACAGATACACAGTATAGACATGTTCAGACAAACAAAAACCTCTTAATGGGTTACAGTGTGTTTATAAAATATATATAGGCTTGGGAGAGAGAAGAGAAATAGTATATAGAGTCTTAGATTAAATACAGATTTAAAATAATAAAATAAAGTCCTTCAAATGGAAAGTAAAGTAAAATAAAGGAAACAAGCCATGTAAAGATGGAAATACATAAAAAGTTTGGACCACACATATATTATTTTGTTGTCTTTAAACCTTTTACCTGCTAAGAGACCTTGAATTATAAAAACTGTCTACTAAACCAGTTTACATATTTTAAAATTACCTTGATTTCAAAATTTAAGCCAAAAGATATGTCACTATGGGAAAGAGGTTGTGCTTTTATTTCCACAGGAAATGAGAGGCTCTGGATTTATTCTGGGTTAAGAAAAAAGTAGGGTTTCATTGAGGAAGACTACCTGAAATCCTGACTGCAGGCATTGAAAAATAAACCTAAAGAAACTATAAGATATTAAGTGCTCAAACCCTTAAAAAATCATCTTTGGCTTCCTTATGTACAGTGGACAATCTATACTTATATTAATACAGGTATATATTTTACCTTTAAGTTTTGTGTGTTTTCCGAGCAAGGGAACTAGACACAAGTGAAAACAGGTGGCTCAGGTGATCCAGCATTTCAAATTACCTCTGTTACAGGTTCCTCTGAGTTCTACATCCAGAACAGTTTCAAGGATGATGGGTAAAATGATCTAGCTTTTCAGACTACTCAAGCCAAGACTTAACCATTATCCTTGTTTTCTCAGGTGTCCTCAAAGATTACCAGCACACCAACACAACAGGAAGTAGTTTAGAGAAGTATGCCCATAGTTCTTTCAAATATCAGTTGTAAATGTTTGTAATAGTTTGGGGGGTCTGGATGCAAATTATTATTGGTTAAATTTTTTTAAAAAGTAACCAAAATATATTATATTCAGGAATCTTGTCCTGAAAAGGAAAATGGGATAAAAGGTTAGATTATTGAATCTAATTTAATCTATAAAACAACTGTTAATCTCAGAATATTTTACATTGGTAGGGATTTTGAGTTATTGATATTTTTTTCATTAAGTAATAGTAGGGAGGGCCATGAAAACAAGTCTGTAAACAATTTATGAAAAAAAACTGTCTCTTTAACATATAACAAAACTTATTTTTCATTATGAAGAAATAAAATTAATACATTGACATAATAACTTAATTCATAAGCTACACATTATTTTCAGTCAAATTTTATTTCCTTTTGTTTAAAGATATACAATGTGAAATCAAAATAATAAGCATTTAGAAAGTCTTACTTTTTTCAAAGTTCATGCATAAATTTATGAACATTAATATGTGTGCTTAAAATTACTGTGCTGTTTCATGAAAAATAAATGCACATAAGTACTCTTTCTATTTGTGAGGTTTACATTTTTATCAGGAGGGAAGGCATTGCAAAATTGCTCTTTACTTTTTACTGTATTTTCTAAGCCATTTTCCTAAGTAATATAAAAAAGTTTGAAAAACCCTTTTTGGATTCAGAGAACTGACTCACTGGTATTTGCTGCCTAAAACATGTGCCGTCTTGTCCTTCCTGGATCCACGGAATGAATAAGTCTAGGTGCAGTAATTTGGCTGCGTAACCTGTGAGCTGTTGAGATGCTATGGGTTCTGCTTTCCAATGCACCTTGAATGTTGCTTCATTTCTTTTCCTCTTCCATACCCCATGGAGCTGATCTGAGCACAGAAAACCCTTTGAAGTCACATGGAGTTTTGTGCTCTGATGAGGCCTGAAGGACACATGAAGTTAGAAACACAGCCATGCTTGCGAATATGGTGAAAATTCAAACAACTCTACAAGTGCTTCATTGCAAAGCACATTTATGTGTGCATATATTTGTATCAACAATAAAACAACAAGGCAAAGCTTTGTTTTACAAAACATTTATGCAGATATATCTATTGTGCTTAGGCCAAATTATTTCTCTCCTCTCTCTCTCCTCTCTCTCTCTCTCTCTCTCTCTCTCTCTCTCTCTCTCTCTCTCACACACACACACACACACACACACACACACACACGCACACACGCACACATACACACACACAGACACACACGATTAAATAAATTAATGGCAAAATCCCTTCGGGGACTCAATGAGTATTAATTTGAATCAATGAGTATTGAATTTGAATAATACAACTATGCTTGTTTTAAAAAATATTCTTTAAGAAATATTTTAGAGCATAACCAGTAAATAGCGCTGGTAATCTGTTAGCCTTAGTTACATATGCCAGATATTAAAACCAAATAAGCAACAATCCACTTGTTCCCAATTAAGCATTTCTTAGTATGCCAAAATACGAGCAGCAAAGGATTGTGAACTTTGGCTGCTCTTGTGAAAGCCACACTTCTGCTTGCCATGCCTCTGTTGCCAAATAGACTCTGCAATTAAACACAGGTAGAGGGAGACTCAGCGCCAGAGGCTCTGCACCCCTGGCATTTGATGCCTCCTACTTTCTGCTCCTCTCTACTTCACCTAGGCCAACTCTTCCATATGGAAGAAATTCTTCACATACCTCTAGCAATACAACTAATTTTTGTTTTTTTTTCTCAGCATTATTAAATCAGTTGCTGCATAAGCAATCAGAAGCATATGCACTGTTGGTCTACATCCAGGCTCCCAAACCTGATATTCATCTTCACAAGAAGCAACCTTCTTGAAGAAACTAAATTGCAAGAAATTCATTGTCTTATTTTAGGTTATCCACTCTTAAATATTTTAATTTTATCTGTGATTATTATACTTTAATATCATGATTAAGTGTCCTATGGTAAAATTTCTCATATCAAATCTGTCTGAATTTCTCATTTTTTTTTTATCAGAATGGAGCATCTATTTTCCACCATCTACACTGATTTTGATAATCTTATAAGCTGGTCTGTTCTAGACTAAAAGGACACATTTGAGGACTCCCACTCGCTCATATTATCACTCCTCCCTCTCTTCAACTGGAGGCTTGTCACAGTGCTAACTACAGATCTCTGCATCTGCTTCCATCAGTTGCTGGATGAAGTTTTTATGAAGATAATTAACTAACCTTTTTACAAGGGAAGACCAGTTCAGGTACCCTCTCCACTACAGCTTAGCTCTTAGCTGGGATTGTCCTTGTGGATTCCTGGGAATTTCCCGAGTGCCAGGTTTCTTGCTAGTCCTATAATGGCTCCCACAATCAAAATATCTCTTTCCATGATCTCCCTCTGTGTCCTTCCCCCATCTCGGCCATCCCATTCCATCATGTTCTTCCCACTCTCTTGTCCCTGTCTGCTCTTCTGGCCTCTCTTATCCACCTGCACACTCCTAATTTTCTCAGGGGCTCTTATCTATTTCCCTTTCCCAGGGGATCCATGTATGCTTCTCCTTCGGTTCTCTTTGTTACCTAGCTTCTCTGGAATCATGGTTTATAGGCTGCTTATCTTTTGCTTTACATCTAATAACCACTCATGAGTGAACACATACTGTGTTTGTCTTTCTGGGTCTGGGTTACCTCACTCAGGTTGGTTTTTCTCTAGTTCCATCTATTTGCTTGCAAATTTTAAAATGTCATTGTTTTATTTACCACTAAGTAGTACTTCATTGTGTAAATGTACCACATTTTCTTTTGTTCAGTTGAGGGGCATCTATGTTCTTTCCAGGTTCTGACTATCATGAATAATGTTGGTATGAACATAGTTGAGCAAAACAAAACAAAACAAAACAAAACAAAAATGTCTTTCTGGTATGGGTCTGGATTATTTGGGTATATTGGGTGGTATTGTTGGGTCTTGATGAAGATTGATTCCCAATTTTCTGGGAAATTACCATGCTGATTTCCAAAAGGGCTGTACAAGTTTGCACCCCCACCAGCAGTGGAGGAGTGTCCCCTTTACACCACATCCTCTCTAACATAAGCCATCATTGATGTTTTTGATTTTAGCCATTCTGACTGGTATAAGACTGTATCTCAGAGTCATTTTGATTTGCACTTCCCTGATAGCTAAGGATGTTGAGTATTTTCTTAAATGTCTTTCAACCATTTGAAATTCTTTTGTTGAGAATTCTCAGCTTAGATCTGTACTCCATTTTTTTTAATTGGAGTATTTGATATTTTGATGTCTAGTTTATTGAGCTCTTCATATATTTTGGAGATCAATCCTTTGTCTAATGTTTGATGGATGAAGATATTTTCCCAAGCAGTTGGCTGTCACTTTGTTTCAGTGCCTGTGTCCTCTGCCTTATAAAAGCTTCTCGGTTTCAGAGGGTCCCATTTATTTATTGGTTCTCTCTGGTCTGTACCACTGGGGCTATATTTAGGAAGTGGTCTCCTGTGCCCATGCATTCAAGGCTACTTCCTACTTTGGCTTCTGTGAGGTTCTGTGAGTGTAGTTGGATTTACGTTGAAGTCTTTGATTCATTTGAACTTGAGTTTTGTGCTTGGGGACATATTGGAATCTATTTGCATTCTTCTATATGTCAGCATCCAGCTATGCCAGCACCATTTCTTGTTGTCTTTTTTACCACTGTATAATTTTAACTTTTTTTGTCAAAAATCAGGTGTTCATAGGTATGTGGATTAATATCCAGATCTTTGATTCAATTCCATTGGTCCACCTCTTTGTTTTTATGCCACTACCAGGCACACATGGGGTACTAGTCTACCTCAGTTTTTTGAGTGCCAAGATTTCAGGCACGAACCACAATACCTCACAGATATTTTGTTAAAAACTTTGTGAAAGTGAGTTTGAGAACTCAATATAAAATAGAACATAATTTTGACAGTTTTGAAGAAGTCGAAACTGTAAGTAACATCAACAAAATTTTACTTTCTAATTCTTGCATTTAGTATAATAAGCAGACATATCATGTGGGTATACTAAAGGCTAGGAATCATGAGAGAGCTCTAAGGCAAACTGAAGATTCTCTCTTCTGTGTAATTGAGAACTCTTGTCTACATCCCATCCTTATGTATTAGGCACACTTACACAAGTAGCAAGTAGATACGTTGATGGGATACGTTGTTTTGTTTGAATGAGTATTGCCTATATGTTTCAATCCTTGTTCTCCAGTTAGTGGAACTTTTTAGGAAGAATTAGGAGGTATGATCTTGTTGATGCCAAACAATTAGCACATGCTTTCCCTTCTTTAACTCCTGCTTATGGATCGGCAGTTAAGAGCACTGGCGGCTCTCCCAGATGGCCTGGGTTTGTATCCCAAGACACACATAGCAGCTTCAAATTGTCTGCAACTTCAGTCCCAGGGAAATCAATGTTCTCTCGCCTTTACAGTTACCAGGCACACATTTGGTGTACTGACATACATGTAGGCGAGGCAACCATAGATATGTTAATTAATTAATTAAGATAAAATTTGAATTGCAAATGAATATTGAGTTTAATCTTTTTATATTATTTTATTCATAAGACTTTTGGGTGTTTTGTCTAGTATAAATCTAGGGATTTATTTTATTTTTTTTAAATTTTCACATAACAGTTTTAAAATATAGGTACTCGTATAGTACCCATATTTATGTTACTGTAATTTCACTACTGCTACATTTTAAAACCTGGCATCATATATGTATATCCTCACCAGATAATGATATAGGTTTTGGATTATTTAATAAAGAAATAAATAAAGTCTATAAATCACAGAGACAAAATTTTGTTAGGTTCAGCAAAAGATATTATGAATGGCTTTCTAAACTACATAGTAATCATTAAAGTCACAGTAGTGAGGAAGAATGGGAGAAATACCAAGTGCCTACGATCTTCCTATGATATC
Source organism: Arvicola amphibius (assembly GCF_903992535.2). Taxonomy (NCBI): domain Eukaryota; kingdom Metazoa; phylum Chordata; class Mammalia; order Rodentia; family Cricetidae; genus Arvicola; species Arvicola amphibius. The sequence goes on along the minus strand of NC_052054.1, from coordinate 96,854,447 downwards.
CACATCTTTTCTTGTCTTATGTTCTCAATGTCCCTTTCAAGCGTACTTGTGAATAAATGACATCTAACACATGTTACTTAACCAGGAAGTAAAATCTTCAATAGATATCTGTTGCTAGAAGGACAAATTAAACACTAACAGTAAGTTTAATGCTACCTCTTTTTATAATCATTTAATGAATCACTTTTAGGCAAAACTGGCCAAAAGAGGGTGAGGCAAGTAGGACTGGAAAATATCAGTATGGCTGCTCAAAGCTTGCAAATGCCATTGCTAATATTTTCACTTTGTTACTTTGGAGAAGTATTGGGAATGTTAAAATAGAAGAATGCTATGGGACTTGCTGCTCCAGAAAAATAAATGATAGAAATTAGAAATTACCTGTTGTATAGAATCTGGATAAACTCCTGGGTTAATGCTAGAGTGTTATCAGACATGGGTGAATGATATAATTATATAAAATAAGATGTATTTGAAAAAGGTGATTCAATAATCAAACAAGTACTTTATAAAATGGAACTGTGATTTGGTTATTTTTAATATTTGCTTTGCTAGTAGATAACCTTGAAACATTAATAAAATGATTACATGTCTACAAATAATAAGCAAAATGAAAATAATTGAAAGTTAAATTTGAAGTGTAAGCATGCAAAGGTGAAGGAAAGCAGTAATCCAAACTCCTTGCAGGATTCCTTATAAATTTGTATCTATGGTTCCCTGGAATTTCATTGTGTTGTTTTATCTATTTTACTTTTGGGAGAGTTATCCACTAGTCTCTGTTTTCCTGCCTATGAATATTTTATGTCTCTTTCTAAATAAATTTTTAAGCCGGTATCTAGGCTTCACAGTGGTGAATGTTGCTATATGCACTCCTGGAGATGAAAAGTAATCAATATCACCCTGTTATGAATCCTGCAAGTTACAATAGCAACCTGCCTGTAAGTCATGCCCACTGGTGTAATGGTAGCAATATTAGCATGAATGTTGTGGAGGCAACCGGCCACATATTGTTTTTTAGTTATTTAAGTCATGCTCCACAAGATGGAATGCATTCTTAACACTGTCAGTGATGCAAAGAGCTCAAGACTAGTTAGGTCATGGACATTAAGTTATTGCCTACTCGTATTTTGAACATGACAATAAAATGCACGAAAAATATACTGCTACACCTATAAATAAATGTATTGTTCACTCTTACAATAGAAAGTAATTAACATGACACCATGCAACTGCTCAGTATATAGAGAATAAGAGACTTTGGAATGTTCTGTACTAAATGGGATATTCATGTCACAGTCCCCTCTCGAGACTCATGGATCTATATGGAAGAGAGATGGGATGTTGTATGAGCCAGAGTTGGTAGATGACTTGTAGAAAACGGTGCTTTCAGGACACACCAGGGCAGATGCACATATGAATTCACAGAGATTGTTACAGCATGCACAAGGCCTGCACAAGCTGAAGCTGGACAAAAATCTCAGCATGGAGGAGAGAAGTTACATATGACAGTCCATGCCTTGCCAAGTAAATGTGGGCAAGTGATAGATTCTGGGAGAGGGAATATTATTGTTTTTCAATGAAATGATACTGGAAGTATCAATAACACCACCAAACAGGTCCAATGCCCAGAAGTAGTCAGTCAACACAAACTGGACTTGATGGGAGAGGGAGAAAGGAATACATACATATATACATACATACACAGAGAGAGAGAGAAAGAGAAAGGGAGAGGGAGAGAGAGAGAGAGAGAGAGAGAGAGAGAGAGAGAGAGAGAGAGAGAGAGAGATCATGAAGTTGGATGAATAGGGAGGTATGGAAAGATCTGGGAGGACTTGGCAAAGGGAGATGAATACACTCAAAATATATTTTATGGAATTTCCTGAGATTCAATAAACACATTATTTTTTCTTAAAAAATAGTAGTTTCCCTAGATGTTAAATTGAAAAGCAAACTTTATAACAAGTATTTGTTTTTACTCTAATTGAATTTGATGATTCCTCACTTTTTTGTGATTTTATTTTGTTCAATCAAAATTTAAATACAAATTTCCAGAATTTCAAAATCCAATGAGAATATAGATTTAAATTTTAAAACACTTATTCTGCTATTAAGTATTAGCATTTGGATTTTTCTTATAGCTGTCCACATTTACGGACTCTTAAGCCTGTTACACTCATTTTCAAGAATTTGCAAAGTAGGAGGTGGGTGAGATTGCTAAGTACATAGTGGCACTGGACTCCAAACTGGATGGTCTGAGCCGATCCTCAGAACCCATAATGTAAAAAGATAGAGCCTAACCTCATAAGTTATCCCCTAAAGTCCACACCCATGTGTGTGACACACATGTACACTGCATGAATATATACTCAGATATATACATCCATACTCTGTATATATACCTTTACTAAAAATTAAGAATTTGCAAAGTTGATGCCTATCAAGGAATCTTGGTCAATATAGAACAGAGATGCATCCTATGCTGAGTTTCTCTCATGTCTTTGCAGTTTTATTTCTCATTAAAAATAGGGAGTGTGGTAAACAAAGGTCACACCCTCTGAATAATCTTATTATATCCCAAGAGAAAACCTACATTACTCTTGGAAAATACTTAATGCGTAGCACATGGGCTAAACAAAAAAGGATACAGTTCACTAATAATATGATTTAGCTATTGGTGTCAGTTATTGATCTATTTATGGATAATTTCAAGATCTGATTTGAAGGAGCAAATTCTCATGTTGTGAGAGACCCTATCTGAGTGGTCCTCTGACCATTTTCCAGGGAATGGCAGTATCACCTAACATGACCTCATGGAAGCAAAACATGTCTAGTCAATATCCAAATTAAAAGCTAAGATTGTCACCCAGTTCCAGGTGTGCGATGACAATCCAAGACTGAAGAAGTGGAAATATTGCTATTTTGTCATTTAGATCCTATTCAAGTACTGCAGAAAACCTAGATTATGTTTCCACACAAAGCTCAGTTCATCTTTTTCCACAGTCTTGAAACATAAAATCTCTGTGATATTGTTTTTATATATGTGCATGATTGACTGACATTTTATAGATTTTAACATCTGAAAATTTTTCCTACTTTACAGAACTTCCACTGGGCTAGAAGACGGATGTCAGATGATGTAATTAAGGGGGAATGTCAAAACTGAGAAAGCTAATCACAGCAATGTAAAAACAAGTGTCTATATCTGGAAAAATTAGTGACTTTCATTATCTCACTTTCTCCCATGAAATGGAGCAACAGTCAAGGGAAGCAACAAAGACATAGAAATGGAACGACTGTGAAAGGGCTCGAATCAAAAGGCTCAGGCTGTCTTATAAACTTTGGAGCAAACTAGAAGGAAGAATAAAGGGAGGAGATAGGTGTGGTACTGAATCATAGCAGAGAATTATTGTCTTGACACAGTCCCAAATCTCTCTGCAAAGACACCTGAAAAAGACCTCTTCCCATCAGAAAAATGAAAATGAAACATACTATATAATATTCCAGTTAAGATGGCTTTTACCAGTTAATCAACAAATGAAGGGTTTTGAACCCTTGGAAAAGTGGGATGCACACACTCTTAGTTAGAAGTGAATCATTACAACTGTCATGAAAAACAGTTTGAGTTGATCACAGTGACTAATTCTTATCATCCCACAACTCAGAGGATTGAAGCAGAGGATAGCAATAAGTTCAAACCAACCCAAGCTACAGAGTGAGACTCCATTTCAAAAACAACAACAAAAAATCCAAATATAATAAAAAATACTAGTGTAAGATATGGGATTCTTCTGGGTATACAGGCAAAGGAAATACACATATCAAACAAAGTCTGTTTTACGCACTGTTAGAAATACCCAAGATATGAAAGCAGTAAGAATGTACATCAACCTGTAAATGTATAAAGAAAAAGTGCTACACATAGACCATAAAATAATACTCATTTAACAAATGATACCTAGCCAGTAGTGCTATCTTTAATCCCTGCACATGAGAAAAGAGAAGAGTAGAAGAGAAGAGAAGAGAAGAGAAGAGAAGAGAAGAGAAGAGAAGAGAAGAGAAGAGAAGAATAGCTGTTTGAGACCATCCTGAGCTACATAGGGAGTTCCAAGCTATTAGGGGTCCATATCCCAGTTAAAAGAGAAACAGAACAAAACACAATGGGAAAATGAATGAAATACTCTAATTTGTAACAAAGATAAGTGGAAGTGAAGTTTTTCTTGTGTTAAGTGAAGAAAGAATGGCACAAGAATTCAAATGTCACATGATATATTTTTTGTGACATCTATCAAAGTTGAGACTAGAGTCTTGATTATGAGAGGATATGGAGATTGGGAGGAGTAATGAGGACATGATTGATGATCTACTTACTGAGTGTCTTAGGTACTTCTCTGCTTCATGATCAAGACAATTTGCAGAAGGAAGCATTTGATTGGGGCTTGACTCCTGTTTCAAAAGGCTAGTCCATAGTCATCATGGCAGGGAACTTGGCCACAGGTAGGCGTAGTGCTGTAGCAGTAGCCAAAAGATCACATTTAATCTGCAAAATGCAGTCAGAGACAGAGTAAAACTCAGTCTGGGTTGGGCCTTTGAAACCTAAAAGCATCCCCAAGTGACATACCCCTTCCACTATGGCCATGCCTACTTTAACAAGGTCACACCTCCTAGCCCTTCGCAAACAACTCTGCTAACAAGGGAACAAGCATTCAAATTTATGAACCAATAGGGGGAGTTTTCTTTCGAAGTACCAAGTTGAGCCACAACAGCAAGGTCAAAGTAGTTAGCTACTGTTAAGGAGGATGTGTTGACCTAAAAATACACTTCCTGCCTCAAAGCAGATATGAAGTAGTTTATTATAGGGCCAGACATGAGTGATGATAGCCTGGAAATACATTTTAAGTTACACCAGTTTCCATGTTCCAAGCTTATATACAGGTTCATGAAGTTTTTATACTAACAGAAATAAGAGAGCCATAAATTGAGTCATGTTTAAAATACCTTGGCAGGTGTATTGGGTAGGCGTGTTATAACAGAGTGAAGAAACTCTGATATAGATCTTTTATATAATCCGACAGCATTCCTAGCCTCTTCATTGTTGGATCCCAGGACTCTGTTCAGACATTCCAAAGGATTATTATCTGTTAGTGATATTGTGTTAAACATGACACAGAAAGAGATAAGGAATGACTACTTAGGGAACGAAAACTTGCCCAAGGAAAATTTTAATTAGATTTTGGATTATCACCATTCAGGTTTCTCCACATCAGTTAGGTTATAGTCAGCCAATCAGCCTTTACAGGCCTAACTTTTCCCATTCATGGATGATTATCCATAATAATGTTATAGCATATTTATGACTTGGAGGATTGAAACCGGAGTATTATGAAAACTAGGCAAACATTCTACCCGTGTATTATATCTGGAGTGATTTTGTTTGTTTGTTTGGTTGGTTGATTGGTTGGTTGGTTGGTTGGTTGGTTGGTTGGTTGGTTGGTTTTGGAGGCAGGGTCCTATTAAGAAGCCTGTGATGATTTTGAAATCTTTAGGTATTCCAAATCACATCTGACAAACAGTGCCTTCCCCAACAGGACAAACGCAGCAATTCATATCAGAGTGCATTCTCAACACAAGTCATGAAGCTAAATCAGTCAGCCTTTCTAATGACCATGAATGCACAACATCTCTAGCCCCTTAAAAAAAACTCTTGCCAAAGTTATTCTCCTTAATCTTTGTCATTGATGTTGCTTATTTAGTTTTTCCAATGAGGATTTGATGTATTAGTATGTTTTATTCCCATGAACAGTATTAGTCCATTTAATCAATAATTCTTTACACACATGAAATTGTTGAAAACAGTACTTTTGTAAAGTTCAGGACCTATAAAGAGAGACTCTATGAGAAGTAACCATTAAAATAATAATGAGAAGTGAACAAAAACCTATTAAAGAAATTGATGTCTTGATTAACAGATGGAATGTATTAGGGTTCTTCAGAGCAACATGACAAACAGAAAGGGGGGGGGAGAGAGAGACAGAGAGAGTGTAAAGAAACAGAATAAATAAATAGACTTGAATAGATATTTATCAAGGGGATTGGCTCACTCATCTTTGCCGAACAATCTAGGCATTAACTACTCTAGATCATCAAATCAGTCAGTCATGTGCTGACTCCAAGTCTAAAACATAAGAACAAGAAGTCAAGATAATATGACAAAGGCCAAAGACCTGAGAACCAAAGAAACTGCTAGAATAATCTGAGAACCCAGAGACATAAATACATCTTTCAGTTTTCATCTCCAAGGTTAGAAAAAGATGAGCAACATCACCACTTCAGATAAGGGAAAACAAACTCACATCGTCTCTTCAGCTTTCTTCTCTATGTGCCCTGATGTGCTCAGTTGCTGTTCTCCCACACTAGATGAGAGTAAATCCTTATTCAGTCCACTGGTTGAGATGTCAATCTTATCCTAGGGACTTGACAGGAACTAAGGGATAGTTGTATGTATGACTGTCTTACAGTTAAGTAATATTCATACCTAAAATTATCTAGCATTGCATCTATAGTGGGATCTGCAATATAAGTGGGATTTTCTCAGCTGTACAGTTAGGACAGGGCAACAGATTATTATGCTTTAAGTGAAAGAAATGGCCAAATGTAGATAATGGCTATTTAAGGTATAGTAGTATAAATTAGACAATAGTTTGCTCTATCTCATTTATGGTATAATTATTTACTGGGAATACACTTTAAAAAGTTAATTCATTTCATTTCATTATTAACTCAGTAATTCTTGATCGTTTGTAGTTTTACAATAACTGTAATATAGACTTAATTTGTCATAATTTACATATATATTTCAATAAAGTTTTATATATATATGTATATATAAATGATGTGTTAATATATCTTGTTTTATAAAAACATATTAAGCAAGTGAGCTATAGATTTTCTACTGTGAATTCCAATGTAATCTATACTGTCATTATATGAATTACAGTAAAAATATTATGTATCTACCTATACCAGATTCTGACTTACAGCAAGGATCACAGATTACTCACATTATTCTTTGATAATTTTGATATGTCTCTAAGCATCTCAATATATTTAAATTATTTTGCTTTGAGTCATTACCTTGACAGGGTTGTTTGATTCTCATTCTAAAGAGATCAACAGGCAAAGTACAGATTAAAGTTTAAACATAATTCTAATTAGTGTTTTTTTTTTTTACTGTGTTTTCTCGGTTGTTTGTTTTGATACACTGCTCATCCTAAAATGAGTGCATGTTGTTGAAGTAAAGGATTGTCCTTTTCCCCAGGGAGAGGAAACAACCTCAGCTGCCAGGCACTAGAAAGATAGTGGGGCATAGGTGACCCAGTTCTCAAAGTTTATGGACTTGTTAGGTCCATCACATTGTTTCTTGGTTATTTTCATTATTGCAGAGCCAACAGAGAAGAAATTACCTTTAATGTGCTGTTTCGTTGCATGAATCACACTTTACAAGCCATTCCTGTCAGCCCATAATATAAACTAATCTTTTAATAAGACACTGTGTCCTTCCATATAGTTCACTGAAGTGCACAGTGGTTTGAATGTTAATTGAAAATGATTGTTTTGTTCAGAGGTGACCTTTCAACCAAGACTACAAGTTCATTTACCTGTATGTTTCCAAACATTGTATTTATGGACTAGAGAATACTAAACCAAGTACTACTGGTTCAGATTTCCATTATAAAGCAAAAGAAATCTTTGCATTGTAAATAGTCACTTACTGCCTACACAGCTCATGTGAATGGCAGACTGGGACTGAAGCAGTATCCAGCTTGCCCAGAAACCTATTTATGTATTATAAATACAATACATTAAAATTAAAATGCATTTCCCTTTGATAGCCATAGTTTTAATGGTGAACCCTTTGCAGTCCTGTTTAAAAATGATGCCACTATCTATCAGGGTTTTTTTTGACAAGGAAGCTAACTTACACTCTCATATCTAACTCTTCTCCACATTTTAATTAAATCAACTTTCTTATAATACATGTATCTCTTTTTACTTTGTATAAAATGTAGTTTGAGTCACCACAGAGACACACAAAGGAAAGGGTACTTGGCTACATATAACAGCAGAAAACAGCATATTCAAAAAGCATTTTATCTTGGAGGAGATATCTCTGTACACATGCTTTCTTTTTAGTATACCATCCCTGGTTAAGAATATCAGCAGCAGTAAAGAGGAGGCAGGGAGATAAGGACAGTATTCAAGTGAATCACTTTCAGGAATGATAAAAGAGATCTTTTGTTAATTGAGATAGCAAGTCTTTAAACTGGGAGACCATTAGGAGATGGGGTTGTGGGTCATAATAAATGGTTTTCTATCTTTTTCAGTTAGCATCTGTGTGATGGTTAATTTTCACTGTCAATTTGACTGGGTTTAGAATCACCATGGAAACAAAGTTTGGGTGTGTATGTAAGTGTATTTCCAGGAAAGGTTTAATTGGAGAGAGATAAGACACTCTGAATGTGGGTGACACCATAAATGGGGTGAGATCTTGAATTGAATGAAAAGAAGAAAGTGTGTTGAACACCAACATATGTCTCCATTTCCTGACAACAGACATAACATGACCTACTTCACATTTCTGCTACAATAATTTCCCTCCCATGGTGTACTGTAATCTTGAACTGTGAGCCAAAATAAACCTTTCCTTATTAAAAAAATTGGATCAGTCTTCAGAGGGTTATTGCATTTAATATGTGGTTAAATGAAATAACATCTTTATTTGTTGATGTCCTTATTTCCATTAACAAGAACATTTATAGGGGAATGGGAAAAATATTATAATTTAAGCTACTTGGAATACATAAATAAACAATTTATAGTGACTTAATTTAATGTTTGCAACTATTTAATTCCTAAGGATCTTCCGACTTCTGTTGACATCCCCCAAGAGTCATGTACATTAGAGTAGAAATTTCTGGTGTCAAACAATTACAACTTATTTCAATCCTACTTAACTGGCAGAGTTTGTTTTAGTGCAGGTTATAGTTTATAAATGATAATTTATATGATAGTTACATTATTCTCCTTATATAGAAATAATTTTCCTAAAAATACAAATTTCTAATTATGCTACACATAATTATGAGACACTAGGATGACTAATTCATTTCATATACAGTTGTTCAATGAGTTTTATCAACAATAGAACCTAGTTTGTCTATACAGCAACTGGTTCAAGAAAAAGTAACTTCCCCTATACAATCTGTGCAAATTAAGCTTTGATCATCACGACCATCACCTAATTGCAAGTTTGTATTCCTAGTCCTGCTGAGATGTGCCAATTAAAAGAATTTGACTTTAATTCCAAACAACATATTAGGCCTAATTAGCTGATGCACTGCCTGCTCTTAATTTTGTTTAACCCTTGTTAATGTGTGTGGAAGTGTATTTAATACCTGTTCTGTAATGTCTTGTGAGTAGCAAAGTATTTTTTTTGTAACTTCTGCTACAAACTATGATTTCAAAAATGAAGTTCAGTGGAAATATGGTATATTTATACAATACAGTATTATTAAAGCTTTTGAGAAAAATGAATTTATAAAATCTGCAGGTGAATGGATAAAACTGGAAACAATCATTTTGAGTGATGTAATCCAAACACAAAAGGCAAACGTTCTATGTTTTCTTTCATCAGTAGATGCAAACGTTGAGTCTTCAGCTATGTGTGTTTCATTTAGAATTCCCACAGAGGTTAGAAAAATACTAATGTCTCTGTATTGGAGACCTTAAAGGAACAGGAGGTAGAAAGTAGTAGTATAACAGGTTAAGAAGTAGAAAGAGTTAAATTAGCATCAGAGAGGGGAGGGCAGAGTAGAGAATGAATATGGGGAACACATAGCACTGAAGTTCTTTCAAAAATCATATGGAAACCTACTACTGTAGGAAGTTCCTGATATCATTATATTTAAAATGGGATCATTAAATAAGAAGGTGACAAGTTCTCAACTAGTCACAATAGCTTAACAAATAAAAAGTCAAGGATTAGATTTTTTATTTTGGAGGTGTTTGCTGGTGACAGCCTATAAACCCTCAAACATTACAAGGTATGATTAATGCCCTTGACTCCTCTTCAATACTTGACCATATTGCTGAAGACATAACATATGCCAGTCATAGAACATGGAGAAATTAATCTAATATTGACCTGGAAGCTTCATACCTTCTGGCCAGCTTTCATAGGGCTGCATGATTCTATATAGGACACAAGAGGCAAAAATTAATTATCAGTCATACCCAGCTGGGAACTTTAAAAAAAATACAATAATAGTTAGTTAGCAAGGCAAAATCACTAGTGTAATAGTATTGTAAACATCATGGGAATAGCCAACTATTTTCTGTTTGGATTTAAGCTCTACCCCACAAGGCAAAACCCATACTTGGCACCATTATCAGGCCAACTACCTATGGCTAGACAGGTTGTAGGGCATAGGAACAAATCTACTACTATTGTCATGCTATATTGTTATAGTATTAAACTGGCTCCTAATGACTTTTCTTTATATTAGATTAATCAATCTATCTTTCCACCCAAACCAGGTAAGCTTTTGTTTGCAGTAGATTGAGGTTTACACAGAGATCCACAGCTTGCCAAAGGCATAGAGAGTAAGAAACTGCAGAATGCTCTGCCTAAACAGAAAATATCTTCAAACCCGTTCCTCTTGCGGCTATGGGATCATTAGAGAAGAGGGGTCAGAAAGAGTCTAAACGAGGTGACTACAAATACTCCTTCTTCTGGACACAGTAGGGCAACTGGAAATATAAACTCATGGCAGTTATTAAGTGTTAGTATGCAGGCATCCGCACTGGCCTGCCCTTGGGGTTCTGACAGGCAGTCTCCTCAGCTGTAACACTAAAAGTACCTACTGCGCACATTCACTAAGTTCCCTTTGAAAAGGGCCCTGCTCACCTCCAGTCTCTCTCTTTTTCTGTCTGTCTCTCCTCTCCTTTTCTGTCACTCCTGTCCCCAGATATCGGCCATTCCACTCTCTTTCTCTCTTTTTATGTTCCCTTTCTCTTAATAAAAATCCCTCCATCTGAACTCTGCTGAGTGGCATCTTTCTCTCTAATGCTTCTTTTTTTTTTAAAAAAAAAATTGCAACAGTAAGAACATAAACAAAGCCTTTACATATCCCAGCCAGACAAAATCCCAGCACATATGGAAGAAGTGGACACATAGTCTGACCCCCAGTTAGAGGAACTATTGAATGACTCTCACTCTTTCACAGAGAGTCTGTTTTCTAAGAATGTAGCTCCAGATAAGTAAACCGCGCTGTAGCAGAAGTCCATACATGGCAAGACTATTTGGGCATTCCTAATTACTCTTGGCAACTTTCTTTGTTAATAAAGGACATAAAGTTGTGTGGCAAGGAATGGGCTAGTGGATCTAGGAAGAGTTAATGGAGAGAGGTAATTATGATCAAAACACATTGTGAAAATTTGGTAATAACATAAATTGTTTAGCTTTAAATGGAATTGGGATATTCATAAATAACTCCCACAAGTCTTCAAAACACCTTTCCAAATCTAGAATCCCTCGAATCCTAAAACTACCACTCACTCTTCGCTGATTGCTCTGACAAAGCTATTCATTTAATGGAATGTTGACTCAGCATCTTTAATTTTATAATGCTGGCCGGGCGGTGGTGGCGCACGCCTTTAATCCCAGCACTCGGGAGGCAGAGGCAGGCGTATCTCTGAGTTCGAGGCCAGCCTGGTCTACAAGAGCTAGTTCCAGGACAGACTCTAGAAACTACAGGGAAACCCTGTCTCGAAAAATAAAAAAATAATAATAATTTTATAATGCTATACCCTACTTTTGTCCATTAAAGTTGTATAAAAATTTATGTGACCTTCATCTGGCGATGGATGGAGATAGAGACAGACTCCCACATTGGAGCACTGGACTGAGCTCCCAAGGTCCAAAGGAGGAGCAAAAGGAGGGAGAACATGAGCAAGGAAGTCAGGACCGCTAGTAGTACACCCACCCACTGAGATGGTGGGGCTGATCTAATGGGAGCTCACCAAGGCCAGCTGGACTGGGACTGAAAAAGCATGGGATAGAACCGGACTCCCAGAACATGGAGGACAATGAGGGCTGCTGAGAAGCCAAGGACAATGGCACTGAGTTTTGATGCTACTGCATGTACTGGCTTTGGAGGGGCCTAGCCTGTGTAGATGCTCACCTTCCTAGACCTGGATGGAGGGGGAGGACCGTGGACTTCCCGCAGGGCAGGGAACCCTTATTGCTCTTCAGGCTGGGGAGGGAGGGGGAGGGGAGTGGGGGGAGAGGAAGGGAAATGGGAGGCAGGAGGAGGCAGAAATTTTTAATTAAAAAATAATAATCTATGTGAAGATATCTATTTTAGCACAGTCAAAGCATAACTATACCTTTCCACTGTGTCTCAAGTCACATATTTCTAATATGTGCTTTTATCTCATAAGCTCCTGAATATGTTCTTTTATTTATTGACCTTATCCCTCTCACTAGGGTTGGGGTTCCTGAATCATCATATACAGCTTATTCTTCATCTTTACCAACTGTTATGTGGTCTAAAGAGTTTCAGGGTCTTTACTTTCTAGACTATGTCTAAATGATAGAGGATGGCCTTTTCTCAGATGTAGGTTGAGAAATTGCATTTGAAGAGCCTCCCTGTTTATTTTCAGGAAGATGGATAGTTAAGATTTGGGGTGAAGTCACAGAAACTTCGAATGACTAACTAGTGTTCCCCGAATCTCTAAATGAGAAGGCAACATGTCTATTTTTTGGAAATATTTGCCTTAAACAGTTTAAAAAACTTTGAATGAGATATTTTATCTTAAAATATTCTTAAAACTTTGGGAGAAGCTCAGTGTGTAAAAGCACTTGTTACTCAAGTGTGAGGATCTGAATTTTTTTTAAAGATATGCATAAAAATATGCAATATGCATGTCAAAAGCTGAGGATGTCTGATAGGAGCCTGTAATTCCAGCATTATTCAGAACAGAGACATGAGGGTCACTGGGTCTTACTAACTAGCAGCCTAATTGTACATTTGAGTGAGAGACGGTGGAAGAGAGTGGTAGGACAGATAGTAATGATGGAGGTAGAAACCAGATATTCTCCTCTGCACATACACACAGATGCGCACACCTACACCTTGGCACATCTAATACTTACATAGTCATATGCACTAAAATTTTAATTAGAAAAAAGTTATTGGCTGAACAGAAATATAATAAAACTGTGGGTACTACCTTCTAATATAATGCTATCTTGGGTTCCAAGGGTCATGTGCTTTTTAATAAAGCACTTTTTATTGGTTTGTATCTCTTAGGCTTTTATGACTTTCAGTTTCTTTTCTGTTCTTTCATACTTACTTATCAATCCATCCAATCTTCCTAACATGTCAATAAAAGGATAATAATAGATAATTTGAAAAAACAGAGTAGTGTTACACTGTTTTATTCATCAAACATTCTGATTATGTATTAAAACTATCAAACTTCTATAATGAGGCTTAAAATATTCATTATAAGCCGGGTGGTGGTGGCGCACGCCTTTAATCCCAGCACTCGGGAGGCAGAGGCAGGCGGATCTCTGTGAGTTCGAGACCAGCCTGGTCTACAAGAGCTAGTTCCAGGACAGGCTCCAAAGCTACAGAGAAACCCTGTCTCGAAAAACAAAAACAAAAAAAATATTCATTATAATAATCATTTCTACTTTATGTAATAGGTTAAATACAGAGAGCTGTACTTATGTGCTATGTTCATATCCATTGCAATAAGCAATTTTGCATATACTTAAGAATTTTTCAAATGCATATTGATATTAAACTATTAAATTGCAACCTGAACTTGGATTTTTTCACAAGAAGAAATATCCAAAAACTACTGTATCATAATATATACTAAAATCAGGGTGGTTAAGGTCAGCTATTTAGAATACTTTTTCAGATTCTGCAGTAAGTAGTAATTTATGCAGGCTGATTGATTATACCTGCTGTGAGTTGCCTCATGTACACAGGGGAAGATTTTTTAAATCATTCAAATTTGTTTTTCCTTCTGTATGTGCTATAGCATCCAACTTTTTAAACCAACTTATATGCAGTACCATTCACTTTAAAAGCTGTTGAAAACCATTATTATAGATTCACTGATACTCAGTCATTTGGGTCTATGCAGCAGACTCAAAAATACTTTATTCTAGCCGGGCGGTGGTGGTGCACGCCTTTAATCCCAGCACTCGGGAGGCAGAGGCAGGCGGATCTCTGTGAGTTTGAGACCAGCCTGGTCTACAAGAGCTAGCTCCAGGACAGGCTCCAAAGCTGCAGAGAAACCCTGTCTCGAAAAAAAACCAAAAAGAAAAATACTTTGTTCTGCATAAATACTTTACCACTTGAGAGTCTTGAGCTTTTGGTTGAATACAGTAAAAACATAAATAGTTTAATTGATTTATATTTCCTTGGGGCTTAATACTCTTTATCTATTGACATGGTTCATCTGTTTTGTTTTCTTTCTTTTGGCAAAGGAACCCATGAAGCCCAAACTTCAAATTAGAACAGAAAAATAGTATTTATAAATGCTGAATTGTGTTATTCTTCTAATACTATCTCAATTGCAAAAATGTCATATCTGTCTTGGCATCAATAAATGAGATATATTAGCTTCCACTGAAATTTGGCCCCAAATAAGTGATTTAGAAAAATGCATAAAATCTGGAATGCTCAAACTAATTTACTCATGAATTTCCCTACGTCTATTCAGCTGCACAAGCCTTGGGAAAATACAAAGTAGCAAAAGCTGGTCTGTGCTCAGAGCCATGAAAACTCCATTTCCCTGGAACATTTTGATGTTATCCATCTTCTTTGGGCTTGTTTGTGGGTAGCCTAGTTTTTAAGTAGCACAACAATGGACTTTGAAAACGACGCAGAATTTTAACAGAATGTATCCTCTTCCCTTTCCCCTGGTTTCCTGCACTCTACAACATACTCTTTAAGGAACATCAGTACTAAGGAAGCCAGTGCTGGTTTATCTATAGTTAATACTAGGTGACAGTCCTGTCGCACTGAACCTTCCCCTGTGCTCTGCACCACTGTCCCCCTGGCTCTGGCGCTTGCTCACCTCTTTCCTTCTCTGGACAGAAACTGTGGAGGGTATTTCTTCTCCTTCTAAACAGTTTTTACCATGTAAAACTTGCTCAATAGTATTGTCCTTCTAAACATAATTATAGGACTTTGAAAGTTCAACTACACATGCTAATTTTGGGGGGTAAGGGGGTTTACAAAGAACTTTGAAACTTCACTTACACATGTTAAGTTTGGAAAAAGAAAGTTTTAAAATTCTAATGGTAAAATACCTGGAAGGTACACAAAAATTAATACTAATAAGTTGTTGCTTTGATCTTTCAAATATTTTCCTAGCAGTTCCATTGTCTTTCTAACTCATTAACATAGCTATTGTTTTAGAAATACAGATTTCTTTCATAGAAATACCATAATAAAGTTATCTTTCACCAAGAGATACTGTGTCTTACAGCATTAAAATGAATATATTTATGTACGATGAAGATTAATAATAAAAGAACTAATTTTTTAGTAATGGTGTGATACAAGAATGTAATTTGTTCTTTTTGTACTCCATGTGGGCCCACAACCCAGTTCCCAAATTAGTACACAGAGACTTATTCTTACTTATAAATGCCTGACCTCAGCTTGGCTTCTCTCTAACCAGATTTTCTAACTTAAATTATCCAATTTCTATTTAAATACATTTTGCCTCAGGATTTTTACCTCTCTTTATTCTGTACATGTTTTTTTTTTCCTTCTTACTCCATGTCTGGCTGAGTTGTTGGGTGACTGGTCCCTGGAATCCTCCTCTCCTCGTTTTCTCAATCCTTACTCATCTCTTGAGTCTAGATTTCTCGTATATATCTGTTCTCCCTGGTATCCCCACCTATCGCTCTCATGCCTAGTTGTTGGCTATTCAGCTCTTTATTAGACCAATTTCGTGGTTTAGGCAGGCATAGCATCACAGCTTTACAGAGTTGAAAAATGCAACATAAAAGAATGCATCACATTTTTATAACATCAAACAAATATTCCACAGCACAAACAAACGTAACACACCTTAAGCTAATATTCCACAACAGAAGAAGCTACATCTAGGTCTTATAGTCAATATACTTCAATAATTTAAAATGAGCAAATATTCCCTATAGCAAGCTTAATGTATAAATTTTTTAAATTAAATTGTTTTTTTTCCTATGACCCACAAAAACTTATTCAAAAGTATTTAACAAAAACTTATTCTAGTACTTCATATTTTCCAATACATTCTTGTTGAAGAATAGAACACATACATTCTGGTTTAGTTTTATCAATTTTATACAAACTGAAGTCATTGGGAAGAGGGAACATCAACTGGGGAGTTGCTTTCATCAAATTGGCCTGTATAAATGTCCCTGGAGCATCTTCATTGATGATTGATGTTGGAGTGGAACGGTGGTGCCGCCCCTGAGGATGTGGTCATGAGTTGTAGAGGAAAGAAAGCTACACAAGACATGGAGAGCAAACTAGCAAACAATATTTCTCCAAAGTACCTGCCTCCATTCTTCTCTATAGTTTCCTGTCATGCTTTTCCTTCCTGTCTTCCTTCATGACAGAAGATCAGCTATAAGCTAAAATAAACCCATTCATTACAAAGTTGCCTTTGGTCGTGTGAATTATCAAAAAAAACTAAGACGTCATAAATGTGACATGAAAAAGTAAAGAACTTTAAAATGCTTTGGCTTAAATACACCTAACTTCAAGAGATTTACAGTACTTTTTTCCTTTTTTTTCCTCATTTTTTTTATCAAAGATTTCCATCTCCTGCCCTCTTCCTCCCCCTTCCCTCCCCTCCCTTCCACCCATATCCCCACTCCCTCCCTCTCCAGGCCAAAGAGCCAGCAGGGTTCCCTTCACTATGTTAAGTCCAAGGTCCTCCCAACTCCCCCTAAGTCCAGGAAGGTGATTGGTCTGCTACATTGATTAGAAAAAAAAAGTGATGTCTAAAAAGACATTTATGAATCCGGAAATCATTTGGCACAAGAAATCTTTACATTTTCATTTACATAGAAAATTTTAAGTCATTTTTTAATGAAATTTGGCCTCATAACAAAACCTTATTTAAGCATTTTTATATTGATGGGAAACAGTGCCTTGCCAATGTACAAGATTTTTTTTTTTGCCTCAGAACAAATGACAAGAAGTGTAGATACTTTAAAGAACATGCTTATGACATCATTTCAGTACACAGGGCTATCTTCACTGTAACAGAACACACTTATGACATCGTCATTTCAGGACACAGTTCTATCTTAACTGCAACAGAGCACATTGATGACACCATTTGAATACAGTACACAGGTCTATCTTAAAAACTCCTCAGCTAAAGGATTTCCCTAGGATACATTCAAATAGTATTTCCGTTTAGTGAATTACCTGGAAAGAATGCACTTCCAGGGATGACTGGAGGCCCAGATATTTCCCAGCCACCCTTATGTCCAGGCCCTTATCACTTGGCCTTCTTTAGAGAAGCTCGCGACATCATAATTTACCTATCCAAGGCCATGTTATAGAGGGAACAAAACTGTAATGAAGAACGAAGACTATAGAGCATAATGATAGGGAGATAAAGTAGATTAATGATAAGAACATCATTGTGGGTGGGGCAAGATTACACAACACATGAATTTCAGAAAGGGAATCACTGGGATGACCTGGGCTTGAACACGGTTGAAGTCCACACTATCATCTGTCTACATATTAAAGAGTTAGATAAGTCAGTAACTAATAGATGGTGCTGACAAAAGAAATTGCTAGCTAAAATAGTTAAATTGAGAATACTAGGATGACTCAGAGAGGATAAAAGCACTTGTCACCAATCCTGATGGCTTGAGTTCAACTCCTAGAACCCACATGGTAGAAAGAGACACTTGTATGTAAGTTGCTATCTGACCTCTCCATACGTCCTGTGACATGCACATGCACATACAATAAATGTATAAAAGTCTTATTGTTATCAATTAATTAGCTGATACGTTTACTTGAATAGAATGAAAGCGAAGGGAAGAAGGAGCTTCAAGTGCTAACACTTGGCAGCTTTTGTGTTCTTTAGCATTTGAGAGATTTCTGGCAGCTGATAAGCAAGAGCGACTGCAGGTTGCCTCTATTACCCAGGGCTATGAAACCAAGACCTTTAACCCTACCGCCTAAAACTCCGTGTGTACCTCGAATGTTGAGATTCTTCAGCCCTGGACAGCAGCTTGCTACAGTCACTGCCTCAGCTGTCACTGCCCATGAAACCCATACCAGAGCTTTTTCTGGCTGTTCTCTGCTTGGGTCCCTGCCAGCTGCTGCTCTCCCAGTTTCACCTCTTTTGAAGGTGTCACTGTAGCCTGGTATTTATCTATGTTTGCAGCTCACTTGGCTGACTTCTCATCTCTGGCTCTGGCGCCTGTCAAGGCAGTGTGGTTCCCACAGCTGTGCTTTCACGGCTTGTCAATTCGTGGACTTTCTGATGAACTCCACCCGCATACTCAGTAGCTCTGCCTCTACGGCAGCTGTCAAAGCAGCCAGCTGCTCTTCCCCTTCTGTAGCGTGGCTCTCCCACTGTTCCGCCATCGCTGCTCCTGCTATCTCTACGGCTCTGTCATCTATGTTGTTGCTGTTGCCTTGCTCCGGGTGCTGCAACTTCTGTCTTCACGGTACCAACTGAGATCATTCACCAAATACAAGCAAGGAACACCATGAAGAAGTGGAAGCCTCTCATTGGGCTGCACATTGAAATACTAGGGTGGCAACCCAGGAGTCTTTCAGCTAGCTCACCCATGATTCACAAGGCTTGTCTGTGTCGTCAGAGAAGGAGAGTTCGTACCAATCACAGCAAACCTTACACTCAGAGTAAAATTTCTGTTTACGCTAAACACAGCCTGGCCTGGCTTGCAGAGCAGTTTGCAGCCCCAGGAGCACTCTTGCATGGAAAAGCCTACAGTGTCATCTTAGAGATCCCTGAGGCTTTCCATAGCAAAGCATTGGATGTGAATGGCCTTTTGAGATCGTTACTTAGTGCTGAGCTATAGCTTCAGGAGCTGCAGCTGCCACTCGACTTCAACTGTGATGTACATTCCTCAACTTACC
Organism: Arvicola amphibius; assembly: GCF_903992535.2. Classification (NCBI taxonomy): domain Eukaryota; kingdom Metazoa; phylum Chordata; class Mammalia; order Rodentia; family Cricetidae; genus Arvicola; species Arvicola amphibius. Next base: position 96,835,236 of record NC_052054.1, on the reverse strand, counting down.
TGTCAAAATGCTCAAAGCAGCCTGTGTCTGCAGAACGGCAGCCTGTTAGCTTCATTTTAATAGCCCTTCTGTTCAAGGTGCCCTGGGTATCAACAGCAAGAGAAAACCAACAGATTTCAGTTAGGCAGTCAAATCAGCACCGTTCAGTTTTTTCTCATTCCCAGGCAGATAAACATCAGAAGAAGCCCATATAAATAGCACTTATCATTTATATTATCATCAGTTTTAACAAGGCTTACCATTACTTTTAATAATTTTTGCTTTTATCATCCCAACAGCCCAGGAAGAGATGTGTTTTCATCCATTTCAATAAGCTATAACTCTACTTGGTCTACATTCTTTCTTTTAAATAATGCTGTAAATGTCAATGAAATAGTCACACATGGGAATATTAGTTTCTTATCCTATTGCTGTGAAGAAAATGCCTGCACGAAGCACCTTAATGGACGTGAGTCGGCATTGAATTTGGCTTAGTGTTCCAGAGTACGATCTAATTATGGCTTGCAAGTCCTGGTGGCAGAAGCTTGAAGCAGCTTGTCAGATTGATCCACAGTCTAGGGGCAGCGAGTGATCAGATCACCAGGACCCCAGCCATTGAGTATAGCCTTTCCATTCCAAATGGGTCTCCCCAGCTCTGATAACTCAACCAAGACCATCTGTCACAGATGTGACCATGCTTCTTCCTATGTGATGATAACTCCTGTAAGGTTCGTGTTCACTATTAACCATCACAATGAGTCACAGGCTATGTTGTTCAGGGTAGGACCTGGCTTTTATCTCTGCATGACAGAGTGTTAGGGAAGGCATGCTTCAGAGTTCCATGTTGTGGTAGACTGGTGGATGAGCTGATGTTTACCCCTTCGTATCTCACTGTCCAATATTTAGTTCCATATTTCCTCAACTTAGAACTTGGTTATTTGACTTCCTTATGACTAATGAATAGATAGCAAACACGTTATAAACAGATATGTGGTTATTTCATTTTATTTTATTTTGGTTGTTTTGTTTTGTTTGAGACAAGGTTTCCCTGTATAGCTTTGGAGCCTATTCTGCAACTCACTGTGTAGACCAGACTGGCCTTGAACTCACAGAGATCCACATGCCTCTGCCTCACAAATGCTGGGATTAAAGGCATGTGCCACCACTGCCCAGTTTACTTAATGCATTTTAGAATAAAGGTATACCGCCTATCTTCTCATCAAAGTTCTCTGTGTTCCTAAACTATAATTTTCTTGGGGTATTCTTTCTTTTCAAATAACACAATAACTGGCAAAAGAATAGCCAACAAAAGAATATGCTAAACAATAGAATATTCTGAGTTATGTTATAACAAATTAAAATACTCTTTTTCTCTGAAAAAATAAAGGGGTTACTACAGCCTGATAGATATAAGCAAGTTTGTAATCAATGAGTTCCAAGTAGAGTGTCACTATTTTGGCCAATTTTTAGTAACCAACACATTAAAACCTGCATTTATACTGTGTAAGAAAACAACTTTTAATTAGCGATATTGTATCAGACAATGCAGATGCAGATTTTTTAAAATGTGCATACATCAAAGAATGCAAAGTTGCTGTCATTTTGTTTTCCAGTGGGAATTAAATATAACTCTATTTTGGCCAAAAAATGATATTTAATTTCATTATACTTGAGAAATTAATACCAACGAAATATTTGAGGAATCTGTGAGGCATGTTCCCCAATAACACATGAGAATTTAGGAGGTTCTGTTCTTCATAACACAAAAGTACTCTATGCCAGTTATCAGACTTCAGGTTTTAAATATCAGTACTGATTTAATTTTAAATGACATAAATCTTATTCTCTTTAACAGTATAGTACTTTGGGGCTGGAGAGAAGGTTCAGTGGTTAGGGTCAAGTGCTGCCCTTGCAGAAGACTCAAGTTCAGATTCCTGCACCCTTTTTATTGGAATACTCCCAACCACCTGAAAGTGCAGATCCAGGAGATACGAAATCATTCTCTTGCCTCTGTGGGCACCTGCAATCAGATTCACACGTCCACATGCAGATGTACAGATAATTAAAAGTAAAATAAAATTTTATGACTCTAATTTAAAGTATTCCCCTCTGTTTACTAATAAAATACCTTGTTGAAAGGTAAAAATAAAACTAACAATCCACACATGTATGTATAAAGATTGTGCAATAACTGAACTGGCATTTAAACACAAAATAATAATTTTCTTGAATAACAATTTAAAGATTCTGAGGCTGCAGAGATGACTCAGAGGTTAAGAGCACTGGCTGCTCTTCCACACGTCCTGAATTCAATTCCCAGCAACCACGTGGTGGCTCACAACCATCTGTAATGAGATCTGGTGCCCTCTTCTGGCCTGCAGGAACACATGCAAACAGAACACTGTATATATAATAAATAAATGAATCTTTAAAACAATATAAACATTAATAATATATTGGATATTAATGGAACTAAATACTCTTTCCTTCCCACTAACTGAAAATTTCTAAGGATTTTTATTTTTTATCTATTGAATCTATTTTTCTAGTCCATTTTTTTTCATAAACCCTTAGCACCAACCTTTGCATTTTTGCCTGGAGGAATGCATTGCCTTGAGTCATCTTTCTTCATTCTTGTTGTTTCTAGATCTTTGGACATGATATTTCAGCAATATAAAATTAATAGTACTTACCTGCACATATTGACTCATAACCCCGTGTATACTTCTATGTCATAATATTTCTTACAATTACATACTATATAAGAATCTGCTGTTTTCAAAGTTGGCCTATCTATTTTCCCAAATGTCTTTATCTCAATTAATATAAATGTGACTCCAGTTTGGCCAATATAAAGTAATTAGAAAGTTATTTTAAAAGACTAATTTAGAGAGACTATAATATATAAGTATATTATTTTCACAAATTCCAACGCTCAATAATTTAAAATATGTTATAGCCTGAAATTTCCCATAAAAATTCAAAATAAATCCGGTCACTTAGTATATTCTACATATATTGTATAACTATCATGAATTTCAGACTGATATTTTCATACAAGTTGAATTAACATTTTAATAAATGCAAGAAGAAAAATAAAAATTATGATTGACATACAGTTCTTTTGGGTGTCAGCATTAGGAGTTAACTATGTCTATGACTCTCTCTCTACATTTGAATGATTCAACTATCTTGGCAAGAGTACTTTCTAATTTTAATTGATGTGTCATCATGTGAAACTATAATTGATCAGTATAGCAACAATAAATAAATAAAGCACTACAACAAAGTCTTTGACAGAGCCTGGTTACCATTGCAAATATGACATGAATTTGAAAGTACAAATAAATTGATGTATATTATTAAATATATCTATTCCACGAGTATTCAAAGCTTTGGATGGAGATTTTCATTACATGACAGATTCTTTTACTTGGTTAAATTTTAGATGTGTTTATTTATGTTAATGTGAAATGAGTAGCTTGCTGGCACTGTTTCTTTAAGATATGTCCCTCAGAGGCTCAAATGTTCAAGTACTTGGCTTCTAGTTTGTAGCACTCTTTGTAGGTGGTATAGAAGGTCTTGGAGGTAGAGCCTTGCTGGATGAAGCACATTACTGGGGAGAAGCTTTGGGGTCTTACAACCTCACTTCTCCTTCTTTCTCTCTGCTTCCTATGAGCAGTTGCAAGGTGATCGGTCTAGATTTCTACTCATGCCTTGCTTTCTCTGCCCTTTTTGTCATGGTCATATAATGATGGACTCCATCTCTCAAAACAAGTCCTTTCTCCCTTACATTGCTTTTGGTCATAATATTTTCAACACAGGTACTGAAAAGTACCAAATACACCCATCAGTCATTAAGGTACTATCTAGTAAAACATTGGGCACAATATTTGCTTTAATCTATTAATATTTAAGCTACAAATTGGAAAGGGTATATAACACTGGCAAAGACATAGGGAAATGTGTTACAGTTGTAGTGTTGTAGAGATATCCTGATTTATCGGGAAGCCAGGCTATAGTTAGAGCCACAATAGGACAGCTCTGGTGGGGCAGAGCTGAAATACAACAGCTCAGTCCTGGAGCCACAAATGGGAATGCTCTAGAGGCTGGAGCCACAGTAGGACAGTTCTGGAGGTTGGAGCCACAATGGGACAGCTCAGCAAGATGTCCTGACTATTGGGAAGCCAGGCTACCTGGAGCTGGGGTGAAGTGGGTGATGGTCTCCCCGCAGGATATAGCAATCCCTTTCCTCTCCTGGAGAGCCGCTACAGCTGAGCTCTGCTGTTTCCTTAAGGGAGCATCCTAGCAGAGCTGTCTGCTTCTTCTCCAGCCCAAGATGTTTCTTCTTTTGCTAACACTGCTAAAGCAGAAGCCCCTGCAGAAATTAGCAATCCCTTCCTGCTCAGGGAAAAGTTGTTACTTTTTTCTGCACAGCCTTGCTAGCCCCCTCCCCCCCACCTCCTAGGGACCATTATAGCAAAGTTCTTCTGCTCTGCCCTGCCTTGCTGGGTCTCCCTAAGGAAGTGCCTCAGCAAGGTTTTTCAGCTCAGTCCTCTAAGGGATGTCCCAGCCAGGTTCTTTTAGTCTGCACCTGTGAATGAAGGTCATCACCCAAGACTCTATTGAGAAAAAGATTTATTTGGGAAGGAGGAATCCAGGAGAGTGCCTCCTACTGGCAGAGAGAGATTTATCAATGGCCTTTTACTAAAGGGGCAGAGAAGTTTATATAGGGCTTTTTAGGGCCAGAGTTTTCTCAGGGAGAAGAGGGATTGGTTAGCTTTTCCCTGCTCAGTGATTGGTCAGTTTAGTTGGTCAGGAGCAGAGATGGCTCTGACTTTATGGCCAAACTGTGTTTCATTCACTGGTCCTTTTTAGCTTTTTGACTCTAATCTTAGTACCAGAGCATATTTCTTTCATTGGCTCTGATTCTATGAACAAAAAGTATGTTTATCTGATACTAGTTTCAGAGTCAGGCCAGGTTTCTTTGGTCCTGGGTTCAGGGATAAAGATGTTTCTTTCCCTGGATCAGGTCTCAAATACAGGGTGTGTTTCTTTCAATGGCTCTGGGTTCAGAGTCAGGGTGCTCAGTGATTGGTTGGTTCCCTGCTTCTTGTCCCTTTTACCCAACAAAAGAGTTTCAAGAAACATATTCGTCTATTTCTTTATAAACATATTACTAAGTAATAAAAATATGCATGCATAACAGGAACTAATATTAATGCCTGACTGAATATATATTTATTCAGATATCACATATACATGTTCAAAATCTTCGAAACAGATATTTTAAAATTCTGTTCAACCAAATGTTGAAATGGGTAACTAGAAAGATAAAATAATGTCACCAATCTAGCCAATCACACTGCTTGTAATTTCTTTCCCTGATGTTGCCCTAAGTAGGTCTTTATTTATATCTCCAATTAAAAAAAGAAATTGAAATGTATTTAATAAAATTTTCAGTGTCAAGAGAGACACATGAAAGCCCAAGAAAGTATACCAGAGTAAGAATATCAGATAGCTACTACACCTAACTACAAAAGCCACCTGTTGGTTCTAAGGCAGGAAAAGGAAACAGCTTTATGTAACATCTACAGGAAACCTGTGAAGTCTCAGTATAGACATAAGAGCCCCAGGGATATGATAGTGTATCAGACAGGGAGGAAAGTAATATCTAGCAATGGTGGAGAAGATACTGGGTTCTGGTATTGCTTCTGTTTGCTCTTGAACCCATTTCCTTCCTTCTTTTCCTCCCTTTTTTCCTTTCTTCCCTCCTTCCTTCCTTCCCCCTTCCTTTCTTTTTTCTTTAATTAAAAATAGATTTTTTTTCATACACTATATTCTTATTATAGTTTTCTCTCTCCCAACTCTTTCCAGTTCTTACTCCCTGCCCCCGCATCCAGATACACACCATTTCTGTCTCTTATTAGAAAATAAACAGGCTTCTAAGGAATAATACTAAAAGAAGATAAAATATAAAGTCAAGGAAATATAAACAATACAAATCAAACAAATAAATATTTTTTAAATCTAAAAAAAATCACAAGAAACACATATAGACACATATGCAGAGACACACAGGAAATACAAAGAAGTATAAAACTGGAAGCCATAATACATATCCAAAGACCTTTATGGAAAATAAATACCCTACAAAAATTATGAGCCCAAAATTCCAAAGATGTTATTGAGTTCATTTTGCATTGGCTACCTACTGTTGGGTATGGGGTCTTTCCTAAAGAGTGGTTTGTAGTCTCAGTGAGAATCTCTTGGAGAAAACTAAGTTTTCATTTGCAAGTAGTTATCAGCTGGAGATAGTTTATGGGTTTAGGGATGCAGGCCTGTCCACTTCTCTCTGCTCTAGGATGCCATCTGATGAAGACCTGTTCGAGCATGTGCATGCTGCCGCAGTCCCTCTGAGTTCAGAGGTGCTACCATCATGCTACGTTTAGAAGGTATTCTTTTTTGCTGTTCTCCATCTTCTCTGACTCTTCACATTGCTTCCTGTGCAGAGTTTCCTGAGCCCTCGGGAAAGGACTTGAAGGGGTCATCACATTTAGGGATGTGTGTTCCAAGGTTTCTATTCTTCTCTCAGTAAGTTGTCTTGATTCTGAAATTCAATGTTATTATAATATCCATTTATACACAAAGGGAATAAAATATTATTTCTTTTAGTTTCAAATACTCTAGAAAACTCTTACAAAAGACATTGTGTATCAAAATCATGTAATTGAAGATACGGTCATGGTTAATTTTAAAAGACATGGAGTGGAAACAGAACAATTCAGGGCCTGAATTGTTCAGTGGTTCACAAGAAAGCTGCTCCAATGCATAGTCATAATCTTAGTAATTTATTAATGCGCACAAATAGTCCTGTCAGTCGGGGCATTCCATGTTACCTTCACTTTTCATTTTCATTTCATGTTTCATGCTTTGGAAATTCTCATCTAACAAACTGGGTGGGTATGGTTATGTATAACTGGGTGGGTATGGTTATGTATAACTGGGTGGGTATGGTTATGTATAACTGGGTGGGTATGGTTATGTATAACTGGGTGGGTATGGTTATGTATAACTGGGTGGGTATGGTTATGTATAACTGCAGCATCGTAGACTTCTGTGTCTTTCTCTGTGTTTCACTGATTTCCAGAAACAATAGGCAGAGGCCGGCTGGCATTTCTCACACAAGATGTCTGTAAGAAACGAGAGTAACACTTTTCTTGTTACCATTTCTGCTGTGTTTAGGAAAATCAAGTCTCAGACTATCGAAATAGAACCCACCTCTCACTGGGAAAAGCAGACATGGTATAACGCACATTTTTTTTTTCAGACCTAGCCATATTTGCAATAGTTATGCTTTCCGCAGAGCATTAGTGCAAAACTTTCATAAATTTGCATATCTCAAACATAATTTTCATGAAAAAGTACCCCTTCCTTCTCCCTCCTTCCCCATACTCTCCCTTGTGAGATGCCTTTAACGGAAAAATAAACCCTGCTCCGCTGCTCTCTTTCATTTTGAATTTCTCTGGAGCTCTTCCCAGACCAACTTTTATTTGGAAGCTGAACTAATTTATGAATATATTTCACATGGAAAGTTAATGCCACCGCATCACATGCTAAGAGTTTAGCGTTAGAGGCTTTTTCACAGAAGTCTTAACTCACTGTTAGTGCTGTGATATTTGCTAGGTTATGCTTTAGTTAGTAGTTCAGAATAGTAGTTTTTAATTTTAGCAAATGAACCTTTTAGTTTCCGTGTAAAAACATTTTACATAGAAATTCAGTAATTAAAAATGTAAATGCAATGATCAGTTAATATAAAATCACAGGTCACCATGAATTTTGATGTTATAAAGGGCAAGCCAGTTCGCATCATGTGGTCTCAGCGTGATCCATCACTTCGCAAAAGTGGAGTAGGCAACATATTCATTAAAAATTTGGACAAATCCATTGACAATAAAGCATTGTATGATACATTTTCTGCATTTGGTAACATCCTTTCATGTAAGGTGGTCTGTGATGAAAATGGCTCCAAAGGCTATGGGTTTGTGCATTTTGAAACACAGGAAGCAGCTGAAAGAGCTATTGAGAAAATGAATGGGATGCTTCTAAATGACCGTAAAGTGTTTGTTGGACGATTTAAATCACGGAAGGAACGAGAAGCAGAACTTGGAGCGAGGGCAAAGGAGTTCACCAACGTTTACATCAAGAACTTTGGGGAAGACATGGATGATGAGCGCCTCAAGGATCTCTTTGGCAAGTTTGACTGATGAAAGCGGAAAGTCCAAAGGGTTTGGATTTGTCAGCTTTGAAAGACATGAAGATGCACAGAAAGCTGTGGATGAGATGAATGGAAAGGAGCTCAATGGAAATCAGATTTATGTTGGTCGAGCTCAGAAAAAAAGTGGAGCGGCAGACGGAACTTAAGCGCAAATTTGAGCAGATGAAGCAAGACAGGATCACCAGATACCAGGGTGTTAACCTTTATGTGAAAAACCTTGATGATGGTATTGATGATGAGCGTCTCTGGAAAGAGTTCTCTCCGTTTGGTACCATCACCAGTGCAAAGGTTATGATGGAGGGTGGTCGCAGCAAAGGGTTTGGTTTTGTATGTTTCTCTTCCCCTGAAGAAGCCACTAAAGCAGTTACGGAAATGAATGGCAGAATTGTGACCACGAAGCCACTGTATGTAGCTTTAGCTCAGCGCAAAGAAGAGCGCCAGGCTCACCTCACTAACCAGTACATGCAGAGAATGGCAAGTGTGAGAGCTGTGCCCAACCCCGTGATGAACCCCTACCAGACAGCACCTCCTTCAGGTTACTTCATGGCAGCTATCCCACAGACTCAGAACCGTGCTGCATACTATCCTCCTAGCCAAATTGCTCAACTAAGACCAAGTCCTCGCTGGACTGCTCAGGGTGCCAGACCTCATCCATTCCAGAACATGCCCGGTGCTATCCGCCCAGCTGCTCCTAGACCACCATTTAGTACTATGAGACCAGCTTCCTCACAGGTTCCACGAGTCATGTCAACACAGCGTGTTGCTAACACTTCAACACAGACCATGGGTCCACGTCCTGCAGCTGCTGCTGCTGCAGCCACTCCTGCTGTCCGCACCGTTCCCCAGTATAAATACGCTGCGGGAGTCCGCAATCCCCAGCAACATCTTAATGCACAGCCACAAGTTACCATGCAACAGCCTGCTGTTCATGTGCAAGGTCAAGAACCTCTAACTGCTTCCATGTTGGCATCTGCCCCCCCTCAAGAGCAAAAGCAAATGTTGGGTGAACGGCTGTTTCCTCTTATTCAAGCCATGCACCCTACTCTTGCTGGTAAAATCACTGGCATGCTTTTGGAGATTGATAACTCGGAATTACTTCACATGCTTGAGTCTCCAGAGTCTCTCCGCTCAAAGGTTGATGAAGCTGTGGCTGTACTACAAGCCCACCAAGCAAAAGAGGCTGCCCAGAAGGCAGTGAACAGTGCCACCGGTGTCCCAGCCGTTTGAATTGATCAGGGACCACGAAAAGACACTCGTGCTTCACTGAAGAAAAAATATCTAAACATCAAAAAATTTAAATATTATGAAAAAACATTGCAAAATATAAAATAAATAAAAAAAAGGAAAGGAAACTTTGAACCTTATGTACCGAGCAAATGCCAGGTCTAGCAAACAGTGCTAGTCCTAGATTACTTGATTTAAAACAACAAAAAATACAAAAAAATAGTAAAATATAAAAACAAATTAATGTTTTATAGACCCTGGGAAAAGAATTTTCAGCAAAGTACAAAAATTTAAAGCATTCCTTTCTTTAATTTTGTAATTCTTTACCGTGGAATAGCTTGGGATGTCAGTTCTGTTTTAAGTAGCAGAACTGATAACTAAGCAAGGAAACGTAATTTGGATTATAAAATTCTTGCTTTAATAAAAATTCCTTAAACAGTGAAAAAAAAATAAAATCACAGGTCACCTTTAATTTTTATCATTTAAACCAAAAATGAAATAGAAGGTATCAGGTACACTTATAAAATAAATGTAAAGTATGACTGCTCCTGGGGGCATGCAGCACACCTGTGAGGCTAGTGCTTATGTTACGAGCTCAAGAGACCTGACTGTGTACCAACTCTGTCTCAAATGGACAGAGCGCGGGCTGCAAATGTGGTCCAGTGTTACAGTTCCTGCCTACCGTGTGCAATGCCTTGAGATACTTCCCTCACACTGCATAGAAAAGGAAGGAAGATAGAGAAGAATGAAGATGATAACATACAGTAACTGTTATCTATACTACACAGTATGTACTACATAGTATGTCAAGGTATTTCTTAATTACTATTTCCTATTAGGGCTCCCAAACTCCTTTAGTAGTCAGTTTTCACCGTTTGAATTCACAATGCATCTTAAACAGTCTTCCTGAGAGAACAAACCAGGTTTCTTTCTGTCCTTCACTCTGATATTTCTCCCACTTAAGTTTCCATGTTCTTCCATCACCCAAATACGAACATTTTGTGTCAATATTTATATGTATTGTTATATTATCTTCACATAAGTCAAAAACTTGGATCTGATACGAAAGCTTAAATTTTAAGGAAATAAGAATTAACCAGAAAATCCCATTACAAATCACTGCTTTTGATATTATTTTAATCAAATATGTTCCATATAAAATTATTCATTTCATAAAAAATGTTCCTGTAAATGAAATCTAAATGGAACCACCAATTAACATGGAGAGAGAAAGTCACAGCTGGATATCTCACAACACCAAATGAAGCCTCCAGTGCCATGAATGGGTTACATCTAATTGAGCTTTTGTCCATGTATGTCTTTCTTAGGGTCCTCCTTGATACCTAGCTTCTCTGGGACTGTGGACAGCAGGCTGGTTATTCTCTGCTTTATGTCTCATATCGACTTGTGAGTGGGGACATGCCATGTTTTTCTTTCTGGCTCTGGGTTGCTTTACTACTTCAGGATGGTATTTTCTAGTTCCATCCATTTGCATACAAAGTTCAAGATGTCACTGTTTTTTACTGCTGAATAGTACTCCACTGTGTAAATGTACCACATTTTCTTTAGCCATTCTTTGGTTGAGGGGCATCTAGGTTGTTTCCAGGTTCTGACTATTACAAATAATGTTGCTATGAATATAGTTGAACAAGTGATTGAGCATCTTTTGGGTATATGCCCAAGAGTGGTATTGCTGAGTCTTGATATCGATTGATTTTCAGTTTTCTGAGAAACTGCCATGAATTTTTGATTTCCAAAGTGGCTGTATCAGTTTACACTCCCACCAGCAATGAAAGAATGTTTTTCTTACCCCACATCCTCTCCAGCATAAGCTGTCATCAGTGTTTTTGATCTTTGACGTGATGGGGGTAAGACGTTATCTCAGAGTTGTTTGAGTTGCATTTCCCTGATGGCTAAGGATGTTGAACAATTCCTTAAGTGTTTTTTATCCATTTAAGCGTCCTCTGTTGAGAATTCTCTGTTTAAATCTGTTCCCCATTTTTAATTGGCTTATTTGGTATTTTGATGTCTAGTTTCTTGAGTTCTTTGTATATTCTGGAGATCAGCCCTCTCAGCTGTGGGGTTGGTGAAGATCTTTTCCCATTCTGTAGGCTGCCATTTTGTGAGATCTCCTGAGTAAACTGGGAATGTGAGGGAAGGGAAAGCGTGTGGGGAGGAGAACATGAGGGGACCGTGCGGTCCAGTTGGGGGAAGAACAGAAAGGGTGAATCAGAAAAGAGATATTTTGATAAAGGGAACCATTATGGAGCTAGTGAGACATCTGGCACTAAGGAAATTCCCAGGAATCCACAAGGATGAACCCAGCTAAGACTCTAAGCAATATTGGAGAGGGTTCCTGAATTGGCCATCTATGTAATCAGATTGATGGCTACCTTAATTGCCATCATAAACCTTAGTCCTGTAACTGAAGGAAGCAGATGCAGAGATCCACAACTAAGCGCAGGGACAAGCTCCCTGAATCCAGTCAAAGGGAGGGAGGAGCCATAATATAAGTAAAGGGGTCACGATGGAGAAGCCCATAGACACAGCTGACCCAAGTGAGTGCGAGCTCACTGACTCCAGATTGACAACTGGGGAACCTGCTTAGGACCAAACTAGGCCCTCTGAATGTGGGTGACAGATGTGTGACTTAGGCAGTTTGTAGGGCCACTGGCAGTAAGATCAGGATTTACCCTAGGGCATGAATTGGCTTTTTGGAACCTATTCCCTATGGAGGAATACTTTGCTCAGGCTAGATATGGGGGGAGGAGCTTGATCCTGCCTCAGTTTGATGTGCCATGACTTGTTGATTCCCATAGAAGGACTTTCCCCATCTGAATGGGGATGAAGGAAGAGTGGATGGGGGAAGTGGAATGGGAGGTATGGAGAGGAAGCAGGAGGACAGGAGGAAGGGGAAACTGTGTTGGTATGTAAAATAAATTTAAAAATTATGAGTAAAAATTACTAAAGAAAAAAGGAATTACTTTTTTCCAATGGAGTCTTACTTTTTATACAAACCACACTCAAGGGCAGGCCTCATGTCAAAGAGTAGATAGTCAACACAAAAGAAACTCAATGGTTATTTGTTTGTTTGCTTGCTTCATAATACTTTGGACTTTTATTTTTCTCTACAGATCTTTTACTTATATATTATAGTTTCTAATTTTGTATTTTTATGGATATCTGTGTATATAAATAATGTTTGTGTTTCTGGATCTATACGTGTTTCTTATGCTTTCTCTTTGGTACTTTTTATTTCTGTTCCTTTGCTTGTTTTGTCCTATTCGGGTTTGTTTGCCTGTATTTTATCTAATTTTTTTTCTTTCTTTTTCTCCCTCTTTTGGTAAAGTGCCTGTGTTCTATTTAGAGAGAGCAAGAAAGGTGTGTATTTGGGGGCACATGGAAATAGGGAAGATATGGAGGTAGTTGGAGAAGGAGAAAATGTGATCAGAAGAAACTATGAAAAATATATTTTCAATAAATCAATGCAGCTATAAATATATAATAACTCTCAGTCCTAATGTATACCTATGGTGATGAAGACATGAGGTCAACACAGCAACAAGAAGGCAACATTTTCCTGTACCACTCACTCTGAAAACCTAGAGTTCATAGAGAATGGGTGACTCAGCATGATTATGTATAGCATTTCTCTTTTCAATTATACATATATTAATTAATTTTAGTTATTACCATTTACCTCCCTGTATATACATAATCAATTATCCCCCTATATATACATATATTAATTGATTAATTAACTTTAGTTATCACCATTTATCTTCCTATATGTAAACTGCCCCTGAATGATAATATGGATAATATGTATTCTTTAATTTCTTATAGAATATTATATAAAACACAGTTTTCCTTAACACCCAAGGTGATTTAAAGAAGAAATTAATTTATTAATCTGGCATGGCAGTTTGCCAAACAGCTTAGATCTTGCAAATGAATAACATAAGAATTGATGTTCTGATACTATCCTGGAGATCATAGACTGCTGTCCAAATGCAGGACATTGGTTAGTTATACCATATAAACACAATTTCTGGCCTGAATATTAATAATGAGCATTTATTCTCTTTTATGCATAATTCTATCGTACCTTGGAGTCCTACAGACATTTGCATAGCTTAAGAAATGTGTCGTATTGAAAAGCGTTCCTCATTTCCCCTCAGCAATAAGGGCAGACATTCTCTGATGTGACTTTCAGGAACTACTTGTTCAACAACAGTTCTCTACATGTGTTTATGTCCTCTACATATTCTCAGATTAAAGAGAAATGGTCAGTAACTGCTGAGAGGGAAGACTTTATGTCTTGTGAGTTAATCTTGTAAGTTTATGCTCAGCACCAGCTGATATTTTCCTCGTCATTCCATTCAGTTTCCCAGGTGACTCTGTCTGTTTTGACTTTAGGGGTCAAATAGCTGAGAGAACAACCGTTTTATGTGTGTGCCATCCTTGATAAATGTCAAAGAGGCGTTATGTGCTGTGTGTTGCAATTTAACTGCCGTTAGAAGAAAAGGTTTGAATAAAACAAACATTTAGGAAAATTAACATAGGAGAAGTCACTTTTAGGCCTAAGTACACTTATTTGTTTACTTATTCTATCCAGTTATTCCCTCACAACTTCACTTTCAAAATAATTTACAGTGGTTTATAAGACTCGATTCAGTGTGTTCAAAAGTAATTGATAATTGGAACTAGAAGATAGCTCAGACTGCGGGGTATTTGACTCATAAGCATGAGGGCCTAATTTCAACCTCGAGAAACCATGCTAAAAACACAGACATGGTGGCACATGTTCATAACCCCAGCAATGGGGAGGTGAAACAGGTAAATCACTGGAACTCAGCTGTCAGTCAGTCTAGACAAATGAGCAAATCACAATCCAGTGAGAAATCCTGTCTCAAAATATGAGATGGATCCCCCTGGGCTATCACAGCTAAAATTGACCTATGGATTCCACCTGTACATACGCACATACTCACATGTATACACATAAACACACGCAAAGAAGTATTGCATAATATAGTGAGGCAAAGTAATTAAGTTGAAATGTGAAAAGACTAAGTAGAAATTAGAATTGGTTACAAAAAGAATTCATTATGATCAGCAGTTTGGTATATGTTCGAATCTGTCAGTATAGAATATAGTACCATGGATAAGTAAGTACACACTTCATAGTCCCTAGAAATGGGGTCCTCACTTGTCTTGCTTCTGAAACTGTTCCTACAGATTTGCATGTACATTTGTCATCTTGGGATCAGGAGAGCAAAGGTCCGCAGTTCATAAAATCAAAGTGCTGTGGTCAGTAAATACAAATAATAACCTCCATGAGTCAGTTAGTGCTGACCACAAAAATGCATTCGTTTTAGTGATTACTAAACTTTATCTCACTAAGCAAGATAAAACAGTGAAGTCAACAAGAATGATTCCCCATCGTTACGAGACAGGTGTGATAAACCAGTAATGAAAAAATAAGCCTGCTTTGCATCTAAGAGAACAGTCATTTGGGAGAAAAAAAAAATCAGCAGTTGACTCTTGCATCTGATCAAGTAGTGAAAACAGAAGAAAGAAACGCTGCTGTGGCCAGCTGTTCATACGACTTGACAGAAGCCAACAACGCCAAGATTTCTCCTTTCCACTAGGAGAGGAGAGAAATATACAGCGAATCTACAGGTGAAATGTCACATTCGTCATCTCGTTTCCAGCAAGAGACACATATAAAAGCACCTCTGGGATCATTGCAATAGATAGTTGATGGATCCAGAAACAAAGTATTTTTTTGTGTGTTTAGGTGGATGTGGAATTATTTCTCTTGTAGCATATGTCATTCAACTAAATAAATCTGAGAAATGTTGACATACTTCTTTTCTACTTCCTTGTCTCTAACTCAAGTTTTCTCAAAGTTTGCAGAGTCCTGTTAGGCCCTCCAACTCTTCCAATGGGTTTATATACACTAATGGTACAAAAAGAGGGATAACTAATCAGTCATCACCTTGATATGACACAAGTCCACAGGGTACCTTTGTTTCGTTGTCAGGTCATTAATCTAATAATAATGGTTTATTTAATTGAGTATATACACAATGCATTAGTCATGGTTCTCTAGAGGAACAGAATTTATTGAATGAACATATATCTATCTATCTACACATTATCTATATCTATCTGTATATATATGTATACACATAGAGAAAGAGATAGATAGAGAAAGGGGGGACTTCCAGGCTATAATTCAGCTAGTCTAACAATGAAGGTCCAACAGAAGGTCCAAGACTCCGGGGGTTGGATGTCTCAGTTAGTCTTCAGTAAACACCTGAATCCTGAAGAAATAGGCATTAAAGTAAGCAAAGGAATGGACTTGTTAGGTAAGTGACAAAGTGACAGCAAAGAGACAAGGAGAGAGCAATGTGTTATAGTTTACATAACTGGAGGATTTGGAGATCTAAATAGTACTTTGACATCAGATGTAGAGATAAAGAATTTAGAAAATTCCCTGCTGGGTTTCTATCTTGCTTTGACCCAGTATTTTTCCCTAAACTCCCTTTCCTCCCTTTTGGAAGGGTAATGTATATGCCATGCCATTGTATGCTGGAAATATGTGATCTGCTTTTTGATGTTGGTTTTACAGGGAGTTACAGTGAAATGATTGCCATGAGTCTCAGAAGGGTGTTGACTGAGGTTTCTGTCCCACCTGGTCCTGAAGCTGTTCAGTCCCAAAGAAATACACAGAGGTCTACATTAATCAGAAACTGGTTGGCCTATTAGCTCAGGCTGCTTATTAACTAATTAGCCCATTATTCTTGTCTATGTTAGCCAAGTGGCATGGTACCTTTTATCAGTGAAGTGTTTTCATCTCATATAGTTCAGGCTTAGCTATTTAAAATAGCATTTTTGTTAAATCTAGATAGTAATTTAGAAAGAAATAATCTAAGTAAAGTTCTGAGTTTTCCACATGATAGATTATAAACTTTTCATTTTTAATTAATCTCTGCATGATTTTGTTGCTTTCATGATCTGATAAACATACACACACATATATATGTGAGAAGATATATCACTGTTTGGCATTATGGCATTATTCCAAAGTTTTTATTTTTCTACTTCAGCATCCAACATTCCACTCCTGATACACAGAAATGCAATTTTTATCTTATTTCTGCACCTGATTCTTTACAGTGTTGCCCATGGTTATTTGTTAATTTTTCAAGCAGTTTTACATACAAAATGTCACGTACAAGTAGAGTTTGGGTTTCTTTTATAATATTTTTTATATTTTCACTGTGTTTCTGCAAATAGTATTGATTTCCGTGGAAAATATAAAAAAAACAGTGCGATATGATACTATCTTTTTATTAAAGTCTGTTCTTGCTTAGCTTAGCTAAGGTATCATTTGTTATTTTTCAGGAGACATTCTTTATCAGATTAAAGATATTTTTTCTTTCCCTTTGTTGAGTTGAGGTTGTTTGTTTGCTTGCTTGATGAATGATTGTTTAACTTTGCCTAATGTGTTTTCTGAGTCTACTGAGATCATTTTATGTTAAACTGATACACTCTGTTGATTATTTTAAGTATGAAAACAACTACACTTTCATGGGATAAAACCTACCTTTTAAGATGTATTATTCTTCCACGTTTTGAGATTGAATATGCAAATATTTTGTTTGGAATGTTGCTATCTCTAAGTGAAAGTGAACTGTTTTCACAATTTGCTTTTCTTATAAATATAAATCTTTAAATAAAAACAAGATTAAACTGACTGCAACAGAAAATGAAAATTATTTCTTTTCCTCCATTCTTGACCAACATTTCTGTCCTGCCTGGTCCTGTAGTCATTCAGTCCCAAAGAAATACACAGAGGTCTACATTAATCATAAACTGGTTAGCCTATTAGCTCAAGCTTCTTATTAACTAATTCTTACATCTTAAATTAGCCCATTATTCTTTTCTATGTTAGCCAAGTGGCCTGGTACCTTTTGTCAGTGAAACATTCACATCTTGCTTCCTCTGTGTCTGGGTGATGACTCCAGACTGAGTCCTCTTCCCAGGATTCTCCTGTTTATGTCACCCCACCTCTACTTTCCACCTGGTCACCCTGTCTTTACTTCCTGCCTTGCCACTGGTCAATCAGCATTTAACTGAAACAATACAATACAAGTAACAGGGTACAAGTCCATTATCCCACAGCAGGCCCAGCCCCCCTTTTTTCAAAACAAGAACTCTGAATCTAATCTCTTTTGTTTAGTTTTTTGTAACCAACACTCTAAAACAGAGAAAAATATTCATAATCCATTGTTTTTGTAATGAGGGCATAGTTTTCTAGGCTACTTCCTGATGACTGGGGGCTCTAATCATCTTATGGGGACTTAAAGAAAATTGACAATTATGGTCAAGTCCTTACTAAAATATTCTGTGAGGCTTGATCATCTCAGCCAGAAGTCTTGAAACTCTTCTGGATGTAGAACTCAGAGGAAACTTCAACAGAGGTCCTATGAAATGTTAGATCATCTGGGCCATCTGCTCCTATTGGAGAACCTTCAGGGAGTCTTCCTTGATCAAACCTGATTTTTCTTAATCCAGAATGAATCCACAGCCTCTCATTTCCTGTGGAAACAAATGTAAAACCTCTTCTCCAAACTAACATATCTTTTGACTTAAGTTTTTAAGTCAAGGCATTTTAAAAATATATATGTTGGATTAATCCAGCAGCATTTATAATCAAATAAATGTCTTTTAGCTGTTGTTACTCCTTCCTCAGCATTCAAACAATTCAAAGACAACACAATAACATGCAGTATCCAGATTCTCTGTATTTTCCATCTTTACGTGGCTTTATTTAAACTCTTATTTTTTTATATTTAATTTTGATTGTTTTAGAGACAGGGTTTCTCTGTGTATCTTTGGCTATCCTGGAACTCACTCTGCAGACCAGGCTGTACTAGAACTCACAGAGATCTGCCTGCCTCTTCTTCCCCAGTGCTAGAATTAAAGTTGAGTGACACCACACCCAACTTCTATTTTTCTCTCTTTCTCAAAGGACTTTATCTTTTTTCATTTCTCTTGCAAGCCTACATATATTTTTAAACACACTGCAAAACATTTAGAGGCTTTTTTGTCTGAATCTATCTTTACTGTATATCTTTTTCTGACCACACATGTCTTTAATTCACTAAGCGATATGGATAGGATTAAAGCTGTGGCTTTGACAGCTGGATCCACCCCATTCCATAGCTTTCTGAGAGTCTAGCTTCATGGTGAAGGAACTGGTGGGAGCCATGTTTATTGCCACAACTCTATGAAGTCTCAAGGTCCCTGCCACCACCAAGAAACATGTTGTCAACTATACATAAACACCATTTAAATGTTTTGTGGTGGGGGCCTCTTAAAAGGGCTGTAAGGTTTTTGCAACTAAAGCTGAACCAAGAAGCATCTCTTAAATGAGATATGCTTGCCTCTAGCAAACAGAGTCCACCTGAGAAAATGATGCTACCAAGAAGACATGCTTAACTCTGTTCTTTTTGTGTCTAGAATTCCTTCCCAAACTCTCTCAGGTTTTAAGTGAATTTAGTTATCAATAATGACACCATTTGTTTCATGGTAGCCACAATTTTTTTCTAGATAGGCTCATAGCAAGCAAGGGTGCCATGACTGCTTTAAGAGAGGTACAGTAAAAACTGTGCAGCTTCTTTAAAAAATGACAGCTTCCTGATTCACCAGCACAAATGATCCTGACTCCTTTGAGAGGTCTGGCTATGGAGCATTTGAATAGGGTTTGTAAGTAGAGTGCTACAACTTGCTTAATGGCAACAAAGACTGTGTGCCTGAAAATGGGGCTGTCAGCATAGTTTGTGTTAAACAGACCTCCATCCCACCATGTTTTTTGGACTGGGTGGAGCCAAAAGGTAAAGCAGCCTTAGTCTTAATAATGATGCTTAGCTGCTTAACATTTTAAGATGCGCTCCTGGACAGAAAAAAATTTCAGATACACAACAGGACATATTCAGACATAGAAGATCTCTAAATGAGACATAGTGTGCTTAAAAAAATGTACATAGGATTGGGACATAGAAGAAAAAGAATATAGAGAGTTATATAAAGAAGTTAATGTTTTTTTTTAAAAAATAAAACAAAGTCTTTAAAGAGACAGAGTATAGACAGTCATAGATTAAAGAAGTAAAGAAATGTAAGCCACAAAATGTGGAAAATACACACACACACACACACACACACACACACACACACACATATATATATTTGTGTTTTCTTTAAATTTTTTGACTGCAGAGAGACATTTGATTCTGGGGACTGCTAAGCTAAAGAAACACATGTTTTAAAGGTTTCTTGACTTCAAAATTTGAGTCCAAGGATATGTTGCTTTGGAAAAGAGGTTTTTCTTTTGTTTCCACAGAAAATGAGAACCTATGGATTTCTTTCAGACTAATGTGGTTTGATGGACAAAGACCCCATGAAAAGTTGCCATGAACACCCCCAAAAGTACTTTATCCAACAAAAACAAGAAGCAGTTTAGAGATAACTATGCCCAAGATCCCAAATACTGTTTATAAATGTGTGTTTACACTTAAAAGGGATATGCTATAGAGATTTGTGTTGATATAAATCTTGGTTTATTGATACAAATTTAAGATCAATTTTGTTATACTGTGTATATGTATTTCTGATCTTGATTATGATATTGTGTTTGTCAAGCTCATTAAAAATGTATAGTTAAGAAATATAGGTTAATAGATAATCATCTATAATAGTCAAGCTTGTAGTCATGTTAATTAGGCTTTCTAGATGTACAGAGATATATTTCAGATGAATCGGGATTTTTCAAATCTTTCAAAGACCTTCAGAATATAGCATTTAAGATGTTTAAAAATTTATGACTTTTGATGACAATGAGTCACATCTGCTCCTCCAGCACCAAATACTTCAAGAGGAAGATGGGTATAGAAGAGTCTCCTCATGAAGTTTGTTAGCCATTTGGGCAAGAAAATTCTCTTGCCTGAACTGATTAATGTTATTTTGTGTGAACTGGACATGCAGGGCCCATAGAAAAATGACTGCTGAACTTGCCTAAAGGTGAGACAACCCTTCGGGCTTCCTACTACATGAAAGAGTCTTCTAGACATTCTGCAGGACACAGAAAAAAGTGAGTGACGAATTGCTAATATAAGTGGAACTGTCTTTGAAAGTTCCTGCTTCATGGAAGAGTCTTTTGCATGCTATGCATCTGTAGGCTGAAGGTGGACACCCCAGTGGCACAGAGGAACTTGGGGTGACTGTCCAGGCAGTGAGATGTCTCTGTCAATTCTAGAGTTTGGAAAGTTGCTTATAATTCACTTTCTGTTTACTTAGGTAATATTATATCCTTCTGTGCCCTTTGATGGGGTTGAAGAATAGATATTTATAATTATAGTTTTTCTTAGTTGTGATAAAATAAAGTATATATAAATAATGTAACTGTAATTCTTGCTTGATATCTATTTTTATGCAATCTTGCTATATTAAAGTTAAAACCTTCCTTTTCATTTAAACAGAAAAGGGAAGATGGTGTGGGATTCCCCTCTGTATGATGTAAATACCATTGGTTAATAAAGAAACTGTCTTGGCCCTGAACAGAGCAGAAAAGAGGTAGGCAAGAAAAATTAAACTGAATTCTGGGAGAAAGAAGGCAGAGTCAGGAGAAGCCATGTAGCCCCAAAAGAGATGGGGATGGAACTTTACTTGGTAAGCCCCAGTCCTGTGGTGGTATACAGAGTAATGGAGATGGGTTAGTATAAAATGTAAAAGTTAGCCAGAAATATGCATAAGCTATTGGCCAAACACTATTGCAAATAATATAATAATATAGTTTCTAATTTTTTTGTTGTTTTTGGGCATCCATAAACCAACAAGCAGCCTCCCACAACAGAAGGGTCTTTGAACTTTGGACTATTAAACAGTGTCGAGCCAGTTATAGGCTATAGGAACTTTGAAGTTGTAGTAAATGATTGCACAAAATGATATGATTATAAGCCTATGGCGGCCAGAGAATGGAATGTGGCAGCTCTCAATAATTCTCTACTACTATGGCTGTCATGCCTGCCAACATGCTCCACACCACAATGATAATGGACCACGCCTCTGAAACTGTAAGCCAGTCCCAATTAAATGATTTCTGTTATAAAAGTTGCTATGTTCATAGTGTTTTTTCACAGCAGATGGACGGTGACTAAGACACATGGTATTAGAAAAAATATTGAGTTTTAACAATTAATATCATTGATAAAGCAATAAATTATCAACTTAATTAGATGCCAGCCATTGCACATCAACTTTTGTAATAGTAAATCTACATCTGAGTAAATGGGAAGAAGAAATAAAAGTCTCTGCTGGGTACTAAAGTAAGAGGTTATCTCAGGTAAAGCACCTACATAATGCTGAAATACAAGCTCCATTATATGTTTCTATAGTGAATTTCTTTCTTGAGCACATAAATGATAGACACATTGTAATTATTCAGACACATTTGACAGATATTGTTTCATAAGTTAATGATGTGAACCTGCCGCTTCAAGGTAGTAACTGACAATATTGGCTGTAGTGATACATTTCAAGATTTCAAGGAAAAATTAGAATTTGTAAAAGCATGCTTTTCCACTGTCAGTGAAGCTGACAGTTTTCCAATATTCATAGAATATTCTGATAAAAACTGAATCATGTTAATAAATGGATAATGGAGTATATAGGTTTGTAAAAGCTCTGTCTAACTCACATAATAAATATTTTCAAAAAACAATATAAAATAATTCAAAATGCATGAATAAAAGACAAATTGATTGTGTGATAGTCTACCGACTTTTACACACTAATTACAAATGTCTGTTTGTTGTTATTTGTTATATTGATTTTCTTGGATTATGTTTCTGCACCTCCGTCAACTTAAATAAGCTGTAAACCATCACATTTTGTGTATTTCAAAGAATCTCCAATTATCTAAAGAGGATTTTCACAAAACTCCTCCTTTCCAATGAGATATCTGAGATATCAGTGAAGAACCAAGCATTCCACTGTGTTTAGTCCGGACACATCAAAACAGTTCAAATGCAGAGGCAAAAACCAGAATCTAGACATAAACATTATTTTTTTTTTCATTTTTTTTTCCAGTTTATTTATTTTTTATTAAAAATTGCCATCTCCTCCCCTTCTCCTCCCGCTTCCCTCCCCTCCCCTCCACCCACACCCCAACTCCCTCCCTCTTGAGGCCAAACAGCCATCAGGGTTCTCTACACTATGTTGAGTCCAAGGTCCTCCCAACTCCCCCCAGGTCCAGGAAGGTGAGCAACCAAACTGACAAGGCTCACACAGAGCCCGTCCATGCTGTAGAGACCAAGCCCATCGCCATTGTCCTTGGCTCCTCGGTCAGCCTCCACCATCAGCCACCCTCAGAGAGTCCGATTTGGTCGCATGTTCCATCAGTCCCATTCCAAGTGGACTTGGTGGTCTCCCATTAGTTCTGTCCTGCCGTCTCAGTGGGTGAACGCATCCCTCATGGTTCTGACTTTCTTTCTCATGATCTCTCTCCTTCCGCTCCTCATCAGAACTTTGGGAGCTCAGTCCGGTGCTCCAATGTGGGGCTCTGTCTCTATCTCCATCCATTGCCAGGTGAAGGTTAAGGCTCACAGTGAGCCCGTCCATGCTGTAGAGTTCACATTCATTGCCGTTGTCCTTGGTTTCTCAGTCCTCCTCCACCGTCAGCCACATTCAGAGAGCCCGGTTTGGTCCCCTGTTCCATCAGTTCCATTCCAACTGGACTTGGTGGTCTCCCGTTAGATCTGTCCCACCGTCTCAATGGGTAAATGCACTCCTCACTGGCGCCAATGCAAGAATTCCTCCAACAATTTGATAAACATTATTTTAAAAAAACGATATAAATAATGACATTTCCTCAATGTTTTTTGTTTCTTAGAAGGAAATTATTTTCTAGTATGGTAAAACAAAAACTTTAATGAAACTGGTACATTTAAAAGAAGTCTTCTATGAACATAGTTGAGCACATGTCCTTGTGGTATGATTGAACATCCTTTGGGTATAAACCCAAAAGTGGTATTGCTAGGTCCTGAGGTAGGCTGTTTTCTAATTTTCTGAGAAATAACTGTACTGATTTTCAAAGCAACTGTATCAGCTTGCACTCCCACCAGCAATGCATAAGTATTCCTTTTACCCCACATCCTCTACAGCACATGCTGTCATCAGTGTTTTTGATCTTAGCCATTCTTACAGGTATAAGATGGAATCTCAGAGTCTGATTTGCTTTCCCTGATGGCTAAGAATGTTGAGCATTTCTTTAAGTGTCTTTCAACCATTTGAGATTCATTTGTTGAGAGTTCTCTGTTTAGGTCTGTATCCCATTTTTTATTGAATTATTTGTTCTTTTGAGGACCAATTTCTTGAATTCTTTGTACATTTTGGAGCATTGGTGAAGATCTTTTCCCATTCTGTAGACTACCATTTTGTCTTGTTGACCGTGTCCATTCATTTACAGAAGCTTCTGAGTTTTAGAACCTGGAAACTACCTCGATGCCTTTCAACTGATGAATGGATAAAGAAGATATAAACCCTTAAATCTATCCCAACTTGGAGCTCCCGATGTCCAAATATACCTGAAGTTCTTGGACCGAGGAAAGTTTTGCTAGCAACACAACAGCATTCCTGACTAAAGCAAGGGCACCAACATAGGCATGTTTAACTTTGAAGTTATACACCTTTTATATTGCTTCAGCTACTTAATTTTCTTCTTAATTTTATATTTATCATATTTTAAGGCAGATTTTTATATTAATTATGTGGTTTATCATTATACATAAATGAAACATAAAGCAAGTGATTACTTTTTATTATTTTATTTTATTGATTTTAGCTCAGAGTTTGATAATTTTTGCCATATAATCCTTTTGGGTGCAGTTTTCTTTTTGTTCTAGAGCTTTCAAGTATATTAGTATGGGATTTCTACAATTTTTTGATGTAAGTACTCAGTGTTATGGGCTTTCCTTTTAGAAGCACCTTTATTTTGTCCTGTATGTTTGGGCATTTTGTGTATTCATTTTCATTCAATTCTAGAAACTATTTAATTTCTTTCTTAATTTCTGACTTTACTCATTTTAATCAGTAGTGGGTGCTTTAGTTTCCTTGAGTTTGTAATTTTTGTGTTGCTGTTGATATCCATCTTTAACCTGTGGTGCTTAATCAGATGGAATACATGGTGATTTTCAATTTTCTTGTATCTGTTGTTATTGGCTTTGTACTGAGTATGTGAGCAGTTTTAGAGAATGTTCTATGAGTGCAAAGTAGAAGGTGCAGGCAAATGGATGGATCTAGAAAGCATCATATTGAGTGAAGTAACCCAGACCCAGAAAGACAAATATAATGTGTACTGACTCATCAGTGGCATTTAGACATAATGCAAAAAAAAAAAATGTGTATTCTTTTGTGTTTGAGTAAAATGTTCTACAAATATCTATCAGGCCCACTTGGTTTATGTCAGTTAACTTCAGCATTCCTCTGCTTAGTTTTTGTCTGCATGGCCTGTCTGTTGGTGAGAGGGCAGTAGTGAAGCATACCATTATCAAAGTTGAGGGTCAGTGTGTGATTTAAGCTCATGATATGTTTCTTTGACAAACTTGGATGATCCTAGGTTTGGGTACATAGTTGTTATTAATTGCAGTATCTTCTTGCTGGGTTTTTCCTTTGATGTGCATGTAGTGTTCTTTCCTACCTTTTCTGATTAGTTTGATTGGAAGATTATTTTGTCAGATATTAAAATGACTACACCAGCGTACCTTTGTGGTCCATTTGCTTTGAATACCCATTTCCATCCTTTTATCCCTCGGTGATAGCTATCCTTGAAGTTAGGGTATGCGTCTTCGATGTAGCAGAAGGGTAGAGTTTGCTTTTGCATCCATTATGGTTAGTTTATGTCTTCTTCTTTTTTTTTTTTTTTTTTGGTTTTTCGAGACAGGGTTTTCCTGTAGTTTCTAGAGCCTGTCCTGGAGCTAGCTCTTGTAGACCAGGCTGGCCTCGAACTCAGAGATCTGCCTGCCTCTGCCTCCCGAGTGCTGGGATTAAAGGCGTGTGCCACCACCGCCCGGCCCAAGTTTATATCTTCTTATTAGAAAACTGAGACCACTAATGGTGAGAGATATCAATGAGAATTGTTTGTTGATTCCTGTTAGTTTGTTGTGTTGTAGTTGTGTGTGTGTGTGTGTATTTCCCCTTTTAATTTACTGGTCTGGGATTATTTATTTCTTGTGTTTCCTTGGGTTTACCACTTTCAGTTAGAATTTTCCTTCTAGTGCCGTCTGTAGGCTTGGATTTATACATAAATATTGTTTATGTCTTTCTTTCACCAGGTATTATGATTGAAAGGTTTTCTGTGGCATCTGCTGTGTCTTAGAGTCTGTAGTAATTGGTTCAGGTCCTTTCTGACTTTTAGAATCTCCATCACAAAGTCAGGTGTAATCCTAATGGGTCTGCCTTTATATGTTACCTGTCCTTTCCCCCTTGCAGCATTTAATATTTTTCTTTGTTCTTTAGATTTGGTGCTTTGATTACTATTTGCTAAAGGGAATTTCTTTTCTTTACCAGTCTATTTTGTGTTCTGTATGCCTCTTGTATCTTCAAAGGTGCCTTATTTATGATTTTTCTACTATAATTTTCTTGAAAAATATTTTCTGTCCCTTTGACCTGAGCTTCTTCCCCTTCCTCTATTACTAGTATCATTAGATTTTCTTCTCATAGTGTCCCAGATTTCTCAGATATTTTGTCTCTGGAGGTTTTTATTTAGATTTAATATTTTCTTTGACTGAGTTATCTATTTCTTCTATCTTGTCTTCAACTTTCACTCTTCCGTATCTTGTACCTCTGAGATTTCTCTTTGAGTTCCTAAATTATTCACGTCCAGATTGCCCTTAGTTTGGATTTTCTTTATTTACTCTATTTCACTTTCAAGTCTTAAACTGTTTTATTCATTTTCTTCCACTGTTTTGCTTTTCATAGATTTCTTTAAGGGATTTATTCATTTCCACTTTAAGCTTTGCTATTATAATCATAATGGCTATTTTAAGGTATTTGTCTTGGGATTCAGCTACGGTGAATATCCAGAGCCTTTTGTGGTAGGGGTTGCTGGGCTCTAGCGGAGGCATATTACTCTGGCTGTTATTGATCATGCTTTTATGCTGGCATCTTGGCATCTGAGTTTGAGAAGATTACAATTCTAGGTGTGGATATTTGGTCTTAGCCTTGCTGAGTAGCTGTTTTGTTCCTTGCTTTCCATTGCCCTCTCTGGTTCTTAGAAGGATATGGTGATGCTGTGTTTTCCATTAGGGAATTCTAGGATCCTGCTCGGTGTGCCACTGAAGATTAATGGTAAAATGTATTTCTAGGTATGGGGAGCTGTCCCTTAGGAATGAGGATTTTTGAGATGGGTGCATGAGGAGGTACAAAGGAGAGGAGAAAGCAGGGTATTCCTCAGAAACTGTGTAGAACCCTGGGGATAGGAAAAGGGAGCAAGGAGAGGTCACAGCAGGTAGTCTGCTACAGATCTTTGGGATGCACGACTGGGGGATTAGACAAGGAAGAGAGGACAGAGAGTGGAGATATGAAGCTTGCCTACTTGCTGACCGGCTTTGCTGGAAGGTCCCCCGGGATGC
This sequence comes from Arvicola amphibius, assembly GCF_903992535.2. Lineage (NCBI taxonomy): Eukaryota > Metazoa > Chordata > Mammalia > Rodentia > Cricetidae > Arvicola > Arvicola amphibius. The sequence goes on along the minus strand of NC_052054.1, from coordinate 96,808,053 downwards.
CTGCTGAACTTGAGGCCAAGAAAAACAGGATAAGTGGGAGTATGTTTAGGAGAAGAAAATATCTGTGTGATCTACTGGAGATGAGGGCAGCGAGGAGAGGCAGATAGAAGCAGATTGATTGCTACAGAGTTAGAGAACATCCCAGGGGATAAGGGTCTGGAGAGATGGCTCTGAGGTTAAGAGCACTGGCTGCTCTTCTAGAGGTCCTGAGTACAATTACCAGCAGCCTGATGGTGGCTCACAACCATCTGTGATGAGATCTGGAGCCCCTTAAGAGATAAAGCTTATCTATTTAAAAAAAAAAAAAAACTGGGGGTAGTAGATTTAGAGACGAAGGAGGTGTAGTGAAGATCTACCCTGGCCAGAGTGGCTGGTAGCTTCTCAGGGAATGCCTGCTGAAGTTGGAGTCTGGAGTAAGGCAATGAGTTGGGGAGGGAGAACGTTTGGTGGGGAAGATCTATGTGATCAACTGGGGGATGGACAGGGAAGGAGGCAAGGCAACCACCAGTGGTCTGATACAAATACAAAGACTCAGTGAAAAACAGGAGTTGATTCTTTGAAAACATCATTATATTAGTGAAAAACCATTATTCAAATTAATTAAAAAGCCAGAGAGAGAAAATTCAAATGAACAAAATTAGAGGTATAAAGGACAGATGGTGAGAAAATCCAGAGAATTATAAGGATTTACTTTTAAAACCTGTACCCCATCAAATTGGAAAATCAAAAAAAAATAGATAATTTTCTCAATATATACCACTTACCAAAGTTAAATAAAAATCATTAAGCAATTTAAGCAGACCTCTAACCTCTAGTTAAATAGACGCAGTCATTTAAAAGCCCAGGGACAGATAGTGCTAGTGAAGAGTTCTACTAGACTTTCAGAGAAGAATTAATGCCAATACCCCCCAATTATACCACACACTATACACATTGCTCAATTTACTTTATGAGGTTACAGTTACCCTGACACCTGAATCACATAAAGACCCAACAAACAAAGATGAGGACAGGGTCCGACCAAGGAAGCAGAGCAGAGTTTGTCCTGCTGTCATCAGAGAAGCTTCCTCCTGCAGTAGATGGGGACAAATACAGAGACTCACAGCCAGATATCATGCAGATTGGGAGACCTTGGAACGCTCAGCCCTAAATGGGATGTCCTCATCAAATCCCTTTCCTCGGGGCTCAGGGAATGCTCCAGAAGAAGAGGCAGAAAGAGTGCAAGAATCAGAGGGCATGGAGGACACCAAGAAAAGAAGGTCCTCTATAGCAACAAGATCAACCCACATACAAACTCTAGAGCTGAGGTAGTAGGCATGGATTTGCATTGGTCTGCACCAAATGGGGTCCTGGAACTGAAGGGATTGGTGGGCACACGGCCCCATCCTTAACCTAGAAGCAATGTCTAATTGAAACCACTTGCAAATGAGTGTTTTGCTTTCTCCAAGGACATCTCAGTGAGGAAACTACCTTTCATTTATTTGTTCCTTCTTCCCTCCCTTGCTTTCTTCCTTCCTTCCCTCCCTCCCTCCCTCCCTCCCTCCCTCCCTCCCTCCCTCCCTCCCTCCCTCCCTCCCTCCCTCCCTCTCTCCCTCCTTTGTGCCTTCCTTCTCTTTTTCTTTTTAAGAGAGGAAAGGGTTTATTTCAGCTTGCTCAATCTGATCAGAGCACATCACGGAGAAAATTCAGGTCAGGACTCAAAGTCAGAAGCTGGAAACAGGAACAGAAACAGAAACCACAGAGGAGCACTGCATAAAGGCTTTCTTTACCTGGTTTCACTAAGCTTTCTTCTTATAGCACTCAAGACCACCAGGCCGAGGGTGGCACTGCTCACCATAAAGTGAAACCTCCCCCATCAGTCATCAATCAAGAAAATGCCCTGTAGACTCTCCCACAGCCCATTCTAGTTGGGAGCCTTTTCTGAATTGAGGTTTCCTTTGTCGAAACCCCTTTACCCTGTATAAAGCTGAAATGAAAACTAGCCAATCAAATTTACCCCATGAGAACTGGGCACACAAGCGAATCACTAGAAAATTTGAACTTTGAAAGAGAACTTTGGGTGTTTTAAAATAGCTAACTTTTAAAGTGTTTGAATTTTTAATGACCTAGGGGCTTTTAAAAGTTGGAATGCATTGTAATATTGATATTAATATGCCATCTTGGAAACAAACCACTATTAAGGGCCGGCTGCATGCCCAGTAGTGGATGGCCAACAGGAAAGGACCTCAGAGGCATCTATTGAGGTTCCTTGTCTCAAAATATTGCATCAGGACTTTTATTACTATTTTATATGATTATTTTCATTTTTATTTTATTTATAATTCTTTTCTTCTTTCTTTTTACCAGACAGGTCCTTTGCATGTGTTTTATGGCTTCCAGTATAGTGTTTTTATAGGATTCCTGAGTGTGAAAATAAGTTGGTCTCTGTTTCTTGTGCTTTGGACTTGTTTTCTTCTGTGTTTGTTGTGTTCTAGTCCGATGTTTTAGTTTTTATTCTATCTTATTATGACCCTTCAGAGGTTTTGTTTCCTAATGAGAGGCAGAAAACGGATGGATCAGGATGGGAGGGCAGGTGAGGAGGAACTGAAGATTAGAGGGGGAGAAATTATAATCAGGGTAATATATGAGCAAAAAGGTGTTCTCAGTAAAGGGGGGAGAAAAACAAGCAAGCAAGCCAACTGTTGTCCTTTTGTTTGTCTGCCTTTTACACTATGTCTATCCTAGTCAGCAACCACAACTCTGCCACGACCAGCAACAGCTACACCCTCAAGAGCCACAGCCTGAAGAAATTCTGTTCCCTCAGACACCGACTTCTTCAAAATTACTAAGAGAAATTTTCTACATCTCTATCCCACAAACGAATTCAAGATTCAAGCGTTGAGGTAGAATCCTGCTTCCCAGAGAGGGAGAATGGCAAGCAGCTCACCTAGACTTCCTCCTCGGGTCTCCCAAGGAGTCCCAGTGCTTTTTCTCTCCCCTCCTTATAAACCCTTCTCCAACTGGCTCCTCCCTACTACTTCCTGTCAGCTAGTTGCGGCTGCAGCCTTCAGACCAAAGGTGAATTTTATTTAATCAAACATATCTCTGCGTCATTAAGCAAATGTTCCAGAGCATAAACAAAAGTAACACACCTTAAAATAATACTCTACAACAGCAAACAAACAAAATAACAGAGGAAAAACCCAAAAGATTACTTAAACTTTAGAGTGCAATCACTGTGTAGGGACTGCCAGATACAAAAGGATTGGTTCGGGGTGAGTGGGGAGCATGTAAAAGTGCCAGCAAGAAAATCACATTTTGCTCTTTCTTTGCCTTTCCACAGCTCCTGTTGGTGTCTTCCCCAATTGGTTTCTTCACATGGTTACAATGTGTCTTCTGTAAATTCTTCCAGCTCATCATCCCAGTGAGGAACTCCAACTATAAGCAATTGCACAAGGACAAATAATTGTCTTTAAAACGACTTTCTTAACAAGGAGGAATGTCCCTCCCCACCTCCCTTCAAAAAACTAACTGGGCTGCCTTTTCCTATAATTTCAGGGACAATCCTTAGCCTACCTGTAAATTAACCCTTAGTAGAAGGGACCCGTCTAAACAAACAGATGACAGCAATGAGAACAGATTGTCTTCTACAGACAACACATGACCGCTAATTAGATTTTAAATTCTCAGGCCAGTGAAATGACTTAGTGGGTTGTTGCCAATTCTGACGTCCTGGATTTGATCCCTGGGGGCTTAAATACTGAAGAACAAGAATCCACTCTCACAAGTGACCCTCTGACTTCCACACACACGTGTTGTGGCTAGTACACCCAAGCACATGCATACACACAGAAAAAGAGCAAATAAATATAATTAAAAATTACATTTTAGATTTTCTTGGCAAAGGAAAGAGATGAACGGCTGCTAAGAGTCCGTGTTTGCATCCATATTTCCACAAAATACTCAACGTCTCTGGGTTAAAGGAGAGATAACTTCAAGCAAAGCATCTCATTGCTGGTACGAAAAGCAAGCTCCAGTCCCCGCTGGGTAGCACTGTAGAGACTGTGCTAGCATATAACTGTGTTAGAAAGCAGTCTAGGAAAGAAGCACCTAAGGTGGTAAGCACATCTGCCCCCCTTTCCTCTTCTGATGAAGAGAGGTCTTCCTGCTGGAATGTAAACGCATGCACATCAGTCTCTAGGAGGAGGGGGGGAAAGGGTCTTTGCTGCCCACATGAGGAAAAAGTTTGAGGTGAATGAGTGTTTATTTTGAGGACAGTGTAAAGCCATCTATAGCTGCCAAGACTACAGAGACAACTCTCTTGCCAAGCACTCTTGGGGCTTGTTAGTTAGAGGGTTGTGTGTGTGTGTTTGTTCTAGTTGTGTGTCTAGACACGGTTGCATTCACAGCTGTGTAGCTTTAGTTAACATTATGCTCAGTAAGTAGCTCAGGCTGCCGTTAAGCTCAGGGCAATACTTAGGCCTCGGTTGCTCAAGTGCTGCAGCTACAGATGTGAACCACCACACCTAGCTGAAATTATTCCTTCTTTAAGATTGCCTGGAGAGTTTTATTCAGAAAACTTAGAGTAAGCATGAAGGAACAAAAAAAAAAAAAAAGAAAAAAAAAAACTGAAGAAATCTCCTGCCATCCAGTAGCACCATTATTTTTTTCTGCTTTACAAATATGTTAAAGTAATTCAATTGCAAGGAAGGCATCAACTTAACAAACACAATAGTTAACCCTCAGTCAAAGATACATGACTGATTTGTATTAAAAGAGAAAGTTGCTCCTAGATAGTAGTATGTGTTTGGTGATATGTGTAGGAAGGAAAGTAAATAGATTTGAGAAGCCTAAGGTATAATTTAAAAGTATTTAGCCATTGAGAGATCAACAGTAGTTATAGATTGATATCCTTAATTCTTTTTCAGAATTTATTGAAAACCTAATAATGATTCATAACACTGAATATGCAATAAAATATATGTACATATGTACACACATACATATAAATACATATGTATATCTATATGTGTATGTGTGTGTGTGTGTGTGTGTGTGTGTGTGTGTGTGTTACAGAGGTCTATTTATGGATACGGAGATGCAACTTTCATTCAGTGCAATTGTCCAGTTGTCCACTGATATTTTGAAAGAAGCACCTTATTTTTTACTGTTTTCATCCAAATTTGCCTTCCAAACAATATGAGCAGGAAACATACCACACAACTGATTTTTGTGTTGAGGGACCCTATAAATGACTATTTAAAATTGAGCTGCCTTAAGTGTCACTGCCAAGGAATTCTAAGAGCAGCCAGAGGCAGATCAAACTAGCTCCGCCAGTCCTATGGTAGCTTCGACTTACTAGAATAGTTTCCTTTGAATTACTGTTCATATTCAGAAAGCATATACTCTCAGTCTCCTCCTATAGATCAAGCAGAACTGGTCTCCTGGAGACACTGTGTACAAAGTACTAAGGAAATGTGTGAGACTTTTGTGGAATTGTATTGACTACTCACCCCATTTCTCCTCTGATATTTTCTCCTTTTGTCATAGCTGCTGGAAGCCTGGAGAACAAATTTATAAAAACTTCTTTTAGTATCACTCTGGGTTACCCTCCGCCAGGGGAAGGAAAGTCTGTGATTTTAAAAAAAGCATTAGAAGCATCTTTTATTTTCATGACTGTAGATGTAACCGACAGGGATTCACATCATATTTTGTCTAGAAGTAGCCTGAGGTCTCCCAGAGTACCACTTGCTAAAGAGCAGTAGACAATGAAATCAATGACAATGGTCTATGAATCGAGCTGTTAATTTTCTAATTGGCATCGTGACTTTCTTAATTTTTTTCTATCCCATGCTTCTAAGGATGTTTCTTTCCTTGGTTGCTTGGTTTGCTTTTGATTTTAATGTATCCTATTTTTCCACTACTTTATTGAGTTATTAAGAGTGATATCATTTCCAGGTGGTGGTGGCACATGCCTTTAATCCCAGCACTTGGGAGGCAGAAGCAGGTGGATCTCTGTGAGTTCAAGGCTAGCCTGGTCTACAGAGTGAGTTCCAGGATAGCCACGGCTACACAGAGAAACCTTGTCTCAAAAACAAAAAGAAATAAACAAATACAATAATAAATAAACTAGAAGGAAGACTTTAAAAAAAAGAGTGACATCATTTTCCTGACCTAGCACCCAGCTGCTACAGTACTCTAAAACAACTAAGGTGTACAATTCATTCTTTTCTTTGTAAAGTCCTCTCATTATTTTGATTGAATAAAGAACACAAGTTGATGATTGCCATCAATTTCAGAGTCATCTCTATAATGAAAGTTTATCTGATGGTCTGTAGAAAGAAGTATGAAAAATATCTGTCTCGGTTTTTCAGGTAGAAGGGTCAGGCTTTGACTTAGTTTCTGGATATGCCATGGACAACTGAAATTGGTAACTATGAAAACATGTAAGGAACCACCCCAGCTGGGGGTTCCAATTTTGGTAGGAACAGGGAAGCACTTGCAGGGTTAAGGAGAGACACTCCCTTCCCCATCTTAGCCTCACACAGATAGAAAGGCTGTCATTACCCATGATGCTAAGCCTTCTCCTGGGTATCCTGTAGACCTGTACCTGCAGTTGTCTTATCTGGCTGGACTAGAGGACCTTTCATGCTGAATAAAGCTGTTATTTCTCTGGGGAACTCTAACTTCTAGCTACCTTCTCTCTTTCAGTATTTAACATCTTCGTCATCACCAAGTTGTTCTCATAAAGCACATATCCATAAAGGCCTCATTTTACAAAGCTAAAGTTTATTTTATATAGTTTATTCGTGGACCAAACTTAAGCAACTGTATTGACTTTAAACCATTTACCTGTTTTTACTGTCCACTCATTCAAGTTTTTTTAAAAAAAAATACCCCTATCTTCAAAACTATTGTCTAGATAAGAGCATTCTTCATGCATTAATTTTTTTTTGTCAATGGATCTGGATTTTTATTTGTAAGAACAAAAGGTTCTCTAAAATCCTTCAGCCACCAGTGAAATGAACAGGCAGGATAAAACTTCTTTAGGAGTGCTGTCATTAAAAATAAATACAGGTGTATGGGCTATTGAAGGATGAACCAAACTGAAAAGGAAGGCCAGGGCTGGGACATAATCTTAAGTGCCCTTCATGGTGGCTCGCTCAGTGGGCTGAAGATGAGGAGAGCAGGAAGCAGGTCTGGTCACCATCTTGGAGCTGGAGGCCATGCTTGACAGACCAGCTCTGCCTGATGATGCACATGGACCTGTATTTTTGACACCCAGCAGGGTCTACAGGGACACGACAGCCAGCCTGGACCTTCCTTATTGCTGCAGCTCCTTCATCCTGTTTAGGGCACTGCCTGCGCGGAACCACTCGATCTGAGTCTCGTTGAAGGTGTGGTTCAGGAGGATGGTTTCCTGGGTCCTATTAGGATGCTTGATGATGCATTTCAGAGGCTTGCCAGGGGCAAAGTCCTTCAGGCCTTGAATAGTGAGCTTGTCCACTGGATGGATCTTGTAGTTAGAGGGGTCGGCAAAGGTGAGGGGCAGCAAGCCCTGCTTCTTTAGATTGGTTTCATGGATCCTGGCGAAGCTCTTGGTGATAATGGCCTGGCCCCCGAGGTGGCAAGGCTCCAATGCTGCGTGTTCCCGGCTGGAGCCTTCACCATAGTTCTCGTCTCCGATCACTACCCACCTGATGCCATGTTTCCTTTAGTATCGAGCAGTGTCAGGGACAGAACCAAATTCCTGGGTGACAGCATTGCGCACAGAGTTGGCCTTGCCATTTTCAATGTTGATGGCACCAATGAGCAGGTTATTAGAGATGTTGTCCAGATGTCCACGGAACTTGAGCCAGGGGCCAGCAGCAGAAATGTTGTCAGTGGTGCACTTCCAGGTCTTTGCCGTCCCACTTGTTAAAAGGCTCCAAGAGCTGCAGGCACTGGCTGGTAGGGCTCACGTCCACCCTCTGCCCACTGCTGTCCTTGGGGGGGGGGGGGCGGTGCTGGTAGGTGTCCTGCCCTGGGTCAAAGTCCGATCTGGGAAGCTCATCTGCATCTGGAGCCTCCAGCTTGAACTTCTTGCCATCCTTGCCTGTCAAGAAGTCAGTTTCTGGGTTGAACTTAAGGGTTCCTGCAATGACCAGGGCTGTGACAATCTCTGGGGATGTGACAAAGGCATGGGTCTCAGGATTCGCGTCGTTGCGTCCTGTGAAGTTCCTGTTGTAGGAGGTGACGATTGTATTTTTCTACCCCTTCTTGATGTCTTTCCTATCCCACTGGCCGATGCAAGGGCCACAGGCATTGGCCAAAACAATGCCACCTACATCCCTCAGGATCTGTGCATAACCATCCCGTTCAATCGTGGCACGGATCTGCTCAGAGCCTGGTATGATGGTGAACTGGGACTTGCTCTTGAGTCCATGGGCCAGTGCCTGCTTGGCCACAGCTGCTGACCGTCCCATGTCCTCATAGCTTGAATTGGTGCAGCTGCCAATCAAACCCACTCTGATATCCAGAGGCCAGCCCTCCTTCTCTGCCACATTGCCCACATCTGCTACTGGATGAGCCAAGTCAGGGGTGAAGGGTCCATTTGTATGCGGCTTTAGCTCCTTGAGGTTAATTTCAATCACTTGGTCATATTGGCAGCCAGGGTCAGGAACTAAGTGATCCTTGAATTCTTCAGCAAGACTGGCAATGTCTGCTCGACCTGTCTTGCTCAGGTACTTCTTCATCCTGTGATTGTACGGGAACACTGATGTGGTGGCCCCAATTTCTGCACCCAGGTTGCAGATTGTTGCCATGCAGTGCAGGAGATGGAGTCGACACCAGGCCCGTGGTATTCCACCTTTCACTGTCAGGATGCCCGCCACTTTCAGGATCACATCTTTGGGTGAGGTCCCACCAGAGAGGGAGCCTGTCAGCTTCACACCGATCACCTTGGGACACTTCAGCTCTCAGGGGATCCCAGCCATGACATCCACAGCATCAGCACCCCCTACTCCAATGCAGATGCCTCCCAGGCCACCACCATTGGGAGTGTGGGAGTCAGTGCCAATCAGAAGAACTCCAGGAGATGCATAGTTTTCTAGAATGATCTGGTGAATGATTCCAGATCCAGGCCTCCAGAAGCCCACACCATACTTGGCACCTGCAGTTGCCAGAAAATTATACACTTCCTGGTTGATGTCCTTGGCCCTGCGCAGGTCTTTCTCACCCTCAACCTGGGCCTCAATCAGATGGTCACAGTGGATAGTTGATGGCACAGCCACCTTGGGCAGCCCACTGCTAATGAACTGTAGCATAGCCATCTGGGCTGTTGCATCCTGCATGGCCACCTGGTCGGGCCGTAGACGCAGGTACGTCTTTCCCCGTTCGATCTCCTGGTTGGCTGGGTCATCCAAGTGTCCATATACAATCTTCTCTGAAAGAGTGAGAGGCCGGTTCAACCGTTTGCGGACAATGTTAATGTTCTTCTCCAGCAGGTCATAGCGGATGTACTCATTGGGCTCAAAGTGGCTCATGGCCACCTTGGCCCGCTGGCACAGGACAGAGGCTACATGGTACTGCCGAACACCCAGAGCCTTCTGCAGCCGGGTCACCAGGAGGCTGTAGGGTGCCATTTTGTGCACTGACAAAGATGAGGTCGCGTTCATGCATTAAATTTTTATGAGCAAGTATTACATGAGAATATTTACAAAATGAATGAGTGCTGCCTTGATAATGATTTGCAATTAATATCCATTATCTGCTTAATTTCTACTTGATGCAAAAAGACAAGTAGTAAAATGAACTCATTGTAAAGATTAAAATAGAATATATTAGAGAAAATGTTATCTTTCTCTGCTTGGTTTTCGCATTTTAATATACATAACAGTATGTTGGGGGTTATGATGGATATGATCTATGAATGAACTCTGAATAGTAAACATGCAAAGCACACACTTTGAAAAATACAAATAACTACTTGTTTGGTTGATTCAGGAAAATCTTACCAAAAATCGGAATAAAACTAGAAGAGATTTAAAGTTGTGACCAATGAATTTTAAAAAAAAGTAGGACGACTAATTGCATTACAGCAAACAGTAATCACCACAATTAATAATCTGAGTTCCATTATTTTTGCAGTAAAACGATTTGGCTAAGGAAGCTAAGTTCTTATCTTAATGTACCTGTTGAGAAAGATAAGACAGTCTCATAGAGCTCCAGTGCCAGTCTTTCTCCAATGATGCAAGGTGTTCTTAATTTTCTTGTTGCCCTTGACAAGTTTCCAAAATGAGATAATTTTTGCTACTACTTATATTATTGCTTTTTATAGTTACCTAAGGCTAACATTGTTATTTCACAACTTATTTGTTAATATTTCTTTTTTAACTGAACCACAACTATGCTGTTATACTGCACAATGTATAATGTTGTGTCAATGCACTTAAACATGTTGATGTTCTTTCTTCCCAAGGTAGCCAATGGAAAATAGACAGTTTTTAAGAAAGAGATTCCTCCTTATTCAAGATTTTTTTTCTCATGGTTTATTTTTTTATATTTAAAAATTTCCATCTCCTCCCCTCCTCCTCCCCCTTTCCTCCTCTCCTCCTCCTCCTTCCCTCCCCTCCTTCTCCCCCTTCCCTCTCCTCCCCTCCACTCATACCTCCCCTCCCTCCCTCTCAAGGCCAAGGAGCCATCAGGGTTCCCTACTCTATGCTAAGACCAAGGTCCTCCCAACTCCCCCCAGGTCCAGGAAGGTGATCAACCAAGCTGAGAAGGCTCCCACAGAGCCCGTCCATGCAGAAGAGTCAGAGCCCAGCGCCATTGTCCTTTGCTTCTCAGTCAGCCCCCGCTGTTGGCCACATTCAGAGAGACGGGTTTGGTCGCATGATCCATCAGTCCCATTCCAACTGGAGTTGGTGATCTCCCATTAGTTCTGTCCCACCGTCTCCATGAGTGAACGCACCCCTCACGTTCCTGACTTTCTTTTTCATGTTCTCTCTCCTTCTGCTCCTCATCAGGACCTTGGGAGCTCAGTCCGGTGCTCCAATGTGGGGCTCTGTCATTTTCTTCATCTATCATCAGGTGGAGGTTCTATGGTGATATGCAAGAAATTCATCAGTATGGCTATAGGAACTGGCCTTTTCAGGCTCCCTCTCCTCAGCTGCCCAAGGAACTAACTGGGGGCGTCTCCCTGGAAACCTGGGAACCCCTCTAGGGTCAAGTCTCTTGACAACCCTCAGGTGGCTCCTTAAATTAAAGTATATGCTTCCCTGCTCCCATATCCACCCTTCCTGTATCCCAAGCATCCCATTCATCCGAGCTCCCCCCATTCTCCCCTTCACACTTTTCTCTCCCCATCTTCCCTTGGCCCAGTCTCGCCCAACCCTCAAGTTCCCAATTTTGCCTGGTGATCGTGTCTACTTCCAATATCCAGGAGGATTACTATATCTTTTTTGGGGAGTTCACCTTCTTATTATCTTCTCAAGGATCCCAAATTTATAGGTTCGATGTCCTTTAATTATGGCTAAAAACTGATTATGAGTGAGTACATCCCATGTTCATCTTTTTGGGTCTGGGTTACCTCACTCAGAATAGTGTTTTCTATTTCCATCCATTTGCCTGCAAAATTCAAGATGTCATTGTTTTTTACCGCTGAGTAGTATTCTAGCATGTATATATTCCACAGTTTCTTCATCCATTCTTCCACTGAAGGGCATCTAGGTTGTTTCCAGGATCTGGCTATTACAAATAATGCTGCTATGAACATAGATGAGCATATGCTTTTGTAGTATGATTGGGCATCTCTTGGGTAGATTCCCAATAGTGGAATTGCTGGGTCCTGGGGTAGGTTGATCCCGAATTTCCTGAGAAACCACCACACTGCTTTCCAAAGTGGTTGCACAAGTGTGCATTCCCACCAGCAATGGATGAGTGTACCCATTACCCCACACCCTCTCCAGCAAAGGTTATTATTGGTGTTTGGGATTTTAGCCAATCTGACAGGTGTAAGATGATATCTCAAAGTTGTTTTGATTTGCATTTCCCTGATAGCTAGGGAGGTTGAGCATGACCTTAAGTGTCTTTTGGCCATTTGAACTTCTTCTGTTGAGAATTCTCTGTTCAGTTCAGCGCCCCATTTTTTAATTGGGTTAATTGGCATTTTACCGTCTAGTCTCTTGAGTTCCTTATATATTTTAGAGATCAGACCTTTGTCAGTTGCAGGGTTGGTGAAGATCTTTTCCCAGTCAGTAGGCTGCCTTTGTGTCTTAGTGACAATGTCCTTTGCTTTACAGAAGCTGCTCAACTTCAGGAGGTCCCATTTATTCAATGTTGCCCTTAATGTCTGTGCAGCTGGGGTTATGCATAGGAAATGGTTCCCTGTGCCCATTTGTTGTAGAGTACTTCCCACTTTCTCCTCTATCAAGCTCAATGTGTTCAGATTAATATTGAGGTCTTTAATTCATTTGGACTTGAGTTTTGTGCATGGTGATAGATATGGATCTACTTTCATTCTTCTACAGGTTGACATCCAGTTATGCCAGCACCATTTGTTGAAGATGCCCTCTTTCTTCCATTGTGTACTTTTGGCTCCTTTATCAAAAATCAGGTGTTTGTAGGTTTGTGGTTTAAGATCCGGGTCTTCTATATGATTCCATTGGTCAACTTCTCTGTTTTTATGCCAATACCAAGCTGTTTTCAATACTGTAGTTCTGTAATAGAGTTTGAAGTCAGGGATGGTAATGCCTCCAGAAGTACCTTTATTGTATAAGATTTTTTTGGCTATCCTGGGTTTCTTGTTTTTCCATATAAAGTTGATTATTGTCCTCTCAATCTCTGTGAAGAATTTTAATGGGACCTTGATTGGGATTGCATTGAATCTATAGATTGCTTTTGGTAGAATTGCCATTTTTACTATGCTGATCCTCCCAATCCACGAGCAGGGGAGATCCTTCCATTTTCTGGTATCCTCTTCAATTTCTTTCTTCAAAGACTTAAAGTTCTTGTCAAATAAATCCTTCACTTCCTTGGTTAGAGATACTCCCAAAATCAGTAAAAGAAACATCACTAAGATCACTTAAATTATTTTTTTCATGGAGACAAATCACAAGAAAAGTTAGATACTTATCTTGCCTATTTAGAATAAATCAATTTAATATCACCAAAGTTATGTCTTGTGTGACAACAGGCAGAGTGGAACAAGAAATCATCAATTTTCAGATTTGAAAAGCATGGAAGGAAGCAAAGGGGAAAGACTGGCTCTCTTTTATCTGTATGCTCACTGAAGGCTATAAATGTGGAGGTAAGATTCTAATTACTAATCTTATGAATACATGATGGAAGTGTTGAGAGAAGGCACATACACTCAACATGATGTATATTGGTTGGGATATACATTAGTTTGAAGTTCATTTTCATCCAATGCATTTAATAGAACAAAAGGAAGGGTGGCTTTACATATGTTGAGTGCCTGTTGTGTCCTTACACATTGTAAATACATCCACAAAAGAATAAAAGAAACTATGATAATAAATGGTTTAAGACCATGCAATATTTACCATATATTTCGATAAGCTAGAACTTTTAAATCACTAGCAATCTTGTTCAACCCATCTATTTATTTTAGAATTACCTATTTTCTCAAAGAAATTAGATAACTGAAGTTTTTCTGTAAAAAAATCTAATATTTGCTAAAAACCACATTTGGATTATTATTATGCTCACAGAAACATCATGATGTGAATATTTCTTTTTATAATACAGAGAGTAAACCCATAAGAAGGACAAAGATACACTCACTTTTTAAAAACCTACAACTGTACTCCTTTCTTCAGAAATTTCAGATAAGCTGAATGATCCAGAGTGAGTGCTCCAGAGAGGAGTCTGGCAGCTTCCATTTCTGAGGTCAAGATTGTACCATTCCCCAAACTTAGTTGTTTTCATTTTCCAAGAACTAAAAAGGAAAAAAAAAGCCAATTAGCAGCAAGTCAGATGTTTTTTCAAGAATATTATCTAAAGCTTGCACACTCTATTTGCCTCCACCCGCTTGCCACAGTAATTAAGAAGTATTCACATACAGCAAATCAAGCAATGCAATTCAGTTCATATCTGCGGGGAAATGTGTGTGCATATAGTGGGATTGACTGAGTCATATTTACTAGACATAAATGACACTAATAATGGTTAAACTTCTTAGCCTCATGTGTATGCAGTATTTTGTGTACACTCTCACACAACAGATACACATATTCATTTTTCTTATCACTTCTGTGGTGGTATGGGTAAGAATGGCCCCCACAGACTAATGCATTTGATTGTTTAATCATCAGGACATGGCACTATTTGAGAAGGATTATGATATGTGCCTTTGCTGGAATAGGTGTGGCTTTGTTGTGGGAAGTGTTGCAGTGGGAATAGACTTGGAGGTTTCAAATTCCACTTCTTACCAGTCTCTTCCCCCTCCTCTCTCTCTCTCTCTCTCTCTCTCTCTCTCTCTCTCTCTCTCTCTCTCCCCCCCCCCTGCAAATCAGGATATGACTCTTAGCTACTGCTCTAGCGCCATGAGTGCCACTAGACTCCTGCCAAGATGACAATGGACTAAGCCTCTGAAATTGTAGGCAAAGCAGTGGACATCACCTTTCCATAGCCTCTGGAATGGCTCTGCCTCCAGATTCCTGCCCAATTATTGTTTCTTCTCTGACTTCCTTCAATAATGAACAGTGGGGTGGAAGCAAAAGTCAGGTTACTTTTGGCCCTGGCGTTTCTTCACAGCAATAGCCACCCTGACTATGACAATTTCCAAAAGTTCACTCTGTCCACAGCAGGCAAAGTCTATTTTTCAGTCAGAGGAATGATAATGCATTGTTTAGGAAAATTTAGTCCTTCTAGCCTTAAAATCTTTCCTTCATTTTACAAATGAGGGCCAGAAAGATTGAAAGTCTTGCATTAAACTAAACAAGGTTGGAGTTGAAATTAAAACCTGGGTCATTGTTGTTTTAATATTTTCACCTTCTATTTTTTTTTTTTAATGAATCAAGCATGCATATCTTCTAGAGTTTTGTTTCTGAGATTCTTCCAGGAGAAAATCTGAGCAACCTTGAACTTACAAGGTAATTGACTACATCATCTTGCCTCCATCTGTTCAGTTGTTCTTAGAGTACAAAGAGAAAGGAGAGGGGAACATGGAAGGCCTGTTGCAAGCTGCCAAGACAGCCAGTTACGCATGGCAGTGCCACAGTCAGATGAACTCAAAGGTTAACAACACAGATGCATTCAAAAATCTGAAGGACAGAGGTTGTGAACTCTGTATGAGTAACATGTGATAGCCTGATGTGAATGGAGAGAGGCCTCATCAATTAAGCATGACAGTTCATTGTTATAAAGATGTCAAAAAGAGTTGTTAGATTTCACATCTTGGCTTGCTTGTTGGAGGAACATGAACAACACCAAAGGTTGCGTTTTTAAAATAAAGTTTAGTGTAAGCACTAGCTTTGGGCCTCACGCCAAACTGTCAAAAGACATTTTGATCTGTATTTTATATTTTTCTGTGTCTGAGTCAAGGTATATTTTTATGCTGATAATATAGCTTCTAAATTTAAAACCAAATTGGTTAATAGTTTTAAGATTTTTATGAATTGGTAATGTATTTTTATGAAGTAATTCACCTCCAAATCAGAATATAAGTGGGAGTTGAAAATGTCTTCAACAGATTAAATATGTGTTTGTATTTTTGAAGTTTGATTTTGCAACCAACATTAGACACTATTCTTGCTTTTTGTATATTTCCTTATTCACAATCAATAATGTGTGCACTAAGTCATTGAAAATTTGTACTGTTTTTCCCTGGATACATTTGCTCTTTCCCCAATTTGGATTACGTAAACTGGCTTCTGCTGAATTTGACTTGAATTCAGTGTGAATCATCTTCATTCTTTTATCTTCAATAGCAAGATTTAACCTTTATGTTTGTTGAACTTGTTTCTAGAAGAATTACCTGCTACATAACAAATGTTCAAAAGATCTAGTATTAGACCCTTTAAAAGATAATGTGATGGTTAATTTGAATTGTTGACTCTGCCTTAGCTGAAATTACCTGGGAGGGCTCAGTGAAGGGTTATCTAGAGCAGGATTACCTATAGGCATGCCTGCAGGGAATGTCTTGATTTTCCTAACTAAGATGGGACGTTTTACCGATTGTACACTGTACCACTCCCTGGGATTGCATAGTGACCTGTGTAAGTGTAGAAGGGGCTATGCACAAATAAACATGCATACGTTCCTTGTCTCTCTTTTTTGACTCTTAATGTAATATGACAAACTGCTACAAGTTTCTGCTTAGATTTTGTGCAGACTATAACCTGGAAATTATAACTAAAATAAATCTTTACCGTCTAAGTTTCTTATGGTCTTAGTATTTTATCACAACAGAAATGAAATTGGTACTCTACTCATAATGGAAACACTGCTATAAAAGACAAGTGCTCATTTAATAAACTTTCTTATTCAAAAAGCCTTCACACTTAATATTGCAATACTCTCTTAGTGGCTATTTGTTACTGTACAGTTACTGGACTAATACTTTCTTGCAAAAAGGTCTTACATTCTTTAGTGTTAATTGAATCCTGTGCTTACCCTTTTTAACTCTCTACAAGCTGTACAATGCTAAAGTTCATTTTTTAATTCTCTCCCAATATGTCCAAAGCCTGGTTCCCATCTGGACACTTGATAGGTGGTGGAAATTTTAATGGTGGAGTCTCCTTGAGGTGTCTCCTGTTTACTGGAGAAATGAACTGAAAGATTACATAGAGATTCTTATCCTTTGTGCTTCCTCTCTTTGAGTCTTGGCCTGGACTGGGTAGTTTTGTTCTGTCGTGACTCTCTGCACAATGACATTTCTGTCAAAGGCCTAAGACAAAGATGTTAGTCAACTCTTCTAGTTTTACTTCTGTTGCTGTGGGAAAAATAGAAGCAGAAGGGGGGTCAGGATAACTGGGTTACATTTCATCATTTTGAGGAAATCAAGGAAAGAACTTAAGAATCTAGTCACATCATAGCCACAGCCAATAGCAAAGAAAGAATAAACAACTTTACTTGCTTCATCATTAGGACACAGATACTCTTCTCTACTCTTAAGTTTCAGAACCCAGCCTATGAAATTGTGCTGCCTACCTTCAAGGTAGGTCTTCAAGACAATCACATAAAACAACTTCATCTAGATAATTCCTCAACTCCCTCCTCAGGTGATTCTCTAAGCTATTGAAAATTGACATTTTAAAATAGACAAGACACCATCAGCTAATACCTCCCAAACAGTGAAAAAATAAACCTTTCTTTTTATATGACAATCATCTCAAGTATTTATTTGCAGTAACTAAAATCTGGCTAAAACACATCCTATTCTCTAGTATGTTCCACTCTGTTTAGTGATGTATTTTATGAATACTACCAAAAGATTTCTAAATCTAACTTTTTAAAAAGTAAAATTTTCACAGTGATTACTTTGTAGTTGATACACTAAAATATGTCCATATTGAACCAAGAAAGTGCAAAAAGTTACTGAAAACTCTGTCCCACAGATTTACATAATAAAAAAAGAAAAGAAAATTCCAAGTTATAAGTCATAGTATTTATATAGGTCAATAGTCTAATAATTAAACATGAGATGCACTGAGATCTAAATCTGATTGACGTTATACAATACATTGTCATCTGAAGCTGACATTAGATCTTGTGTTTTATAAATTAACCTTTGATTTTGCCTAAGATTAAATAATCCCCAGATTTATATGGACAGGCCAATAAAAACAGCCTTGGATTTTGCTTAATGTAATTAGTTGTTGATATGTATTTCATCCTTAAATTGCAATTTCTGAGCAACCCAGTGATTCTGTTTTCTTCAACATATCAGCCTATATCAATTGAAGGATCATGTATTTACTGGAAGGAGAAAATTTGTATGATTTAGTTTCTATAGTACTTGACATTATATCAAGAAATAAAAATGATTTGGTTGATCACTGGAATGATTTACAAGCTAACTGCCTGACCGACTGTCTGGTGGAGTAGAGATCCTTGAAGTGTCAAGGTCATCATTATTTAAAGGTTCCTGAGGGAAATTTCTGATGTCAAACATAATTGACAAATCTGATAGCTGTAATAAATGTTTTCAACCCACACTGAGACAAATTTCTAAGTGTTACAGATTTCCTCTAAGTCTTTCGACATCATGTGACAGATTGTTGTTTTATATAAAATACCATTTTCAAATAAGAAATTATTATTTATATATAAAAATTAAATTGTGCAGGGAGCAACTAAATATGAAAATGGAATGAAATATGAAAATTTCATGTGTAATGCTAGAAGACTACTAAAAATTATTTATTACAATATCCAGACACAATCTAATGTCATTATAAGCAGAACACCCAAACTTCAGCATTATCTTTTTTTCTGTTTGAGATACTGTAACAGTTTGATATACTTTGCTCTGCTATTCTTGTTTGGAAATATTTTTATTTTGTAAGTTTAAAGGCAAATTTGGACAAATTAATGTAATCTCATAATTTCAGATAAGACATCAAAGAAACAAGACAATAAATTATGAAAAGAGATGAAAATAGTTTGGGAAAAGACAGAAATGATGAAAAATGAAAAATAATTTTATTTAACAAATCTTATTTTTAATGTCATTGTTAATGTGATCTGAACTTTCTAATATGAGTATGTAATACACTTATAAATTGATTGAACTTCTATCTGTATTTATTGAATTATGCATGGCAAGTCTATTTCAAGTAAAAATACTTATGCATTCATTTTCTTCCTTAATTTTCTGCTGAATTTTAAAATACTTCAATGCACATGACACAATGATAGTAATACCATATGCAAATCTGAAAAACTTAAAAACAACTTACCTATTGTTTTTCACACACATTGTTCACAGATTTTCAATGCTTGTAATCAGACAAAGTCAGTTCTAGGGTGTGTAATTTTCTGTTCTGCAGTCATATAATAATATACAAAGGCAGAGCAAGGGTAAATAGAAAAGAATCTTCTATCCATAACTCAAAAGTTATCTCTAATCTAAAGCTGCTTGCAAATGAGAAATTAGTTTTCTTCAAAGATGTCTCACTGGATACATAAACCACTCTTAAAGGAAGGCTCCAGGCCCAACAGTAGATGTCCAACACTAAATGGATTCAATGGAATTTTTTGAGATTCTTCATTTCATATTGCTTTGTCGGTGCTTTGCTGATGTTGGTACCTTACAGTTCCTTTGTGTATAATTTCAGAGATCTATACATGTGGGTAAATCTATATCTATAAAGATAGGTAGGAGTTAATAGATAGATAGATAGATAGATAGGTAGACAGATGATAGATAAATAGATAGATATATATTATATATAAAGATTAATATCTGTATTATATATAAAGCACCTGTAATGGAGGTGCATATATTTTATAACTATAATATATACACATAGCTGAATACATATTATAGAATATATAGACATTTGTGATTTTATGGAATTTCTCTCTGTGTGTGAATATATTTGTCTCTGTATATATATATATATATATATATATATATATATATATGAGTTTCTTAAAGTTATTCTTTGACCCTTTTTCTTGCGTTTGTGTGGTCATATTCTGAATTGTTTCTATTTTATCTTAATTTATTATAGTTTTAGATGCCTGTTTGCATTCTAATGAGAGAGAAAAGGGATCTGCATTTGAGTGGATAGGGAAGTGGGGAGTATCTGGGAGGAGTTTGAGAAGGAGAAAGCATAATCAAAATAGACTGAATGAAGAACTATTTTCAATAAAAATAAAATATGTACAAATGATAATAGAGTAAAACAAGTTACCTATATAGCTCTGAATGGCAGCAGTCATATAATCAAGTACCGAGTTTAATTGACGTGATGACCAAAACAACATTTTGATTCTGGAAGAACAAGGATAACTACAGCCATATTTTCTTTAAGAGAGATTTGTAGCTTTTAGGATTAGTTGCTGCTGACCCAGATTCTAAATGCGTGAAGTATAGATTCTACTTCCTTTCCTGAGTTTTAGCCTCTTAGAAAATGCTTGTATTCGTGGGTTACCCTGAGAGAGGTCTCTGCTTCATGAGGGTCGATGCAGTCCATCTGAGAGTAAAGATTAAGGAAGATTTTACTTCTGAAAGTTTGAGACGTCTTTAATATCTGTTTAAAGCTGTAGAGACTGTAGGTATAAGGTGATAGCACTGTATTATTTGGGAACATTGGGTTAATCATACACCTAAGCTGCATTTAGGTCTATAACAAGCAGAACCAGCTTTAGGTGTGGGAAGAACACAATGTAGATTCCCATTTATCCCTATGTTCTGGCAGCTTTCTCTGCAGTCTACAATCAGCTTTATCTTCTGATTACTGCTTACATGGCCTTTTGAATTTCAGGCCTAGCCCAAGTTGCCTTCCTTAGACTTCCATAATTCTGTGAAGTTAAAATCAATGAGAAAATTATGTTCTTCATTGCTTAGACCCACCCACTCCGGTAAAACCTTGACAGAGATGTTAATGTTGAGACATAAACAATTACAATGAAGATTTCAATGCTCTAACATTCTAAAAGCTAACACCATTCTTTCACCTACTTTGACGCTGATTCAGGTCACTGTATGCTATGACGCTTCTTTCCTAGAAAATCTCATTGATTTTCTCTACAGTTGGAATCTAGTTCTAAGGAATCTTTTCTGAAGATTCTCTTTTCCTCAATTCCATTGCACTCTAGTCTGAAATTCATGAAGTGTAGATTCTGTGAGGTGCCACATAGCTCTGCATTTGCTTGATGACTGCATGGATAGATGTCTTCCGTCCATGCATCACCCCTTTGAAAATGGATGGCAGATTTTTCTCTGTGTATTAAGAATAGAAGCTTCTAAGTCCATTATTTTCTGCGGACTTGGGTGGACTGCTCTGTGGACGTTTTCTTCTACCGTGTACGCACATGGCAGAAGCTGAGTAGAACAATGAGTGCACCTTCTGTTCCTGCTCTAAATCACTCATTATGTAAAAGTGTCTATCAGCTTTACGCCTAGGAGACAGCAGATCACTGTTTTATTTTCTCTCAATAAACTTGCTTTATGACATCCTGAGTACTCCATTTTTCTTCTATAATAAATGTATCTGATTCACAGGCTCCCCCGAGCTAGTCTTTCTTTTTCCTACAGTGGCATCCTTTATCCCCTAAGTTATTTACTCTGCATTTATCATTCCTTCCACTTGGCTGAATGAAGCCTAAGCTGAGACGGAAATGAAATACAGTGGAAGGCGACTCTGAGATCCTTAGGCAGACAGGCTCTCCAAAGAGAGAACTGTAACGGCTTTTGAGGATAAAAAATATATACTTGTTCACTTATTTTTTCCCCTAAATTTGAACTGCTGGAGATATGCATAATGTGGATGATAATTTCTATTTCTTGGTTTCAGCCAATTTTTGTTTATAAAAAATGAAAAAAGATAAAAAGTAAAAAGATGAAGGAAATTGAGTACCCTTCACAGTTATACACATAACATGTCTGAGCAACTTCAAGGGGTCAGACAAACTGTAGCTATTGAGAAAAGTAATTTACTTAAACAGTTTTAATTACTGTTTGATTAAATAATAGATATAAAGCCCATGAAAACTGTGGGCCATCTCAGTGTGTGAAAATCAATCATGATATTTTATGTTTATTTAAAACTGTTCAATTCTTTGTAGCTTACTACTAGGAAATAAATTGGAGAACAATTTGGTCACTATTTTTAAGTCCTGGTTGTGTGCAATGAAAAACAATTAATAAAGGCAGACATTTAATTTATATGAACCAATGAATTTCTTTTGCCTTTAAACAACTTCTAGTTAGGTTTCAGGCCATCTTTTTGACTAGTGCACACACATATTGCCAATGAGAGCGTTTAAGATTCTGGAACAAAAATCAAGTTGTAGTCAACAGTGGTTACATAGTTAATATAATTAACTCTAGGCAAATCCCTTGATAGCGTGATGAACAATGTTGATAGTTGAAAAATGAGCTCAGTGTTTTATGCTAGAGTAATTTTCTGATACAAAACTCGTCAGAAAAAAAGCCCTGTTTACTAATTGTCAAAAACAGATTTACTATGCATTGTAAGATGGGAAATATGAGATTCATAGTGTAGGATGAGTATAAACTTTCTTAATATGTGTAAATGAGCCAAATTTTAATGCAGATTATTATTCCCCTCGATCTTGCTGTTGCCCATATTTCAAGTCTATGCTTAAGCGTGCGTTCCTTAACTAAAAGTAAGAAGTGGTAGAAGATGGAAGACAGAGGAAGAAGTTGTCAAGGTATACCAAAGTATTTGACATACTACATAGTTTTATTTTTTAAATCGCTTTTCTTGTCTTTTTATTTATTAAATATGACTATTTGGCAGTTTAATACACATACATAATGAATTCTATTCATTTTTCACCCCATTCTTCTCTCGTGCTCATCCCTTTCTTGCTGAAATCCTCAGCTCCCACTAGGGCCATCCTTCCTTTCATGCATTCTTCTCCTATGTGACTCACCTTGTTTAGAGTTTCTTTCCCAAGAGGGAGTGGGAATTTATTCACTTGAGCAAAAGCAATTTATCAGTGGCTACATCACTCAAGAAAACCATGTTTTCTCCAAGCAACCATTAGCTGCCAGTAGTCCTCAGGGAGTGCTGGACCTTCATGGCCACCTTCCCCAATGATAAAAAATGTTTAGTGGGCACGTCTTGTGTAAATCTTGTGCAAATAGCTGCACTTACAGTAAGTGTGAGTACAATGATTCTATTATATCACAAAGATAGCTCTAAACTGTTTTGCTCTGACTCACATCCTTCTTGTGGCTTCTTCCATGATGTTCTTGGCCTTATACATGGTTAAATAGCTCTTCTATTTAAAACAGAGAACTTCATCATCGTGTGTTTTTGGCACTTTAGTCTGTTATAGGATTCTTCATTAACCACCTCTTCGTACAATGAGAAGCATAGATCTAATCTACATGGGAAGTAGAAAAAGACAAGCTCTCTTGATTAAATTGGGAGGATGGGAACCATGAAAGAGGGCTGAAGGGGAGGGGAGAGACAGGGAGGGGAGCAGAGAAAAATGTAGCGCTCAATAAAAATCAATTTAGTAAACATGAGAAGCTTCTATGGATGGCAGTTGACTAATTTCAAACAGGTGGTTTAGTGAGGTCAAGATCTCGATGCAGTTTTTTTATGTTTACCGAAATTCTTCATGTCAGCATTATTTCTTGACCTTATTCCAACTCATGCTCACCTTGTTTTGACAGCCTCATCTTCCTACCTTTACCTCCAAAATTCTGGGCTTTATAGTTGTGTGTAGTGATGTAGAGCTAATCACATATTTTAATTAATTGTTGTATTGCTAGAAAAGGAGAGTATCTTATATTGTGTTAAAATAGCAAATATATGTGTATACCAAACATTTTCTCATATAATTTATAATTTGCATGACTATATAAACTCACTTCTTTTGGCTAAGTTTTGTTTATTTGTAGATTGCTAGATGTCGAAAACAAGACTATTTATGCATGGAGCCTTGCTCATGTTCTGCCATTGAACTGAATCCCCAAACACAATACTTTCACTAAACCATGTTGAAGATTTTATAACAAGAAAGGACAGTTATTGAAAGACACATATGTATTGAGATGAAATCAGTACCCTTAAACTGTTATTGCAACAGTAAAATTTTCCCATATTCTGAAATTCCTGCCCATTCAAACCTGCTTTCTAATGGCCACATTTTGAATGTCTTGTCTATTCAAAGCCTGATTTCCAGTGCTTGTGTGTTGCCCTTTTTGGTTGAATGCCAAGTTAAACCCACCCATGCCTCCTCTTCTCATTTCTGAGCTGCCAGCCAATATTGGTATTTGTCTGTGAGAGCTCAAAATAAATCACACTGGTGACTTAACTGATAAGCTATATTTACATTTGAATGTTATACAGTGTATTCATGCTGCCAAAGAAATGAACTCAAAACTTAGGTTATTCAGTCGAGTACACTGAAAACCACATATTTCATTTATAACAGACTACTTTACAGTATAATACACCCTGAATTGGAGTTGTTAGAAACTATAATAGCAGGTTGAGTTCTCCCTAAAAATATCCCTGAGCGTCAGGATGATGAATGAGAATAATCCATTAAAGGGTATATACATAGGCATTACAAAGCTCCTGGCACTGTTTGAAGCATTTCATGAACATTTACTCATAATTCCCACACTGAGTGCATTCATTATCTTCAATTCACATATATAGACAACTGCCAGAGCCAGGATAACATGAAGAAAGAAAAATAAAATGCTTTGTTACAGGATATACACCTGTATAGAGTGCTAGATATTAGTGTCTATGAAAAATATATAAAACATAATAAAGTAAATCACCTAAAGTAATAAAAAAATACCTAAATTCTAAATGTCAAAACGAACACATTTTCTTTCATATGTCCTTAAGAGTATTATAGACACTGAAGGGAAGCCGTTTTGTTAGGTCATGGATATTTAAAAGATGGACAGAATCTTTCCAGCTTCATTCAGGGGGAAATGACAAATCAAAACTGCACATACTTTGTTTTCTCAACACTGTTCCTTTTATATATTTGGGTAGGGACTATTCTTTTTTTTTCAAATATGGTATCATTACTCTAAAAACACAGAACTGAATTTCCTATGTTGATTTTATTTCCTGCGGCATCACACAATTTACTTGCTTCCTCCACAGTTTTTGTGATATCTTTAGTCATCTATGTATAAGAGAATATCATCTTAAGCAGAGACAGTTGGAGCAGTATTTCTTTTTTCTGTTACCTTCATGCTCTGATGAAAATATCCATCACATTAATACCCTGAATAAAAATGATGGGATGGACACCATAGTATTGCCCTAGATCTTCAAGGGCAAGCATCCAACTTGAAAGCCTTGAGTATGGTGACATTTGTATCATCACAAAATGATTTTTATTGCACCAAGGCACATTTCTTTAATGACTAATAGGTCAAAAGTTTTTAATACCTGGATAAAATACTTTCTGGACCTGCTGTGATGACCAATTTTTAGTTTGTTAATATTTTAGTATGTTAATTGGTCTGAGTCTATTGAATCATCTTGATCAGGGATCAACTTAAAGAATCTTTGACATCATCTATTTATAAAAATAATTTCATGAAAATGATTTATAGTATCCCATGTAAATAATCTATATGATTTATGTATTTCTAAAGTACACATTAATACACATCTTAGTAAAACACCACTGTAAATCAGGAATTCAGAAATAGCTGAGTGAAAATGTTTTTGGCTTTTGTTTTCCTCGGGAAACTTCGCCAAGCCTAAGGCTGAGCTGCATCTTTTGATTCATAGTGAAGAAATTATTCCCATGCTCATTTAGGTAGTCACGAGAAAATATTTCAATTTCTTGATTTTAAAAAGATCTACAGAACCTTATCGGTTAAACAAAGAAATTTATAAATGAAACTCTTGTAAGCTACTTGCAGCCTAGAGTAACGATTGGCATAACCATGTCTTCTGCTATATTTGAGTGGAAACATACACCCTTCCACAGTGTTTGTTATGGATTCTGTGGCATCAGAAGTCATTTTAAAGTCTAAACATCCCTTAAGATGAGTTCAAGTTCATGTGGGCATTCAGGTAGAAAAGAAAGTGAAAACTCCTGCTTTTCTTGTTATAATCCAAGTCTCCATCTTTAAAAAAGACCACCTTGTGACAGTAATTGCCCTTCTGTGTCGTAGGTAATGAGCACAGTTATCATTCATGAGAGTTGTAATAGAATAGTATTTTTAGAAGAAGGGTATGCTCCAAATTCCAGGATTACCTTCTTCTTTTCATGTATTTTTCCCTACTTAACACAATGGTTTTATGAATGAAGCCTATTCTTAAACAAAAAACAGTATTTTTTTTATTTTTTGTAGTCTTTATGTCATTCACTAATTCATTTTATTAATTGAAAATAGATTCTTATACAATACATCCTAATCACAGCCTCCCCTTCCTCCATTCCTCCCAGCTCTTCCCCAACCCCCATCTCCCCAAATCGCCCTTATATTTCCTTTCAGAAAAAAGCAGGTCTCCAAGACACAACATTCAAACACGACAAAAACTGGATAAAACAAGAAAAATCAAAATCTCTCATATCGAGGCTGGACAAGATATTTTCTCAGTGAAAGAAGGATAACACAGTTACTGAGTACGATGCCTCCAGTACTCAGTGCCGGAGCCATCAGCTTTGCCACAAGTTACAACTATCCTCCTAGGATCCATGTAATGGCCCATCACTTTCTGCATGCTCTGACGCAGAACATTAAGTTTATCTCAAGGCTATTCTTCATTCTAGCACAACATACTCTTGCTTACTCTGAATAAATTAGCCTAATGGGAATGATGTTTTCTGAACTGGCCATCGGAATACTACGCAGGAAGAGTTTGAGACGGTAAGGTCTTGCTCTGAGTTTGCATCTTTACACATAACAGTGAAATGTGACATACATTTTCCAATGTTTTCTGGCACACAATAAATTTGTCCATTTTGAAATAGGCTTATAATCACATGAATGAGATAAAGTAAGAAATACTTGTGGGTTTGGCTTAAAGGAACAAATGTATTCAGCATTGACTGCTCTCTTCATTCACATTAAGGAATAGGTGATGTTTTTACTCTATTGACTTTTTTTCTGCTGATAACAGATGACTAAATCTTCCTCTGACTTGTCTCTTTTCTGACTCTACATTTCTTGTAGATGATTCACTTGCTACTAATGGCAATTTCTGGCTATTGACCAAATACGGCGTAACTACTGAGTTGAAACTTTTATATTGTTATAGCTCACTGGTGGTAAGTACAATTTTATGAGCTCTACAATATCTCTGACTGTGACATTTTATATGCAGGAACAGCAAAGGCAAATGCATATTAAAAATCATCAACAATGAAATCACAATTTCAGTGTCTATCAGCATTACTGGATAAAATACTTTTGTTGGTGCAGAAGTAAGGGAAGTAGATGATTTTGCAAACATTCCCATTTGTAAGAGATTTCTGTTTTTCATTGGAAGTTTTACTACACTTGGCACACGGAATAAAATTGATCATTTATAAACTACTAACAAAAAATGTTTATTTTGTGTATTGTTTTATTTTTAGTCAAGGAGGGTTTTTTGGTTTTGGTTTTGGTTTTGTTTTTTAGCTTTTTAAACAAAAGCTGACATGTAGAACCCTGACAGAGGCAGTAGGCGCTATTTGGAAATCTTTTCAATTCATGCTTAATTATACTAGGACAGTTCTCATCCATATAGATTCCAACTGATCTTTGTATCATTTCTAATATGTTGTTGGTTTAAACAATAAAACAATCAACATTTTTGTATAAAAAATAGTTATCATTAACTTTTCTAATACTATCAGAGATGTGGAATGTCTAAACTAATGGATTGTTACACATTTCCACATAATTGTTATTGTTGTCTTAAGTGTTTTCAGTGCAAACTACTATTTTTCCAGGCCTTGCTTTATACACGGTTGCTCATCAAATATGGAATATTTTAGAAATATCTGATTTCAAACACACAGAATCTTAGGGTTTTTATTTATTTATTTTTATATATCTACTCTAATGAGCATGTGGAATACTTTTATAATCAGTATATCCAATTCTAGTTTCATAGTTTAGTGACAAGGTCTTACTATGCAGTCTTGCCTAGTCTTGGACTTTACCGTGTAGAAGAGGCTGCCCATAAACTTGAGAAAAATCCCGTTTCTGACTCTTACATGCTATATCAGTGCCATGTATGATCATACTTCGTCAGAAGGCTTATTTTTTAATAGGGCTTCACTATGTACCTCTAACTGTCAATACACTATGTAAATCAGGCTAACCTTGGATTCACAGAGATCTGCCTACCTTGGCCTCCAAAGGGCTGCTATTAGGCCATGTCCCATTGCATCAGTTTTGAAACACAATTAACCTTATCAAGCTAATTGAATCTTTTTTCAGTTCCAGTACCTTTGTGTAGTGGTTCTTTAATTATACTGTGCTTTTGAATTTAAGAATTTATAAAATTTTATAGATTGTATAGATTCTATTTAAAAACACTTGTTGCTGGTCATAGACCCCAAACTTTTTGGGAAAATATTTTTATTTATAATTTTTTTATTTTTTAAATTATAATTGCATAATTTCTCCCTTTTTCTTTCGTTCATCCAACTCCTTCCATGTACAACTGCATACTCTTTCTTGAATTGTTTTACATAAGTGTAATATAGTGCTAGTTACTTTCACTGCACACACACACACACACACACACAGTGTAAATACAACCTGATCTAGTCATAAACTGTTACCTGTATGCACATAATCTCAAGATAGACCACTTGATGTTGCTTAAACAATTAGAAAGCTCTACAAAATACAGAGAACAAGATGCCAAGTTCTAACTGACACATCTAGAGCAAAGTTCCTGCTGCTAAGACTCAGGGATCATTGTCGAAAGGGAGCAAAAATACTGCAAAAACCCATAGGTACAACAAATTCGTCATGAGACTGTGTCTTCTAGAAATATTAAACAGACAATATCCACGAAGTCTCATCAACCTGGCTACTTAAAGAACGTGTGAAAAACATGAACACAAACAGACATGCTAACATGGAAGGGGGAGTGCACACAAAACCATGATCAATGATCTGATTCAATGGTTTGGCGTCTTTCTTCTCTCTCTCTCTTCTGCTCTGTCTTTACTAGTGAGTGCAATTGGTGGTATTTGTTTCTATTTCACAAAAGAAAAAAATTGCTACTTTTGATTATTATACACATGATACATTTCTACAAAGTAATCAATCAACAGGTTTGAGAAAAATATGTTTTTAATACTTAAATTCCCTTTTTAATATTTAAAAAATTCAACTGTGTACAATAAAACATGATCATATCTACCTCCCATTTTACCCTCCGCCTTCTGCCTTACTTTCCCAATATACATACATACCAATTTTATGTGCTTTTTTATTTTTGATGGGCAATTAAGTCCAGGTGGGGTTGCCGATATGTGTATAAGCGTAGGACCATCGACCGGTGCATAGGAAACAAACCGTTGGTCATATTTCCAATAAAGAATGATTCTCCCCTCTCCACAATTATCCATTGTCAATCTTTCCTCAGTTTGAGGTGAGGTCTGGGGATAGCCTACCTCAATGACCACCAACCCAAAAAGAGATGCACAATGCCTGCCTGTCTCTAGGCTTTTTTTTTTTTAATGACAGCCTGCTTTCTCTAGGAAAGACACTGACCTCCTTTTGTGGGATGACTCCATTTAAATACCTCTTATATAATTCTTTTATATGATTCATGTATTGTTTTACATCCTCTACCCAGATATTTCATTGCCCATTCTTTTCATCCCTTTCTGTTACGTTGTTCCTCCATCCCAGTAACGTCATCTGACTTTATTCCTGTTCTTAAAATCCCCAACTTGGCCCCTTACCAGGGTTCTGCTAACTAGGTGTATTCCAATTTAAAGATTCAAAACGGGCATCCATATTGGAGATAGAATAGGTGCCATTTGTCTTTCAGCTTTTGGGTTACTGCACTCAGAATGAATATTTATAGCTTCACCCATCTCAAAATTTTACAACTTCATTTTTTTTCTTTGCAGACAAATATTACTCCATTGTGTAAATGTGCCATATTTCCTTATCCATCACTTGATAAACATCTAAACTGTTCCCACTTTCACATAATGGATGTAGCAGCAATGGACATGGATGAACAAATGTCTCTGTAGTAGATAGAGCATCTTTTGGGAATTTACCCAAGAAAGGTATAGCTCAATCATATTAAAGGTAGATAAACTTCTACATTTTTTGAGAATGTTTCACACTGAATCTTGTAATGGCTGCACCAATTTTCTGTCCTACCAGCAGTGAGTAAATGTCCCCTTATCCCACATCTAGGTTTAGCTACATCCTACATACGTTTTGTTTCCCAAAGATGAATGTTGCAATGGTTTCCTTGACGTGAACCCTAAGATGGTTTGAGACATCTTGCAACATAAGACTCTTGTGTTTCACAGCAGGCTTCAAGTAAAGAGCATGAAATCCATGATCCTGCACAAAAAATTTACACAACATAGATTCAATGAGCTGAAATAATAGTATTATTTTTTCATGGCTTCTGTATTTAAGAGGTCACTACCAATTATTTTTCTGCTTGACATCTTCTGATGACAGTAGTGAAGGTCTTCTCAGTAAGCCATGAGACTGTCCTCTACTTGGCAGTCAGAGGCTATGCCCTATGAGTCATAGAGAATAGGCTATGACTCATATAAACATAGGCTATAACTCAATGTCATCTCTGCATATCCCTCTCATCTTATTGCTATAGGATAAGGGTTTCTACTTTGCCCTGCTTATGACCTAATATTTACAGTTTCTATAACAACTATGCTTTAAAAATACAGTTAGAAATTATATCAGTTGAACCATAGAAGTTAGACAACAGTAAACAAAGTTTCAGGTAATATCTGTCTCAACAAAAATAAATGAATCTCATCTGAATCCATTGTCTAAGAGTGCAATATCATTAGTAGTGGAGAACCCACCTTCATCCTCCAAGAGGCAATCAAAGCTGATTTGTAGAAGGAGCAGCGGGCCGCTTGTCACCGCTAGGCTCCCGGCCACCGGCTAGCTTTACCCAAAATAATTACACAGAAACTGTATTCATTTAAACACTTCCTGGCCCATTAGCTTCAGCCTCTTATTGGATAATTCTCACATCTTGCTTTAACCCATATTTAGTAATCTGTGTAGCACCATGAGGTGGGGGCTTACAGGGAAAGATCTTAACCTGCGTCCTGCATCCATCTCAGAGAGGAGAGGCATGGTGTCTGCCTGAGGCGTCTGCCTAACTCTGCTTTCTTTCTCCCACAATTCTGTTTTTTCTACTCCATCCACCTATGTTCTGATCTATCAGGCCAAGCAGTTTCTTTACTAATTAACAGATAGATAGAAGACCCACCTACATCACTGATTTCGATTACTGTATTGTTCTGGGAGTTGTAGTCGGAGACTGCTCATTTATTTCCCGACTGTCCATACCCAAAAAAAATCACACAGAAACTATGTTAATTACAGCACTGCTTGAGTAATTAGCTCCTACATATTTCCAGCTAACACATCTTGAATGAACCCATTTCTTTTATTTTGCATGTTACCATGAGACTTGTGGTAAGGTTTCGGGCATCTCTCTCCTTTGACAGATATATGGCATCTCCGTGACTCTGCCTTCTTTTCTCCTCTATCTGCTTGGAATTCCCTTCTTACTCTAGTCTGCCCTGTCACAGGCCAAAGCAGCTTTATTCATTAACCAATGGTAACAAAACACATTCACAGCATACAAAGGGGAATCCCACATCTGGGAGTCACACAGATATTCTTACCAACCCTTGGAAAGTATCATTCTTATACTAGGTACTGGTGATTTTGTTAGTCTATGCCTTTAGTGGAAAGCATAGTCAGCCTAAGTGAGTTATCCTTCTTTAAGAGATCTATCTAACTATACCTATGTCTGTATTTATATGTTTCTATATTATACATATTTATCTTTAAGATATATAATATAACCCCATCTCCTCTAACCTCAGATGAACTCTGAATCATAGTTTGCAAGTGCACACAGCAGACCAAGAGGTGAGTGATCAGTTAGTCATCTGGAATTCCAATCTCTAGGCCCTCAGTACCTGGGCAAAACCCCGTGCCCCTCTCCCACCTGCCTCAGCTTTAATAGCCAGTCAGCAGGAAAGCTTCCTGCAGGTAGGTTGCTTCAAAAGCCCCCTCTGGATCAGACCTCAGACCCTATAAGCTACAAGGCCAACTCTGCCCCCAAATCCACCCATCCCCTGTGACCTCAGAGGAACTCTGAACCATAGGCTGTAACTGAACAGAACAAACCAAGAGGCTGCAACTACAGAGACTGAACCAAGAGAGCAGGCCAAAAGAGAACTCAGTGGCTCCCTGAGACACAGACAGGGACTGCACAGAGTGGACTAAGAGCAGCTCCCTAAGGCACAGACAGCAACTGCAAGAGATGGGTAGGCACCAATGTAAAAATTCATTCAAAAACCTAAACAGCAACATGGTAATGCCAAAACCCAGTGTTTATACAAAAGGAAGACCTGATCGTGCTAACCCAGGAGAAGCAGAAGAAAATGCTCTTAAATATAACTTTATGAAGATGCTAGAGACCCATAAAGAGTAAATGAAAAATTCCCTTAAAGAAATGGAGGAAAAGACAAACAAAAAATTGGAAGAAATCAATAATTCTCTTAAAGAAACTCAAGAAAACCAAGGAAAAGCAATCAAACAGGTGACAGAAACAGTTCAAGACTTGAAAGCTGGAATAGAGACAATGAAGAAAACACAAACGGGGGGAATACTGAAGATGGAAAATCTGGGTAAATGAATAGGAACTACTGATGCAAACATAGCCAACAGAATACAAAAGATAGAAGAGAGAATCTCAAATGTTCAAGATACTACAGAGGAAAGAGATTCATCAGTCAAAAGAAATGATAAATAGAAAAATAGATTAAAAAAATGTGGTACATTTACACAATGGAGTCCTACTCAGCAGCAAATAAATAAATAAATTTATAAACCACAAACAATGACGTCTTAAAATTTGTCTGCAAATCAGTGGAACTAGAAAAAAAACATGCTGAGTGTGGTAACCCAGACTCAGAAAGATGAACATGGTATGTACCCACTCATGGGTGAATGTTAGCTGTAAAGTAATGGATAAGGAGTTTATAAGAGTTCAAGACCCCATTTAGAAGCTAAGTAACAAGAAAAACCCTAGGATGTATACACACACACACACACACACACACACACACACACACACATAGATTCATCTGGAAAGGGGAAATAGACAAGATCTCCTGAGAAAATTGGGAGTGTAGGGGTGAGGGGAGAAGAGAAGGAAAGGTGGGAGGAGGAAGGGAGAAGGGGAGAGGAGGACTTGAAGGAACAGAATGGTCAAAATGGGGGAAGGACAGAGACAAGGAAATTGTTTGAGGGAGCCACTATGTGGCTAGCAAGAAACCTAGCACTAGAGAAGCTCCCAGGAATCCACAAAGATGACCCCAGCTAAGACCCTAAGCAGTAGTGGAGAGGGTGGAGAGGGTGCCTGAAGTGACCTTGCCCTGTAAAGAGATTGATGACTATTTTAAATGTCATCATAGAACCTCCTTCCAGCAACTCATGGAAACAGATGCAGACAACCACAGCAGAGCATTGGGCCGAGCTCCCAAAGTCCAGTCAAAGAGAGGAAGAAGTGAGAATATGAGGAAAGAGATCAAGACTATGATGGGGATACTTACTGAAACAGCTTAGCTAAGTTAATGAAAGCCTTCCAGCTCCAGCATAACAGGGAAGGAACTAGCAGAAGACCAAACTAGGCCCTCTTTATGTGGGTGACAGTTGTATGGCTGGAGCAGACTGTGGGGCCACTGGCAGTGAGACCAGGGTTTATCCCTATTGCTTGTTCTGACTTTTTGGAACCCATTCTCTTTGAATGGATAACTTGATCAGCCTAGATATAGTGGGGTGGGCCTTGATCCTGCCTCAAAGCAGGACTTTGTTAGACTTTGTTGACTCCCCATGGGAAGCCTTACCCTCTTTGAG
Organism: Arvicola amphibius; assembly: GCF_903992535.2. Classification (NCBI taxonomy): domain Eukaryota; kingdom Metazoa; phylum Chordata; class Mammalia; order Rodentia; family Cricetidae; genus Arvicola; species Arvicola amphibius. The sequence continues at coordinate 96,774,320 of NC_052054.1, read as the reverse complement.
GAACAGATGGGGAGTAGGATTGGGGTGGGAGGGGGAAGGTGAAGGAACAGGAAAAGGGGAGGGAATGGGAAATGGATTTGGCAAGTAAAATGAGAAAAGATAGGTTTTTTAAAAATAAATTTTAAAAGATTTATAATATATAATTTATTAAATATGTATATGTACACATAAACTTACGATATATTGTGTAATTTGAGGCAAAAATAAAATAATATGATTTCTTCAAGCTTTATCAAGAAACCTTGGTATTATTTGTCCCCAAATCCTCCTTTTCCTTTGACAGGACCTTCCTCGCTTCTCCCTAGCAGGCTTGCCATCCCATTTTTCCACTTCTGATTTTATGTCACCTGTATCCTACCAGTCCCCTCCTACACCTCATCAGCACTTATGGTCCCTTCATATAGTCCTGGTTTCCTTGGCTACTCCATGATACATGCTCACACCTGAGGACTTGGAGCTAGAATTCACAGGTAAGACAGAAATGTGGCTACGGCATTTGTCTTTCTCTCTCTTCTTTACCCAATACAATATTTTCAGGTCCAGCCACTTACCTGAAAATAATTACGATTTCATATTCCTTTACAGCTGAATAGTATTTCACTGTTTGTGTGTACCATATTTTAATAATCAATTTGCCAGTTGAAGGACATTTAGGTCGTTTCTATTTACTAGTTTTTGTGAATCAGGCAGCAAGGAATATTGCTGAGCAAAAGTCTGTAGACGATGAAGAGTACGTTGGACATACTCCAGGGACTGGAATAGTTGAATCACATGGTGGATTTACTTTACTTTTAGCGACTTTTTAAAAAAATATTTATTTATTTATTATGTATACAATATTCTGTCTGTGTGTAAGCCTGCAGGCCTGAAGAGAGCACCAGACCTCATTACAGATGGTTGTGAGCCTCCATGTGGTTGCTGGGAATTGAACTCAGGACCTTTGGAAGAGCAGGCAATGTTCTTAACCTCTGAGCCATCTCTCCAGACCCTAGGCTTTTTTTTGAGGATGCTCAACACTGATGAGCAATGTGGATCCACCAATGTGCTTTCCCACAAAGAGAGAATGAGTTTCCTCTTCTTTCCCACCTCATGAACATCTGTTGTCTGTTGTTTTGTTTATCATATTTTGCAAAGTGCCAAGGAAAGGAAGCAGTTGAACTGTGCTACCCATCTGGAACAACTATGAACCACGACACTTACCAGCATGCCAAGATAGGCACAAATGTGCAAGAGTTGGCATTCATATTTCAGTGGCACCAACATCTTCCTAATTAGACTTAAAATCCATCAAATAGGAGAGAAATGATTAGCAGTTCTTGATACTTTGTCAGGTTTTCAGGGCTAGAACTATAGGGTTTCCGTGGGTCCTAGAAAATAAACTGCGACTGATAGTTTTATAGAACAGTATAATTCCTTACTGTAGTCTAAATCTTATCTTTCCATTCACAGAATGATTAAGCTACCATCCCTCATCTAAGAAGCCTTTCTTTACAGCAAATGAAAACCATATCTGGACATACTACAGTGATCAACAGATCCTGGGATTCCGGCCACAATGGATACAGCTACATCAAAGCTCATGACTCTACAGGAAATGAGATATGGAGAAGAGGGGCAAAAGGACTGTCACAGCCAGAATGCTAGGAAGTCTTCTATGAAATTGGTTCTCCTAGAACTGGCTGCATAAATAATAATGGAACAATGACAATATCAACAAACATCTTAGTGTAAAATGAGAAAACTTTCAAGGTGTTCCATCACTAAAAAAGGAACTACACGTAACTAATGACTGATAGGAGGAGAATTAGGTGCTTCTGGGGATAAACCTCATTATGGGTTATCCAGGGCACAGTGGTCAGCCTTGAAAAAATATATACACAAAAAAAAATTTATAACATATATAATATCTATCTCTTTATATATATTTATAGATAGATGATATAGACATAAATCTACATGGAAATAGATGATAGGTAGATAATATAGATATCTTAATAATAAGAAACAAGCTATTGAGGGTGTGGGTGTGTGAGAGTTGCTAGAGGAAGGATATCTAGGAGAGGCTCAAGGCAGGAAAGGGAGTGGGAAAGTGATATAATTTGCTTCAATTATGAACACATTTTAAAAATAGCACTAGATAGTTTAATTTTAATCATTCTTTATGAAGAACAATGTTTGTTTTAGTTTATTTGATTTTACCAAAGTAATATAAAATCTGAATTTTAAATCCTACGATGTTCGTCATCTTACTTTAAACAGCAGCAGCAACAACAGCAGCATATTCTCCAGTGTCTGAAATCAATGTCTAAACCTGTGGTAATTTCTGTTTTTATATATTTATTTGTTTGTTTTTGCTTTGTTGAAAATGGTTCCAGACTTGTGTTTAAAAGGAAAGTACTCTAAGATCACGCCAATTCTTTTGCTATAGTTTGAGCAATCCAGGAAGCTATAGCTTCCAAACATTCAATTTTGTTGCTTCGAAATAGCAATCTGCAAACTTCTCTTTCAGAAAGAGATTATATTTCCTGGACGGAAACATCCCTTCTGTCGCTATCACTCTTCAATAATATCATATGCCTGGAAATGCCACTTCCCCTGTGCTGTGTGACAGGACGTTCATTCCATTTGCTTTGCAGAATAAGCATCATACTTTTCTCAATTCAAGTTCTCCGACATTCTAAATTAAATTCTAGTTGTATTTGGCCTCCTCAAAATTGTTTCAGAAGCAAGTATTCATGTATAAATCTCCTCACTCAAAGCAATTTACCTTTGAATTTATAAATCTTCAGAGCAGCAACATTTAGAAACATTAAAATTTCACTCATGTGACACTGGTGTTCTTTGTAAGAATACTCTGCTAGAGTCATTCTATGTAAGTTGATGCAAGAATGTCCTGTTTGATTTGGAGAGTCTCTACACTGTTACACATTCATTTATTTCTTCAGCTTTACTGTTACAGAATTAACACATAAAATTAGTAAGTTAGCAACTACCATCTGATGTTATATGATTTTTTTATATATGAAAACTTTGTGATTACCACAATTAAGCTAATTGACATACCTTTTTTGATACTTCATTTTTTATGAGTGTGTACAGCGTCAATTCTTTATTTCTCTTCTTTCGTACAAATAACAAATTGATTATTAATTGTAATCATAATGTGGCAAAACAGGACTCCAGATAATTTTTTTACATCTTTTATATCCTACTAAGATTCTTGTTTTATGTGCTCAGAAATATCATATGAGTAAGAAACTGCAATAAGCATCTGAAACTTAGATTCAGTGAAAATACTTAGGATTCCTACAATTATGTATTTTATTATATAAGGTTTTAATTATAATATTAGTAGTTTTCGCCGGGTGGTGGTGGTGAACACCTTTAATTCCAGCACTTGGGAGGCAAAGCATGTGGATCTCTGTGAGTTCAAGGCCAGCCTGGTCTACAAGAACTAGTTCAAGGACAGGCTCCAAAACTACAGAGAAACCTTGTCTTGAAAAAAAGTTAGTAGTTTTAGTAGTTTTCTACATCTTCTTATGTAAACTAATAAAATCATATCACCATTTTCCTTTAAAAATAATTTTGACATGAAATATGCTTATTTTAAAACTAAATATGTGATTAAATATAACTGCTACAGAGTCCTTTATTCCTTTACACTTTACAAGTGATGAATGTAAGAACCTTAGAAGGATGTGAGTAATTGCACATGCAAATATCTTGTCAGTCAGTGAATGATTTTTATTTCAAACTTCACCCTTCATAAGACGCATTTCACAGATTGGCTGAGGCCTTTTCATGTATGTTATGTCCATGTTTTGCTTAGATATACATTAAATGTTGCAGGGCAATATTATTTTATAAAATTATAGTTCTACTAATCATTTAGAAGCACGTTAAGCAGGTATTTCTCTCCACACACCATCTCCGTTGCCAGCTGCTGCCCTCATCTTCAGTTAGCTTGAAGCTTCCATCTATTCAAACACTATTTAAAAATACATTCTTTAGCATTTGTTGTCATGTAAATGGCTGAAATGGAAGTTTCTCATACTAAATTCTGGTAAAAAATAGGTTCATCACCAGTTTCAAGGATAGCCTGATGGGATATGGAATTCAAAACTGGTATCTTTTGACTTCCTGTGACATCTTCACGATGCTACTGAAGTCTCTGCTGTCTGTGATTTGGAAAGAGCATACTCCTTCATTTCTGTTTGGAGGGTTTTCTGATTTTGTATATCACACCTGAGTCTGGAATGTGTCAATCTGGATCCTTTTCCATTTCTCTAGCACAACAATCTCTGACTTTTGGCAAGCTTCAAGTCACAGTTTTCCATCCATCAATTTTCAAAAACTGCCTGGTTTACTTCCTATCCTCTACTCTCTTGACCATTCCAGTGTGTATTTAACTATGATTTTCTTCTACAGTTGCACGAAGATCATCCTTTTTATTTTCCTTACATCATTTTATTCTCTAAATAAATACCATAATTCCTATAGAGCTGTTTTCTAAAGAGCTCAGACTCTCACTGAATTGGCCAATCTCTTAGCTCCATTTCTTTTAAGAGCTCTATTGGCAATAGGTAATAAGTTTCAGTAAAGTGTATCTTTGGTTCTCTTGACTAGCCCTCTGCAAATGTCTGTGGCCCATGTGGATAACCCTATTAGATTTTGCTGCCTCACTCCACAGTGGATTTCACCCATTATAAAAACAGAGAACTATTATTTCTGTCTGGTTAGATTTCAGCTTGCCATATTCCTATTAACTCAAGGTCTTTGCCCTGTATATTGCAAATTGCTCTACAATTGTGATGTTCTGTCGTTTTTCATCACAAGAATCACAGCCCATTTGTGTTGTTGCATCCTTTTGTAGATACTGTTCCTAATCCTACTTGGCTCTGCTCTGCCCGTTTCACTGGCAACTCTTTCCTCCTTACTGTTCTCAATTCTTTCTGTGACATTTCTAGCATACCTTTGCTGTCTATTTTTGATACATTCTGTTGGACCATTACCCAAAGGTTCTATGTTATTTTCATGTTTTCTTTTTGTGGACTACTAATTTTTTGCCTTTTTGACGGTTGTTTATTTACCTTATGTAGAAATCCTATTGTTCAATAAATGTAGAGGACCTCCCAGTTACAGAGAAGGAATAGCAGAGCCGGAAAAACAAGAACAAAACAATGGACTGCTCTCATTATTGCTCAGGGAAACTTCTGTTTGCTTCTTGGCGACCATTAAGGCACGGAATCATAATGCAGGTCAAAGTGCTGAGAAGAAGTAACTGTTCCAAAAAGGAAATCTGTGTAACGCCCTCCAAACTCAATAAAGATCAAAGAGGAGGTAGAAAGAATAAAAACCAGAGTATGGGGACATTGCATTGGTATGCTTCCATCTAGATATGATACATTTCAACAGTCCAGAAAAGAGAATATGAAAAGAACACAGAACCTTAGGGGATTAGGCTAATAGAATGTTCAAACCAAGGAATTCAAGATAAAACTGCAGTAACAGAGAGTATCCAATACCCCCCTCTCTCTTGCATACACACACACACACACACAGAGAGAGAGAGAGAGAGAGAGAGAGAGAGAGAGAGAGAGAGAGAGAGAGAGAGAGAGAGAGAGAGAGAGAGAGAGAGAGAGAGAATGTATGGCTTTGTTAAAGAATAAAATTTAAAACATTCCAAAACAATAGTATGAAAATGTGAGATGAGTCCTTGCCTTCAGATGCAGTAATAAATGATCATTAACTTTGAACCTCACCCTTAATAGACAAGCATGGATATTTTGACTTTAGAGAATAATTATTAAACTTTCTTCCTATGTGTGATTCAGATGAAAATGGAATGTTTGTTGATACCAGATTTATGTTTATCCTACTGACATGAACATAGCTGTGTTGGAACCCAAACATGTCTGTTCAACATTCCCAGATTTCTCAAAAATTAAATACATTCATGTTGAGTGTATCAACTACCACCAAACAAGCACATCAACAGCATCAGCTGAGACTTCTCCTTTAGGTTAAATTGTAACTTTCTTTATTACAAAAAAAGAGTGAGAGAGATAGATTGCTTCTCTCTAAGCCTGTTCTCCACTAGCCTTCTACTTGTCATTAGCTTTGAAAGGAACCTGATTCCTTTACTGATCCCTTTAGTACTCTGATCCTTGAAGAATATAAGAAGTTACCTGGTATAAACGAACTAAGTAGCTGGCCTAGAATAAACTACAGAGAAGTTGAATCTGAGTTAGCTGGCAACATTTTAAGCAAGCATACATGAAAGAGAAATGTTTACTTGCAGTATGCCACTGTGATTTTATTGTTACTAGTTATGCATTATTATCCCAGGAACAGCAGATTGAAACATTAAGCTAGAATCAAGAAATATGCATATTTACTTAGGCAAATATAATAACAAAGCAACAGATATCTATGTTTGCTTATACCACCAGGGTTCAATTTTCTTCAATGCTATTAATCATGTGTGTTTTAAAAAAAATTTTTTGTATCCCGTTTTCTTAGTTATAAAATAATAATAATAATGGTGTTTTGTTTAAATAAAACAAGATAGTTATTTAATATTTGCTAACATGATATCTAGTGCATACTTGGTACTCAATGGTTTAGCCCCTATTAAATATAGACTAAATTCAAAATACAATCAGCTGGCCAGAATTTTAAGTGTATTTTGACAAAGCTTATTTAATTGGAAACATGATATTTTAAATAAATTGAACATTGTTATATATTCCCAGTATTCCCGCTATACATATCAACTTGATCAATTTAATATAAATTTATTGTAAAATGTTCTTTAAATGTTTTTTAAAATATTTAATGCTTGGAACAAACTGTAAGTTAAATAATAAATGAATGATTGATACATGAATATTCATAAGAATTCAGAAACCAATTTTGGAAAATCTGTATTTATTTATTATAAATTGTATTTTAAATAGTAATGTGCTTAAAATATATATTTTTAAATTGCAAAAGCAAAGTAGTGTTTTTCCTAGGGAAAATGCTCCTCATTCGTATTATAGATTTGATGGTGTCTTTACACTATAATGGTCTACTATAATATGTTATCTTTAATGAGCACAACAGTCTTTAGGTGGCTTGGTTGCTTACTGTTATTACTACTGAGGACTGGGGATTTTTGGAAAAAAGAAGTGTTTGTTTGTGGTTTGTTATTTCAAGCTAGATCTGAATTAGAAAAGTTTGTCTAATGGAATTTAGACGTTTCAGTTTTAGGTTAATGCATAAAGGACAGGGAGTAGAGTAGGAAAACATGTAGCCAAAGTATTATAAAGATTTTCTGTACCCAGGCAGTGATAGTGCAAGCCTTTAATCCCAGAAATCGGGAGGCAGAAGTAGGCAGGTCTCTATGAGTTCAAGGCCAGCCTGGTCTACCAAGAGAGTTCCAGGACAGCCTGGGCTGTTACACAGAAAAAACCCTGTATTGAAAAAAGAAAAAAAAAAAGGTTGTTTAGTCATAGTTATGGAGCATAAAAGATTTTGAGAAAAGAGAAAAGATAGAATCCAGATGCAGGTGGTGAGGAAAGAAAATTATTCTTGATCTGTTATATAATAAAAATAATGTTTTTACTTATTCATGGTCTGTGTTACTACTCTTGAAAGTCGTGTCTCAGAAATTTTGAAATATAGGGATCTACTATACTTTCCATATCTCCCACCTTTTTTTTTAATTCAAGTGGTCAGAGTTAGATTTTGAGACACATTGGAAAACAGTTTTGTTTTAATAATTTAAAAACATTAATTTGATTCTCAGATTCAGAATGATTTATATTTTGATCTTTCCTAGATATTGGCATGGATGCTTATAGACGGGAATGTTCGGGTAGCAAACAGCTCCCTAATTTTATGCCTAGCTATCTTGGAAAATCAGAATTCCATGAAGAAAAATGAAGAACAAAATATTAAAACAAGCATTCAGAATAATGATTCCTCCCTTCCTCCTCTGTCACTATTTCTTTCCTTGGTTAGTTAAATTCTGGACCTCTTGAGAGCTCTGAGAGAATGCATTGGATACTAATACATGCAGGATGTACACTTTGGGATAAACACCTGAGCACAAAGAATGAAAAATCAAATGAGCCAGTTCATTGCTCATAAATGTCAGCTGGAAACTGGCAATGAGATGTATCACACACCACAGCGCAGCCCACATTGAGATGACTTCCTGACAAGGCTACAGGGTAGAGCAACTGCATCAGTTAAGTGCCCAAGCTCAACTGAAAGGCATACAGTGTGGTCCCCGCTGAAAGCAGCCACTGCAAATTGAGTTCTATATATCATATACTGTCATTTGGGGTATATATTACAGTATTATAGTTTAGTGTGATTACACTGTCATTCTCAATGAGCCTGCATTATATGAAGACAGGCAGGAGGTCTTTTGTTCACTGACATTCATAATTTAGCAGAATATTTTCAAAAAGGTTTAGAAAAATATCAACTGAGACTAGATGTTTTCTATGAAAACATTATTAGTAGAAAATGTCATGCAGTGTGTTTTGATCCTATTCATTCTTTTCCCAACTCATTCAAACACCACTCCTCTTCCTTATCCTTTCAATTTTGCATCTTCTCATTATTTTTTTGATACCCATCAAATTCAGTTCATGTTTCTCATATATTCTTGGACACGAGGACTTCCATTGTTGTCCACTTACCAGGGGCTACACTCTTGAAGGAACCTTCCCCTCTTTCTCCTAGAACCTATCAATCCTATTGTTCCTCAGCTGAGGGTAGTGGGTAGTACTTTCTGTCTACCTCTGATTTGTATCTGGAGATATAACATTTAATTAAATGATTAAATTAATTAAAATATTTAAATTAATTAAATTAATTTGATGTTTAAAAGTTTGTACAAGTCTTGTGCATGCTGATATAACCACTGTGAGTTCATATTACAGCTCAGCTGTCCTGGGGGAAAAAGACCTCTGATGTAATACTAGCTGTGGTAGTTTTAAATGTAATTGGCCTCCACAATCTCATAGGGGTGTCACTATTAGTAGGTGTGGCTTTGTTGGAGGAATGTGTCATTGCTGGGATGGTCGAGGTTATCTATGTTCAGGATACCTTAGTGTGTCAGTCAACTTCTTGCTACCTTCTGGTCAAAATGTAGCCAGCACCACATCTGTATGCATGCCTCCATGTTCCTCATCATGATGATAATGGACTGAACTTCTGAAACTGTACGTGAGCCACCCCAACTAAATATTTTCTTTATAAGAGTTGTTGTGGTCTGAAACAGAGACTGTGCTCTCATTTCTGGGACACCCAGGCCTGAATAAGCACACAAAATTTATAATAATTACAATATTGTTTGGCCAATGACTCAGGTGTATTCCTAGCTAGCTATTACATCTTAAATTAACCCATTTCTATTATTTTATATTTTACCATGAGCCTTGTGGTTTGTTACCTCATATCTTATTTCTAAATGACATCTGCCTCACCCCACCTTCTTTCTCCCTGCATTTAGTTTAGTTTTCCCACTTAGGTATATTCTGTCCTGACATCAGCCAAAGCAAATTCTTTATTATTAACCAATGGTAATAAAACATATTCACAGCATGGAGAGGGGAAACCCACATCAGTGGTCATTATATCTCTTCACAGCAATAAAAATCCTAAGACATTGGCAAAATATCATGGTGGTAACCAACCACTCTCTTATGAGATTTAAATCCCACTCCACAACATGAAACCAATACATGTCATAATTATTGGGTCAATAACCTGTGACGAAATAGCTCACGGGCCTTTGAGCACCACCTACTATTTTTTTTTTTTTGGTTTTTCGATACAGGGTTTCTCTGTGGCTTTGGAGCCTGTCCTGGAACTAGCTCTTGTAGACCAGGCTGGTCTCGAACTCACAGAGATCCGCCTGCCTCTGCCTCCCGAGTGCTGGGATTAAAGGCGTGCGCCACCACCACCCGGCGAGCACCACCTACTATTATGCTGCTATAAGGACATAGAATTAAACTAAACTTGTAATGTCTTGTTACTCTGCCCATAGACTACTGCATCTTTCAACTCCCATTAGAAAAGAAGAATCTATTGTTTTTAACTAAGTCTCTATCATTCTCTTTTGTCAATAAACACTCAGGAGCCAAATACAGTAATGAAAATCTGCTAGCTCAGAAAGGCAGAGAAAGCTCCCAGCTGCTTCCTCCTCCTCTATCATCTCAGAAAAAGAGCTTTCTGCTATTCCATTTCTAACACAAACTCTCTCCACATTCAACTTCTTGTGAGTTTCTCTTTCTTCCTGACTTCCTCTTACATTCTATGATTTTTTTTTCCTGTCGATTGGTTGCTTGTTCTTCCTTTGTACCTATGATTGATTTTATTTAATACTGTTTATATTATTCAAGCAGAAAGTGATGTGGGATATCCCTCTGTATACTGTGAATACCACTGGTTAATAAAGAAAATGTCTTAGGCCTGTGATAGGGTAGAGTAGAGCAAGGTGGGGAAACTAAACTGAATGCTGGGAGAAAGGGCACAGAGTCAGGGAGAAGCCTTGGAGATACCACCAGAGATGGACATGCTCAAACCTGTGGTAAAATATAAAATATTAGAATTGGGTTAATACTAGATATAAGAGCTAGCTAGAAATACAATTAAGTGATTGGCCAATAAATGACTTAAATAATATGGTTTCAGGGCTGAGCAGCTGGGAACAAACAAAAGGCCTCCTACAACAAGAAAGTTCTTGGATTAAAGATATTTGCTAGAGCTGAGCCATTGCACTAGAAACAAATTTTTTCCAGCAAATAATGTAACTTTGGGGTTTACAGTGCAATCAAAAATCTTGCAACATTTCTTACTTTTGTCCAAATGAAAAGAAAAGATTTTAACTCTAACACAGTGAAACAATTTTCAATAATGAAACTTTTTCTGACAAGCTTTGCAAAATGTACAACTATGTTGCATTGGCAGTTTCAGGATTATATCTAACTTCAAAGTTCTATAGAATGTTTGTGTCTGTCTCATATGAACTCAGCTGTTTGAATGTCCTAAGCAACTCTTAGTCTGAAGCTAATCTTGGGTTGATGTTTGTCAGCTTGGTGGTATTACCACAATCCAGGTGGATATGTCATTGCAGGGTCCCATCATCTGGGAGACCTCAAAGGTTACTGTTAGGGCAATTTCCTCTTTTTCTTGGGACATGTTCTTCTTGATGATATGTCCATTCTTTTTCAAATGTTTTTCATTTGTCCAATGGTCTCTGGATTCTTTAGTTGGATGCTTATATGTGCCTGAAAAGATAAAAGCAAAACCCTGCCCCAGCTCAAACTTTGGGCAGGAGGTTCTTTTCTTGGTAGGTTATATCTTTCCTAGGGAAATATGCTTTGGGGCAACAGAAAAAAGTATTATCTTTTAATTAAATTTTTTTGAAATATACCAATATTCCTCTTTTTCTTTATGTATATAAATCCAAGGTTAAAGTGTATTTATTTTTAAATGTAATCTATCATTTTAAAATGTAATATATTGTCTTATCTTGCCAAGACAGGATAGGATAGTTATACTAAAGGTTCCTTGCCTTTGGAAAATGGTACGTCAGGTTGTGTTAGGCCTTAGCCAAAGTTAATTGCCTCAACATTGCTAAAGAGACTTTGTGTGATTGCCCAGGTAGTCAGTTGTCTCTGTCATCTGTTGCACATTTTGGAAGTTTGTTGTTTGTATTTCCTGGTTACTTAAGTAATATTACTTCCCTTCTCAGATCTTTGATGGGGTTGAAGATTAGATAATTGTAGCTACCCTCTACATTATTTAGACTCCTTGAAGTAGAATGCTTAGTAAAACTTCTGTTATATGTTCCTTGCTTAATATTGTTTGCTTCTTGTAATTTTATATGATCTGTTCCCATTGTATATAGTTGTATTTGGTTTTGAATCTGTCTTATTTAGACAAAAGGGGGAGATGTTGGGGAGGCTGACCAATCCCTTGTCTGAGGGGTGTGGCCGCTCCAGGGCGGGGGGGGGGGGGTACCTTTAAAAGAACTGGGTTTTGGTAAGCCCCTCCCTTCTGGTTCTCTGCTCTTTGCTGGAACCTTGGCTCTGTGTGTCCCACTTCCTTCCTTTATTAAAGCTGATTGTATCAGAAAAAATTTAATAATATATCATTTTAAATGTAATTTATCATTCTTGCTGATTTATTCTGAACTTGTTTCCTGGCAAATTTTAAAATCTAGTTTTAATTAAGCATGATGCCAATTTGCCCACTATTTTATTATTTTCAGACATTTTGTCTTTTTTGCCTACATAAGCTACATAAAATTTGAAGCCATACATTTGAAGCCTTTGCTAAGTTTTGGTAGGTATTGTCATTTCCATTCATGCATCCCATGATCAGATATCTTTGCCATTTACCTGCCAGATAGTGATTTTCCATTTTGAAAACCATATACATATACCGTTGCATGTACACCATGAACCACAGAAGACATAAATTTCCTTTTGTATTTGTTATGTTTATCCTATAGCCAGTAGTGCTGCTATTACTTCAGTGCATTATTCTGATCTGGTAATATCTTCCTCAGTAAGAGTAAACCATATCCAAAATGCTGTGACCATTCAATTGGTCCGCACTGTGTAATGGTGCTTCTTTTAGGGGATAGGTATGTGGTTTAGGCATGTGGGTAACAGGCAAATGAGCTATTTCTTCTGTGTGGGAAGGTATAGACCCCCTCAACTTTTCTTCTGTGGACACAAAAGCAAACCCACTTCCTCAATGGAACACATATCCTGGTTTCTATAAAATATACTGGATGAGTTAATTCAGCAGTTTATGTCTACTATCCAGTGTCTCTTGCAGTTGTTGTTCCTTTCTCATTAGCATTTTAAAAATTTAGATTTAGTAAAGTACTGTGGAAGATATCTCTGGAGGTCTTTATTACCCCTTTCTGTTTATTAAGGATGTCTTTACAGTATGATTAGATCTTTGTATAACCACTTGTCATGTAGAACTGAGGGGCATACCTGTATTATGCTTCATGTTGTAATATGCAAAAAACTGTTTCATTTTACTAGAGATGTATGCTGGAGCATTATCAGTATTAATTTATACAGGTATATCCATAATAACCATAACTTCTCATAAATGTTTAATTATAGAATCAGCCTTTTCAGAACTTAAAGTATTTGCTCAATGAAATTCAGAATATGTTTCTATGGTATGGTCCACATACTTTAATTTTCAAAACTCTGTAAAGTGAAAGACATCCATTTGTCAAATTTCATTTCTTTGGGTACCTTTTTGATTACTTCGTAAAGGTATTGGAATTTGATTATTCAAAGAAAAAATAGGACATTTCTTCTAATTTCCTTGGCTTGTTATCAAGTGATAGAAATTTCTTTCTTCAAACCTTTATGAAATTCTGAGTCTTCTAACACATTTCCTATTAATAGCTGATTGATCTCATCATTATCTTGTGCTAGAGGGCCTGGTAGACCCTAGGAAATCTGATATGTGTTATTGCAATAGATGGTTTCTATTTCTGATTACTTGTAATTGAAGAATAGTGAAGTTAATTATAAATCATCCATAATAATTTTAGCAGTTTTAATATGTAAAACAACTCTTTCTGCATTTTAAAAGTCAGTAACTATTAAGAAATTTAGGAAAATCTACTAATACGATAAGAATGGCATGTAGCTCTGATTTTTTTATCTGAATCATAAGGCCCGTAAGCAACTTAACTTATTTTTCCTGGTTATAACCTTCCTTTAGATGATTAATTTCCATCAATATGGAATGTAGGGGTTTAAGAAATTGGTGTCTCACTTACTATGTAAGGAACAATCCAGTTAATTCTTTTTTATAAACTGAAGTCTCTTGCTTTCAGGATATTTTCTACTAATCTCTCCTTCAAAATTATTGCAAGCTCTTCTTTGCCAATGTTCATTTTCTGCCCACAATGAAGCAATTTCAACATTAATAAAAAGTACCACAATTTCTTCTGGGTATACTCCTTCAAATTGATGAAGTCTAATTTTTCCTTTCAGAATCAGTTTAGAAAACTTTCTACATATGTCTTTGATTTTTTTATTCTGTTTGCATGCAATAAATATCCATTCTGAGTTATTATCTTCTCTCTGCATAGGATTTCCTGTGGGACCAGTAAAAGACAAAAAACCCTAAAATACTATAAAGTTTTGGATACAAACAATACACATATGCATCCTGTAATTAATTTCTTTTCTACCAGAGTCATTTTTTTTCAGCCTTAGCTGAAAATTTTCTTGAACAATTTAAATTGTTATCACCTTGTAATGTTTGAAATAAGTTACTTAACTCTGAGTAGTTAATTCAGTTGTGGGTCATATTCATTTAATACCACACAGCAAAATTTAAAATTCTTATGCGTTTGTAATTGTTCTCTTCTGATTTGTATTTTCTGTGGTTGAGTTTTCTGTAAACCTATCTTATATCCTAGATAATTGATAGAACCTCCTTCTTTTCTCTTTTCATGTTCAATTTGAAATCTCCAACAACCTTTGGGAATTTTGTTCTCTTTATTTTATCAAACATTTATATCTATGACTTTAATTTTCCTATTTGTCCTTTTGGCCCTAAACACTCAACCCATTTTTCACTTTGTTTTATCTGCGATAAAGTTCCAATCCCTAGAAGTTGAATATTTACCTCTTAAGAAGACCAATCTTTTTTTTTTTTTTTTTTTTTTTTTTTTTTGGTTTTTTCGAGACAGGGTTTCCCTGTAGTTACTAGAGCCTGTCCTGGAACTAGCTAAGAAGACCAATCTTAAAGACAAGATTTTGTTGAAATTATTGTTACATTTGCATATGTGTTTACTAAGCCTTCAATTTTAATGTGATTTGTTTGCAATTTTAGCTTTGGTAATAGATAATTTATAGCAGTTTGCTGAAAGTGGATTTTTCTCTGTCCTGCCTACCACCTCCCAAGTAACCACAGGAAGACTTCATATTAATTATGAAAGTTCAGCTGCTAGTTTAGGCTTGTTTCTAAGTAGCTCTTATAAATTAAATTAACCTATTTCTATTCATTTGAATTCTGCTACATGACTTGTGACTTTAATCTCTTTTATTGCATGTTTTCTTGCATGTTTGCATGGGAGGGGTCTCATCCACTGGATACTCTGCCTTATTCTTCCAACATTCTTTCTCCTCCCAAAATCCTGTCTAACTATTGACTGTTTAGTTTTTTTATTAAAAAACTAATTTTTTTTATTAAACCAATCTCAATGACAATTCTTTACAGTGTACAAAAAGATTATTCTACAAAAGTTTGCCAAAATACTTGTTTTCTGGTCTCTCCTGTTTTTATTTTGTTTCATATTCTTAAACTGTTCAGTCCTTTATTACATCCAGAGCAGTTTCATTTTTAACAGGCATTCAATCTTTTAATTTCTGTGTGAATGAGCTTCTCCAATGATGACAGGAAACAACTGAATCTAATCTGATATCGGGGTCCACAGGAAACCCATAGGGCATTTCCCAACGACAAAGGATTACCTTGCCTGTTCTTTGTTCATCTGCATTAATAAGTCCAATACTGGCCTTTGCCACACCTGCTGCAGAAAGCTGGGGCCTTGTGTTTTGACTATTTTTAGAAAACCCAGTGTTTCTAGGAATGCCTTGTCTACAATCCCTTTTCAAATGTCATTGCTTACCACAAAATTGAAATACCTGACATTTTGATTTTTCTTAAAACTTTTAGAATTTATTTCTTCTTTCAGAGTAGCATCATAAGCATGAGATCCAATATCAGATGTATTTTCAATCCATTCAACTATTGGTGCTGATCTTGACTGTGAAGGACTGATCACCCTTTTGCATTCTGAATTAGCATTTTCAAAAGCCAAAGATTTGATTAATATTTTTCTATTTTCTACATCTGATACTATTCTATGTAGATACTATTCTACATTTGAAGTCAATCTTTGCAAAAAAAAAAAAAATAAGCGAAGGTTTCTTTGGGGCAGTGTATAATTTTAGTCCCTTTCCTGACTTTTCAATGTTGTCCCAAGCACTTAAATCTGTTAAACTATATGGTATGAAGGTATGTCATCAAATTCAAGCTGCATTTGCTATTCAGCATACTGGTATTCATGTAGAAACTGATCTTTGGAAATATTAATCTCTCTAGCCGTATTTTGTTGTTTACTCTTGGACCTAGTTTACGCTTTCCACATTATAACTGAGGATCAGCTTCGCATATTGTTGTTGCCAAATATGCCAAATATGTTGGGGGAAAATTCTGTTCTGAATTTAATATCTGCTTTACATTGGGTGAATGCATCCTATATGAAATGATTGATTCCTTAAATCTCCTCAAATCTAATTTTTATAGGATTTAGTTTAACTTCTTGATAACTTGAGGGTACCTATCATCTCCTGGTATTCTTGCATAGCAGCTGGATAAACTTATATTCGTTTCTTAACAATATTGGGCCGATCGTCTTCAGTTTCATCATGTGGGTAGTGCTGTAGGTTCTTGTCTAAATTCCTCTCTCTGTGTCTTACTATTTTTATTTTCATTTATAAGTCTTTCTAAGACTTCTATTGTTGTACCTGTGTTATGGGACTCCCAAACAAGACCACCACTGAGCTGATATGTGATGTAAACACACTGGGATTTATTGATTACAAGTTAGCTAACTGGGACCACAATCCATCATATGACCACGGTGGGTAGGAGAGCACGCCCCAAGCTTCAGGGTAAGGGATTTTAAAGGGAAAACTGCAAGCAGGGTGGCACAAGTCTTGGAATTTGGGGACTGGGTAAAAGTATACAACTTTTGAATTTGTTGGTTGGGGTATAGGGAAATTTCAAAACAGTGATTAATCAGGTATCCACAAGAACATTTGAAGCAAGCAGATGTAAACAGATGTTTTTTAGGGTACCCTGGTGGGTCACTTTGACCAGAACAGGCACATTTTGGGGGGGAATGTCTATGACTTCACTGGGCTACATTCACCCCTCCTAGTTAGGTTCTGTCTAAAATGAAGTTCTTTTTAAAAATGGAGTTTACCCTGTTCTTTCACTAGCTTATCAGTCCACTTTGCACATTTGACATAAAAGGTTTACCTTTTAATACCACTTAACTCTCTCTTTAAGGACTTCCTAGGGATCTTACCAAATCTGATGATTCATAAATTTGTTCTCCACTGGCATGTTTTCTCTGTCCATGTGTTGTGCCACGTGTTGGAACACCAAATGCTGTTTTTAAACTAAGTCTCTATTGGTGTATTTTATCAAAAAACACTCAGGAGCCAGATGCTGGGATGAAAACCTGCTAGCTTAGAGAGGCAGAGAAAGCACCCAGCTGCTTCCTCTTCTGCTGTTGTTCCTCAAAGACCTTTCTTCTACTTTGTCTCAAACAAAACCTCCTCCTACTGGATCTCTCTCCCTTCTACTTCCTGTGTGTCTCTCTGTCTTTCCTCTTGACTTCTTACACTCTATGGTTTTATCTTGTCAACTGGTTACTTGTTGGTTACTCACTCTGCCTCTTAACCTATTGTTGATTTTATTTAATCCTGCTTACAATATTCAAACAGAAAGCTCTTGGATGAAAGTTATGTGCTAGAGCTGATCCGTACACCTGGAAACAGTGTTTCCCAGTACATAATGCAATCTCAGGGTTTACAGTGTGATCAAATATCCTGCAACATATCTGTATTTGATGGCAATTGATATAGATACTTAAAACTGGTCAAAATCAGATGTGATCTTGCTAATCTTTGTTTCATCTGGAGTTCTCAATCATTGGAAACCAGTTTGTTGGGGTCCTTTATCTTTATTTGGACTGAAAAATTGGTGGACTAAGAGAATATCTTCCAATGGTAGCCGTTCTGGAGGACAGAAGGCCTAGGGGCAGAGCTGTTCCATCTCCTGCTACCTGGGAGTTTACCATAAGCACTTGTGTCCAGGTGCTTAGATTGGAGGCTTCATTCTATGAGTTCTAAGAAGTCCTGCCTTTTGACATTCTCAGCAGTGAGCCAGTGCAAAACAGTTGCAAACACTAATATGCAGAGCTTTCCAGAACTGGAGAGACCTATACTGGACTCTATGGTTGGGACAGTCAGAGCCACAGTGATAAATGACACAACTCACTATTTGAGGATGTCAGAACCCCAGCCCTGACAGTTTCCGTTTTTCAGGCCTACACTCATTGAAATACCTGCCCACTAAAGTTCAACAGCATTCTGGAAGACTTCTGATGACCAAGGTGTTCTGTCCAGATCACAGAGACAACACACAACAGACAATGAGCCATGTATGTAAAAGCAAAGAGCGTTTATCCAAGTTGGAACTTGGACTCTCCGTGTGTCCAGTGCATTGGCATGCTCAGAGTCTCAAGCTCAGTGAGGTGGGGTTTTTATCTTAGCAGAGGTTGGGGTAAGAGATTTCTAAGGTTCAGGATCCCTGGTTGGTTGACATTTGCCTGAGGGTGTCCTTGTGAAAGGAGATGGGTGTGTGCTGGGCTAAGGGGCATCAGGTGTTCCTATCTACAAGGGTTGAAATGTTAGGTATTTCCTTTCGAATGTTAGGTACTTTCCTCTCAGGTGGTCTATTTCTGGGTGGTGCCTGGGTGGCCTCTGTTGAGCCTACCCAGGTTTTACTGTTTCTTTCTCTGCACACTGTAGAAACTTTGTTGTTGTGACATCTCTTCCTTTGTTCCTCTTACAACTTATTTAACTCCAGTCATGATGAAGATAAAAATGTTGGCAGGAAAAGACAATACAGAGGAAACCACTGTGCCCAATGTTGCAACACTAGGGAACCATACAAAAGACTGTCTCCCAGTGGTTCAAAAGTAAGCTCAACAACCTACTTAAAGCATCCAGAAAGGATGACTAATCACAGCAGACCTGCAGGTAAATGACAGTGTATCTGTACAAATCACAGCACGACACCTCACAGGGATTGTACCAATCACAGACCTCTTGTGGGCCAAGAGGGTGTTAAGAAGTTCTTGACCCCTGGGAAAAGACCACAGACTCAATCCAATTATAATTAAAATGTTTATTTATTATTTTTTTAGGTGAAATCGCAAGAAGACCTTCAATATTTATGCAAGCAAGAAAAAAAAACTGATCTGTTCGGCCAAGTTTATGCAGTTAAGGCTACTCAAAACAATCTTTGGGTATCTGTCTACTTAGTTAAAGAAGTCCAAAAAGCCGTTAGTCATACAGTAATGCTGTACATTTCTGGGTGATGTCACAAGTGAGGGTTACTGGGAACTTACCTTCCGGGTAAGACAAAAGGCTAATGGGTCTGAAGATGGGTGCTTAGGATAAAATGGAGTGTTTTTCCATTTCGTTTTGTTTTTCTTCTTCTTTTTGGCCATCACAAAGGAATTGCTTGAGGTCTCCGGTGAAAATGGCTGCAGAATTAAGTAGAGGTCATCAGTGCTAGTCTTACTACTGTCTTTTCTGGAGCATGTCGTCTTCAGTGGTCTTTAGCTGTTGGAGTAGCTTCAGTGTGATCTTGCTGAGGGCCAGTTCAAGGACTACACCGCAACTCCAGACCCTGAAACATCTGGCTCTTGAAAATTTTACTCTTTTAAGAAAGACTTAAAAATCTGTTTGTCATAGAGACTGAAAGAAATCTCAACAAAGAACCAAAAACTCTAATCACATTTACCATTACTGAGTAGTATTTAATAATATTTAACTATATTCATACTCAATCTTTGCCCCACTGCCCCCCCAAATGTAGGTATTTGATTTATCTTACTGTTACTTAATGGGAAACATAAGACAAAGACAATTTTATTTAAATGTAAGCAGACCTCAAGTTCTGTAAGATAAAAATGAGTGGGCAAGTCAGGGGTCCACATATTTGCTAAGTCAATATGGAAAGGGAAAGGCAGCTTTCTGTGTTCTACAAGTCGAGGAGTCGTTTTCAACTTAAGGCAAGAACCTTGCCTGGGTTAGAGTCCTATCCGACCGCAGAAACTAGGAACTATGGAGACTGTTCTCTTGCTGATTGCCTTTCAGAAGGATGACTGCAGGTCCCTTAAATCTAACAAGAGGGCTTTACAAATGTTTACCTTTTAAAGTGAAAAAACCTGAATTAACAACTGTACATTTTCTAAAGTAAAAGCTTCCAAGAAAAGTCGGAATCCTTTAAACTTGAAAAAGCTCTCCTTGAAGTTTTTAATCCTGATGAGGGAACTAGGACCAAAGGCATACTGATGAGAAGCAGTTTTGAACTTTGGCATCAGGGAACTTAATTTAATTTCCTTTCACTCGTGTGATGCACACGTCACACAATCCATTTTCGTTTTCTTTGCTCCGGTTACCTAACCTGGGCCAGCCCTTTCATTGAAAAAAAAACGAAAGCAAAGTAAGCAAAGTTGGCCGGCCAGAAGGTCCCACTGCTGCGCGTGCGCAATCGGCTCGAGCCGCTGACGTCACTGAGTGCGGCCCGCCCCTACATATTAGCAACCAGAGGCGTCCGTAGCAGCAGTGGCTGCGGAGATGTACGAACTTCCGGTTGTCCCGGCGAGCTGTCGTCGCCGCCAAAGCCGCCACCGCCGTCTCCGCCACCCGCCACCCGCCGTGCGGGCTCTCGGCCGGTTCCGGTGCGCCCATGGTCGGCGCTGCGGACCGGGAGGCTGGCCCGGCGGCTGCGGCGTGCTGAGAGGGCGGCGTGGGGACGATGCGGGCCCCGCGCGGCTGCTCCGGGCCTGGCCGCCTCCTGGCTCCGGCCTTCTTCCTGCTGTTGCTGCCCGCGCTGAACGAGTCCGGGGCGGCGCTGTCCACGGCGGCCAGGGCGGCGCCAGGATCCGGGCCTCTCGAGTCCGGGCCGCGCACGCAGTCCCCGCTGCCTCCCGGCCCCACCGCTGCCCAGCCCCGGGGCCAAGCTCAGGGTGAAGCTGCCGGCCCTCGAGTCGTTGAGGGCCGCAATGGCAGCAGCCTCGGAGCAGGGCCTGAGGCGGATGGCCTCGGAGGGAAGGCCGCGGAAGGCTCAGCCGGTGGCAGCTTGGCTGCTGTGAGCCCCAACCCTGGCGACAAGCCCATGACCCAGCGGGCCCTGACCGTGTTGGTGGTGGTGAGCGGCGCTGTGCTGGTGTACTTCGTGGTCAGGACCGTCAGGTGAGGCATAGCCTCGATCCCCACTCCCCTCCCCCCGACACCACACACACTGTGACCTAGAGCCCGCGGACAGGTGACCTGCTCCATGAAGCTGGGCGGATGTCTGTGATCCGGGTTTGACTCCCTTCCCTGCCTCCAGTGTCAGAGACCTGAATTCCAGACCATCTGGTTGGCTGTCTTAATGACCCTTGCTCAACCTTACCTCCGTGACACAAGCTGATGATGCCTTTCATTTATAAATCAGTATCCTCCACCATCCAGCATCGCTTTCCCCGAGGCTTGCCTCTGCCATAAAAGACACCCTTACCTTGAAGTGGAAGCGATCGCCCGTCCCTCGGAATTTTGATTGCTCAGCTGTGCGGTTCTCTTACCACTCCGCAGTTGGTGCAGCTAACTTGCCGGCGGGTTGCCTGTTAAGAGTGAACTCCTGTGTGAGTCAGGGTTCCACTGACAGTAGTTCAATAGCGCCCGATGGGTGTTTTACTTTTATAAAACTTAGATGTCCCTCCTTGCTAGTTGTATTTCTTAGTCGGTGCCCTGAATCTTCCCCTTAGTTGCACTCAGTTAATTGGGTGCTGCATCTCTGGAAAGGTGGCAAACAGAGCAAGACCTCCATCAGAAAAGGGCCATCCAAGAGAACAGCTGAGGAGAAGCTAATGGCGCAGATGGTATTTTGTGATATTTGCACTGGTTTATTGCTTTCCAAATTAGTTCACACTTTCCCCATCATTACCCACTATTATTATTTAATATATGTTGTTAAATTGTCAAAACAAAATTTTGCTTTTAGGAAAGTGTTTGTGAATGGGAAACCGACCTGACTTGATTAAAAAGTGTTTGATTAAAAAGCTACGATGCTTTTGGTGATGTCATCCAAGGAATGTTATGGAATTTGTTTTTATGACACATCTTAATATTTGGCTGCAGTATTTAAAACTCTTCGCCATATAATAAATTATCTTGAAGCGTAGAAACTAAATAATATTTACTGGGAATGTTCGAAATTCTACACTAAAGCTCATATTAAGGAAATACCGCTTGTCAGGCTTTGTTGTTGTGTATATAAAAATTAAGAAGAATCAGAAAGGGGTAATGAATTGCTCCCTTATCTTCCAAGTTGATACGTGTTTGAGGCTGGATTTTCTTTGTAGCCACTAACCAAATATTACAAATGATTGGATACAGAAGCAGATTTGAAAATCTAGTGTTTTTCTTTCCTGTTTTTATTTCGTATATACAGTTTAGGCCAAATGTTAGATTTTGAAGAAAAACATTGTGCCATTCTTTTTTCTATTTTTAGTTTTATGAACCGTTAACATTCTAAAACATTTAAATGAATATTTAATTTTTCTCAGGTTTCACTAACAATTTAGATATTGTTGTATGTAATCTACATGTATAGCTCCCTAAAGCCTTTAATAAGTTTTAAGAATGGAAAGAAGGGTTAAAGCATTTGAAAAACCCCTTGTAGAAGCAATGTTATTGAACTGAAAATCATTGATTTAAAAAGTTGAGAAAATCCACATCCGCTCTTGGTCACTGGGAAGTTTGACAATGCTGAAAAGGTATTAAAACCTTGTGACTACCAAAGTGAGACTGCTTGATGTTAAGAAATCTTAAAGGAAAATGAAATTATTTTTGCTATATAATGTTATTTAGTATTATGTGTAATTCCTGTAAGGTACATAGAAAACGTGGTAGAATGATAATTCGCTTGTTGCGTTTTCTCTTCCTCGTCATTTCACCTTATTTCATTTATAATCTTACCTACACCTGTCTACTTTGCTTTTCTCTCTTCATTTCTGTTAAACTTGAGAGGACTCAGCCTTCTCCGGTTCTATTAGATGATTCAGTAACATGTGGTATGAGAACAGCCAAATTCACAACCGGGATTGATCAAAACTGCATGGCAGCATCTAACACATGGTGTAGTCCAAGTTCTAAATTTAGTTGGTTGCCTTGCATCCAAGGCTTGATTGGTGCTGACGGAATCAGGGGATCTGACTATGCTTTTCATCCTCATTATGGCGGTTGCTCATTTTGGCTCCCTTTCCAAAATATGTGTGACAGCGAACCAGAGTTGGCTTGCTTATGCCAAGGGAGAATAGTTGCAGATCATTTCTTTAACTGATGATGTGAGGTGAAACTAAATATTTTAATTGTAAAATTTAATTGTATTTAACTTTATGTGACTTCAAAAAAAATTTTTTTTGAATGAAGCCTGAGATACTAGGCCCATCAGTTTATAACTAATGTAGACCTTTGTGTGATTCCTTTGGGACCGTACGACTGAAGGACCGGGTGGGACAGAAACCTCTGTCAACAGCCAGAAAACAATCATAGAGAGTTCTTAAAATTTTAAGTGTTGTATGTTGATTATGTAAAATTAGTTCCTATGATAAATTTATGGTTAATTATTCTTACCTTAAAGCAGAGGTTCTTTTGTGCCCTCTCTCCCCATGATGTGTGTGTGTGTGTGTGTGTGTGTGTGTGTGTGTGTTTTATTCAGTGTGATGCTTAATTTTTCCTTCTTCAGGAAGGTCCTTGACTTCTCCAGTCTCAGAACTCTGAAACAGAGATAAAGAGCTCTTTGAAGTGGCGATTAGTACCAAATTTAGTTTGATAGTCTTCATTCAGCCAGTCAGTATTTATTCAGCTGCCCTACACTGGGCAGTCGCAGTGTTGTTTTGAGATAAATCAACATTATTGTCCCCGTGGTACCGCCAGCCTGGAGTAGCACAGGGACATTCATCAAGCCGTTACACAGATAATTAACAGTCGTTCCAAGGCGCACTCAAGTGTCCTCTCCTCGGTCTGTCCTCCTTGGTAGTGATCCTTCTTCCCTCTGCCCTTTCCATCTTGGCTGCTTTGGATGACCAGAACCATGTGTATGTACAATTATTGTACAACAATTAAAAGTAGAATTATAATAATTAATACTTATTAATACTTAGGGTGTAGAAACTACATAGCATTAGTTTAGTTTAACCAGAACCTGTAATCTAAAGTGTAGAGTGGAGCTTCCTTCAAAGAATCTTGCTTTGTAACTAAAACACTCTTTTTGAGATTTTTATCTACCATGCATATAAACTAATTAATATCAATATTAATTGATGTGTATCATATATAATGTCACATAATTTGAGTATATGTTCTAATTCTTGCAAAAGTCTTCAAAGTAGCTGATGTTCATCTGAAGGTAGTTGAGGCAGAACAAGGTGAAGGGTTTGTCTGGAACACATCTGTAGGACCTGCCCAAATCCAAGTCCACCTGAACCTAACATAGCCAGTGACTGTGCTGTCTGCTTTAACAAATACACTTTATTCAAGGTGATTCTGTACGTGAAGACGGCCTGTTCATTTATGGGAAAATGAAGTGGGTAGCCATTCTTTGTAAAATATAATTTTTGGTTAACGTAACTTTCTAAGACTTTACAAATTAAAAAAGAAAGACAACCTTAATATTTACTGATACTCATTACTATTCTAAACTTTAAAATACTGTAATGCTCTGTCAGTCCTACATCCTGCCCTTCAAAGATTTTCTTGATTTGCTATATATAGTCAGAGAGTGGATGTACTTTAAAGTAACTACTGCTGCTAGATGTTGCCTTGTCTGCTTTACTATTTCCCTTCCTTCCTTGCTTCCTTCCTTCCTTCCTTCCTTCCTTCCTTCCTCCCTCCCTCCCTCCCTCCCTCCCTCCCTTCCTTCCTTTCCTCCTTTCCTCCTTCCTTCCTTCTTTCCCTCCTTCCTTTCCTTCTTTCTTCCTTTCTTTTGAGATAATCTCACCAGCTGACCTTATGTGGCCTATTTCTTGCTATGTAGAACAAGATAACCTTAACTCGGAAACATACCTGCCTCTTTGCCTGAGTGCTGAAATTAAAACTATGTGCTACCATGTCCAGCTTGCTATCTGGTTTCTTAAGAATTAGAGTGACTGCATGACTTTCACTACCAATTATAAAATTATGTCATTGATGAAAGTTCAGCTTAGACAGTGACAGAGATAGAAAGTTTGTAAAGCTATTTCCATCCATTAGTCACTGCCATTAACTTAATAAGTATTGCTGAGTGCCTGTGAGTTCTAGGCCTTGTGATAAGAACTAGCAGGACATAAGGTTGGAAATGTGTACAATTTTAAAGAATCTATTTACTTGTTCAGATATCCTTTGGAAGTGTCGTTCGTGCTCTGGTTTGTCAGACAAGAAATATATATTGAATATATAATATAGAGAGAGATGAAAGTGCTTTGAAATATATTTAGCAAGTTTGACTTGTATTTTTTGAGCAATGAAGCTTTTCCAAATGCTAATGCATACTGTGTAATAATACAGTGTATAATATAGTAAGCTGCGTGGCCTACTCTCCTGATGTCAGATAGGACCAGTGATGGTGGTATTAGTGATATAGCCTGTCAGTCATCAGTGTGGAATGAAACACTGGCAAAGGCTAAGGAAAACCAGGGAAGGGTGGGTATCTTACTTCACACTCTTCATATAGGAAGGAGCACAGTGCTTGCACCTGAATATTTAGTAAAGTTAGTAGCTGTGGGCTGACTGTAAATACTCTTCGAGGGAAAATCAGAGTTATCTCATTGAGCTTTTCATCACAAGTAGCCTCGCTCAGCCTTCTCTCTACAAAACATGCACAAAGAAAAGCTGACCGAGTGCTAGCATTTACTAGAGTTTTGAGTTATCAAGAAGTCAAAGGGAAGAAAGGAAACAGAATAGATTGAGGATTTGAGGAGCAGGCAGGGATCAGTGAGGACTAAGACAAGAAGGATACAAGGCCAGCACTGCACAGAGGTCTCTGCATCTGTATTGCGGGAATACAACGTTCTGTTGTTTTTTGGTTTTTGTTTGTTTGTTTGTAATGCTTCTTTGCTTTCATCCTTCAGCTCAGGAATTAAATGCACGTGGAAATATAAGTTCACTTGTTGCCAAGGATGGTAGCGATCCTGATGACCATTTTACCAGATGGTGATTTTTGTGGGGGAGATCAAACCAATAAGGATATATGGAGTACTACAAGAAAGGCGAGATTTGTAGTCATCAGAAACAGTTGGTGCTCATTTTTATCTTCGCTTTAGGTTTGGGGAGGACTATTATGTTTTATGTTACTGTTTTATAACCTAGCAATTTAAAGCTCCAATCTTTGGAATTGGCTCCAAAACATTGTATGATTTGACCAGTTAGCATAGGAGATAATGTAGAAGGACAGGGTCCAGCCCAGCACTCTGGGCTATTCAAATACACACCCCTATAATATATATTTTTACATATAATTCTATAGAGAGGGTCCATTCTGAGCAGTTTCCATACAGTAATGGGCTATTTTGTGTTAATCTTCCTGTACTGGTTTCTTTTCTGTTGTCCTAGTCCAGGTCTATTTCAGTGTGGCCAGTTGGGAAGTCAGCCCTCCTGCAGTGTATGCCTGCTTTCACATGTGTCTTCCATGGTGCGCTCACAGTCCATCTCAGGCTTGTGAATCAGAGAAGCTGTTTCTCCTGCAAAGATTAGTCAAGGACTTACATATGTGTGGTACGGGTTCTGCCAGGTCACAGCCATTTTGGTGGTGATGGTGGTTATTGTGTTTTTTTTTTCCTCTTCTTAAGCATCATCTGTAAATCTATCTCTTTTCTCTTATAATTTAAGCATAAGCTGTACTTTTGAGAGTTTCTTTTTTTCAAGGCAATATTTTATTTTCATGTAGCCCAGGCTGGCCTCAAATTCCTTACATAGCTGGGGCTGACCTTGATCACCTGATTGTCTCCATCTCCTGAGTACAGAACTTACAGTTGTGTACTACAGTGCTAAGCGTTTCAGCATTTCCATTTCATTTCTTTTTTCAGTTGATTTTATTATTGTTGATGAGTTGTGTGTGTGTGTGTGTGTGTGGAGAGAGAGAGAGAGAGGGAGAGGGAGGGAGGGAAAGAGAGAGAGAGAGAGAGAGAGGGAAAGAGAGAGAGAGAGAGAGAGAGAGAGAGAGGGGGGGGGGGGCAGGCTCATGTGGACCATGGCACACAAAAGGAGTTCAAAGGATAAATTCAGGAATGAATTCTGTCTTCCTATGGTAGGATCTGGGACAGGATTCAGGTTGTCAGGCTTTTAGGGGAAGTGATTTTATTCATTACGGCATCCTGCTCTCTCTGAATATTTTAATGCAGTCTTTTCACCTGTCTTTCCATACATGCTGAAACTGCTGCATTTAGTCAATATTTTTCTGTGTGTAGCTGAAAAGGGAAGACATTTTAATTTTTCTTAATGTTAATTCCAGGACTGTGTTTCCCTGTGTTTTCCTATCATCTTAACACACAGGGAAATTGATATTCCCTATGATGTCCTTTGGTTCTATCCACCCAAGACCCTGCTCTGTGACTTCAAGAATGGAGAGTGGGAGGAACATTGCCTTAAGCATCAGCATGTATGTACTGCATTTGTGTGTATGACACATTATTCGGGAACTGTTTGAAGGATGGTTGCAAGTGTGGACTATATTAAAGCACAGTCAAGCAAGTTTACGAACCACTTTTGGATTTATGTAAGTTAGTTCATGGTAAATTTGAGTGTTAAACTTCTCAAATTGCTCTGCTTGTTGGGACTTCAAAGATAACAAGTTCTGTTTCTCCTTGAGGAGCCAGCTGTTCAGTCGAGGAGTTTCACTGCTGATTAGGGTACTAAGTTGAAGTCAGAAGAGTTTAGGAATGAAGGATCAAGCTCAGTGTTGGAGGAAACTGCCCTGGGAGGCCATTTGAAGAGGCACTCGTTGTTAGCATTGACTGTTGTTAGCACTCTAGTGTTTGTCTATAATTGACATGTGTCCTCTTTAGGTCTAACCCAGTCTGCTCTCAGCTGACCATTACAGACAAGTATTTGGGTTACTGTTAGCAATCATAATTTTGCACACAGATGTCAGGGGCCACCCCTGCCCCCTTGGCCTGCAGGGAGATGGTTCATATGAGGTGGGATGAAACTCCAGTCAGTGCCATCTTCTCAGGTGATGGGTCAGAACTTCCAGAGTCTGGTGCTGTGTTCTATTCTTCTTACACATGTAGACAACAATAAAACGTTGGAAAAAGGTTTCCACGTAACAATTATCACAACAAAGCTTTAGACATAGTTACATAAATACTCCCTACTAAAGTCGCAAAGCATCTATGACCATTGCAATAAGAATGAGTTCTATTGGTCAGATAAACAGAGGAGCTAAGGAGGACTTAAGGAGGAAGCAATTGTATAAGCATAAGAATGGAGTCTATTGGTGAGGACACAAAGAACTCTTTCATAAGGATGGGTTCTAGTTGTTGATTGTCCAAGCTCAGGATCAGAGCCTACACAATGCTCAGGATATTGTTGGGTTTTAGGTGGAGGCTGGTTCCTAATAGAATAGCAAATTGAGAAGGAACATTTGAAGGTATGAGAAAGCACAGAATCTGAGAAAACAGGAAGGAGTACCTAACACTCACATGGTAGGAATAACAGGGGTAAGGCAGCAAATGCTTTTGTCCTGAAATATTCCCATTTGTCTATGGCCATAGTACCCTGCAATACACGATCTCATCGGACACATCCCTGTTCCCACATACTTAACCTCTTTCCATAGCCTGGCTTCTAACTGCACCACTCTCAGACATCCTTACAAAGGACAGTTTATAAATACTTTGCCTTCCTTCTGTGTGCTCCCTCTGTGAGCAGTGGAGACAGCAGTTTATACTTTGGCTTCGGAAGCATTGCTTCTCAATTTTTCTTTTCTTTCTATTTATAGTATCTTGGTTTTTTTTTTTTTATGTGTTTCCTTCTTGATAAAGTTTATTTTCTGCTTTTGGTATGTTGGTTTGTTTATGTTCCTTTGGGGCAGGGTTACATGTGATTCAGGCTGGCCTCTAATTCAAAATATAGCTGAGGCAAGCTTTGAACTCCTGTTCTTCCTGATTCCGCCTTTGGAAAGTTCTGATCTAGGCAGCTATGGACCACCGAACCTTTTTCCTGTTTTGATCACCATTCTTTTGCCTTGGAGAGCAGGTCTGTGAATTTTAATGTCCCTTTCCAGATAATAGAATATGAATATTTGCAAAGGGATACTCTTACCTCTGCTAATATATTTCAGTGACATGTGACTCAGTCCCTTAACCCTTTGCATCTTACTATCCTTGCTGCTCAATGGTCCATCCAAGATTTGCTTTTATATCGCCATTTCAACCCTATTAAGTGTTGAGTTATAAGCTACCATATTCAGCTAGCTTCTTACTAGATAGATGATATAGTCTTGCAAATTTCAAATTTGAAACCATCTTTCTGTTTTGCGACAGTATCTTCCTACTGTTAGGAATATTTCTTAAGAGGAGCCTCTCTGCCAGTGCAAAGGACTCCAATCAAACCAAATTAGACCAAATCAAAAATGCCCACATTTATTGAATGCAGCATTTTTGTATGGCCAGGAGCATGGTGGGGGAAAGACACAGAGGGAAAGCACACGCAAAACCTGAAACCATGTGTTCCTTTTTCTGGCATGAGCCTAAATAGCCTGTGGGAATGGTCCAGACCCTGGGAAGGGGTCAGCATTTGGTTTCCTGGAGATGGAGTCTGGCCCAAAGCAATTCCCAGGGGGAGGGGGCCTGACATGGAGCTTTTCGCTCCATTGGTGCTCCATTGGTGCCCCAAGGATGAATGTCAGAGGCTGGGGTGATGTCCCCAACTTAATATTACATTTCAGACTCTTTGGACATAGGGATGTTAGAGAGCTGAGGTCTCACTTTCAATCAAACATCCCAGAGTCCTTGGATATAGGGGCATTGGCTCCAGTCTGGCTACTTCCTGTGGGCATGGGGTGACGTGGGAGAGGGGAGAGCTGGAAGTTGGTGCTCAGCTCAGCGAGAGGTGTGGCTGGAGCGGCATCCAGTTTGCTGTCCTCCTGGAGTTCTCAGGCAGCTGCTTTTTGAGGGAGATGAGAAAGCAGGTGGCTAGAAGAAAAAATATTATTATTGGCTCTATGAAATGGGGCTAGCCATGGGATGGGATACAAAAGCAGAAAAACCAGATTTTAGTCTGCAGGTGTCCTTGATCTAGGAGTGCTGGTACCAATGGTGAAGTCCCAGGAACTGGTGCAGGTGTTGGCATTGTCTGGAGAGTGCTTAATAAGTTTGTCCTGGCCCAGTTATTAAGAGTGACCTGTAAAATATGCTTGAAATTGACTGGGGTTAGCGTAGCAGAACTTTTTCCTGGAAGCTGTAAGAGAACTGGAACAGATTTACATCTTGGTGTCAAATCAAAAGGCTATTGCTTTAGGTTAAAACAATTAAATGAATTGGGACACCTTGATTTTAAAAGATACACATGAAACCTGTTAGTCCAAGACTATGAAGCCTGTTAAAGAGGCACACTTGTCTGTCATGGATCAAGTAATAAGTTAACAGTACCTAGGTTATTAAATACCATTAGACATATCTGGGAGGGATAAATGAGCAAAAATGAGACAACTTTTTTTAGCTACACAGGCAATCCCAAATCTTCACCTTAGTCCTTGGAGAACAGCAATCTTAGAAGCAGTGCTTACCATTAGCTGCTGAGTATAAGAGGCCCAAAGATTTTTCCTGTGGGGGAAGATTTAGTCTACCTGGCTTAGCAGGATGAGATCGATTCAGGGTGAAGCATCCAGGAAACTGAAGAGGTGAAAGGCCTCTGTTTGCTGTGTGGGTGGGTTTACCAAACCCAAAGGCAAGGCCTGGAGGCAGAAGGTCTTTCTTGTTGGAGGAGCTATAGAGTGCTGTGGAAGTTGCACGTCTGTGTTAGAAGCCCTTTTGTTAAATGCCATAATCTCAGTTCTGGAAAGACACTTGAGAATTAGGTACCGTTTCCTGTATTGTAAACTTGGCATATAAGCTAAATTTAGAAGTGTATTTCATCCAGTAAGTTACAGCTTACCAATGCTAGTAAATGTAAGAAGATGAAAAGGAATATTTTAATAAGTCAAAGAATGTTAGCACACACATGATACTCTTACCCCAAGATGGCGCTCAGGTCAAAATGACAACTACCCATGTGTTTGTATTTTTCCAGAGCTGTTATCGTCTGGAGTTATCTTTAAATGAGCACATGAGCACACAGAAAGATAATCCACATCACAAAAACACATTTACATATTCACACAGGCATACTGTGGCCACATCATTTTAACAGACAGACAAAGCACTTTTGGAAACCTGTGTCAGCTGACCAACTTCAAAATCCCAGCGTAGTTCAGCACAGAGAGACAAACAGAAACAGCTAGAGGGGGAGGGCAAAGGCCCCCAGAGTAAGACAAACAGCAAACAGCTTTTTCCAGCACTAGCCTAAATAGCCTGTGGGAGTGGGAGTGGTCCTGACCCTCCCTGTGGAGGGGTCAGCATTTGGCGGGCTTTCCTGGGGGCTTTCCTGGAGGTGAGTCCGGCTCAAGGCAACTCCCAGGGGGAGGGGGCCTGACATAGAGCTTTTTGCTCCGTGGCGCCCCATGGATGAATGGGATGAATGTCAGGGGCTGGGGTGACGCCCCCCAACTTAATATTACAGCTCCATAACCCATTCTGGCTTTTGAAGTTACAATTCTGCCTCAGCTATGAGTTTGTGAGTGACAGGCATGCACCAGTATACCCAGTTTCAACCATCATATTTTTTCCTGCCTATAATCTTAAGCTGAATGGTTTCCACGAGGTGAGTGCAGTCACATTCATAATTCCTCAGGCTAGGAGCTAGACCCGCCTCTGGCTTGTTTACCGTTTGCATCCAGTTATTTAGTTTCAGTTTGCAAATGTCCCTTATGTGAAAAAGCCATGCATTTATTAGGGTTTCATAAATTTGTTCTCTTAGATGCCGTCCTCATTTCTTTCCCTACTCTAAATATCCCTTTTCAGTTTGTCTTCCGTCCTGAACAAATTGTCCTCCTTCTAAACCGTAACTGTTATGTGTGCATGTGTGCTTATAGTTCCCGTGTGGCTCTACTCTTTAGTCTGTTAGTCACTCTTTATGTGCAGCTAGAATGAATGCAGCTTAAATGAAGTTATTACATCACTGGTAGCGATACAATCAGAACAGAAAAATTTTACTATTACATAAAATTCTGAGCAGCACACATCCATGGGGTTAGAGTTGTTCTTAGAAAATTTCAGCTATAGGTTTAAACTGTGTTTTCAAATTGCTGGAAGAAACTCAACAGTATAATAATCTGGTTTTGCTGTTATATAAGTCACTTGTCAGAGCTTGAAGTTATTGATTGGAGACTACGTAGAATCACAGCTGCTTCTATCCATGTTTTATTTATTTATAATTTCTGAGGGGAATAATTTTGCTGAAATTACATATTGCATATTGGGTAAATATATAGCAACTTCTTTAATCATATTTTGTGGGATTTACTTAGAAATATGGGAAAGAAAAATGATATTAGCTGAAGTTAAAATGTGCATATGTGTAAATAATATATATGTAATGTATATACTTTCAAAATTAAATAAAAAAATGAATGAATATATATACAGTTAGAAAATAAATGCTCCAAATTTCTAATGTCAAATGTCAATTTATATGTATAATGTACATTATGTAAATTATGTATAACATTAGAGATAAATACTTAATTTGTGTGATATTGGCCTATGAAGTGATTATAAGAATATAGTTTGAAAACCAGGTGGTGGTGGACACCCTTAATCCCAGCAATTGGGAGGCAGAGAGGCAGGTGAATCTCTGTGAGTTCAAGGCCATCCTGGCCTATAGAGCCAATTCCAGGTCAGCTAGGACTGTTACACAAAGAAACCCTGTTTCAAACCAAAAACAACACCACCAAAAAAAAAAAAAAAAGTAGTTTGATAGTGCTGGACAAAGGGTTGGCTAAGGGGAGATTGTGGAAATCTGAAAGGATAATCATAATACTAGTCAGATTTCCAGGGAATGTGTCTGGTAGTCCTGGTTTTCAGATCAGACTTTAAGATTGGTTGGGAAGCAAATGCATGCTACAATTTTGGAATGGAGGACAGAAAAATTACCAATACTCGCATCTTCAATTTCCAGGACTAAATGAGAAGGCTAGACGTGCAGGGGAAATGAGTAGACTACTAAAGTTGATAGAGTATGCTTTCCTTAGACAAGATGGCAGGTGATATATAAAAGAAGAATCTCAGTTCTTTCTTAGGAATACACTCAGTAGGATCTTATCATTATGGCATCCATGGAACACACTGATAGCCCTATTTTCATCTTTAAAGCCATTGATTTATTTTTAAGACAGCATCTTCCGTGTCAGCGGCTGGCTATGTAGCTTGGAATGCCCTCGAAATTCTGATCCTCCTTCCTCTACTCCTTGTGGTGAAGGTGAGTGCTGAAAGTGTTGCCTCGCATCACTACCTCGAATTTCATGTGATGCTGGGGATGGACCCACGAACTTTGTTAATGGGAGGCAAGCAACCTTCTAGCTGGGCTAGAATCCTACAATATGACCTACTCTCCATAGAAAGCATGGTTGTGTGGCTAAGTCTCTAGCTGCCTCAGGTTTAAGTCCATCTAAACAGTCATGACAGGACCATGGTTCTTAGGCCTTTTCTTAGTCAGTGTCTGAGTATAGAAGAGCATGAACATTCTGACAAACAGTAGACTCCTTAAGTAGCTGGCCTTTGCTTATAAGCATAGAATTGACCAGTCAGGACTAAGTGGCGCTGTGTCTCCATGCCTAGCCTTTCTTCCTTTCTTAGGTGTCAGAGGGTTCCAAACTTCCGGAAGGAGCTCTGTGTGTTGCACAGTTCACTCTTGTCTCTCATATGGTTTTCCCATGTCTGTATTAATTCATGGCACAGATAAATACAGAATGCAAATAATGACATGGGAAAAACATATGAGAGAATATATTGACTCAGTTACAGAGACTGGAAACTCAACAGTGTTAGTATTGACATGGTTGGTTCATTCTAAGTGTTGTGAAGGAGGATCTTATTCAGTCCTTTTCATTTACTAATAACTATCTTATTTTCATACAACCCTATGGGAGCCATGAAGAGGAAAGTGGTGGTTTGAATAAGAATGGCCTCCACAGGCTCATATATTTGAGTGTTTGATTCCTTGTTGGTGGTCTGTTAGAAGGACTAAGAGGTCTGGCCTTGTTGGAAGAAGTGTGCCAGTAAATGGTGGGCTTTGAGGTTTCAAAAGCCCCACCTAGCCCATTGTCTCTGCTCTGCCTGTTGATCAGGATGCAAGCTCTCAGCGACTGCTCCAGCTTCATTGCTGTCTACATCCTGCTCTGATGTAATGGATTAACCTTCTAAAATTGTAAGCAAGCCCCAGTTAAATGTTTTCTTCTATAATAGTTGTCTTGGTCATGGTGTCCTCTTCACAGCAATAGAACAATAGCTAAGACAGTCTCCCATCCATTTAAACACACACACACACACACACACACACACACACACACACACACACACACGAGAGCACCTTTGTTACCTGGTCCAACTTGAGTTTCTCTGTAAGGATCATAATACCAAAATAAAGCAACATTCTGCATTTCTTATAGTTATCTCCAACTCTAACTGAAGTTTAAAACTTGGAAGACATTGTTCAGTCTAAATGTCATGATAATCCATTCTTTGCATTCTTTGTGTCTGTTTCTACAAGAATTTCAACTGAAAACTGGCGTGTTTGGTTTGATGAGGTGAAATGTGAGATGCCCAGTTAGTCAAAGAGTTTTGATTATGTAGCACATCCAATTTTGATATCATGAAGAAAACTGTAGAGAATTGACATTGTGGCTCACTAATGTTATTTGCTTATATTACTATTACCAAAAGTGCCTTAGGTTAATTCTTGTTCACAAATTGCTGCATTAATTCTTGGTTATTTTATGGTAAAGAAAGTAACGATAAAAAGTTTTATTTATGAAATTTACAAGTATATAAATATGTAGTTGTATATTTATGTATTAAAATCTACTCTGTTTTCTATCTGAGCACATAGCTGATTCATAAGTACGTGTGTGTGTGTGTGCATGTGACTGATTTATATATCCCTTGGTCTAGTTAGGATGTATTATAAAACAAAGAAATTCCAGTGACTTTATTATTTTATACTTAATACCTTCCTTGCACATATTCCATTAAAAGGAAATGAAAAGAAACAAATGTACTGACCAGATGAGGCGCTCGCACTTTTGTCGAGTACTGAAGCGACATGGAATTTTATTGTTGTGTTTATTTTATGTGCAGCTAACATTTTTACATAAAATTTTATCATGCTTACTTTAGTACTTTTATTTTCCTTCTATAAATAACTGATGCATATTATTGAAACAGAAAGTTCTGACTGAGCTGGATATGTTTAATGAAACATTAAGGAATCTGCGTCTATGTTAAGACAGCCACTTGAATCATTTATGCTGTGATTAAATATAGCTGAATATAGATTACTGCTTCACTTTCTCCTGCCATTTCAGGATTCCGTACTTTTCTAATTGTATTAGATAATATTTCTATTTTTATTAGAAACCAACAAAATATAGATTCATGTTGCAGTATGTGTGTTATGCCTAATTGAAAAGTGTGCATATTAATAGCCATGGATACTACTATTAACAGTTATATGTATGAGAGTAAAAACTAAAAATAGTAGATTTTAAATTCTCCTTTACGTTTTGATTGAAAAGTAATGTAAACAGGGTAGTAAAAATAAAATAACCTTTTACCTTAAATTTTTGTATATTAAAATGAATATTTTGCACTTAGCATTTAAGTAGTTCATTGGATCAGCACAATTTTTAAAAAATTTTGTTGGTATTTGTTTTCCTTGAGAAATACCACTACATACAGCAGTGTTTGTATAGCAGTTGATATTTTTATGAAATGTGGCTGTCATGACCCTGTAGCCATCACTGCATATCACTAGCATGAGGAAAGACGTTGTGAGAGAAATAGCCTCTCAAGTTGTTCTACTAATATAAGGCTTTTAAATGTTATTTAATCGTTTTATGAGTTAATGAATATACTAAATGGGAAATTTATTTTAATCAAAATGTACCTCCCACTTTTTAATGTTTAGTACTTAACTATCCTGTCTCTATTTGTGAAATGGGTTCTTCTTTTCAAGAGAGTTTTGACAGGTAATATTTAGATATGTCACTTAATAAATCTGCAATGTAAACGATAGTGAGAATATGCTAGTGAGATATATGAGAATATAGAGAATACATAAACTGGAACAAATGACAACATTCTGCGATCCATGCAGGCAGGTGTTTATATCACACCGTGGAATGGGATATAATGTTAGATGGATACATTTTTCTGCTGGCTAAAGATTAAGAAATCATTCATTAGTGATGATTTTTGTTCTAGATAAAGGGTTAGCTGAGGTTAATCCAGGCTACTCATGAGTTGTGCACTGGACGTACGTGACCTGAGAGAATTTAGTTTATAACCCAAGATAACTTCACATGGCATCAAGTTCCTCATTGACCAGGAAGTCATGTGATTTAGAAACCCCCCTGAAAGACTTACCAAAGAGAAGAGGCTCCATTAGAACTATCAGTGTCCACAGCTTCTACTATGGAAGGCTTGATGCAGTGTGTACTCTTTCAAATCACAGGACAGCACGGGAAACTCACAAATATTTGAGGAGCATTTTAATTTCCAATCATTAAGGGAAAAGGGAATGGAACAATAGTGAACTACTTTCTTTAACCTTTTTCTTCTTTCCAAAGTAATGTTTTTAATTTTCCTGTCAAGTGCTTTAATAAGTCTAAATTTAACCTTGGTAAGCAAGCTAAATTCCATCTGCGAGCAAGTTTTTGTAAAGTCCTAGATACAAGAATTTTTTAAAAGTTATAAACAAAACAAAATATTAAGACAAAGATGTGACAGAAATCATATTGGCCCATAAAACCTAAATAACAGGAAAAATTTAGGATTCTCTTCTATGATATGTTTGACTGCATGCAGACATACATGTATTTGTGTCTGTTGATTTATTCATTCACTGTAAATTTGTTAGTTTAAGCTTGCAATTTCTTACTATAAAATGCTTCATTATACTTCACTCTGTCCTGTCCTTCCTAGGTAAACTACTGGGTTTTATAATGGTTAAATATGTGATGTTAAATATTGTACTGAAACCAATTTCTTAGTCCATCACCTTTAGTTAAATATAAAGATAAGTCAAGAATGACTTTTAGAAATTTTATTTTTCTCCATAGTTATATCTTATAAATTTTGATTGCTGAGAGTAGGTTATTTTATAATCAAAAGCTAAAATAGTGTTTATTGGTTAATACAGTTCAAACATTGATTTTAATATATGTTTATGTAAATGTATGAGTACTTTGTCTTTCTGGATGCTCCTATTACTCTGCCACTAGTGCTGAAGTGAATATTTTAAGTATCAATTAACATTATTATCTTAAGCTGAGTAAATTAGTGTTTAAGTAAAAGAAATTTCATTTGCGATCACTTGCTGAAATATTTTATTTTGTTTCTAATCTCCAAAAAGTTCCTGTGGAAGACTGCCTACTACATATAGTGTTGAAGCTTTTGCGTTGGAATCAACTTGGGCATTGAATACAAGTTCATAGTTTTAGATCAGTGAGTCAGAAATCATCAGCTTAGTGACTCCTGGTCTCTACTCCTGACATTTTGGTTTAATTAGGGCCCTGGTATGATCATGTTAAAAAGAAAAATCCCTGGTGATTCTGATGGGTAGTCCAGGTTCTGAACCATTAATCTAAATTTGAGTGTATGTCTAGAACCTTCCGTTATCTAAATCTAACTTCTTCATGGTAGCAGCAATGCTTAATTGTGTCTCAATAAGAATGCTTCAAGGACATGAGGTAGGGGCTGGATTGAAGGCTTCAGGAAATTTTAATATCTGACGTAAGGCTTAGGAATTATCTTTCGGGAATGGACAAAGGGCTCTGCAGTTAAAGCACTGCTGCTCTTCCATGGGACCTTGAGTTCAGTTCCCAGCACCCATGTGGGGCATCTCTGAACCAGCAGTAACTACAGCTGCAAAGGCTATGACACCCTCATCCTTCTGGCCTACGTGGGCATCCACACGAGTTTCATTCACTCACATATCCATAAATAAAAATAATATGTGGTGCTCAACTGAAGTTCACAGAAGGTGAAAAGAGTAGAGAGTGTGCTAGACAGGAGCAATGTTGCCTTACAGATATATAGGAATAGGTTTATTTAATGAACTACTATGATCTTTGGTGCTAAATTGATTGTTTCATACTCCTGATTGTAATCATTTTTGTACTGAGTGTGTGCTTGGGAGGGAACATGGACTAATTTCTTTAATTTACAACTACATTTGAGGTAATGATTAGGTTATATTAAAATAATTTTATTAATTTATGTGTTCTCTTTAATAGGATGAGAAGAAGAAACCACAAGACTAGGAGATACGGAGTTCTGGACACTAACATAGAAAACATGGAATTGACACCTTTAGAACAAGATGATGAGGATGATGACAACACATTGTTTGATGCCAATCATCCTCGAAGGTAAGTTGGTACCGTAGTTAAATAGCGATGCATATCTTTGCTCAGAAAACTGATGTATGATATTTTACAGTCTTTATTTTAGCAAATGTTATTGGTTTGTGTTTAATGATGTACTTTGTCCTGCCTAGGCCCCCAATCTCATTCATATGCCTTTGCTGAAGTGCATATAACCAATAGTGTACATTCCCTAAAATGAGCCGCCTTTTGCAAATTTCTTTGCAGTATTTGGGGTTTGAAATTTTTCATTCTTGTGGTATTCATTATTTTTGCATATGTTTTATGTTGTGTTGGGAAGTATTTAGTAAGCTTGCTTTTATTTTTATATTCGTAAATGGTTTTGTTTGTTGTTTGATTTATTTGATTTGCAAATAATACTTCCTGACAAAACTCTAAGACTGCAGGTTTTGTCAACTCATGTAGCTGTGATGTCTGTGTGCAGATCTAGTCTCATGACATGCCAGGATCTTTCCTAAGGGGCTTATTATGATTAATATCAGCGCAAATAGAATAACAAGAGGCAACCAAGGGTTACAGCATGTGGGCAAAATTTTTATGCTAAGAGAAAGAGGGATTTCTTGTGAAGGAAAGTTAGAGTCTAGAACCATGTAAATCTGAGCACAGGACTCATTCATTTACTTGATTAAATTTATTTAATCAGGTGTCATACTTGTGTGTAATGCATTCTTCCCAACCTCACCCCCTTCCTTGTTGTTCTCTCTCCTGCGGACCCCCAACCGTCTTGTCCCCACATTTATGCCTTTTTGTTTTGGTTCCGATGCACTGAGTTTAATTTGCACCGTGTGTGAACACAGGTATACAATAACCCATTGAGCATGGTGGTCTCACAGTTAGGTCCATAACTCAGAAGAATGACAAACTGTGCCTTCTTGAGAATTGTTCAGGAGCCAGTAGCTCATCGGGGAGGATTGTGACCCCGGTTCACCACCCTGGGTGTTGACGGGCCCAGTGTTAGACATGCTTGGTGCAGATGACTCAGGCCGCTCTTTGCAGTGGCTGTGTCATGCCCTGAAGGCAGCAATTCATAGTCCTTTTCTGTATCTTCCACCTGTTGAATTCTTTCCACTCAGTCTTATGAAATGTTTCCTGAGCCTTCTGGGGTAGTTTAAATGTTCTGCTTAGGGCTGAGCTTTCAGCTACCACTTATTAATAGCACCTTGAGCAGCCATGACTGCATTCACTGCTGTTCTTTGAAAGAGATATATCTGGAGTTATGGATAAGAGTGACATTTGCCTATTGGTATAAACAGGTGTATAGAATGCAATTTGGTTCCATGTCAATTTATTTATTTATTTATTTTTATTTTTATTTATTTATTTATTTATTTATTTATTTATTTATTTTTTGGTTTTTTGAGACAGGGTTTCTCTGCAGCTTTTTTAGAGCCTGTCCTGGAACTAGCTCTTGTAGACCAGGCTGGCCTTGAACTCACAGAGATCCGCCTGCCTCTGCCTCCTGCTGGGATTAAAGGCGTGCGCCACGCCCGCCCGGCTCATGTCAATTTATTAAAACAACAGTAGTGAATCCCTGAATCCCCAATTAGGCCCTAAGCTCCTTAGCTTCTAGCTTTGTGGATTTTCTGTTTGTTTATTTAGTAAGTTTGTAATAATATCAGGTGTGTCTTCCTCTCTGGAGAGGCCAGTCTAAAAGCTGTTGGCTGTCCTTGGGACAGTCGCGTCACTGTTGGAGCGCTAGGCATGTCCTGCAGGTTCATGTTGTTCTTAGGATTCATGCTGGGTGACTTTATATTCATGTAGAATTGAATAGCCCAGTTTTTGTTACCTCTGTTTCAATCCCAAGGCTTCTCTGTTCTTAGGATGGAGATATTCTACATGGCTAAATAGCATCACTCCCAGAAGCTATTATTTATTAAATATAATTCTCAGTGCCAGAGATGGGATACTACTTTACGAGTTGATGGTAGAGAGGCCCAGCAGCAACCTTTATAGGACCCTGCATCCATATGAAAACTATCAGGGAGAAAAACATGGCTCAGTTCTAACTTGATTTCATTTTGTCATGCATCTGAATGCCTGTTGTCTTTATCTGGTTCTGATGAGCAAACGAGGAATGTTAAAAGCCAGTAGTTTGGTGGGTAAGACTGGCTTTATTGGTTTTCTCTTTTTGAAGTGTGGGCCAACTAAATTTGTTAGCTTGCATTTAAAAGTCTATGTATGTAATATGTACTTATCTTTATATTAGAATTAAAAGAAAATAATATGAAGTAGCATTGAGAACAAAGACGTACTGAGTAAATACAACATGATCTCATCTAGAACTCCATGTGAAAGTGTTAAATAAAACAGTGGCATTAGAATTCAATTTACTTTTCAAAATTATTATTCTTATAATTTGCAATGACCATAATTGTATTTAAGCATGCTAAGTACTTATGAGATGTCTGCTATATACACTCATAGAAAAGAATGATATCAAATGAAATTAACAGTTCATGATTGCCTCCAAAGAAGAAGTCAATTTGAACATCAAGTCATCCATCTACAACAGGCTGTAGAATGAATGTGAAACATCTTCCGTACACTCATGTTTGAACACTTGGTTTCAGCTTGTTGTCTTAAGCTTGTAAACCATTAGCCAGTAGAGACTTGCTAAAGAAAATAGGATACTGTCAGTAGGACATAACAGTTCAAAAATCGCCCCAGTTCCTGCTCACTTTGTTTCCTGACTGTGGGGACAGTGTGAAGAGCCATCTCACA
This sequence comes from Arvicola amphibius, assembly GCF_903992535.2. NCBI lineage: Eukaryota > Metazoa > Chordata > Mammalia > Rodentia > Cricetidae > Arvicola > Arvicola amphibius. The sequence continues at coordinate 96,732,950 of NC_052054.1, read as the reverse complement.
TTCTTTCTATTGCCATCCTAGTTTGACTGTGATGGAATGTGCCCTTCAAAGTATAAACCAAGCTAAACGTTTGCTTCCATGAAGTTAACTAATACAGGAATTCATCAATGGCAAGATTGCAACAGGCAAAAGTAACTACCTAAAATTTAGTTGTTGTGAAGGTGAAGCTTCAAAAACAAAAGAAAAAGCTCATGAAACTACCATGTATAATTATATGACATCAAGTTTGTAACCTAAAAAAAATGGATAAATTCCTAGATAACCAGTTGGTGTGTTGGTGTACACTCTGCAGGAGACGGTCACCTCTCCTGCTCCCAGCTTTTCTCACTTTCCTGTAGTTCTTTGTATAGGGTTGAGGCTACCTGGGCTTTTCTCTGTTTAGTTTGTCATGTTCTCTTGGGTCACTCATGTTCAGGTCACATTTGGGTGACCATGTTAGTGAAACTTTATGAGTATAGCTTCTAATATCACTAGGCGACACAGTCTCACAGCAAATTCCCTGATCCTCTTGCTCCTGCAATCATTTCACTCTGGCAATTTCCTTGAGCCTTAGGTGGGGGAGTGTTTTGTAGGTGTAGCCATTGGGACTGGGCTCAACCACTCATTTTGATGATTGCTCTAGGACTTGAAGGAGGCGAGAGTAGGAAGAAAGGTGTTAAATCCTGCAAATAGAAGAGTGGTTTGTGCTATTTAAGGGTTTCAGAGACTGTCAAGCAGACTTAGGAATTACCTTTTCTAGACAAAGGAGAGAGAGATAGTAATAATAAAGGGGGTGTAGTGTTCAAAGATAAAGTAGTGAAGTCATCTTGAAATTTTAAATCACAGTAGGTATTAAATATAGCACAGCTACGCATGGGGAGCACACTCAAACCGTATGAAACTGTAAAAGTTACTATGGATCATCAAAGATGAAGCCAGTTTAATTGTGAGGAAGTAGGGATGGTTATGCAGTATCCCAGTGATCAGAGCAAACTGGATGGTGGTGGCGCACACCTTTAATTCCAGCATTCTGGAGGCAGAAGCAGGCGGGTTTCCCAGTTTGAGGCCAGCCTGGTTGAGTTCCAAGACAGCCAGGACTATATAGAGAAACCCTGTCTCTATGAAACAAACAAATAAACAAACAAAAAAGGGAATCATTCTGTTATTAGAATCAGTGTATCCAGGTATTCTAGCAACTTCTGCTTTTATAGGGAAAACAGAAATAGGCAAATGACCCAGTTTTATATGGCTACCTGTCTATTAGACTTAAGCAAAACAGAAAAAAAGAAATTTTAAAATAGCAAACTTGGGATTCCACATTTTTATTAATTAAGGTTACCAGAATTAATGATTATGTACTTTTTGAGGCTTGATATATGTGAATTTTTAAATAAGAAACAAAGATGACACAAAGTAGCAAAAGCAAAGTGTCCCTATGTCCTTCCTCTACTCTATTTCTCTGTGTGTCTGAATTTGTTTGTGTTTATGTAGATTAAATACAGAGTCCAGCATAGTTTTCTAGGGAAGCACCTGCCCAGCTACATCCCTAGCTCCACGTGTGTGTGTTTACACTAGATTTGTATCAGTACTGTTCTTTCTTGTTGGCTGACAGAATTCATGAATGGGAGCACTAGCGAATGGAGTTTTTCCCCTCCCTTTGGTAAGACTGTTAGTGCATTGAATTTTGTAATATACATATTTACATACATACATAGATATACATAACATATATAGGATTGTTTGTGCATATTAAATATTCAACTAAAATACTAGTGTTATAAAAAATTCTAATTATTAATAAAGGTCCTTTACATTGTAATTGAGATAATATTAAAGGAATCCACAAGCAGTATTTCCTCTTCCTATTTATTTATCTTTTGTTTGGTGTTTTCCCACTGTAGTCTTTCTACCTGTTTCTGACAGTTCCCTTTGTATTGCTTCCACTCTTTAGATCAAACCCTAGTAGCTCCATTCACCTTCAGATTCCTGAAGTAGACGGAGTTGAGAAATGTGGCACTCCCCTTCCTGTTTCAGTTAGAAACATCTGCATTCATCGGCGGCAACTGCTATTGGTGCAGCCGTCGATGGAGCGGGCTTTGCAGCAGGCTGGTGACTGAGACTTGTGCTGTGATGTGCAGATTATGATCATCACATACGGTGCCATAAAGAGGAAGAAAAGCTAGCCACCAAAGAACGGACATAAAACTATTAAAGTTTGGAGTTTGTCACACTATAAAAAGGATGACTGGGACATTTCTGGTCTTTTTTCCCTTAGAACTATTGAAAATGTGGTGGAAGCTTTATAAAATCCTACCTAAGACCTGAGCTATAACTCCATGGTGGCGTGTTTTCCAAGAGGGGAAAAAGACTCAGAGCAGGTCCCTGCTGTTAACATAGGTGGATCCATCCAAATCTCACAGTTCTTTAAGAAGCCACCTTAGCAACATAGAGTCTTAAGGGGGAAGGCTAACCTGAGTAAACCTACCAAACATGACTTAAGGTAGGTATTTTCATGAATTGTTTTCTTTTAATTATTTAGCCAGTTTAGAATTCTATGCAAATAAATAGTCTAAGTACATGGATAAGACAGACCAATGAGTATTATTCAAAATTAAGTCATATTCCTGCTACCATAACTTTGCAAACAAAGTCTGTGGTTTACTTTTAATCCTTTTATAATTCTTCATTCAAATTTGTTTATGCCGGTTTGCTCTTTTTTATTTTATTTTGTAAGGTTATAATAATTGTAGCATTTCTCTTTTCCCTGTCCTGCCTCCAAATCCTCCCACACACCACACCTTACTATCTTTCAAATTTATGGCTTTTTAAATTTATTGTTATAACATACATAGATGTTTATATGTATGCACACACACATATACACTCCTAAATACATAAGTACAACCTGCTCAACCTATATAATGTTACTTATCTATATGTTTTGGAGGCTGACCATTTGGTATTGGATAACCAATTGATGTGCTCGTCCCTGGGTAATACTATTTCTTCCCCTGTAGTTTTTTTTTTTTTTGTGTGTGTGTGTGTGTGTGTGTGTGTGTGTGTGTGTGTGTGTGTGTGTTGTGTAGGGTTGAGACCTTGTAGTCTTTCCCCTTGAGTTTGGCATTCCTGTTGATGTTGTCCGTGTTCAGCTCATCTTAAGCAGTTGTGCTGTTAAGAATTTGTGGGTGAAGCTTTTGACATTTCTAGGAGATACAGTCTGACAACAAACTTCTTAATCCTCTGACTCTTACCTTTGCACTTCTTCAGCAGACATCCAGAGTTGTAGATACCACTTCACCTGTCAGTTCCATTGGATGAATATACAGCACCTTTGTCTATTTGTCTTATCTGTAGGTAGGTAGGTAGGTAGGTAAGTAGGTAGGTAGGTAGGCAGGCAGGCAGGCAGGCAGACAGACAGGCAGACAGACAGACAGACAGAGGTATAAGGGCAGTGTGGACAGGCTGGTCTTTAACTTGTGGTGATCTTCCCAAATGCTGAGGTTGTAGGTGTGAGCTTTTATTACATGTCTCACTTTTATTACTGTAGTGTATAAAACTTATCAGTGAGTCTACATTCTATTTCAGAAATAATACTCAAATTTAATGGGTAGAAAGTATCTCAGTAATCAATGCAGCTGTCTCTAGAAGGGAACAATTGACTCTGACTTGGGAACAGTAGCAGGAATGGCTGAGATGGCAACTGGTTGGTCTCAGGTGCACTGGACACTGCAGTGGGCTCTTTACTAGAAGGGTTAACCACATGCTCTTCTAAAGTAGTTCATTTGACTCTCATTTGAAAGAGAAGAATTGGGGCCGAGAAAATTTAAATAACTTTAGACACCCCATCCTGTGACAATCTCTTTCCATTTGTTTAATATTCATTGATTTATACTTATAAACATAACATTTTGTCTCTTATGTCATGCTAAGGCCCTCTGTTGCTGTTAGTTTTCCAGATGTGCATCCATAAGGTAGGAATCTGAGACCTGTGGCTTGTTCTCTTTCCTGCTTCGTGAAGAACATTAGTGTTCTGTGGTAACAGTTCTAGTAATTAGTTCTGATCCTATGGAGTTGGACACTTAAAACAACTTTATAGTACAGACAACAAATAGAAATAATATATTAGTAGTTTTAAGTTTAACTTCTATCAAAAGTAAAATTATTGTAATGATATGTGCTAGAAGACAACTCTGAAATTAAGGAGATGGTCTATACGGCTAATACTAATGTCAGTTTAATGCCATGCTAGTAATTTGTGTCAAATACGTCATTTTAAAGCCCCCAATTTTCTTCTTACTATTTTCACTCTGCTACTGTAGTTTAATACTGTGTGTGTCCATTATAATTTGTACCTGGAGATACCAAGTCATAAAATGCTTTCTAGCTGTTTGTATCAGCCTGTCAGAATCAGAAAACAGATTTGGTAAGTTTTGACATGTGCAGTTAATCGGCAGGACGTTACCGGGCTGGCGATGTAGCTGGCGACTGAGAGGTGCTGTGCACTAAGCAGTTAGATGTGGTGGCTGACAGGCTTCTTGAGCGTCACTTCTCGCTAAGCCGGGGCTTAGACCCGCCTCCTGAGCTGGACTCTGCTTCCCGGCCACGTCACTGTCACATAGCGGAGACTGACTGCGTTACTAAGGTGTTGGCGCTGCTTTCCACTCTGGAGCCTTTGCCTGTTCACATTGTGAAGACTGCTTCTAGAAGTCAGCACTAATCTTTCCTTGCAAATTATAGTTCCTTCAGTTCAACTTTTCTTTTAGAACTTCAGCAACCAACTGACCAAAAGGGCGTTTCAGAAAAGAGGCTTTAAGTCAGGATCGCCTTCATCTTCTGAGTGACGTCCAAGCTGTGTGGCTTCTTTCGCAGTACAGCTGTCTTACAAAGTAGAAAAGCGGGATTTTTATCTTTACTAATTTATTAACTGAACACTATCTTCCCAGCTTCCCAAAATTAAACAAAATTTCTGACCCAAAAAATAAAGCTAGGGGATCAGCAATTTGCAAGCATCTATTGCTATATGAGACATGATGATAATGATGATGATGATGATAAATAATAATTTTAAAGAGCATTATTTCTGACAGTTAATATAAATCTAGAACTAAGCATGGTAGATGATGCCATAATTGTAGAACTTGAGATACTGAGGCAGGAGGATTTCTGGACTACAAAGTGAGATCCTGTCTGAAAAAAATTAAGATTAAATTCTTTAATATATTTTAGGTGATTAAACAACAAAAAAAATGCTTTAACATTTTTTAATGCTGTTCCTCACACTGACACATGCAAACCAGTATATTGCATAGCTGTTTTGAGTGTACTGGAAATCATGAAAGCATTAACTGCTTTGTTTAATAAAAGATTCTACCCATCTTTTGTCTATTTCAAATTGTTGTAAGTTCTGTGGAGACTTAAACTGTTACTTAATCTAAAGCTCTGTTGCTTTTAGGCTGACCACTAAAATATCTAAACAAGGTGCCATTTTAACTCTGACAATGCAATGATACTTCATGCAAGTATTTTTCCTACCAAGTGCTTTTTCATTTTTCATCTCTTTGGAATAATTTGACAGCTTGTGATTGCAGTTGTACTTCTTGGTATGTGATAGATTTTTATCATCACAGAAATGACTGAACTTCGCTTATCTGGGATATTATTCCGTCTCACAGTACGGCTCCCTTAATAGGACAGGGTGTGCTAGCAGTCCTGTCTTCAGTGGCCACAGTCTGTCCTAACTGCTTTCCAGTTCAGTGTCTGTCTCTGCCTTAACTTAATAGGCACAGTTCTCACTACCCAGCACTCCCAGACTGCTCTGTGCCCTCTTGACTGGCCTGCCTGTCCACCTTTTATACCATCTCGATTCTTTCTTCAGGAAGAGGAACTCGGGTATTTTTCTTAAATATTGCTAATGTCCTCCTGGTTTTCCTGAGAAACGGCAGCAGAGTTAAGGGTAGCAGTTGAGAATGGCATACTGACGCAGTGATATGTGAATAGTAGTTATTTTTAGAACATGCACAAGATAGCCAGATAAGTTCATTTGGGAGAGGAAGAAAGTGTATGTCAAGGGGAGGTGAAAGTTCCAGGCAAGGTATGATGTTACATAAATGTGCATTTGTTCTCAGGCTTTGTGGATGTAGAATATGCTTGGAGTCAAATTAAGAAGTTCATAAAAAACAAAAGGAAAACTCTAAGATTGATTTTGCCAATCAAGAGAGTTCTCAGACCACGCCATGCTTTTGAATAAATGAGTAATACTGTTAGACTTATGTCCTAGGCTAGATGACCCCAGTGCTTTGTAGGTTACTCACTACTAGAGTTAAGAGCTGAGTTGCAGTGTTTTGAGCTGCTTTGTATGATTCAGTGAGGAGTGAGTAAGAATGAAGATTCATATTGCTATCAATATATTAAAGAACAATAACCAGACATCCCAATGTATGAGATTATTGAAAAATGTGTCTTTTCTTTGTTTGTTCACTTGTCTGAAATGGAATAACTATGTAGTCCAAACTAGCCATGAATTTATGGCCATCCCCCATACCCACCAAAACTGTCTTTTTGTGATTTTTTTTTTTTGTTACCATACTACAAATAACTAAATTATTTTTTCCCTTGAATGTGATTTCACACTTAGGCTTTTGATTGCATTTTAGAAGCTGAGTAGCAAATTAAAGAGCTGTATTCTTTGAAATTGTAGAACAAAAACATTGTATTGCCTTGAGTCAGTTGAAATCATTTGTTAATGTTCTGTGAGGAAACTTTATTGTGAATAGAGACATAGTTTTATGACTCATAATAATATATATATATATAATTATTTTGAATAGCTAAAATTACAGTTCAAAGGATAATATTTGAAGTAGATAATAATGACAGTGTCACCCAGTCATGGTGACTTATAATAAAGATTTTTTTTTTTTGGCTTTACATTATTCCCCTCAAAACTCCTGAGTATTTAGAGATGTTTAGACTTTATACAGAAGTGTAATTTATATATTTATTTATTCATTTTACAGATGAGAATGTGCCTTTCATGAGAAGACTTCAAATTTCTACTGAAGAACAGTTTCTATGTCTAAGGAATAAGAAGCCACTCTATGAAGGGGAGGGGAATTTAAGTTGCAAACATTATGACAACCTTTAATTTGTTGTTACCGCAATAAATATTGTATCATTTTGTTATATCTTTGTATATTTGGAAATGCTCTATTAATGGGCTCCATGTGTTAGGGACAAACTGTACTGTACTGGATTTCGCACTTGAAAATTATTTTAAAATGTGTTTTCTGAAGCGCTTTTGTTCCTTCCTTTTACCATGTTATTGTAACCTGTTCTCTTTGGAGTACTAATCAGTTATTGTTAATTATTTTATTAGTGTCATAATTTAAAGAACTACAAGCCACAACTAACTGGTATGAAAAAATAATTAAAATTCTTCTTTACTAAAAATTTCCCATTTTTATGGGGAAAAAAACCCAAATTTATTATGTTGTTTTTGAGTTTTTTAATAGTAGTAATTGTCTGTGCTCTTGTATGCAAAAGAATGAATGTAATTTAAAATTATTTAAGTGGTACAGACAGAATGTGTTTACAAAATAAACACTCCATTGTTATATAGTAACTTGTGTGTTTTTATATTATCTCTATATACTGAGTCCACAATGTATTTTTCCCTAGCTTAGTGTCTCACATCTATAATTTTTGCATAAAGCAGGAGATTTCTTTTGAGTTTGAGTCCAAGGATAAATGTGGCAAAGAAGATTGAATATCTTCTTAGAGGTGAGATATTTTGGAAATCAACGAATGTCAAAGGCATTTATAGTTTCAGTATGAGAAAGTGAATTACAAATCAGATTGTCTTGTCAGAGATGAGGAGATTGAAATATTCCATCTGTAGACTTTTATGTAGTGATTAGCTTCATTATCACACAGCAAATCTAATCTCACCCAGGTCTGGATTTACACATTTTAAGTTTTAGGAGAAGACTTACAGAAAAGTCATGGGTCCTGAATATCATTGCTTGCTAGCTTAGTGAGGTCATTCAAATGTGTGATAGAATGGGAGAATCACCAGTCATAGGATTTATTTTTAATTTATCAGCTATACTTTATGGTCCCTAGTTCTGTTCTGTATTATATTTTCTCTGTAGCAAAGCTAATCAAGAAATCTCCCTCAGTTGGTAAACTTAGCTATTTTATAGGCTACTGCTTCATGATGAATTAATTTCAGTTCTACCGTGCTTTTATTGACCTTAGAGTTACTCCCATTCAACGAGCCCACAATAGATACTCCTCTAACAAAGAGGAAAAGTTCAAAAGAAGAATGGTTTTATATTTGAATATAACCCAGGCCTGTAATATTTCAAATAAAACTGAAAACTTACGTTCTTACAACGTCTTCTTGTCACCACACCCTCTCTTCCGCTGACAAGCTTTTGCTGGCTGTCCTCCTGGAATTTTTCCTGTGGTGACAGCAGGCAGTGGCTGGGGCTGTGGTACTCTGGGGTGTCACCTTGACTGTGACACCAGAGCAGCTCACTCACACATCTAGGAGCTGACGTTGGCTGTTGGAGAGAGTTCAACTCAAATGCGTAGCATGAATTTGCCAACTAGACTCTGAGATCCTACAAAGGTAAGCGTGAAACGCAGCAACATCTCTTGCTAAGATTTCAGTCCAGATGTGGGCGAATATGGGCTCTGGCACATTCTATTCCTTGTGCCTGACACCGTGATTAATTTATAGTCAAGTGAAGGAAACTGGTCTACGTGTTCATCACATGAGAAGCAACACAAACACATGGCAGGAATCCAGTGGGTGGCCAGTTTTGGAGACCCCTGATATAGCTTGTCTGACTACAGGATGCATGTCCTTATCTGCAGGACAGACCAGTCTTTCTCAAGTTCCTCAAATTACATCCCATTAGGGCTTAGCTCGAACCCTAGGGTTTATACATTTAAGTTTAAAGGGAAGATGTGGGGCTTAGATGTAGTTAGAGGAACTTTGATGCAAATCCTCAAACATGGTTTCTCTATAAAAATAAGAAATATAAACAGAAGAGACAATAGTACAAGGGAGATACACAGGTTTGAAGTTCGTTAAAAATTCAAATTTTATAAAAGGTCAATTTTGACTGGAGGTACAGTATGAGCATAGCATTATGAAGTTATGCTTATATATTTCTATGTACTACTAAGTGGCATTTTGCTTTACTACAATGTTGAATTGTTAAGTCGAATGTCTTAAACTCATCTCTAATACATAGTAGTTCTTCATGAAAATATTTGATATTTGTTCTGGTGATGCTGAAACAGCACGCAGGTATTGGTGCTTCCTTTTACCGTCATTCCTCAGCATGTGTCACCCGTTTGTCCTGCCACACGGATTCCTCTGTACATGTCAAATGTTTGGTTGGGTTCTCATTGTGCTCCAGGGAACTGGATCTGTGCCACTTGGTCTGTCCTCCAGGCTGCTGACACTGGTCTTTCAGACCTTCCTTTCAGCAGGTTATATGGGTTGTATTGGTTTTGAATAGCTGCCTGGGCCTGCTTTATGTTGATAGAAATTTTAACCTTCATTTTCATTGAGGTTTACCCCTTTGGTAATGTGATTTATCTTAGGTTTCTGCTTTTCCTAGACAGCTTCTCTGTTTGGTGGCTTAGAGTCTTGATGCTGCCTTGGCATTTGGTTGAAGTTTGAGAGCTTGGTCTTTTTTTTTTTTCACAGGGTTTCTCTGTAACTTTGGAGCCTGTCCTGGAACTAGCTCTTGTAGACCAGGCTGGCCTCGAACTCACAGAGATCTACCTGCCTCTGCCTCCCGAGTGCTGAGATTAAAGGCGTGTACCACTACTGCCCGGCTCAGACATTGATCTTTAAAGGAGTTTACTATGTTTGTTTGTTTGTTTATGTTATACATCTCCCTTCTATGGAGGTGTCATTCCAAGTTTCTCTAAGTGCACTGTTGACCAGAGCCTGTCTTAAGGTGCTAATGTTGCATATTATTGAAAATAATCTAAGACTGCATTATGTTCTGATGCGTTTCTTATTTTGAGAGAAAAATCTGTACTGAGAAAGACTGGATAAAGTGTCCAGTTTTGTGTCTTCTATTCTTTGTCATCTGAAGTCTTCTAAAAATTACTGAATTTTGTCATTTTTTGTTCTGTCTTTGTATTATGTTATGGATCCAATAGAAGCTAGTTGGCCCTTTTTATCCTTCTCCATGGCATACATTATTGAAACCGTTCTCTCCTGTCCACATTGCTGTTTTTCCTTCTGGTTTTGAGACAAGGCCTCACACAAGCCCGAGCTGACTTGGAGCTCACTGTCAATCTCATGCAGTTTTAGACTGGTGGCAGTCCTCCTGCATCAGACTCCAGGTACAAGGATTGTAACTTAAAGCACCATCTTTGGCTGTTTTCTGTGTTATCGGAGCATGTTACTCATATATAATTTAGGTTTTGCCAATGGGAAGTTTTATATGATATCTCAGAACTTCTCAGATGTGATTTCTGCTGTACTTGACCATTTAAGTTAGCCATTAAGTCATTCCTGTATTCAAGACAGGAGTAATTAATCCCATCTTGATAGAAGACAGGGAAAGAATTTTATGATGTCTGTCTTTGGGAACAGAATACAGAATTGGAAAAATCAAATTGCATAGGGATTCTTAGTGTTCTTGCACTTTTCCAATGGTCAGAAGCATCTTATTGAAGCTGCTCACACTGGGAAAATACAGATTTTTGTTTAACTTTATTGTCAACTCAAAAAATTAGGTGGTCCTTTAATAAGGAAAGAAATGGGCATTTGATTGGAATCCCAACAAAGTTAACTGGCTGTAGCTCATCCTTTGGTGGCTTCCCCACACCCTGTTTTAGGAGTAGTATTCTGTAATTAAATCTATTTCAGTAGGGACATCACAAGTGTTTCCCTCATGACAGTGGCCAATATAGATAGAGTTCAAATTGTATGTCCAGCAGCGTGCCATCTTACCAACAGGGGTGCCTGCCTGTCCCCAGTTTCTTGTACATGCTATCTAAGATCGGATGTCACCCAGGCGAGTATAATTGGGGGGAAGAAATAGAATAATTTTTATGAAAACTTTCAGTCAAGCAAAAAATATTAAGAAAATTCAGAGAAGTATTGATCTACCAGGTCTCACACTCTGCTAGTAAGCATGACTCGGACTCCCTGAGCTAGTGGCAGTGACTTCTTTGGTCAGTCAATCTTTCCTCCCTCAACTTCAATATCCCTGGCTTCATCCTATGAGATGGGCACCGACCTAATACCTGTGACTCTTTCAAAACTGGTGCGGGTATAATGGGGAACCTTGGAGCCTGTTTGGTTTGATTTCAGTGAAGCACCACCAGTCACCCTATTTTACAGTCTAGACTGTATCTTCACACTAGGTGTTCTTTGCATTGATTGCCCTTTACACTGCCCCCTTTCCCCTCCCTTCACTTACTGGACATTGACTTAGTATGAGAAAACAATACTGGGTGGAAGCCAAACCCTTACTTTCATTTCTTCCTTGATGCTATCTGAATTTGATGGGCTTCTTACCAGCTTATCTCTGCCTAAGGCTGGAGTTTGCTCTCCTCACAATGGTTTCTCTTAAGAGTACTGGCAGAGCTTTTATCTTTTAATCTTCTAAAGGTCTGAATTATAGGATTATCTGCAAATATAGATGTCAAGCTGTGGGCAGAAAGTTCTCTTACTTTTAAAGCAGCATTTCCCCCATCTGTGCTTGTAGGCCCCTTTTCACTTCAGAGTTTCCTGAGAGTGTCAAACTGGCTCCACCCAACATTCTGCCTGTTCTTGTTCTCATACTGTGGGCATCAGCACACAGTTTGCTTCACATGGTATAGCAGGTGAATCTCTCATGGTACTGTTTTCCATTGTACATCAAAAGTAATTAGCTTCTTAGTCTCAGATCTAAAAATCCATGTTCTTCTCTCCACATTCTCCATTAAGACAAATCCACAATGTGTTAGTTGTTATTTATAACAACCTCTTATAGCAATTACTAAATCAATCGATGTAATCAGGTACAATAGCCATACATTTCAGCTAACTTAAATTGCAAACCACTCTTAAAATCTCATCTCCAGAATGGCCAGAGAGAAAACATTTTCAAAGGGAAATCCTGCTTCTAAACTTGTCACTTTACTCTTGGGACATTAGAAACAGAAAAACTGAAACTTCAACAAGCTGCCCAGAAAACACATCTTTGAAATTACATATGCTAGGAGATCATCTGTCCTTGCCGGGAGGCTGCCTCATTTTGTTCTATTCTACAAGACTTCTCTTGGCATTGGAAAGCTATCCAAGGGCTACAGTTCTGAACTTTGTGCAAGCCTTTAGTTGGCATAAAACAAGAAAGATAAAAAGCATGCAAGAATGAATGTTAAGCCATGATGTAAGTAGGGATTTCTGTACCCAGATGTCCTGTGCCTCCACCCCTGCTGAAAAGAAATATATCATATGGCAAATACAACCTAAGAAACTCCAAACATGGATGTTGAAGATGTCCATTCTTCACTCACCCGGGAACATTGTAATTAATTTTTAAGCTTCAGTATCATTACTTGGCATATTCATGAATGTGATGATAATGTAGAATAATGAAATTAGCTTTTAGCAAAGTGTCTATTTGAAGTAAATTTGTACTAAGTGATGGATGGCTTCTATATTATATTTTTTTCACTTTGAAAAAAGTCTTAGTACTTTTGTTCTTCTCAATTTAAAATCTCTATATTGGCATAAATAGTAATTCAGATCTTGATATTTCTCTCTAGAACAAGACATAATTTGCATTAATTTAAATCTGTGCTAGAATATGAAAAGGGTTGCATAAAAATTAGATGTTAGAATTCCTCAGGGGTATTCAGCAGTAGCTGAGTATATTTTAGAAAACACAAGATTTCTGGAGAAAGAATGGCACTTCACATGTGTCCTTGGATGATAAATAATGTCACTTAGTCTCAACACTTAGACGTCAGAGCCACGCCAATTTTGTAGAAACCCTGCTGTGCACATAAAGGCAAAAAGGATTGAAAGGAGATGCAACCGAATAGAGTGTGTGTTCCAGCAACAGGGCAGACAGCAAGCACACAGCCAAGTTCAGTAAGATGATTACTAGTTATGACAAAAATTTTGAAATACTGAGTTTTCATGTTAGAAAATCTCTGGTAGGAGCAAGATAAACTGCTGTGTGTGGTATTCAAGATGTGCTTCTCAACACAGTTACATATAAAGTGAGATGTGTAGGAAAAAGGCAGATATTTGAAAAATCAGTAGGAGAGCATTCTAGGGGAATTGCTCTCCGAACACTGCTCGGATGGAAGCCAATTTGAACTGCTATAGAAATTTAGCGCTCAAAGATGTGGTGTCCTTCGCTACGAAAACAAACAGGCACAATGCTGGGCCCACATCATGGGTAGGCTGCACAGAGCAATTAAGAGCTGGCAAGGAGCCTTGTTTCAGTGAGTGATGTGAAGAAGGATCGATGGGAAGTTTTAAGGTAGTCAGTGATGCAATTTATTTGCATTTCAGAAGGCCCTGTTTGCTGCTGTACTAGTATGGATAGGTGAGGAAAACAGTCATGAGGCCTTTGAAATACACAGGCACAGGATTAGACAGAAATGGTGGCAGATGAAATACATTTAAGTGAAAGACACGTGATACAACTTGACGTAGGCAGCCAGCAGGGCCAATTAAGGCACTGGGTCAGGAAGACTCAAGGGATAGGAATAAAAGCCACCACATTCCTCATAATATTCTCAACTGAGATACTGAATATGAATAAAATAGATGTGGTATAATTCATAAAATTTCAAGTTTTACTCATGTGAATGAAATGTGCAATTTTGACGAGAGGGTAAAAAGTGAGACATTCATTATAGGCCAAAAATGCGAAGGCATTAAATACTCATTTAAAATATTTACTTATTTAGAATGTGTACAAGGGTTTTGCCTGAATGTAGGCATGTGTACCACATTCGTGTCAGGTGCCTGTAGAGGTCAGAAGAGGGCACTGGATCCCCTAGAACTGGAATTATAGATAGTTGTGAGCCACCATCTGGGCACTGGGAATTTAACCCAGGTCCTTGTTTGAATAACAAGTGATCTTAACCACTGAACCATTTATCCCACACAGGGTATTTATTTAATTAGTACCATCCTGGAGATGTAATTAGGCTAACGGTAGTTATACATTAGATGGGCAGCACCTTGCTAGGGAGTTTTGAAATATGCATCATCAACATAAATATAATATTTTATTTTCAAGCAGAAATCACCTGCTGAAATTGTTCACATTGCAGAAGAGAAATTATAAGATCCCTGTCTGCAAAGCTTCAGGAATTGTAGATTCTAGTAGTAGGTTTGTAGTATATTGTAGTAGATTCATCTACAGTAGAACTGTAGTGGCTTCTAGTGTTGTGTGTTTAACACTATGTTAAGGATTAATGAAAACACGTATTTATATGTATTCGTGAACAAAATGTGATTTGAAGTGGTCAAGTCATAAGAATAGCTGAAGGGAAAGATACAGTGCACAGCTGTATCAGGTAGTGCAGAGATCATTAGCAATGTTACATAACTGTGCAGATTAGAAGCAGAAATACAACAGATCCTAGTTGTGTTTCCAGGTGGGAATCAATTAAATGATGCAAAGTTAATTCAGATAAAAGATAGAATATGAAATGAAGTACTACATAAGAAAATTAACAGTTCTAGGAGTGCTGGTGGAGATGGGCCCAGGAAGGACTCAGAGGTGCTTTGGAAATAAAAAGAAATTCAAGTGCAGCACTTGATATTTCAGAGGGAGGGGTGCAGATTCTTCCTGAAATGTCACCAGAGACCACAAAAAAACTGGCGTAGACACCGAAGAGAGAAAATTAGCAATGGAAAAGTGAGAAATCTTGGTGTTCTATGAGACTGTGAGTATTTCATGCAGGATTATGACAGGAGTATATGTAAAGAAGGATTAAATGCAGTTTGTGCTAGTAGGAAAGTGAGGTGACATCTGGGATATGAGACTGTTGAATAGTACACAAAGCAATTACATCCTGGTTAATATCTTCAGTTTCCTGGCAGGTATGACAAAATCACAGGTCAACTCAATAAGGCAAATTGATTTTTCTCAAACTATAAATGAAGTTCCCACGTTGCATTACCCTAGAGCTGCCTCAGTTAGTAATTCTCAGCAGTCTATATTAACTCCCACTTCATTTCAGTGTTGATCTTTATGACTAGCAACCCTGTTTGCAAATGGCTGCCACATCTACAGAAAGTCCCATGGAAGCATTCAGCCAAAGAAGAGAATGCATAATACTGTGCTTTCTTTGTGAGAATCAAGAAATTATTTCCAGGAGCCACAGCCAAAGCATCCCCAAGCAAAGAGAAGACTATAGTGATTGTTCTTTCAGACCTCAAGATACATTAAAGAACTATAAAATTAGAATGGCTAAGAAATACCTTAAAATGCTTTCATAGTCTTTAGCAATTGTGGAATGCAAATTAGAAAAACTTTGAGATTTCCTCTCATCACAGTCATAGTGGACAAGGTCAACCAAACAACTGGCAACAAATGCTAGAGAGGGTGTAGAAAAAGGATTACTCATTCACTGTTGGTAGGAATGAAAATTGGTGTAGCCACTCTGCAAATCAGTATGGGAAATCCTCAAAAAGTTAAGACAAAAATGTAACATATGCCTGAAAGGACTCAGCATCCTATTCCACAAATGCTTGACCTGTCATGTTCATTGCTGCTCTATTCACAACAGCCAGAAAATGGGAACAACCTAAATGTCCTTCAGCTGGGCAAATGGATAATTAAAATATGGTATGTGCACCATGGAGGGAGAAAAACAAGGACATAAAGTGATACAATTTGATTTCAATGAAAAACATTAAAAATAATTTTTAAAAGAGAAAAAGTTTCATTGAACAAGCCTTTCTCATGTTTTTTAGCTAGGTGACTGGGGCAAAACACACATGAATGGTTTAATATAATTAAGGCAAACTAGTTATTTTTTTAAAGCTTTAAAATTTTTTATTGTTTATTTTAGTTTTTGAGGTTATAATGTAATTACATCGTTACTTTCTCTTTTTCTCCATCTAAAATCAACCATATGCCTTCATTTGCATTCTTTCAAATTTATAGCTTTTTCATTAATTAAAGCATGAACACATGAAAATCTAAATTGAAAGTCATTTGTGTGTATGAGGGAATGTTGGATGTAGAGGCAATAAGCTTTTATTTTATTGTTGGTTAAAACTAAATACAAGTTTTGCAGAATATCGGAGAAAGAACAAATGAATTTAATTTTATATTGCTTAAAAATGGTGATTGGATAGCTCACAATGCAATGCAGGATGGATAATAAGATAATGCAAACATTGGGGCTACTCTGAAGCTTTAGAAAAGGGAGACCAGGAAACTGGACATCTTCAAGAAACCAAAATACTGTGTAAGCCATGAATATATTACTAAAACAAACCTGGTGGAAAGGATTTGAAGTCACGAGATATTTAAAATTGAGGATGTGAGAGCAGTCCTAATACCAATGTGAGTAAAAAGAAGACTGCTTGATTTATGTTTCTGTCTTAAGAACTTGGAGAGCATTTTCATATACATTGTCTACATTTATAGGTCTTGTTTAAATAAATATCTCTTCTAGTCCGTTGCCTAATGTTCAATTGGGTTATTAACTTTTTTTGTAATACTTTGTCTGGGCATTTGTCTAAAACCAGTATCTTGAAGAGATATTATCACTGCTCTGAAAGTTGTTGGTAATATTAAGAATAGGTAGGATTTGGGAAAAGCATAAACATTTACCAGTGAATGAATGGATGGAAATTTTTTATGTGAGATGGATTAGCCACCTATGTAAATGGTAACTGGAAATGACAACATGAATAAACTTGGAGGCTGTTGTGCAGAGTGAAATACTATAATTAAACAATTCTTCTCTGACATATTTCTAACATTTGAGGTTGCAAATACAAAAAAAATAAAAAGACGAAAAGCGAGAGTTAATGTTCACTGGACATGAAATTTCAGTCATGGAAATGAACAAATACTAGAGACCTGTTAACCCATAGATGATCGTTCTTCATTGTATACATAACCTATTAAAGTTTAGGTTCTATTCTGTGTGTCCAACAAATTAAGGCAGAGTAAATGTTGGTGAAGATGTTAGACTTTCTTATGCTACCTGCAACAATTAAATTTCCGAATATTTATCATGGCATGTATAATAGCAGGCATTTTTTAAATTGGTTTGCAGGGCATCCGGATTTATTTTTCTGTAGTTTTCAAAAGAATGTCCTAATGACAGGTTTCATTTGAAACAAGTGTTTAAATTATGTTCGTTAGGATTGTGTAGAAAATAAAAAAAATAAAGAAGTCTATCATAAGGAAACCATATCAATAAAATTATACAAAGTGCACAGTATGTTGGTGGGCTGCATGCAAAAGACATTTAATTTATTAGGATGTAAACACGTGCCTGTAAAAATTCGCTGTGTGCGTTACTTACTGACCTTTGCTGAAGATTATCACCAAAAGATTGCCTTTAGAACAATGAATATTAGCATCCAAAATTCGAGATTAGAGATAGGAGAATTAGAAACAATACTTGACGTGACAGGTGTCATGACAGAGTATTCCTTAGTGGTGTCTGCATTTAGTTTCCTGATTTGCTTGTGCCTCTTGTTTGTCTTTGTATCCTTGCCACATCTAGGTCCTTAGCTGCCCCCATGCAGAGTTGATGCGGATGCGCATTAACTGAAGTAGCAGGCAGAGCTTCCAAGGTCCTTGTTGCAACCAGATTCTGCCTTGCAGCTGTGTCCTGCCATCAACGTTGGCTGACTAATGGGACTTAGGCTTATGCATCCTTGACCAGCAGGCCTTGTTTTACGTAAAAGTATCCATTAATCAAACATCAGCGTTATAAAGCATAGCAGCCCCTACTTGGATACTTGGTCTTTCCTTTTTTTTTTTTTTTTAATTTATTTATTTATTTCCCCTGAGAATTTAAAGCTATTATTTCATTCAAAGCTAAGTCAGCCAGAGGGTGAGCTAGATCATGGGCTCTTCAGTTAACCTGTTGCCAAGGTACATTAGTTATTTATGTCCTTACAAACAAACAAACAGCAGCAACAGAAACTACTTCTGGGGCATGGCGGGTGGGGGGGGGGAAGGTGTGGAGGGAAGGCAGCTATTTCTATTCCCATTGCTCTTATCTGAACAAGGAAATGAATAAGCAAATGGCACAGGGAAAGAAACATCAAGGACAGGCTTCTAATTTGCCAGACTTTTCAAAAGGTAATTTCTACACTGTATTAAAAAGAAAATGAAGTAGTTGCATGAAACACAAGCTATATTTTCTGAACTGAATGGGGTCATTCTTCTCATTTACGTAACTCCTGGTTTTCGCTTTGGATCACTGTGCTGAGTTTAACAATCCTTTCACGATCCCTTATAATATGGAGGGCGAATTGGGGTGTAAACTCTTTTTTTTCAAAACCGATTATTTATGTAGATACTTCAAATCATAAATTATATAGAATGACTTTAAAAAACTCCATCTATCTATTTAGTCATGTAAATACTACATTTTACTCTCTACATTTTGCTTCAGAAGATCTTAGGACGTGGGTCACAACAGAAATTTCTGTATTTCTTCTTTTTCTCAACATGCAGATTATCAAGAAGATACCTTACAATGATCCAGAACTTATTTTCTTCATAATTCCTTCCATTCTTGCCCTCATTTAGTTATTGATTTTACAATTCTGTAAAAGTCCATAATTACCTTGGGAAACATTCTTTGATGCTGGCAGTCGTCAGCTCTTTCTGTCTGAAAGTCTGATGAGGCCTTTAGGATTTGAAGTTTGATCATGGTTTTGAAATGAATATTTATCACACAATTTTTGCCAATACAAAGTAGATAGCATAAATTTTAAAAAGTCACTGGGCATTCTGTGCTTGTGATATAGTATATTTATATGCACAAGCACTAAACTTACAAACATAAATGAATATATCAACTTCCATAAGAATAAGGTGGCTTTTTGTTTTCTATTTAAAATGTGCTTGTGTCAGGCATGGTGGTGCATACCTATAACCCCAGCACTCAGAAAACTGAGACGAGAGGATTGAGAATTTTAACGTTTCTGAGTCTTAGTTTTCTTTTGTTTTTTTTTAATTTTTGAGATTATGATTGCAACATTTCTCGCTTCCCTTTCTTCCCTCCAATTCCTCGCCTATTCCCCTTTCTATCTCCCTCATAGTCACGGTCTCTCTGCACTGTTATTTCATAATGTATGTATGCTTATACGCATACAGATTCCTAACTATAACCTGCTCTGTCCATACAATCTTACCTGTATGCATGCTTTCAGGCCTGTGCAGTACTGCACAATTAATCAGTGTGCTTTTTCTTGGGGATGGCCACCTCTCTTGCTCCCAGCTTTCCTTAATTACCTGTATGCTGCGGGAGCGCCTTCCGCTCCTTCAGCCAATAGCCGCTGAAGTACCAGCCCACTGGGGCGTGGTCTATTTCTCTTTTAAAAAGAGCAGCAAGGGTCAGATCGCTCTCTTAGTTCCAGCGCTTGGTTCCCTCTCTTGGTTCCGGCTCTTGCTCCAGTTCTTGCTCCAGCGACTAGACTCCTTTCCTGACTGTTGGTGATTTGTAAGTTTTACCCCTAAAATAAATACCCCTTGAAATCCAAACTGGTGTGGGATTGTTTCGCACATTACCTGTAATTTTTTTATGGACTTTGTGGTCCTTTTTTACTGTTTGGTTTGGCATGGCCATTTGTGTCGTCTTTGTGCAGCTAATGTTTGGGCTGTCATGTCAGTGAAACTCTAATAATTTTAAGAGACAATCTCATCGCAAATCTCTGACTTTTGGCTCTTACAGTCTTTCTGCCTCCTGTTCCCCTATACTCTACAAGTCTTATATACTGGAGTGTTTTGTAGGTGTATCCAATGAATTGTTCTTTTAAAAACTAATTGTTTTTCTCTGGTTTGTCAATAATTCTTGACATTATTTTTTAACTGACGATATAGTATTTTTCCCCTGTGGAATGACATTGATTGACATTGATTTTTAATCAAATATTTATTTTCAATTATTTGTTTCATTTTTTTATACTTCTATAAAAGTGACTAAAACAAGTGTTATCCTGCATAGCACTCTACATAGATGCTACTTGAGATAAATTGTTAGAATTACTGATGATATTGTTTCACATTTACAGTGGTCTTTGCTCTTACTTTTACCCATGCAGAGAACTGTTTATGACACAATAAAACAATATTGCCATGATAAAAAATACATAGACAGAAAACATCTGGACTGTTTCAATGCAGAATCAAATCCTTTGTCTGAGAGGTACTGGAATTAAAAACAAGAGTTGACACCAAATCCTATCTCTGCATGTCGACAGAGATTTACTGTTGCTTCAGTAGACAAGCAGTCAAATATCAAGTGGACCTGAAGATGTAGGACCACGAAGACCCAAGAGTCCATGCTAGGACGACAACAATGGTTGGAATAATAAAGTTTGGGCACAGCCCTGTGGAGAGATTGAGGTCAGGAACTCTGAGTGAGACTGCACCAATACAAAGATAAAAGAGAAGCCACTTCAGAGTTATGTTTTGGGGACACCTGAGAAACAGGCTTGCTCTTGCAGGAAAATCATCCTATCTTGGGCCCAAGTCATACTCATACCATAAAGCAAGGCAGCTGAATCGTAATCAAAACTGACAGAGCATGACGTAGGGAGACATGTGCTAGACTCAGAGAAATGGTGTTGGGAGCAGTGAGACCCCAGATCCTGAATTTCTTGTAATCCCCTGATCTGAGTGCCTACAGCTGCTCTGAGCACGAAACCTTCAGGAGTTCCTGATGGCAGGAGAGTGGTTTCTGGTGGGTTTGGTTGGAGCATGGCTGTCAATATAATCTGCCCTTGAACACAATAAAGGGGGCATTCTTGGGGAATTCAAGGATGACCCGTGTCTCTGTCTCTCTGTCTGTCTGTGTTTGTGTATTTTAACCTCCAGCCCCTTGCCCAAAGCTCGCGAACTGGGTAATAGTGCACAGAGCACAGACACGGGGGCACAGTGCCCGGCAATTGGAGGTCCCCACCAAGATATCGGCAATTGGAGGTTTAGCCGAGATATCGCGACCTAGAGAACACTGAGAGGTCGCCCCTCAGAAGGTGAGGGTGGATTAAGGTATATGTATTAATCCTGACGTCCTTTGCTGGATTGGCAGCAAGTGGAGGTCAACCGAGAAAGAGGGGTAAACGAACAGGGTTGTCCCCGGCTGGAGGGATGTATGTATTGGAAAAAGAATGTATATAGCTTAAAAAGATAAATGTGTACAGATGTATGATGTGTTGATTGTGTTGTCTTTTGTGTTCTGGACTGGAGAAAGACATTTGATTCTAGGAACTGCTAAGAAAGGTATCTTGACTTTAAAATATGGGCTTAAGGGTTTGATGCTTTGGAAAAGAGGTTCTGCTTTTGTCTCCACAGACGATGAGAACTTGAGGATTTATTCGAGATTCATGTGGTTTGAATCACCGAGACCTCCTGAAATGTTGTAATACCCCTAAGAATGCCTGCCGCGTCTCCGCTCAGCAGGAAGTAGCCAGACAGATTGACAACGCCCAAATTCCCTAAAAGATTGTTTAAGTGGGGCCCCTTAGGTGTTTTCAGAGCAGCAAGCCTGCTTTCCTGAGTTCTGCTCCACTCCATGCATATTTAAATGACGTAAGGGACTTCATAAAAATGTTTAAGACATGACAAATATGAGCAAGTGCAGAGTAAGTGAAGTTCAAAGTAAATGTTCATTGCTAACATGCTCATAGTTGTGTCAACGATGAGTGTTTGATCTTCATAGGAGTGCTTCCCAGTGCTCGACTCAGAGGAATGGTGTTGGGAGCAGTGAGACCCCAGATCCTGAATTTCTTGTAATCCCCTGATCTGAGTGCCTACAGCTGCTCTGAGCACGAGACCTTCAGGAGTTCCTGATGGCAGGAGAGTGGTTTCTGGTGGGTTTGGCTGGAGCGTGGCTATCTCTATATAATCTGCCCCTGAACACAATAAAGGGGGCATTCTTGGGGAATTCAAGGATGACCCGTGTCTCTGTCTCTCTGTCTGTATGTGTTTGTGTATTTTAACCTCCAGTCCCTTGCCCAAAGCTCGCAAACTGGGTAATAGCGCACAGAGTGCAGACACGGGGGCGCGGTGCACGGGCAGAATAGCAAATTCTTCCTCAGGTCTGAGTGCAAATGTTGACAGTGTGTGCAGAAAATGTTCCCCTGCTTCATATGTTAGTGATATGAAAACTGCTCTTCCACATAAACTGTTTGTACCCAGATTAGTATACTTACTTCTGTGATTCGACTGTATATCATAAACTCTGCCTCCTTGATTCAGCTGTATATATAATAGCCTCATTGCTTATCTATATGTAATAGCCCTATCCTATATTTAGGGTTATGTAATATCCCTACCTCCTTGTTCAACTATATCTAATAAACGTGCTGAGCTTCTGGAATGTTGTGACTACTCCATCAGAGAGCCCATTCCACTTGATTCCAGCTCTTTGTGTGTTTGTGTTTCTCTTCATTTGATTACCTTATCTAGCAACTCTTGAAGCACTATTGGATGGGGCAGTTGGGAAATTAACAATTTATGGAGTTTAATAGGCACATCCTAAAAAGAATAGAACTGGTGAATAAAAAACAGCAATAATAATTTAACTAGAAAACGAACAATATACTGAATTACAGACTACACGTAACTAAAATTGCAAATAGTATCTAAGAAAAAAAAATTACCTGGTTATAAAGTATCACACTTTGGAGCTATTGTGAAAGTATAAGTAACAGGTATGCTTCTGAATTTGAGATAGTTAATAAAGGAAAATTAGGAGTTAATAAAGGAAAATTAGGAGTTAAAAAAATAACAAAACAGTTTCGCTTTAGTCAATGGCTAGTAGAGAATTTATATAACGAAGTTATTATTGGTTCTGTGAACTGCCAGGATTTCATTCAATGACATGGTGAGAACGATACAGCTGGACTTTGAGCAATCAGCAATGTCTGTGTGAAGAGGACAGAGAGGCCATGCCTGCAGAGATAAATCGGGGCGTCAGAAACCAGCATCTGGTCTTTAAGGAATGAAACGAAGATGATTAACAAAGGCAAAGTGTAGAGAAGGGGGAAGGAGGAGTGTCCACATCTTGGAAGACTGAAACACCAACGGGTGAAAGGTCAGGGGAAAGAAAAGAAATCTGAAGCTTTTGAGATTGTTTCCATAGGAACAATCTATTCCCAAGAGCCCTGCAGTGGCTTTAGTCTGTCCTGAGAAGTGATCCTGAACACATGAACTCACTCCACAGGAACCTATCCCTGTTTCTTTCAGGAAGTCACACCGGGTTGTCCTTTCTGTCATTTTTTAAATGTCATCTTTCCCAAGCTTTTCCTACACATTTGTAAAGAATGAGCCAGTGCAAATTCTCCCCATCAATTTTTGTGCTTAACTTCAGCCTTCCGTTAATTGAGGACTTGAATTTGATTATTTAGCTTAATGGTACCTCCTTCCATTTACCAGTTTAGAAATGTCGGCTTCATTTAGTCAGATTCCCATCACTGTTGTATCCTAATAAGGCAACCAGATTTTAGAATATAGTCAGATTATATTCTATAATCTGAATAAATAGAAACCAATGAACAAATTCCCCAAATGAAAAACATTGAACCAAAATCTTTCCAGTATATTCCACTGCCTTATTGAATTAACTTATATACTTAGAAAAAATATGTAAATATGTTGTTTGAAAATATTCCTTGGTTATGTGGCAGCAAGTTTTATGGTTTTACAAGTGCACTTTTAAGCTAGGTGCTAAGACTCCCTCCCCTCTTCTAATCCAAGCATTCATGTGGTAGAGGCAAGAGGAGCAGGAGTTTAAGGTTACCCATCCTTGGTTATTGGTTAGTTTGCTGCTAGTCTGGTATACATGAGTCCCTGACTCAGAACATGAAGGGGGGTGGGGGAAGATGATTTTTGTAACAGAGGTTTTTTTATTCTGTTTGGTCACAGATACTCATATTATTGGTCCAAAGATTGCAAACATTGAACAAATTTTTTGTATTATCCATACAGAAGAATTACAGTTCCAGAGAAAGTATCCCCACTGACAAAGGTGGCTTCCCCATTCACACACACACACACACACACACACACACACTACCTACTATTTCTTTTACCACCCTACACAATGAATTCACAGTTTTGGATTACTCTTAGTGTTCAATAGGTCTTTGTGATGTTTTGAACTCAGTACCATATTTGCTTTCTTTATTTAAAAAATGCATTTATTTATTTTACATGCTGGCTACAGTTCCCCCTCCCTACTCTTCTCTCAGTCCCTTCCCCTAATCAGCCCCCCCCCAAAAAATCCACTTCTCAGTTTTGTTTCAGAAAAATGCAGGCCTCCCAAGGATATCATCAAAACTTGGCATATAATATTGAAATAAAACTAAATATTTCCGCTTGTAAGAAGGCTGGGCAACGTCTCCGCCTTCTTAAGGAAATGTCTGTTTCCTTGGCCTCCAATTATTTAAAGGTTTCTAAAAATATGCTTTTATTTGACATATAACTCTAACACAGTATAATTTCTCTCATCTTCTTGACATTTTCTGGAATATGTAAATCTGGAAAAAGCACTCAGGGCTTTGAATAATGGGATCTCATGACATTACAAATACAAATATATCCACTTATAGGGCATGTATTATAGAGATGAGAAGTATATTGAAGTATAATTATGAAGGATGAAATTATGATAGAAAAAAACAAAAGACAATTCTCACAGCACATCAAGACATCTTCCTGGAGAAGCTGCAGTTTCTTAGCAACAATTGTAAACAGTGTCTGCGGAGCTTCCTCAGCAACCGCACAGATGCGTCAATTATTTAAATAGCACAGTCTTGACTTTTACAGCTAAATAAACCCCCAGGACTGTGCGCTCCCTCCACGACACTGTTCTGGGTTTATCATCTCTTCATCCCAGAATGCAAGAGCTTCTTAATTTGCCCAAGCAGTGAAGACTATCAGATTGTATTATTTATTAGGAAAAATAAATAAATTCAGCAATAATACAAAAGTTTTTAAAATTTGCTTTAGTAGTCTTTCTGAACAAATATATTCTCTTTTAAAAATATTTATTGGTATGGTAGAAATATTTTTTAAATATATGATAGCATTGCTGTTACAGTAGTTATAATCATCATAAAAATGTTTTATTCTTATGTCATTGCAATTTTATTGGTCTGTAATCCCTATTGAAAATATTTCACCAAGTCATATACATTTAATTCATATTCCCTGTAGTCAGAGTCAAGTGTTTGTGCCAGTTGGAAACATAAGTGATTTTCAATGTCCTACAATTATTTTGGAACCATTTTATAATTTAGAGGTGAGTGTTTTGAACATTTCACTTTTGGGCAAGTGAAAAATGAGACAGGTAGAGCATTGTATGTCTCAAGGAATCAATGGGAGTCTTCTAGAAACTCATTGTTTCCTATATGTAGGATCTGCCAGCATTCAGGTTTGCAACCTTCATGTTGCGAGAAACTGCTTCGGTGGCCTGTGAACAATGTAACTCTCCCTCATCTCTTTAAGTCACTGTGAACTGTGGATTTCCATCTGCTGTTGGTACACTTTGAGTCCTGTCACTTAGGACTCTAATGATTCTAAGGGAGGCCAGTGGGGGTCTTTTTCTCACTGACTTTTCTATCGTTGGAAACATTTTCCAATAAGCAGCCTTGTTTGCTTTAACAGCAAATGTTCCAGCCCCGTGTTGTGATTTCACACTTCAAGCTAGGAATGTTTCCAGTAGCTCCAGTTCATTTAGCCAAGAATGAGGTAGAAGGTTTCTTATTGCTTGTAAAGTAACCGCATCTTTATGGCCTCTAAATTATGTCCTAATGTATGTATCTCACCAGTTTATTTTGGCATTTCTAACTAAATAAGGGATATTTTACTTTCATTATATGGTTTAATAATCTCACTTTTTTAAAAAAGAAATCTCTTGGTTACTATTGATTTTTCTTTTCTTTCTTTTTTTGTTTTTTGTTTTTTTGTTGTTTTTGTTTGTTTTGTTTTGTGTTTTTCGAGACAGGGTTTCTCTGTGTAGTTTTGGAACCTGTCCTGGAACTGGCTTTGTAGACCGGACTGGCTTTGAACTCACAGAGATCTGACCACCTCTGCTTCCTGAGAGCTGGGATTAAAGGCATGTACCACCACCACCCCTCAGCTGCAGCACCATATTTTAATGAACCAACCTTTTGACTAGCGACGTGATGAGAAATTTTAGAGCACTCCTTTTCAATTCTAGTATGGTTTTCTACTAAAGGTGATCTGAATCGTGCTCAAATACAGGTGCTTATTTCCTTAGTGTTTATGCCAGTAATTTAATGTATAGTTAAATTAAACTTAATCAGTCTTAATTCCCTGTATCCTTTTATATCTTCCCTTCACATCCTGCCTTCCTATCTTCTTGGCAAATATCCAGTAAAGCTCACCATAGCATATGTGTTCTTTGCTGTCTTGCGTGAGGGTACGATCTATCATGTTGTTTAGGTTCAGTATTTGAGTATGTATTTTTATCTGAACTGACACTTTACGCAAGCTTTATAATAATTATTATATTTTGTAATTATTTGAATCATCTCTCTGAGGTCCTGCTTTAGTTCCTTCTAAAGCTCTCAGAGCTCTTCTGAACTCCATAATGTTTTCATTTATACTGTTTTTCTGACCTTCACATTTTAATGATAAAGCCAATGGTGCGTGTAAGATTTAGAAACTTAGCATGTAGACATCCGATTTTTTTCCAAATTAACCGTTCAATGTTTTTAATGACTTTAATGAGGCCTAGAGACTTAGTTAATGCTATAGTACTAGTTGCAATGCCCTGTGTCACCCAGCAACTTCTTTAATAGTGAGAAATGGTTAAAGGAGAGAGAGTGCCTTGTTCTGAGGGAGCATGCTCTCTATTCCCTAGACTACGGAATGAACAACATTGTTACTACTAGAAAACCTAAGCAAATCCTCTAGTTTTACTTGCTTTTAACTGATTTTTTTAAATTGCTAACTTTGGTAGTCACACAGCTAAGGAGTATATGAGTCATGTTGAAGATGACATTTGTGCCTGAAGCCAGCTAACAGGGTTCAAACTGTCTTCCAATGATGGTCTCATTCGTCTGCTCTCTGGGACAAAGGTACCATTCATTTCCCCTTCCAATCTTGTGTGGGAATTGGGTTTTTACCACCCATAACCCATATTCTTGGAAGAAAAGAGACCTTGCTTAAAATTTTACTAAATAATTGGCTCTTCCAGGGAAAAGAGAGGCAAACATCAGGAAATTATGGAGTTCAGGCAGGTCAAAAGCCCAAGGCTGGGGGTGTACGTGGTCAAACTGACAGTCAATGTTTTTGTTTCTACCCATAGACAGGCCACCCTCATCATTCATCATAGAAGGTTGTTTTGTTTTATTTGGGACTACTATTGATGTAGAGAGTCGTGGCTGCTCATGCAAAGGGGATACAAAGAATGCAAGAGCCAGAAGATGGGAGGAATGAGAGCGGAGAAATGCAATACGGCCATTGCAATCATGGACTCACAGAGGCAGGGGATGAACGCTTGGGACATTAGAGGAGTGTGTCTATCAAAGTTCAGCTATGGGAACTTTGGGACAGAGGCAGGGAGGGATTATTGGCTGTTGATAGCTGTTGGGATACGGGAAGGTGACTGTTGGCAAAACAGTCCTCGGTGAGTCCCCTGTGCTCCAATGGACAACTGCACACCCTTTGTTTTAGTTGGTGTTTCTTCTGTAGTTTTACGATTAATGAAAAAAAAAATGGATCTGAAAAGCCGCAGGAAGGGATTTGTGGGTGGTTTTGGTGAGAGGATAGAGAAGGGGAAAATGATGTAATTATAATCTCAGAAATAAAAGAAATAACTAATAAACAATGATAAAAATGACCATAACTAAAAGCAGCTTGGGGAGGAAAGGGTTTGTTGTGCTTGCACATCTAGCAGTCCATCACTAAAGGAAGGTGGGGCAGGAACCTAAAGGTAGGAGCTGATACAGAGGCCACTGGGGAGAGCTACAAACAGGCTTGCCCTCCATGGATTCCTCAGCCTGCTTTCTTATAGAATCCAGGACCAGCAGCCCAGATGTGGTACCACCCAAAGTGAGCCAGGCCTTCCTACACTAATCACTAACCAAGAAAATTCACAACAGGTTTGAGTTGACATAAAACAAGCCACGATGCCCATGCATCATTTGAAGATGAAAGACACAAAATAGAGAGAAGAACCTGGAGGAAGGAAGTGGTTGTTTCCCAGTGGTGAGAAGAGAAGAGGAGGTAGGGATAAATATGATCAGGATTTACCAAATACATACATACAAATACATACAAAAGTGAGGTAAACCTCACTTTTGAAAAATCTTTCTAATCTATAACTGTTCTTTACATTTGCAGAACCCAGAATATCTATAACCCACAGACAGCAGCAGCCCCTGGGTCAGAGAAGCACACCAGTAGAAATCTCTAAGTATCCTGGAATTGTAAGTACACTGTTGCCCACTTATCTGTGTAGCTCCCACAACTCTCCGCATGAGCCTTTGTTCCTGCAACTCCTAAACAAACGGTTTGTTGCAACAAAGACCTGATGTGAGGTCCTGTTGCAATGATAATTATGCTTAAAAGCTTTTATTCATAATCACCAATGAGTAATGATGATATCACACTAGCTTCCTCACAGTTTCAGGAAGTACAATTGATGCAAAGTTTTAGGTGGGTACTTAATGCAAGACTTAACCCTGTGATGTGAAAAATACTTTTAAACTTACTCTCAGTGTTTTACTTTGTATTGAAAATTACTTTCAATTAATAGTTTTGAATCTGTTATATGAATTCAGTTTATGTAAAATTTGAGATATGATATGGGAAGTCGTTTTGTATATGTGTTGCTTTTATTGGTGAATGAATAAAGTTGTTTTGGCCAGTAGCTTAGTAGATTAAAACCAGGCAGGAAATCTGAACAGAGACAGAGAAAGAGAGTAGGTCGAGTCAAGGAGACACCATGTAGCTGCCGAATGGGATATACACTGGACAGTTACCAGTAAGCCACAGCCCCATGCCAATGCACAGATTAATAGGAATGGGTTAATTTAAGAGGTAAGAGTTAGTAAAGAAGATACCTAAGCTAATAAGACAAGCAATGCTGTACTTAATATAGTGTCTGTGTGATTATTCGGGTCTGGGCAGCTGGAAATGAACAAGCAGTCTCCATTTACAGAGATAATTTCAGAAACAGAAAATATACATCGTCACTATTTTCTGGGCTTCTATTTGTTTTTTATTTGCTTAAAGTGGTCTAAAAATGTGTGTAAGTATATCTTGGAGGTATATTTTACCTAAAATAAAGCTTACTTACCTCATAATATATCTTTTCTTAGGCTAATTCATTCACTATTCATAAATATGACAGGTCAACTCAATTGGATTTTGTGGGATAAAGGGCTAAGGGGATAACACTGAACAGCTTTTCAGCAACATCACCATATTTGGCAGCATAGTATAATGCATGAGCCTTTTAAGCCATTCACATATTGTTTCTAAACCCCAGTGACATTATTTAAATGCTGAGTCTTCATTCATTAAGCTACAAAATTGAAAAGCTTTTGTCTGGGCTATAGGTTGTTATAGAATGAAAAGGCTATAATGCTTTTCTACGTAGCTAACTGCCTTCAGTCACATCGCAGAAATGTGTCTTCTTAGACTCTTCCATGGTTCTTCACATTTGAGAGGAAGATTTTAAACCAGTGAATGAATAAGAAGAAATGAAAGTACAATAAAACATTTATCAAGAACACATATAAATGATATCAAAATGAAGTTGACATTTGGAGACAAATATTGTCATACTTTTATTTAATAAATAAAATTATAAAGATCAGTATCCAAACTTCACAAGTAATAATCAAAGATATTATTAAGAAAACTAGCCAATGATGTCAAAATTGTCAGAACAATCGATAGGAGATGACATTCATGTTACCAGTGAGCATGTGAGAATTTATTCCCAATTGATAAAGGAATATTTGTGCACAATTTATTGTTCATTAATTGCTATTATTTATATTTATAGAAATGTTTATGGAGTCTTATTTTAGTCACAGGCCCAAGGGGAGAAGGAAAGAGAGAGAGAGAGAGAGAGAGCGAGCACCTGCATTGAGCACACTACATGGCTAATAGTTTCTGAAGTGGAGAAAGAGGCCATCAGCCAGGAAATGTATGTGTTCTTTAGAAGCTAAATGTTGTTCCTGTAAAATCTCTTTACAACTACCAACTTCTGAAAATGTAAGAATTGTGTTGCTTTAATTCACTAATTTATTATAGCCACAGTGGAATTTTAATACAGCTTTGTACCCGATTAAAAGTCTATAACTGAAGGTAAGGGTGGATTGAGTGTGTTCATGGAGTTTAAAAAGTAGGAATCGCAGCACTAGAGAAACCTCCTCACATGTGACTTGGGTGCTTGTTGGAATTCTCAGCTTGGCTCACTAATTCTGACTGACTCCCTCAAGAGAACTTCATATCTCTGTGGAATTGGTCTCATTGTTAAAGCAACCAAACAGATCCAACACAAAGAAAGAAAATGTTTTAGGACAATTAATTTTATCTTTCCTACCAAGAATCAATATTTTAGTTTGGCAATTTTGCGTTCACAGGTTTGCTGTGGTGTCTTGGTCTAATAAGGGCTTCTCAAGGTGATGTCAATGCTGTTTCTCTCCAGCTGTGATTTACATAGTCAGTGTATCCCTTATACAAGCCAAAACAAGATCTTTTTTCCCCAACAGTGTGGAGTTCAGTATTCACTTTAAAATCTAGCTGTTTTTTTCTTTACACATCTAATAAAACTGACAGAAAGCACTGAAAACTTTACAAAATAGACATGCCCTGTAGTTTGGTTAATAAAGGGAGATACAGAAATATGTTGTTTGACTATTTTTTTTCAATATAAAATCTAATCTTGTGGTGATAATTGCAATCCAAAGACTCGAGTCTCATAAATGCCTGGGACATGTTCTGGCAGATGACAGAGAAGCAGATAAAACAAATAGATATGGAAGTTAGAGTATCAACTCGTTAGTGAAGATTGTTAGAAAAAAGTACAATAATGTATTTTTCATTAAATGTTCATTTTTATTATGTGAAACAAGGTCATAAAGCAAGTCAAGCTACCGGTGTATCATTCGCAGGAATCTTTAAGTCATATAATAAATGCATATTTAGTTAAGATTATCTCAGGACTATTTATGTGTTTATAACCATTATTTTAATATAAGAGAATGTTTCTAAAAGTCATATGGCTCATTCATAATGCTCTTTAAAATTATTTTTCTAATTTCTTCCATTAACTTTTGCTAATTTTCAGAATGTTGAAAGGTAAATATTCAAGTAATCCAAAGAATTGTCATTGTATCTAAATCCAATTTATTTCATTGTTTCATTAGACACATCAAATATGCTGTTGCATTGAGAGCAGGGGTGGGGTGCTCTTTGTCCCGGATGCCCAGCTAGCTTACACCCCAAATAACCACACAGAAACTGTATTAAATAAATTACTGCTTGGCCCATTAGCTCTAATTTCTTATTGGCTAATTCTTACATCTTAATTTAACCCATTTTTATTAATCTATGTATCGCCACATGACCGTGGCTTACCGGCAAGATTTTATCCAGCATCCATCTCAGGCAGGAGATCCATGACGTCTGCCACTCTGCCCTTCTTCCCAGGATTCAGTTCTGTTTACTCTGCCTACCTAAGTTCTGCTCTTATCAGGCCCAAAGCAGTTTCTTTATTCATTAGGCAATGAAACAACACATAAACAGAAGGAACTCCTACACCATTTCCCCTTTTCTGTTTAAACAAAAAGGAAGGCTTTAACTTTAACATAGTAAAATTACATATAACAAAACAGGTATCAAATAAAAACTACAGTTACCATTTTTATATCTATTTTATCTTTTATCATAAGAAAGGAAAACTATAATTATAACTATCTATTTCTTAACTCCATCAAAGACTCCAGAAGGGTATAATGTTACCTAAGTAAACAGGAAGTACATTGTAAGCAACTTTCAAAACTCTAGAATTGACAGAGACATCTGGCTGCCTATACAGTCACCCAAAGTTTTGTTGTACCATTGGGGTATCTATCTTTAGCCTACAGGCCCATAGTATCCACAAAGCTGGAAAATTTAAAGACAGTTCAGTCACTTTCTTCTGTGTCCTGCAGAATGTCTCACAGACTCTTTCATGAAGCAGGAACCCCAAAGGACCATTTTACCTTTAGCCAAGTTTAGCAGTCATCTCTCTGTGGGTACTGCATGTCCAGTGAAGCAGTTCAGGCAAGAGCAGTTTCTTGCCCAAATGGCGAAGGAGCCTCTTCGATGTCCATCTTCCTCTCGAAGTAGCTTATTGCTGCCAGGAGCAGATATGTCTCACTGTCATGAAAAGTCCTAATTTTTTTAAAACATTTTAAATGCCATATTTTGTAGTCTTTGGAAGATATGAAGAATACCTATCTGAAATATATCTATGCACATCTAGAAAATCTAACATGACTACAAACTTGACTATTCGAGATGATTATTTATTAACCTATATTTTCTAATTATACATATAACAAAATTGACCTTAAATTTGTATCCGTAATTCAAGATTTATACCAAAGTAAATTATTCATACCTATGTCATATCCCCCTTTAAATGTAAACAAACATTTATAAACAGTGTTTGGGAATGTGGACGTAGTTATTACATTCAGGTAATCCAAAGAATTGTCATTGTATCTAAATCTGATTTATTTCATTGTTCCATTAGACTCATCAAATATGCTATAATTGCTTATCAAACATTGTACGCATTAGCTTCAAAGACCTTCATAAGTGTTACCCAAGACGGTGAAACAGAGAAACTAAAGAGCAAATGTTAACGAGCACAAGCAGGAAAGGAAAGGATTGTCTCAGTATGTTTTGAGTGTGATCACAAGTTTAAACAATCTGACAAATGCTTTTGTGCATTTGCTATGTGTCCTCCTTTTGCTTCAGTGTTTACACCTAAGATGTATTTGGCAGTCTTCACTATGTCCACGAAACAATAATGTAGAAAAGCAGCACCCGGTTCAGCCCTGGGCGAGAGCAGCCAGACTGGCTTACACTTCAGAGCATACTGTTCTGTGTCTCTATGTGATCGCTAATAGCTCTGCTCACATGATCAAGACTGTAGTGCTAGCAAAATGCTACACCCGGTGAGTATTAAAACATTTGCTAAAGAATAAATATTACTCACAGTGGCCCTGGTGACCTTTACTTTTTACTCCCTGTCCCTGCTGCTTGTGTACAAAATCTGATCCTGTGTCTGCAGGCATCTTGGTTTATTTTATGTAGCTCTCAAGAAGTGTAGAACATGCTGGTTTTATCAAAACAGATGGAAGGTATAAAAATACAAATTTATATGCTCTTAGATTGTTAACCTTTTTCTTTCTGATCTCTATCATATTACTTCTTCTGATAGGATGTCTTTGTTTAGAGGTCCATCAACTCCATTGGTGCCCACACCCACTGCTAATAGTTTAAACAGAAGAAACCATTTGAAGTGTGACCCCTTGAAAATAGTTACATGATACCACAATATAGCCCTTTTACATTATACTTTCAGTATTATAATATATGCTTGTATTCAAGACTTTGTTTTTGTAATGAAATGTGTGATACTTTATTATCATGTTCATCCCAATGGTAAGCATGAGTAGATACTTCAGAAACTTTTTTGAGATAAAGTACATTAAATATTAATCATCAACATTTTTGTGGCCATAGAGCACTAAATGATGAAGAAATAAACTGGTGAAATTTCATAACTCACACATTCCCCTTTTTTTCTCAGAACAGAAGAGCAGGCAGTATTAGACTCAGAACCATGAACCACAATTTCAACCACAAGTCTCATTTCCATTATTTGAACCCTTTAACCTTGTCCATTTATTTTTTAGTTTGTGAATCATTTTTTTCTGCAAGGATTTAATTGTCACAATGAAAGTAAAACTAGTAACAACAGCATTTGTTTCCAGTTTTTTTATTGGTGTGAACTAGGTGCACAGAGATTTCACACTATGGCTCAGGAAACAGCCCATTAGAACAGTGGAATCTGCTGAGGCTGTTGCTGCATTGATCTCCGCCAGACTTCTGCAACATTATGCGAAGCATGTTTCCTCTTTAAATCATTTCTTCAAGATTCAAAGCTCCAAAGCGATTGTTCAAAACACAGGCAAGGGAAAGGAAAAATTGGATTGTAACATGCTGGAAAAGCTTCTGCCCAAAAAAAGTCAGCAAGAAACCGAAAGGATAGTTTGGAAAATGAGATAATTATTTGCAAACCATATAATAATTATATGGTTGATATCCAAAACATATAAAACATTCATATAATTCAATAATAAGGATCAACCTGATTATTAAAAAGAACAAAAGTTACAATTAGATTATTTTCCAAAGAAAAGTTAAAAGTGAACATACGGTACTAAAAATAAAATAATTTAGGGTAGTCTGCCCAACACTGAGGATAAAATGCAAGCTGCCAATGCCTTGAAGCACTGGGCAGTAGGGCACTATTATGATGAGCAAATACATGATATATACATTTCTATATATATCATATAAATATATATATGAGAGAGAGAGAGAGAGAGAGAGAGAGAGAGAGAGAGAGAGGTTCATGTTCTATGGACAGAGACATATCTGAAGAGGTGAAAGAGATGAGGAGCAGGCTAGGTAGGTGGCTTGATTGACACCCAGGGTCGTGCTGATGTCTGAGCTTATGATCCTGTTGCAGCTGTAGTTTGTGTGTTGATGTCAATTACCCCTGACACCACTGAAAATCAAGAGGATAGGGCTGTACAGAGTTAGCCCCAGTCCTCACTGGCTGCAGCACTTAGGAGAGCAAGTCCTACAACTAACCTGGGCAGCAGAGTAGAACTGGCCCAGTTGATGTTGGTGGGGGCATGGATTGTGGTGTGTGAGGGATGCAATGAGTCTGCCCCTCTTCTGCCATTTGGTGGCATGGGTGAGCGAGAGATGCTCTTCTCACCTGTTGCCGATGGGAGAGTGGGCCCAGAGGTCATAGGAGCCAGAGAGCTGACCAGCTGTTGCACTAAGAAAAACAGGCTCTGTTCCTCACCTGGGCAGCACAATAGAACAGTGTGAATCAGGTTTACAGGGATGCTGATGAATCAGCCCAAAGGATGTGAGCTTGGGAGATCTGGTTCTGACCTTGTTTGATATATGGTGGCAAAGGTGAGGGAGAGATACCCTCTGTCTGTCCTCCCCACCTGTGGCAGTTGGAAGAGCTGTCCCTGAGGTCATAAGAGTAGGAGAGCTAGGCCTGCCCCTCACCAGTTGAAGTGCTCAGAAGAGTAACCCTACTCCTTGCCTGGGCAGCACAGTAGAGCTTGCCCTGATGATGTAGGTGTGGGTAAGCCAACGCTGGGTTCATGAAGCAGGACAATCAGCTATGACCTTTGCTCATTTCTGCATAAGAGGAACTAGCCTGCGCAATACTGGAGAGTTCACCCTCGTGGTGAGGACAGAGGAGCTGGTGTGCTGACCAACCATGCAACTGCCCAACCCCAGAACCAGGGTTATGAGTTGGCCCACCCCAATATCCACCCCAACTGTGATCTGCTGGAGCATACAAAGGGGCAAGTTCCGCAGACCCAAAGCTGCAGGATCTCCACACACAGGGCACAGGATATCCAAGAGGAGTCCCAGTGAAGGCCCAGAATGGATGGTGTAGCAGAAACCAGAGTCCTGAACCAGACCAATGATGCCGTGCAACAAACACTAGCAAGTAAATATACATGAAAAAAGGCAGTACTGTGTGACTCACTGTGTCACAGTAGAACTTCCATGATGAGATTTTTCTCTTTGTTTCTCTCTCTCTCTTTTTTTAATTTTCTCTTACATTTTATTTTGTTTTATTTGGGGGAGGCAGTTGCAAGGGCAGAGGGCAGATATGAAGAGATGGAAAATAAATGGTTCAAAATGAATGATGTGAAAGTTACAAAGAATAAGCAAGAAGAAAGTTAAAAAAGTTCAATATGTAAATCACAACTATAACAAGCTGTTACCTCCCTCCCAAGTCTTGGGAAAGTTATTATCTCAAAGGTTAAGAAGTGTTGACCAGGATGTGGAAGGTGCCACTAAACATGTTAGTGGGAAGGACACAGTCATATGGAAAGCAGTATGAAGGGGCCCCAAGCTATTTAAATAGAAGAAATCTTTCTTTCAGGTAATATAAAGGAAATGAGTCATTTTCTAAAGCTGCCTACAGTCCCATATCCACTACAGAACTGTTCATAATAGCGAAGTTATGAAAAAAATTGATTTCAATATATTGATAAATTAGTACCAATTGTGATATACACTTACACACACACACACACACACACACACACACACACACACAAATACCTTATGTGATTGGTTTATCAGGCAAATGAGAGAGATCTTGTCATTTACAAAACTATAGATGAATCTATAACAGTGATTTTCCACCTTCCTAATGCTGTAACCCTATAATACAATTCATCACACATCCCCAACTATAAAATTATTTTCATTGATACTTCATAACTGTATTTTTGCTACTGTTATGAATTTGGTGTAGATATCTGTGTTTTCTGATGGTCTTAGGCCACTCCTGTGAAAGGTTCATGTGACCCCTGCAAAGGGGTTGCAATTCATAGTTTGTGAACCACTGGTCTAAAAAATCTTATGCTAAATGGGATAGGCTAGGCATGGAAGAACATTATTCATTTATGAGAGTGGCTCATCAGATGGCTGAAGAAGTAAAGGTGCTTGCTGTCAATTGTGATTGCAAGAGTTTAATCACTGGGGGACTCTCATTACAGAAGGACAGAAAAAACTCTCTGGTTGTCCTCTGGCCTCCACAATATCCTGTGGCACACACACATGAAAACTGATCAATCAATATTAATTTTTTAAAAGTCAGAATCATAAAAGGAAAGAGTTGTCATCTACCGAGGTCTTGGCGAGGAAATGAGATACTGACCAAATATTACAAGCCACAGATAAACAGGATGAAAATGGTCTAGAGACCTAAAACACTGCATTGGGACTGTTGTAGGTAATAGTGCATTGTGAGGTGAAATGTTACTAGAAAATAGATCAAATTTTCTCAAAATATACCTACTTACCCAAAAGTAAACATGAGAGAAGATGGACAATCCAATGTGTCTAAAATTAGTAATAGTTTAGCTGAGTTTTGACAAGCATACCCTATCTAGGGTGTAGTGCTCCATACAATCAAAGATAGCTATAAATGTGACCTAACATAAAATATAAATTTACTTAAAAATTATAAGATGCTGGTTGTATGTGACTTTTTTGTTGTGTGTGTGCAACGTGGTTGTTCAATTTTTGAATATTTACTGATGATAATGTTACTGATGATAATGTTGTATCACAATGCCAGAAGACTGAATGTCATGAGTATGTCTATAAAAATACCACACCCAACGTATTTGGTTATTTATCTTTGATAAATTTGATTGTCAAATTTATCTTCATAAAATTGAGAAGAAATGAGAAAGGAATTAGGATATGAGACTAGGAAAACATTATACACATTTTAAAATAGTTTTAAAAAGAAAACTTGTAGCCGGGCGGTGGTGGCGCACGCCTTTAATCCCAGCACTCGGGAGGCAGAGGCAGGTGGATCTCTGAGTTCAAGGCCAGCCTGGTCTACAAGAGCTAGTTCCAGGACAGGCTCTAGAAACTACAGGGAAACCCTGTCTCGAAAAACCAAAAAAAAAAAAAAAGAAAAAAGAAAAAAGAAAACTTGTCTTTTTGCCTATAATTAAATTCTCAATCCTCCTGCCTCACCCTCCCACATACTAGTATTACAGGCACACACTCATGATATACTCTAGCTTTAATAAATTTATACACCATGTGTTGTTTAATGTGGATAAATAAACTATCTCCTCAGATATTACCATATTTTCATAGTGAAAATAGTCAAAATTGTTGGTGGAAACTGTTCATTCATTTCCCAGCCACCCTGACTGAAGTAATCACATAGAAACTATTTAATTAAATAACTGCTTGGCTAATCACGTAAGCATAATTCTAGTTAGCTCTTATATCTTAAATTAACCTATATCTATTATTTTATATTTTATCATGAGGCTCATGATTTACCTGCAAGTTTCCTTCACGTTTGTCTCCTGTGGCAACTATATGGTGTATCACTGACGTCACCTCCCAGTTAGTTTTCCTGCCTAGCTGTATTCTGTCCTATCACAGGCCAAAAAAGCTTCTTTATTCATTAACCAATAAAAGTAACACATATACAGAAGGACTTCCTACACCACAAAATCCTTTCAGCTTTTACAATATAATAATTTGCTAATTGTTCTTACTCTGTAATAATCACTTACCAAATTCTCTTTTTTTCTATTGACTATAATTAATATCCATCAACTAACCTTTTGCCTACTTCCCCAAGCCCCTGGTATCCAGCCCTCAACTTCTCTGAGGACCATTGTTTTGATTCTCACTAATTCTAAGAAAATTATATGTGAAATGTTGCTATAAGTGGAAAAGCCTAGATAATTAAAATTTTCAAATAGTTTTCATAGATTTTGCTCTAATACCCTTTGAGACAACACGAAGGCTACCCTAAGAATGTACACCTCTTTGGAGAACTCAGCCTATAACATGACAAAGATGCAGTTCATCTCTTGAAGATTTTCCTGGAACGATTACATTTTCACATTGCACAACATGCATAATCATATGTTGGTGGGCTTAATGTACTCCATAGGATACTCCCAAATAAATAATTATTCTAATTTCAGAACATTAATGTTTACTTACAAATACTTGAAATAGTAATATATCAATATATAACCATAACATAATATTCAGTGCTAAATATCTCAACACTCTTATGATTTAGCTTTATAAAAAATTACAGTTTAACTTAAGAAATGAAAGATTGATTTATACTCACTGATTGAGCATATCGTCCACCATGAAAGGGAAAACATGGTAAATCTCATCTGTAGTTGCAAGAGGATGGCACTGACTGCTGATATTTGGGATGGTGAGAGAAGAAAGAGAGAAAAGGAACAGGCCAGGTCACAAAATTTTAAGGCCTTCCTCTTAGTGATCCTCTTACAGTGAAATTCCACATCCTTAAGTTTAAGAGGCCCAGAGGCCCTTGTGTTTACAGATAAGTATAGGGGAACCAGAAATGCTAAACACACATTGGTTGTCTCTTCAAAGGATGCGATGTATAGTTTGTTTTCCACCTAGAAGTTTGGAAATGGATGTGATTAACAGGTTGGTGAACTTAGCACTATCTGTGAGGTGGAGACCACTCCAAATCCTCCTCCAGACCCTTATCTGAAGCTGGATTTCTCAGTTAAAGAACCTATTTTCACGAAAGATGTCACTTGTACTTTAAAAGAGTTTTGATCTACTCATGTCGTAAGTTTTGTTGTGCACATGGGTTTTAGTTAATTATCACAAGGAAGCTTTGCCAAATTGTGCTGTACTTAAATATGCTTAAAATAAACCGCCCTTGAAGATTGAACCAACACTGTTTATTGAGCTATAGAACCAAACTGCCTTCTTATCGTACACAGATCATTACTCCTCTGGCCATGGTGTTTTCAGAGATACACACACACACACACTTAAGGTTCCTCAAACTCCAAAAGCAGTGCCACACTGAGAACATTTCAAACACATGAGCTTATGGGGACAATTCTTGTTTAAACCAGGACATTCCCATTCCCTAGTCTGTATTGGCTCATGAAGCAACACATATTCAGTTAGTATTCAAAATTACAGTCTGACCAGTTTCAGCTCTACTCAAAGTACAAAGATTTAATCTTCCACCTTTTAGCCCATGTCATCATCTGACATACAATGTTACAAAGTAACCATTCCCATCCCAAATGATAGAATGAGAAGTGTAACAAAGAATTCACCCAGAGGAAGATGGAATCCCCTGATCTTGTAGGTCACATGGCAGCGTCTGTGACTCCAGTGGGTGTGGGTAGCTGTCACCCCCCAGTTCTGTTCCTTGCAGCTTCATGTTTCAGGCATTTCTGAATTCCTGATTCTTCAACACAAGGCAGGCTTTATTTTCACTGATTCACAGACAGGTCTATTCAGAAGTTCCAGTCATAGACTCTGACTCTACTGTGCCTTGTCTGGACGTAATAGCTTTCTTGAAACTTTGTGAACAGAGTGACTCCCTCACTCTGACTTCAGTGTCACTAAAACCAGCACTGCAAGGTGTCACCAGATTGACAGTTAACCTGGTGTCCCTCGATCAGAATCATTGTGGTCTCCTTGTACTTCTTGGGATGAACCTCAGTAAACACAATAGGCTTCCTGATGAAGCAAGATGTTATGGGTGCAGTTATTGTTCAAATGCTCACTTCGCAAATGGACATTTTAACAGTTTGGGTTGTTACAACCTTACAGCCCAGAATTCTTGATTAGTAAGCTTTACCCTCAAGGCACATTTGCTATTGTGTCAATGAAAAGTCCAACATTTATCCTTGATGGTGTTCATCTCTCTTTAGGCCTAAGGCTGTCCTCAGCATTAACCACATTTGAACTGACACACATTATTTTTGTGTTTTTCTGCCCTACTTTTTATTCCTCTGCACTACGAACTTAGGTGAATGTAGTAAGCAATAATCATAACACAAATTAATGCTACACTGTCTTGAAATTTTTCCCACCAAATAACTTGGCCCGTTAGTCTTTTATTCAACTTCATACACATTTTCATAATATAAAAATAATATGGATAGTGGCTTCACCAGAACACAACATGGATAGTCTGACTCAATCCTTAACACAGTCCTTACTTCCCTTGGAAACAATATATGCTTAATATTTCCTGCCTAGATTTCTGACAGCCTTCTCCCCATCCACACTTCAACCATAATTGCCCATTGAGCTACATTTGTATCATCTTAGTCTTGCTCTATGTTGCAGTTCCAAACCCTTCAACACTGCTTCTCCAATCTTATTCTTAAGACCTACAAACATGGTGAGAAAAACTACCCCACTTAATGGCATTTGATTTTCTGTATTAATTATGTTGCAGTGAGCAACAATTACTTAATAAAAAGTCAAGTATCAATACTTGATATAAGCAATTGTTGTAACATGTGGGCTAGCTTGTTTGGGGTTTCTGTCCTGCCCGGTATCCCACAGCTGGCAAGTCCCAAAGAAAATCACACAGATTTTAGTTATAAGTTATAAACTGATTGGCCCATTAGCTCAGGCTACTTATTAGCTCTTGTAGCTTATATTAACACATTGTTCTCATCTATGTTAACCACATTGCTTGGTACCTTTTTCAGCTGGGTAGATTACATCTTGCTTCTTCCGTAGTCTGGGCAGGAATGGGAGGAATGGGCTTCCTCCTTCCTAGAATTCTCCTGTTCTCATTGTCCCACCTCTATTTCCTGTCTGGTTGACCTGCCTATACTTCCTGCCTGGCCAATCAGTGTTTATTTAAAATATGATTGACAGAATACATACAATTCTCCCACACCACTTCCCCATCTTTTTTTTTAACAAAGGAAAAAATCCATAGTCCATTTTTTGGAAATGAGGGCTTAGTTTTCCAAGCTACTTCCAGCTGCTTGGGGATGCTGATAATCTTATGAAGACCTAAAAAATGTAAAGTTATGATCAAGTCCTGACTGGAGTATCCTGTGAGGCTTGATCATCTCAGGCAGCAGTCTTGAACCTGTTCTGGATAAAGAATTCAGATATCTGGGCCATCTGTTCCTACCAGAGATTTTTCAGGTGGTCTTCCTTGATCAAACCTGATTTTTCTTAATTCAGAATGAATCCACAGCCTCTCATTTCTTGTGTAAACAAAAGCAAAATTTCTTCTCCAAAGTAATATACCTTTTGATGTAAATTTTAAAGTCAAGGTA
Organism: Arvicola amphibius; assembly: GCF_903992535.2. Classification (NCBI taxonomy): domain Eukaryota; kingdom Metazoa; phylum Chordata; class Mammalia; order Rodentia; family Cricetidae; genus Arvicola; species Arvicola amphibius. The sequence goes on along the minus strand of NC_052054.1, from coordinate 96,690,805 downwards.
TTTTCAAAATACCTATCTTTGGTTAGTTCAGCAGCATTTATAAGCAAATATCTTTTAGCTGCTGTTGTTCCCTCCTCAGCATTCAAACAATTCAAAGATAGCATAATAACATATAATATCATGATTCTCTGTGTGTTTTCCATCTTTATGTGGCTTTATTTTAAACTCTCTCTTTTTTTTATTTTTGGCTTTTTGAGACAGGATTTCTGTGTATCTTTGTCCTGGAACTCACTCTGTATGTAGACCAGACTGTTCTTGAACTCACAGAAATCCACTTGCCTCTGACTCCCCAGTGCTGGGATTAAAGGTGTGTACTACAACACCTTGAACTCACAGAGATCTGTCTGTCTCTGCCTCCCAGGCATTGGAATTAAAGGCATGTGCTACCACACCTTGAAGTCACAGAGGTCAATCTACCTCTGCCTCTCAAGTATTGGGATTAAAGGTGTGTACCACCACACCCAACTACTCTCTTTCTTTCTTTTTTACTTAAGAACTTTAACCTTTGCCCTGCATATATTTTAACACACTTTAAAACATTTAGAGATTTTTTCTTTGAATTTCTCTTTACTGTAGCTCTCTCTTTTTCTGACTACATGAGTCTTTAATTTACCAAGCGATATTGGTTGGCTAAAGCTGTGGCTTTGATGGCTGGTTCCAGCCCATTCCTTAGCTTTGTGAGATTTCAGCCTCATGGTGGATGTACTGCCTGTAGCCATGTTTGTCGCCACAACTCTATGGCATTTCAAGGTCCCTGCCAGCAAGCAAGCTGCAACATTCTGCTCACAGGCCACATTCAAATGCTTCATAGTCAGACTGACTGCCTGAAAGAGTCAGAGTTTGCCCTGGCAGGTCGACCCAGAAAGTCAGCATTTTAAAAAAGTGCAGCTTTTTTCCTGCTATGGCTGAAAACCGAGAAGCATGCTGTCAGCTTTTCATCAATACCATTTAAGTGTTTAGTGGAAGGACCTCTTAAAGAGCTGCAAGGTTTTGCAGCTAAAGCTGAGTGAGGAAGCCTCTCTTAAATGAGAGTGCTTTCTTGCCTCTAGAAAGCAGAGCAGATCTGAGAAATTGCTGCTACCAAGAAGCCATGCTTTATCCTATTATTTCCCAAGCTTTCTCAGGCTTTCTGTGGATGCAGTTATCTATGTGGGCATCATTCTGTAACATGAGGGCCTGCTTGTTGGGTTTCTGCCTGGCCTGATCCCCAGCCATTTAGTCCCAGAGAAAATTACACAGAGGTCTCCATAAGTTATAAACTGATTGGCCCATTAGCTCAGGTTACCTATTAACTCTTATAGCTTATATTAACCCATTGTTCTTATCTATGTTAGCCACATAGCTCGGTACCTTTCTCAGCTTGGTAGATTACATCTTGCTTCTTCTGTGGTCTGGGCAGGAGTGGGAGGAATGGGCTTCCTCCTTCCTAGAATTCTCCTGTTCTCATTGTCCCACCTCTACTTCCTGTCTGGTTGACCCACCTGTACTTCTTGCCTGGCCTATCAGCATTTATTTAAAATAAGACTGACAGAATACAGACAATTCTCCCACACCAAGCAATAGGTTAGATTTATTATAGGGTCACTGATAAGGGGTGCAGTTTGTTATTGTGAAAAATAGTTCTAAGTTACAATGGCCAAGATTGAGGCTGCTTGCTCATATCTGAGAATATGGGAAGTGGAGCTAATGCTCACTTTAAAGTGCTGTCATTGTAGTAAATTTTGCAGCAATTCCCCTATCACACACACAAATATAAATGTGTGTTTGCACACATACACACACACACACACACACATACACACACATCACAAACATACCACTTGATCCTTACAAAGGTCATTGGAAATTGATAAGATTTTTTATGAGATAAAAAAAGAATAAGTTTGTGTGTGTGTGTGTGTGTGTGTGTAAACTAGTAAAGCAAAGCATCCAAGGCATTAGAGAAGTCTTACCTCTGCCAAGGCTGGGTGACTGCAGACTGAGTGGACTCAGCAGACTTAGCCGACTAATCAATCTGAGCTTCTCTCTCCCCATTTTATATTCCCTCTAGTGCTGAGATTAAAAACATGTGACTCCTGAGTTCTGGGATTAAAGGTGTGGAACCACCACCACCTAGATCTCTTTCTGCATTGATCTTGTGTAGCTCAGGGTGACCTTGAACTCACAGAAATTCATCTGCCTCTGTCTTTCAAATGCTGGGATTAAAGGTGTGTGCCACCACTAGCTGACCTCTAGTAGTTTAGCTTTGCCCTTTTGATATTTAGGCAATCTTTATGTATGAAAACATAAATAAAATATCTCTATACATATATATTCTAATTGTCCTCTATTATTATATTATCTTCACAAATACATGTCTCTCTCCATCCTAGCTCTCTACATCCTAGCTGTTTCCCCAAAACTTATTAGGAGGCATTCATAGTTCTATACTGATCCATATAACTAATCATGACCTATATTTCTATCTAATTTCTAAATTATTTTGTGGCATGAATATGTATTTTCATTTTACCCTATCTTGAAAATCAGTGAACCTGTGTCAGAGAGATTAGTTTTTTAATAACTAAAGCTGAGAGAGAGGGAGAAATAGAGATAGATAAATAGAGAGGGGGGCGCAGAACACTAAGCATCATTCTGAATGGTAGGCCAGAAAACTGTCTTATTTCTTTTTAAATGTAAACAACTTACAAATAAAAAAATTACACACTAAAATTAACAAGACTCATTACTTTATCTCGATATTTTTGGTGTTCACACTGAGTCCAGGGACTGGAAAACAATAGCACTTTCTCTGTAGTTAGCTATTTTGTCATCTGTAGAAGTCAGTACTTTTATTCTGCAGGATTTCTATTTTCATTCTGTCCTGCTACTTTCTATATTTTGGCCCTGCTCTTTGATATTGCTTGACATGTGGGCTATTACTATCCTTGAGGGTATGTGAGAAACATAAACTAGTTTCTTGCAGAAAGTGCACAAAGCATTTTATCGTGTGTATGTGCAGACTTTTACACATTATTGTTCCAAACAATCATAATAACAATAACAGATTTTCAGCTACATGTCAAAAATAAAAAAAATAGCATAGTGGATAAAATAGGTACAGAAAATTATACCTAGTTGTATGATTTATCAATTATAATGAAAATCATAAAATTGAAATTCACCCCTGTAGTATCCATATGTCATTCTCTTTATATAACCCACAATTATTGGCCGCTATCAACAGTAAAATTTCTATCACCTTGAGGAAAAGTACATCACATGCCCATTCGAGTTGTGATTAGAAAAGGTTCTTTCTGGATTTGAAATAATGTTTCCACTGCACATTTGTCCAGCTGGGTACATCCTAGAAATCAGATCTGCTTATTTCACAGAAGAAAAGATCAAGTGCATCGTTAGCAACAGTGCAGATCCGTAAGGTTCCCAGAAGCAGGTAGAATGGTATTCTCTCTGATGCAGTGTCAAAACGCCTCAAGCAACCCTCTGATCTCAGGATTTTTATTGCCGGTGATGATGCATGAAGTGGAATGCACATAGCTTGATTTTTTGAGTAAGTTGTTAAACTTGAACTTCTGACTATATTATTTTTAAAAAGAGGAACTTAGCAGCTGGGTATAACAGAAAAGTTACTGATGAAGATGAAAATGTGTTACTTCTATAAAGCCACTTTCTTTTTGAAATATTAAACTTTAAACTGAAAGAGGAAGAGAAATTGCATAGAAGTGTTTAAAGGAAGCTAGCAATGCAGAACCTCTGAATGTAATACAATAGTCTCTTTCAAGATGTTTTCAGTGGAGGGCAATTGATGACCTGAAATAAGCAGCAAGTGGTCCACGGGCATAAATTGCCACTCTCAAATGTTATAAGAAATAATAAGGTATATATAACAACAATATATTTTACACCATAATATTTTCTTTTATTAAGGATAGAATTATTTTCTCATTCAACATATCTTCATTATAGTTTCTCCTCCCTCTAGTCCTCCCCAGATGGTCCCCCACCTCCTCTCAAGTCTGGATCTACTCCCATTCTGTATCTCATTAGAAAAATGGACTTCTAAAAGATAATAAACAATAATAATAAGATGAAGCAAAATTTTTCATAATCAAAGTTGAACACAGAAACCCAACAGGAGGAAAAGAGTCCCAAGACACAGAGATCTGATTGTTCTCATAGTCAGGAGTCTCATAAAAATACTAAGTTAATAACTATGATATATATGAAGAAAACCTGTTGCAGGCCCCTGTAGACTCTGTGCTTATTGATTTCATCTCTGTGAGTTCATAACATCTTTGCTTAGTTGATTTAGAGGGTCTTAGTTTTCTGGTGTCCTCTGTGTCTTCTCGGTATACAGTCTTTCTGTGTCCTCTTCCATGGATTTCCTTAGGTCAGTGGGTAGGGATTTGATGGAGACCCCCAATTTAGACTCACTTTCCTCATGTTTGTCTGACTCTTGGTCTCTGTGTCTGTTCCCATCTTCTGCCAGAGGAAGTCTCTCTGATAATGGCTGGATAAGGAAACTATGTATGAGGATAGCAGAACATCATTAGGAATCATTTTACTGATTATTTAAGGCAGTAGTGGTTCATTTTACCTTAGGTCTTTGGGCTATCTAGTCTCTGGTTGTTGATTATCCAAGCAGTGTGGAGTATGGGTTCTTTATCATGGAGTGGGCCTTAAGTCAAATCAGACATCAGTTGGCTATTACCACAAGTTCTGTGCCACTATTTCCCTGGCATAATTTACAGGCAGGACAGATTGTAGGTCCAAGGATTTTGTGGCTGCCCTGGTTTTCACATTTTTTTTGGTAGTCTGTGAGTACCTTCCCACACCAAGGCATCTATAACTTTGAGGTAAAGACTTAATGTAAGCACCAGCTGAATTTCTTCATTTTCCATGGGTATGAGAATGTTGTACTCAGCAATGGAATTTATCTGTCAGTTTGTGGAGAGCCAACCATCTATCTTAGCATCAGCCTGGGTTATTTGGGGATTTCAGTGGGATACACTTGGCTAACAACTCAATTGAACATGACCTACTATAGTCATTGGAAGTCTTGTTTTGCTACAAGAGATGGCCAGTTGAGACTCTGTATCTCTCATTACTAGAGGTCTTCATTAGGTTCACTCTCATACACTCAAGGAAGTTTCCATTGAGCCAGGTTTCTACATAACCCTCCAAATTACCCCTCAATCCCAGCTGTCTCTCCATGCATTCACTCTCTCCACACCATATGCCCCTCATCCCCCAACTCCTTTGCTTAACCGCCTCCAGTCTACTGATAAAATATATCTTATTCCTGCTTCTCAGGGAGACCCCTGTTTTCCCCTAAACCTTCCCCTTTACCAAACCTCTCTGCGTGTACAGATCATAGTTGGTTATCATTTACTTAATTACTTATATATCCCTTGTACATCCCCTTAGAAGTTAATACATAGCATATTTATCTTTCTGTGTTTGAGTTACCTCGCTCAGAATCATTTTTTCTAGTTTCATTCATTTGCCTGAAATTTTTTATGATGTCATTGTTTTCACAGCTATATTATATTTCATTCTAAATATACCACATTTTCTTTATGCATTCTTTGGTTGAACAACATCAAGGTTGCTGCCAGCTTATGTTTATTATGAATAAGACATCAGGTTGAGCAATTATCCTTGTGGGATATGATTGGAGCATCCTTTCGGCATATGGCCAAGAGTGGTATAGCTAGGTCTGGAGGTCAATCAATTCCTAATTTTCTGAGAAATCCCCATATTTCTTTCCAAAGTGGCTGTACAAGTTTGCACTCCCACCCGCGGTGAAGGAGTGTTCCCCATGCTTCACATCCTCAGAGGCACAAGTTGTCACTTGTGTTTTTGACTCAGCTATTCTGGATATGTGTAAGATGGAATCTCAGAGTCTTTGTGATGTGCATTTCCCTGGCTGGAGGATTTTGAGCATTTCTTTAAGTGTTTTCTTAGTCATCTAAAATTCTTCTACCGAGAATTCTCTGTGTAGGTCTGTACCCCATTTTTCAATTGTGGCCCTTAGATTGTTGATATCTAGTTTGTTGAGTTCTTTGTATATTTTTGATATTAGTCATCTATCAGATGTGAAGTTGGTGGAAGTCTTTTCCCATTTTGTAAGCTGTTGTTTTCTTCAATTGACAGTGTCCTTTGCCTTACAGAAGCTTTTCAATTTCATGAGTCCCCATAGTTTATCTTAGTGCCTGCAATGTTTGTTGTTCTGTTCAAAGTCTTATCCTGTGCCAATGTGCTCAAGACTGCCCTCCACATTCTGTTCTATCAGCTTCAGTGTATCTGGTTTTATGTTGAGGTCATTGATCCAGTTGGACTTGAGTTTATACAGGATAGTAAATAGGGATCTATTTGCATTCTTCCACATGCTGATATCCAGTTTGACCAACGCTGTTTGGTAAAGATGTTGTTGTTTTTTCAATGTGTGTTTCTGGATTTTTTTTTTTGTCAAAAATCAGCTTTCATACATACATATTTGGACAATCACATAAACTCACTACATTAGTATATCAGTGTTATTTGTTGTAATTAAATTATATTATAAAGTTATCATCACCATTCTCATATTTTAAATCATTTTTACATTTATGTGTTTGTTACCTGCATATGTGTGTGTATGTACAAGTGCCACAGCACACATGTGAAAGTTAATCCTTTCCTAACTTTATGTATGGTTTGTGTATGGAGATTCAACTCAGGTCATCAAGTTCATCAGCAAGTGTCCTTACCCACAGAATCATCTCAGCAGAACCCAGGTTCATACTTGTAGTATATAACAGAGAAATGTATATTCGTCTATCTCTCTGTATATCCCCCCACGCACTGTGTTAATCTTTCTTCTCCTTTAATATCCTTTTGGATGTGTTGCTTTCCGGGCAGTCTCCTTGCCTCACTGTTATTCAACATATGCTGATTCTGAACAGAACAGAAATAATTCTAGTGAAGCAACACGGGAACTTCAAAGAAAGGCTTTTCCTGACAGTTCATGCTGAATGGATTGCACTGGGCTTTTCAGCAGAGCGGCTGCCACTTGGGATCCCAGAGGATTTTTTAAATTTTTTTTTTCCACTGCAGTATCTAGACAGACTCTGTGAGCACACTGGCAATTTCAATCATGTTGTTCCAAAGTCGCTGCCACAAGCTTCCTGATCACCTAGCTTTTGGAAAACACTGATGAAATCATGAATTAATGGAATGTCTGTCTTTTGCTAACGGATCTTCCTCAGGACCTACTACATTCTCAGGTTGTTGGGGAAGACTGTGATGGGAGCATTTTGAAACTCAAGCACATTGGAGCTCTCTCCGTGTCAGCTCCAACGCCAAGGCCACTAATAAATAGATTGTATCCATGTGCACACTTTGCGAAAGGAAAGTGATTGCATGCTATAATTTGTAATACCCAAAGATTTGAAATTATTTGCCAAAGGGAAATGTCCTTTTAGTGCACATTTTAATGTGTACTATCATTTCTAACAGTTACAGTTTTATCTTTTTATTTTAATAAAACTGTTGGCACTTGGAAACTGTGTTACAATTTTTTAAAATTTTCCAAAGCATTCATGTTTCAAAGGACATACCATGTAACAAATGCTTTCCAATAATAACTGATAGGCAGTCATTCTTACAGATGAACCCTCGATGTCCAGAAAGCTTAATGGTTTCAGTCAAGGTCAGGTAGTCCGCCAATATTTTCTGAGAACATTTGCCTTATTCCAATTTTACACACTTAAGCCTTAATAATTTCCCTCATAATTATACTTTAAATTTTTACATATTTTTATGAAGTAACTTTTGTATCTAGATTTCCAACAGATTTTTGAAAAACCAGTTTAATTTTAAACTAGGTGTACATTTTGAGTACTTACTGCTCTCTCAACTACTGTGTGCTCAGTACAAAAATCCTTATAAAAATTTATTTAGAAAGGAAAGTATTTAGAATATGTATACACTATCATGAGACTTTTACATAGTAAGAACTATAACAGGATTTTCCAGTCTACATAATATATATATATATATATATACATATATATATACAAATAATTAGATGAGAATAGATACTTATTTTTAAATTTCACCTGATTCACAGGAGGTAACTGAACCATGAAATGGGAAGTTCTCACTTGTGTGAAACTAAGAAGCAAACAGAGCATGCCGAGGGCTGCTGTGTTGTGATATTTTGCTTGTGCTTTAACAAATAAAGATAGCCCACAGACCAGAGGGGGGAGCTAGCCACTAGTAACCACAGAAGACAGGCCATGGTGACACACACTTTAATCCCAGCACTTGGGGGGAGGAAACATGAAATGTTATTGCTGGGCGGAGTGAGGATCGGATAAGGTGGGGCAGAGACAGGAGCTTGGCCCCTTTTTGACTGAAAAGTTGGCGAGGTTAGGAAAGGCTATGGCTTGCTACTTTGCTTCTCTGATCTTTCAGATTTCAGCCCCTGATATCTGACCCTGGGTTTGTATTCATAAAACCAATTAGAATTTGTGCTGTACTACTATATTGGTTATGTTTTCTCATGGTTGTGACAAAAAATGTCCAAGAAGAAGAAAGAGAAAACAGTTGGCGTGAGGCCATGGTTTGAGCATTTACTTCATGGTTTGAGCATACAGAACATCATGTTGGAGAAAGCATGGCAGTGGAAAGGGAAGGTGCGTGTTCCCCTGGTGTCTGCTGTCAGGAAACACAGGCTGATAAATGCCAGTGATACTCATTGTAAGCCTTTACCTCTAAGTTGCATATCTGTTGAAATACAAGCTCTTTCAAGACAGTGTCATTTAAGACTAAAGCAATCTGTTAACTGTGAGGCCCTGTACAATACAAAATAAACGTTAGACTTACGAAATATCCAATGGCGTAAAGTAAATCTTATTCTGAAATGGGAAGAAATTTACAGTAGGAAAGATCAGACCAAAGCATGATCAAGACCCAGCAGAGCCAAAACCAAATCCTGCACCCTTGCATCTTTATCTAGGGCCTTATAATGAAGTCATCCTGACTCCAATGACCTTGGCTAGCCATGCATTTCCAGCTTATTTGCTTTCAGAGAACATGACCTCTGCCTTGTGTGGGATCCATCTATTTTTGCTGTGGGTTTTCTTGGCATTCATCACAGAGTCCTGGCATTTCTGATGTCCTGGTTTTAACTATTGCAACTTAGGCTTCACCTTCATCTTCATGCAATGGCCTTTCAGTTCATCTTTGCAGGGACTCCAACCCTGCCACACATAGCCTTGAATTAGCAGTTCTCTGCAGCATTGACATCAGTCTCCAAAGTCCCAAAGTGCAAAGTACAAAGAGTCTTGCACTCATGTCTAAAAAAAAAAAAATGGCACTACATAAATAATACTTTTAAATTCTCTGCTGTCTAAAGATGGTATGGGCTGGAGAGGTGGCTCAACAGTTAAGAGCCCTGGCTGTTCTTCCACAGGTCCTGAGTTCAATTCCCAACAATCACGTGGTGGCTCACAAACATCTGTAATGAGATCTGGTGCCCTCTTCTGGCTTGCAGGCATACATTCAGGCAGAACACAGTATATACAGTAAATAAATAAATCTAAAAGAAATAAAAAAGAATTGGACTCGATCTTAAAAAGCAAAAATTGAAAGTGTTGCTTGCTTCCCTTGGGATGTAGTTGCAGTGGTTTTTGTGTTCAGTTGAGACTTATTCTGTGTGTGGAAACATTTTCCAGCGTGGCCATTTGGGAAAGGGAAACCCTGTGATGATATCCTTATGTTTTAAAGTTTCCTTTAAAAAAGATCATTTCTATTTTCACACCTTGAAGCCTTCTGTGTGGAGGGTGTTAATTGTCCTCATGGTGCCTTTCCTATGGACCCAGTGCACACCCGTAGTTTCGTCTTTAATAACGTCTTTAAGAGTTTTAGGCACTTTGCCGTTTTCCTCTATGTTCGTAGCATCACATACATTCCTCTCCTAGCAAAACTGCATGTTTTACATTTATTTGTTTTCCTCACTGGAGATTTAAATAGCCGCAGTGATCTTAAAACAAAACAAGCAAATAAAAAAAAAAATGACAAGCCCCAGTTTAGATGATGTCCTGTTTTGCAGTTCTTTCTGCTGTACACATTATACTATCACTGTTCAATGTAGGCCTCACTCAAGTTCTCAGCACACAAACCGGAAGCACATTCTTAGTTGAGTGTAGCACGAAAGACCTTTAGGCTCTTGGTTCCCCTGTGACACCTCATGGGCCAGGTTTCTAGCTGTCTACATTTCTATCTGCACTCTAGTCTCTCAAATCAATCTTCTACAAAGGCTCCTTGGATTCCGCTTAGAACATTCTTGTGGCTCTCCCTCTCACAGTTCCCAACTCTTCAATTTCCCTCACCAGTCCAGTTCTCAAGGCCTACTAACTAGCTCGCTAGGTTTATCACAGCAACAGTAACACTCATTGACACCAGTTCTCTTTGCTTACTGTTGTTATAATTGCCTGATGCAAGCAACTTAAGCAAATTGAATTAAATTGAAGAATGATGGAGTGACTTTGAAAGAAAATCAAATGAAAATTCCAATGTTACTAAATCCTTTGATTTGCATTTACAGAGTAGAGTCATCATGATAGGGAAGTATGGCAACTGGGGTCAAAGGTAGTCAAGGAGTAGACACACACACACACACACACACACACACACGGAGGAATGCTAGGGCTCCTCCCCCATGACAGTGCCTCCTACATTCAGGATTGATCTTTCCACCTCAGTTATAAGTTTCTGGACATGCCCTGGTAGTCATAGTCAGAGTTGCTCCTACGTGATTCTATAATATACCAGTCAAGTTGGCAACAAAGGTTTGATCATAACAGTAGGTAAACACTTGTGTGTTTTTTTGTTTCTTGGTTGTATTTCTTCTTTTGTTTTTGTTGCTGTCTGGCTCACAGGTATGCTTGTGATGGATAACATTACAAAGTAATATTCGCTGAGCTCAACCACCTGAACCTTGAATAAATTATATATTTAGGAACTTATAAAAAGTGTTATCTTATATGCTATTGACAGCTTTTTGGTGGGAATTATTTTCTATAGCAATGGTCCAATTCTTTTTCTATTATCTAGTAAAGCTTACACTGCAGGTATTATTTTAAAGTTATAGTCTAATATTAAGCTCAGGATAAACATTCACCAAATTAAAGAAAGACGAAGTGACTTTGAAAGAAAATCAAATAAAAATTCCGATGTTACTAAATCCTTGAGAAAAATTACTTAACTTCATAGTGTTTTTAAAAAACTTTTTCACTTAATCTCCCCCTCTGGCTATCCTCACAATGAAATGGAACTTGAAAGGGAAAGAAAATGAAATTTTGACTTCATAAAGGTTTCAAAATTTTTAAATATCACTATGAGAGAGATGACCTTTTAGAAACGGAGTTTAAAAGAGATGGTATTATGACAATAGATATTAGAATACTCAGACTGGAAAGCAAAGCTCAAAGACTCAATAGCCCAAGATGGGATGTATGCAGCGAGTTTAGCAGCTTGATGGTACTGGAAGGTGAGGGCACTACAAGAAGACTGGAGCAATTTAGACATGTATTTGAATGCCAAGCAGAATTTAATATTGAGGTTTTGACTGATTTAACTTTTATTTTGTAGTAGACCTCTTTGCATAGTACATGCTGACCTATAACTTTCAATACTCTTGCTTCAATTTCCCAATTCCTAGAACAGTAGTTGTGTATCATCATGTCCAAATTTCTGTCACAAAGCCTGACCGAACTTGAGTGCTATCCCAAGGACTGCATGGTAGCAGGAGAGAAGTCACTCCTGTGTACATTCTTATACACACCCACCCACCTCCCCACACACCTCTTTACACACATAAATAAAAATAAATATAAAATATTTTTAAATCCATTAACTTTTAAGACTACTTCTATAAATCTTAATTTGTTGGGTGTAATGAGGCTTCTGGGTGTATTTTATTAGGAATATTTCTGATTATTTTCTATTTTACTGTTATTTGATCAGAATGTGATCTTAAGCTTTCCATGCAGCCAAATGTTTTTGTGTTTTACAGCGTTGTTTTTAGAAAGTTTTTGAGTATACTTTTAAGTATCTATTTTGTTAGTAAATTAAGTTCTTGGTAAGACATTTGTTGTCTTGTGAGGGTAAATTCCACTCCTTAAGGGAAAGTATGGATCATTTGCAGCCTCAGAGCTGAAGAATAGCTCTGAGTTTGGTAAAATTTTTGGGTCCACACCTTTCTTGATCACTCCATGTCTAAGATCTCACCGTGTCTTATTTCTCTAAGTATCATGAGCTGTATTGATATTCTGGTTCTTGGGAAGGTGGTGCTGAAAAGCTCTGATGGAGTCCTAATGAAGGTGTCAATGGAAGGAAACTGTCCCCATGATAGGTTGTAGTCTCTGTAAAGCCACTCTACTGTGGTTCTACGCCCACTCAGGAGAGTCAAGATGGTCCTAGGAGTGATGGTAGCAGACAGTTTGGCCCCATGTTGATGAATGGGATTTTTACTATGGCTTGATGTCTTGAGTTGGGATAATATACAGGCATTTTTCAAAACCTAAAACATCAGTAGCATAACTTTTTTTTTTTTGTTTTTTGTTTTTTATTTATTTATTTTTTTTTTTTGTTTTTCGAGACAGGGTTTCTCTGTGGCTTTTTTGGGGCCTGTCCTGGAACTAGCTCTTGTAGACCAGGCTGGTCTCGAACTCACAGAGATCCGCCTGCCTCTGCCTCCCGAGTGCTGGGATTAAAGGCGTGCGCCACCACCGCCCGGCAGTAGCATAACTTTTGATACTACCAATTTGTTTTGTGACAATAGGTGAAACATTTGAATTTTCTTTTTCAGACATTTGGTAGGGCAACCAAGTATTTCCTCTTGGACAGAATTTACTTTCTGGAATGCAGAACAAAAAAGGAATCAATCAATTCCTCTACCCTAGACAGATGCTAGGCTGAGGAGGACTTCTTTTTGAGCTTTTTAGCCTTAGGGCTACACCAGCTTCAGTGTCCCATTTCTCAACATTTGTACCTGCCATACTTGACTTGCCCTCACCCCCCACCCCCAGGTGAGGTAAGCGGAGTACATTGGAGGGCTTTTCTCTGAGCCCAGACGTGGTCCACACCAGTGGCAGTCAATTCCATCTTCTCTTGTTTCGGCTTGCACATCCTGTAGAAAGAGTGACTCTACCTTCAGAAAATATCGTTATGTTGACTCCCATTCACCTCGGGAACAAATGTGCCCTCCTCAGTCAATCCAAACACTGTAAAAAGACTGATTTCCTATAATGTTAAACAATCTGTACATTTTAATGTCTTAAGCAGTTGCAACTGACATAATGTGTCAAATCCGTTTTTATATGGAGCCAGATACTCAAAATATCGATATGAATTAATTGGTATTTTACAAAATGGAGAATCCCATTTCTACCAGTTTTTATTTTGATCTTGTTATAGAGAATTGAAGGCTTCATATTCCAACTGGGTGAGTCCTACTACAGACTTAAAACAATTTGGGGAATGGCATTATAATTTAATAGATTTAGGTCAAGATCTGTCAACTCTTACGACTTGCAGTAGTCTAATGGACTTGTAAAAGTCTATCTGTGTCTTTAAAAATCTGTCTTAACTCTTTTCAAGACCACTGTATGAGAAGCAAGGCATCTGAATCCATTCTAAGCCACACTCAAGTGGAGTTGAATTGGTGCTTCTTTCTGAAAGCAAAATGAACCAGTATAAGGTCACTCTCAAAACAACAAAGTAAGTATCATTACACTTGGAATTCATTTATAGGACTTTTCTATTAAAGCACTGATACTTAAAGGGAAGGATTGTTTTCCAAGATCACATCAGGATGCTCTTGTCATGTGGGTGTCTGTTAGGACTGAAGGTCTTGCCAAAAGCTGCATGCAAACATGTCACATCCATGTAATAACAGCAAGGCTGTTTCAAGTGTGTCTTCAGCCATTCACTATAGTTTTCCTCCTCACTTCTGGATAGTGTGAGTAATCTCTCTGTGATTTTAGCCCTCTTCTGCAAACACTCCTGCTTTCACTAGCCCCAGTCAGCATTTACCAGGGATGAAAAAGCAACTCTGTGCTCAAGACATGACTGAGAGAAAAGCTGCCACTTACACTGAGTGCTCTCTGATCATTTACAGGATAGTAAGGCAAATTTGAGTGTGAGGAATCCTTCACGTACTTTTGCTACTTACTTAACTTTACAGTCATTGCTTCTTTTGAGTAAATTGGCCTAAGAAAAATAGTAAATTAAGCCCCTGAGCTTAGACTACTTTTCTTCACTATAGTACCTTTTTATATCTTTAATTGAGTTTTTAAAAATGAAAATAAACTGTATCTGTGAGAACTGACTAGAATTTGAGTTTATTTTCTGCTCTGGTTGTATGGCTTCTATGTCAATATACACCGAGAGGACTTGTTATTATTTGAGATACCTATATGTACCCTTTAGGAATGATCTTGCCATTATTTTCTAGAAGACAATAATGAAATAATGTTTAAAGTGCTCTATAGTAAGTTTCTCATCCCCATTCCCACTGGGAAGTACTTTCAGTTCTTCACACGTTACGTTCCTTATCGTTGAAGTTAATGAAGGGTTTGGTTAAGGTAATGAAGGTAAGGGCAGAGTCATGTCTGAGGAAAAAAATCTAACTCTTAAGTTACAACTTTGGTTCTTGCTTGATATTTTGATGAAGAAAAATCCTTTATAGTACCAGGCAGTTGATCACTTAAGTAGTCACCAGTTGGCGGTGCCGGTTGGAAAGGCTGTACAGGGGTGTGGCCTTGGTTAAGGGAGACTGTAATTGGTAATTGTACAAGGGTGTGGCCTTGGTTAAGGGAGACTGTAATTGGTAATTGTACAGGGATGTGGCCTTGGTTAAGGGAGACTGTAATTGGTAATGGACTGAGAGTTCGCAGCCCCACCACGTGTCTTTCCAGTTTCTGTTTCATGCTTGTGTTTGAGGCTTAGATCTCTCAGCTTCCCTTTCCTGCTGTCAGGTCAGCCGCTTCCTGCCAGGTCTCCCCACTGTGATGGGCTCTTTACTTTGGCACCAAAAGCCAAAAATCAACTTGTTCTTCCCTAAATTGCTTTTGGTCATGGTGTTTTATTGCAGCAAAGTAACTAATACACCATTTTTAGGAACAAGAATGGAAATGAAAGAATTCAAGTGACCCATGATATGGTGCTGTACTGTACTGAATATTTGAGTTGAAATCATTTGAGAAATAAACAGGGGAAGGAAAGTCTTTTTATTCCTGCTCATCTTCAGGACTGGACCACGCATTGCCGCCTCTGTATTATGTATTGTCTCCCATGTACTATGGATTGATTCCCCTGTGCTACGTGCTACCTTCTCTGCACTATATACTTCACTCCATGTACTATGTATTCTCTCTCATGTACTATGCACTGCCTGACCTGTACTATGTTCTGCTTCCCTTGCATGTCTTCCATTCTAGCTCACCTTGCAGGCTTCAAGATTTGTTCTATAATAGGATAAACTGTATATATGTATAATAAATAAATAAATATATATATATAAATTTATTTGTACATTTATTGCATATGTATATTCTCCTTATTTCATAATTTCCATATACAGACTCTTCATATATAAGAATAGACTAAGGTGATCAATGAGCATACATACAAATAAAAATGAAGACTGAGTTCATTTAATGTCTTTGATTTATGCCGACACAAAGCACAAAAAGAACAGGAAGTTTGTGCAGTTGATTCTTATTTCTCCCTTCTTCCTTCTGAGACATTGTTAGGCTCTCTGTACTTCTCACAGACCAGACAGAACATGCAAAAGAGACAGCAACTGTCATTTTACACAGGCAGCACTGAGCCATGACTGTGGTTGCTGTTCGGTGTAGTTATTATGCTATGACAGAAGAACAATGTGGATTAATCATTGTGTCACCCACAATCAGGTCTACAAGTTGAGAAGCAAATTGGTTATGACTGTGTCATTTAATTCTGGCATTTAATTTGTGTGCACGGCCTTGCAGATACACACAACTGTAAGAGTGAATGGATTGAGTCAGACGCCCTACGGAGGAAAGTATGATCACCCAGAATCTTAAAGCTTTTCTCAATAAAATAACTCTCCCATGTCTGTGTTTTCTGAAAGACATGAAGAACCCATGTTTGGAAACATGATAGGCAAGGAAGTAGTGGCCTGAAAAATATTGTTATAGTGCAATATTATGCGCTACATATTCAGTTTTGGAATAATAAATGACATTACATTTTTCTCCATTATTTTAATGCAGAATATTGAAAGGCCTGCAGGGGAAAGAAAAGAAAGTATTTTACAACACACTAAACTAATTGTGAATAAAAACCCACATGTTTAAAAACTTCTATTTATTGATAAAAAGCTCTGAAATATTTGAAAAAATGGGCTATTTTCACAGTTTAAATGGATATTTCTGTACTATAGGCTAATCAACAGGTTAACAACTTGAGGCTATGTGTTTAAAATCAAGAAGAAAAGTGAGTTCAGGGATTGGAGAATGGTACAGTGGTTACCAATACTTATGGCTCTTCCAAAGGAGGCCAGTTTCATCTGCAACACTCACTTTCAGTGGTTCCCAACTGCCTGTAATTCCAGCTCCAGGAAATCTGTGCCATTTTCTGGGCTCTGTAGGCATTTCCATTCACGTGGCACACAGAAACTTATTCAGGAATGCATGCATACATGTAACTTCACAATTCTTAATTAAAGTGAATGAAATGTTAGTTTCTCCAAAACATGAATACGGAATGAAGTAAATGAGCTCCTTCATTAAAACACTCCTAGGTACAATTAGTTAAGTATAAGGATATTAAAAGGAATTTTGTATTATTGCTGGGTTAAGATATGAATCACTATATAAAAATGAACTAAGTGAACTTAAATTTCATAGAATTTTTAAATCATCACTCAGTGAGTAGTAATGGCAGCTACCACACCAGTAGCACAAGTATTGGGTCTATTAAAGACAGTGAAATGTCATTTGTCCCTACAGAAATTGTCTTTCTAATCTGAAGTAGTAATATCTAATGTAATGTACCCACTCTGTCTGTCTTTCTGTCTGTCTGTCTGTCTGTCGCTCTCTTTCTCTCTCTCTCCTTCCCTCTGTTTGTGTGTCTTTTTCTCACCACATCATAAATTTGATAGAGATGGAGAGAGCTTGAATGAACTAGTGACTGCCTTCAGAATTCACTGTCAAATGTCTTCCACTAAAAGTAAATAAATGAGCCAACATGTAGACATAGTAATTAGTAAAAAGAAGAAGATTCAGTGCAAGAGTAATACACAAATCTATAGTAATGACTATTTAGCCAAACATTTAATCTGCAAAGGTTACCCTGACACAGGGATCTGAACAGATCTTTGTTGCCCAGGCAGTAGACACCTGAACTCTGATTATTTTTTGTTAAAACGCAGAACATATGGTTTCATTTTGGATTTAGATTGCTTATATTCAGTTTCCTCAGACTTACATAAGGAGAGAATGCTCACCAGTAGCAATAGATCAACACAGCCAGACAACTTAACACAATGCTCATCAAGAGATAAAGGACAAGCTGATCATTTTTCCAATAATGCAATGGAAGGGCAAGTCCCATATCTATTATTATCCAGTTTTAGCTAAATGTTTTATAAAAACACAGGTTTATAGATCATAACTGTAATGATCTGTTCTGTTCCTTTAAGAGACAAGCCATGCCCACTCCCTCCCCTGTCTGCCAAGGCAAGCTGATCTTCAGCTTCCAGCCTGAGTGCTTTCCCTTTTTGTCTCTCTCTCTTAAAGCAGCTTCTCTTTCTCATTTCTCCCCAATTCTCCCCTTCCCCCTCTCTCTCTCTCTCTCTCTCTCTCTCTCTCTCTCTCTCTCTCTCTCTCTCTCTCTCTGTCTGTCTCTCTCTCTTTTTCTCTGTCTCTCTCTCTGTCTCTCTCTGTCTCTCCCTCTGTCTCTCTCTGCTCTTCTCCTTATCTAACCCATTAAATAAATATCCAACTTCACTCTGCATATCATGCCTATCCATGTCTCTGTCTCTTGCCTGCTTCATGGCTCCCTGTCTGGAACTAGCTGCCTTTGGAGACCTGTGGCATGGTCTTGTGGTATGCCCATCATCTGTCCTTCCTTGTGGAACTGGCTTCCCAATCGGGGTCTCTCACCTACCATGCAACTCCCTACCTGGGACTCATGGCTGGCTGCAACCACTCGGGGAGCTGTGCCATCCCTGCCTGGGACTGGCTGCTCTTGGGACCCGCTGCCCACTGCCTGCTGCAACTTCGGGGACCTGCCACATGGTCTCTTGGCTCCTGGCCCCTGTAGCCATTTGGGCATTCACAACATTTTGCCTTTGACATAACAATGGTGCTGTGACTTGGCCAGGCTCTCCATATTCCCTCTGGCCTGCCAGTGGGCCAGCTGAGGATGTGTGAAACCCTGGGCTCAGAAACCAGGTTTCTTTACAACATTTCTCCATTCCATCTGTCTGGAAGAAATTTCCCACACATACTACAAGCTTCAGCTAGTGAGTTTCCCCATTCTGCTCAGCTTAACCATTTCTCCGAACCTGAGCAATTGACCGTTGAGCTTCCTTCAATCTTCTGATGCTCCTAGAAATGGGGAGGGAGCCCCCAACCACAGTCTTTTTGGCTACAGCTGAGCCCTTTATTGACATTCATTTCTGAATTGCTTCCCTTAGCTAAAATCGTGTTTGGATGACCTGGGGTCAGTCCTCCCACAACTGGGGGCCCAGGGTCCCTCAGATTTTTCTTTCTCTTTTTTTCTTTTCTTTTTCCCCCACTGCCATGAAAGGCTACTTGGAGTGGCCTCTGACCTCTCTGGCTTCCAAGTCGCCCTGACTGAAGCCAGTCAGGTTTTAGCACCCTTAATGCCCTTCCTTTTCAGCTCCTACCCTCACTCTGCCCGTGTCCTACCAGATCAATTTTTTATGGGAGCTTTCTAACTACTGCCAGCATATAGGCAAATGGAAGGAGTTTCCTCAAACTGTCCCTGCCACTGTTACTGCTGCCAACAAGAGTAGTAGTTGTTGTTGTTGTTGTTGAGGTGGCTGTTTTCAATTCCAGCCTTATGCTTCCTGCCATGGCTTGTGGTATGGCAGCTCAGAGACAGGGCAGTTCATGCCTCCAGGTCTCTCTTATTATTAAACTTAAAATCTCTGAGGCCCCACAATTGTGGCTTTTCTATACAAAATGTGATGGTTAGCATTTTGACTGAGGTCAAGTGACCTTACCAACATCTTATCTGAGGTTAGGTAACTTCATGGCCATCTTAACTGAGTGGTTCTTCCATACAACATGTGACCATTGCCATTTTGACTGAGGTCAGGTGACCTTACCACCATGTTAATTGAGAGCCAGGTCAGGTGACCATGTCCCACCATCTTTACAAAAGCACACCCTGCCTTGTCCCTGGGTTTACTTATATTTCTGTCTTTTTATGAGTGTAAATCCTACCAGTTAAGTTAAGAGACAGTACAGTCAAGCTCAGACCCAGCTCTCCAGGCAGATTCTATACTGTAGTTACACCTGATAAACAGCACTCAACTGCTCAGAGATCTGGGGAATATGGCATTTAAATATTTAATTCTTAATTTTTTATAATCAAAAGAGACCAGATTATCTCCTAGCAGCAGCAATCTACTTCCTCCAAAGAAGACAGAAAACAAATGGACACAGAACAACATCCATCCAAAATTCACTTTAGCTGCCAAGCTCTGACCACTGGGAAAAACTACCTTTCATCTAAACTAAAGATCACCAGACAGTGGAAAGAATTGCTGTAATCAACAGCCTAGCTGTTCAGGTCAATGTAGGCTTGTCTTCCTACAGATTTCTTAGCCCACAGGATCTTCTGGAGCCTGGAAGGCCTTGCACTAAACAGCAAAAGGCAAATATAATCCTTAGCAACCATGGAGAACCCTGAGGGGTAGCTCTAGTTGCCAACTAAGTAAGTTCTCTGTCATTTTTAAATCAATAACTCAAGTAAAATTTGATCCATCTCAAAGATCTCTGATGTAGTTTGACAGCTGAGAGGTTTTGTCAGTTTAAAAGAACAACCTCACCAAACAAATTTCAGTATAATACAAACACAAATGTGAGACTTGCAAGTTATAAAGGTGCGAGGACATATGCAAGTTAACAAATTTCTCTCTCACACTGCCTTCCATAGTCTTAAAAATACTTTTCCTTGTGCAAAAACATCTGTCACAATCATTCTGACATAAATATGCTACTGTTTATATAATGTATATGTCTAAAACTTCTGTTTTCACAAACCCAAAAGAATTATTGTGATTTCCAAGGAGTGAAATTTAAGGATCCACCTTAAACGGGCCAGAAACATCCCATCTCAATTCCCTGGTCCTAAAATTTGTTTTCTAAACTTAACTTTGTCCTCTGTTCTGCCAATACCTCAAACAGGTGAAGAAGATACCAGATATTTCCATACCACAAACACCAGACAGAAACAAATACACTAGGACCAGCTATGCCAATATATGACCAGCACCCAGCTTTCTCAGGTTCCCCCCAGATGATTCCCAAAAATAATCAGGAAGCAGTTTGAATCAGCCGCTCCAATTTCTTCAACATGTTGTGCCTAAACTCCCACCTTTTTATTATAAAAAAGAGATGGAAATGTAATGGTCTGCTCTGTCCCTTTAAGAGACAAGCTACCCCTACCTTGTTCACCTCTGAGGCAAGCTGATCTTCAGCTTCCAGCCCAAGTCCTTTCCCTTTCTGTCTCTCTCACTCGAAGAGGCAGCTTCTGTCTCTCCCTTCTCCCCTTCCCCCTTTTCTATTTCTCTCTCTCTTTCTCTCTCTCTCTCTCTCTCTCTCTCTCTCTCTCTCTCTCTCTCTCTCTCTCTCTCTCTCTCTCTCCCCTTCTCCCCTTTTCCTTTTCAATTCTATAACCCACTAAATAAAAACCTCACTCTGCATGACATGTCTATCCATGTCTCTATCTCTCACTTGCCCACCATGTGGCTCCCTACCTGGGATCTGCTGCCTTTGGAGACCTGCAGTGTAGTCTTGTGGCATGCCAATCTAACTATCTCTCCTTATGGGACTGGCTGTCCCGTTGAGGTTGAGGTCTCTCACCTACCATGTGGCTCCCTGCCTGGGACTCCTGGTGGCCGGCTGAAGCCACTCAAGGAATTGTGCCCACTGCAGCCACTTGGGGATCCGCAACATTTTTACTTAAACTATAACAATAACAACCTAGGATTTTAGTTATTTTACAATGCAAGTGGAGCAAACTCTTCAAAATATTGATCACATCAAGGGTAAAATCACTTAGAACACTTTTGTAATTCCAGTGACTTAAGAAGAAATGTCAAAAAGGCAGGATGTTGTTTATTTAAATTTTAATAGATGTTCCCAACATTGTAAAGATATATCTCACATAATTGAATGAATTTGGCCCTGTATCTTACAATGTGTTTTTGGATGTTTATGCAGTGTTAGACCAGAAGAGGTTAAAACCACAAAAAGACCAGCTACAATGTAATCAGAAGCACAAACACCACAGGGTGGACAGCAAAGCGTATGATGTCCCAGCATCACAGCCTTTCCTTATGCAGAAAGCTCTGGGCTGGTATTTTTTTTCTTTCTCATATTGTTCTTCAACTTTATAGATTTCAGTCCAAGTTTCATTATTTCTTGCTGTCTACCTACAGAAATCTGGTGTGATTTCTGCCTTTTGTTCTAACTCTTTCACTTGTCTTGAAGTTTTTAGTATGATAAGATCTCTCCTTTTTGTTACAGCTAACATCCACTTGTGAGTGGGTTCATATCATATTTGTCTTGCTTTGTCTTGGTTGCCTCCCTCAGGATGAATTTTGCCAGTTCCATTCATTTGCCTTCAAATATCCTGGTGTCTTTATTTTTCACAACCATTGTATAAATGTACCACTTTTTTATTCATTCTTCATTTGAAGGACATCTGGGTTGTTTCCTGGTTTTGGCTATTACAAATAAAGGTGCTATGAACCTAGTTGAGCTAATGCCCTTGTGGTATGATTGAGCATCCTGTGGGTATATGCCTAAGAGTGGTATAGCTGGGTCTTGTGGTAGATTGATTCCCAGTTTCCTGAGAAACCACCACAACAACTGCTAAAGTCGCTGATTGAGTGGTATTTTTGATTCCTGTTATTTTGTTGTCATTGTGAGGCTGGGGTGGTGACGGTTGTTGTGTGTATATGTGTTTCTGCTGTTCTGATTTTCTGGTCTGGGATTATTTATTTCCTGTGTGTTAGTGAATGTGGTTAACCTCAGTTTTGAGTTTTCCTTCTAGTATACTCTGTATGGCTGGGCTTGTAGACAGATTCTGCTTAAAATTGGTTTTATCATGCAAAGTTTTATTTTCTCCAACTATTGTGATTGGAAGTTTTGCTGGGTTTCATAGTCTAGACCAGTGTCAGTGGTCTCTTAAATTTGCCCAGGCCTTTCAGGCTTTTAGAGTCTCCATTGGGAAATCAGGTGTTATTTTCATAGGTCTGCCTTTGTATGTTACTTGGTCTCTTTTCCTTGCAGATTTTTATAGTATCTTTTTGTTCTGTACACTTAATGATTTGGATATTATGTGGCAAAGAAACTTCTTTTTCTAGTTCAGTCTAGGTGGTACTCTGCATGCATCTTGTAGCTTCATAAGCATTTCCTTCTTTAAGTTATTAAACTTTTCTTCTATGATTTCTGTTGAAAATATTTTCTGGACCTTTGTCCTTGGTTTCCTCTCCTTTTTATATTCCTTTATTTTTGGATTTTGTATTGTCACACGTCTTTGATTTCTGGAATTCTGGAGGCCTGAAAATGTGACCCTCCTTCCACATTAACCAAAGGTCAGAGAATTGAAACTTGCCTCTAGTTCCTTCAAGGTTTTTGTGCTCCTACCTCAAACAAAGGTCACACTCAGATGTTGCTCCGAGAGTTCTGCTCTCTCAAGGTTATTTTTAGCAGGTGTGGCTAATGGCCAGACCTTGTACTCCAAGAATAGAGAAATAGATTGTTCCTACCTCAAACAAGAGTCTAAAGATTCAACTAAGTTCCAGCTATTTTTATGGAGACAATTTGAGATTCCTCCCAAGGAGTGGTTTGCCTACAGAATGTTTTGGTCTAGTATATGAGAGTGAACTTGTTTTGTTCTAGCAAGAGAATGTTTAACTATGAATGTAGTCCACGACTTTCAATTGGTGTGTTCAGTTCATTTCCTTGTATCATGTTAATGCAGTCTTTTGTCTTACTCCTACCTTTTGGGGTCAGGGGTATTTTAAGCAGTTGGAAATTAATGCAGGAGAATTTTCAGTACTCACTGGAACTCCCTCCCTATACTATCCTATATGTTTCTCTGTTTTATGATTTTCATTCATGTCTTCATGTTCTTTACTATATTTCTAAATCTCCATGCCTTTACCCTGGCAAGAGGTATTTTTTGTCAAGGCTAGTTCCTGACATGGCATATTTTGTGCCAAGACATTTTTTATAAATATTTAAAATTTTCTTTGGCCAAGATACCTGTAATTTTTTTAAAAAAATCTTATCTTCAATGTCTGAGATTTCTCTTTCATCTCTTGAATTCTTTTGGTGAGGCTTGACTTTATGGTTCTTTTACAAATTTCCAAATTTCCGATTTTTTTATTGATTTTTTTTTTAGGTCTTGAAAAGGTTTTATTCTCATCTATCAAATTTATGTTTTGTGTGTGTGTGTGTGTGTGTGTGTGTGTGTTTGTGTTTATGTGTGTGTATTCATATATTTTTAAGGGACATATTCTTTTCTTTTTAAAGTCCATCTACCATATTTAGAAAGGCTATTTTATTGTCTTTTTCTTGTGCTCAAGCTATGTTGCAATATTCAGGGCCTGTGTGGTAGGGCCCTGGGCTCTATTGGTGACATTTTCCCCGTTTTTTATTTTATTTTTTATGCTGGCATCTAGGCATCTTTGTTTGGGGACATTGTAATTCTAGGTACTAATCTCTAATCTTGTCTTTATTTTGGGAGTATTTTATTCCTTGGTATCTGTTGCGCTCTCTGGTTCTTAGGAGAATATGGTGGTTATGTGTTTCTTGGTAGGAAATTCTTCTGAAATCCTGGTAGGTTTACCTACTGGGGTTTCTAGGTAATATGTATTTCTAAATATTGGGAGCTGACACTTAGGAATGACGATTAAGTAAGATGCAGGGTTTAAGGGGTTCAACGGAAGGGAGGAAAACAGAATCTTCCACCAGAGCCTACCTAGTCTCATGGGAATAGGGAGAGAGAATGAGGAGAGGTGGTCTTCTACTGATTTAGGATGAGACTGGGGGACTGGACTTGGAGGAATGGAGGGAGATATGAATATTTGCAATTGGCCTACCCCTCCTTCTCTGGCCCAGGTGGCCTGTGGGTCCCAGGGAGTGCCTGCGGGACTTAGGGAATGGGATAAAGTAGTGAGCTGGGGGAGGGAAGTTAGGAGTGGAAGATCTATATGATCCATTGGAGGTGGGAGAGAAGGGACAGGAAGGGAAGTTGCAAAAGGTGGATTGTTGCAGAGCTGGTGATGAGAATGGGGGATTGGATTTTGAAGAAAGGAAGGAGAGATGAAGATCTGCAATTAGCTTGCCTGCTTCCCTGAACAGAGTGACTTGTGATTTCCCAGGGAATGGCTGCTGGAGTGAAGGACTGGAATAAAGCAATACATGAGGGGAAAAGTGTGGAGGGGAAGATCTGTGTGATCTGCTGAGATGAAGAAATGTAGTGAAGGAAGCTGCAGCAGGTGGTATAGTGAGAAATCCACATATGGTTGGGAAGAAAATTTATTTCTGTAGAGCCGAAAGTAGGAACACACATACAAATACAGTGGAAAGCAATGTTCTTGCCTCTTTGTCCACCATGGAAAGATGAAGAACACTCTGGACAGGATCACCAATTGGTGTGTCCGAAACCTTCCACCTCCAAGCTAGAGTGATCCCCCCCCCACCTCAGTTCTTAACTGGTCACATATCAGAGAAAACCACGCCCATATGGCTAGTCATCCCAAATGTCATTGGCTAATTGAACTGAGCTCCCACAACAAGATGGTCTGCAGCAGAGCTGGGAATAAGACTCAGGATTGGATTTCAAGGAGTGGAGGTATAGGTGGAGATCTGCAGTTAGGCAACCTGCTTCCCTGGCTGGAGTGCTATTACGTGGACACTTGCATTGCATCATGCCTTTCCATTCAGAACACCATGGCAGTGCTGAAATATAGGTAGGAAGCATGTTCTGAAGTCATCTTGATAATGCAGCAGGCCCCAACTTAAATATGGGTTGGAGAGACGTGCACTGCCTGCACTTCCAAAGATCCTGAGTTCAATTCCCAGCAACCACATGGTGGCTCACAACCATCTTTAATGAGATCTGGTGCCCTGTTGAGGAAGATACCTGGTCAGTCATTCTCATCAACTTAGACCATGAAACCCAACATGGATAACTTCAATAGAACTACCATATACAGGCTGCTCATACATGCTTCGGCATTGCTAGGGCATAACTTTCATTTCATTCATAAGGGTCCTAGTAGAACACCAAGTAGTACCATTCTTTTAAAGGAACATAACAAAAATGACTCCTAACTTCTGAGTACATTTATAGTCACATCAAAACAGATATTTTGTCCAATGTTCTGTGGAAAGGAAAAGATATTGGCTTTCTCCTTCCATTCTATGGCAAGCCATACTTAACCAATTTTTGTCAAAGTTTTATATTATTTTTAACTGGACAGATAAAGGTGTTGCATATTTAACAAGAATAGTGCAATGTTTCTATTAATATGTATATTATATTATCATCAAACCAGACCAATATAATTCTTTTAATGCTCCATGAGAATGTTGTCTCTTGCTGCCATAGTTTCTTAATTACTAATATCAACCATTTTAAGAACAAAGAGAAATATAACTGAGTCAGGCAGAGTCATATTAACAAATCTTGATAAGAGTAATCACACAGAAGTGTTCTTTAAAAGAAAGGCACTGCATATACAGTACACAAAGTCAGTGAGTGAGCTACTAAATCACAACAGAATTCTGGAACACAAAAAATGAAATAGGTGAACCATGTTCACTTAAATCTCCAGTTTCTTAAGTCAGTTTGACCCTAGTTTAAGACTTGTTCAATTTCCCACTTTCTTGGCATTTCCAGCTCTTAGCGGTGAGTCATGCTTCTACCATCAGTTTAATTTATTTTGCTGCTTATGTCAGACATGATTATATTGTCCTCCCAACACCAGAGCCAATATTTGGATGTAGATATTCTCTAGAGTAACAATGTGCTTCTGCCTGCACACCTCTCTGAGTTTCAGAGTCACATTATTTGTCTAAGTCATCAGAAATTCCGCTTTACAGCCTACTCTTCACACTTCACAGTGATGTGGGATTCCCCTCTGTATGCTATGAATAGGTTTTTATTATCATTGATTAATAAAGAAGCTGCTTTGGCCTATGGCAGAGCAGAATAGAACTAGGCAGGAAAACTAAACTGAATGCAGGGAGAAAGAAGGCAGAGTCAGACAGATGCCATGTAGCTGCTTTAGAGAAAGATGCCAGAACTTTACCCAGTAAGCCACAACCTCATGGCGATACACAGATTTCATAGAAATGGGTTAATTAAAAGTATAAGAGCTAGCTAGGAATATGTCTGAGTCATTGGCTGAAGAGTGTTGTAACTAATACAGTTTCTGTGTGATTATTCAGGTCTGAGTGGCCAGGAAATGGAAGCACAGTCTCTGACTACACCCCGGAACTCTCAGACAAAGATAGTTCTTCTTTCAAAGACTCATTTACTTCTAAGTTCACTTGAGCTTTGTATGTATATGCAGATTTTCACTCTAATCCATTCTTTTATTTTTTGGAAAAAGTAAATATTTTGTACAATGTATTTTGATCTTGTTTGATTTTTCAACTCCTCTGAGATCCATGCCATCTTCCTTACCCACCCAAATTTGTGCCCTCTTTTATTTTTCTTTCAACCCATAAAGACCAATTTGTCCTATTCAAATATACTTGGATCTCTAGGCTTCAACTCAAACATGGTTGAGTTACTAGGGGCTACATTCTTAAAGACCTATCTAATCAGCCATGTATGGTTAATAGATATAGTTAGGGGTGGGATTCATTGCCCCACTTCAATTTCCATGGTGTGATTTGTCTGGCTTTAGCATGCACAGATTGTGGTTATACTGCTGTAAACATCATAAAGTTCATGTGTACAGACACTCTTTATGTGTCCAGAAGACATTTCTTCATTATAGTCAACATGGCATTTTGCTCTTATATTCTTTCTGCCCTCTCTTTCAATGATTTCAGAGCCTTGAGAAGAAGGGGTATGACATGGTTGTCCCATTTAAGGCTGATCATTACAAAGTCTCTTATTGTTTGGATCTTGCTCAGCTGTGGGTCTCTGTGTTACTGCTCCTGCAAACAGAAACTTCTCTGGTGAGCATTGACTGATGCATTAATCTATGGTTACAACGATAAATCATTAGGAGTTGGTTAGCTACTCTGTTCCCATTTCAGAACACAATGATATATTCACTACTAGGGCTTCTGACCTATCAAGCCACAGGTTATTGATTCAGTAATCATTCAAATATGGGTTCCATCTTGTGGAGCAGGACAATATTAATCAGAGAGTGCTTGTTTACTTCCATACGCCACTATTGTAAGAGTGGCCGTGTCTTGCCATGTCAAGCATTATTATAGCTCACAAGGGTCACAGCTGGGTAAGACTGATGACCATCACTTTTACTCATGCGGTATTTATAGTGCCATTCACCACTGTGAAAGCTAGCCAGTAAGAATGTAAGGGTGAAGCTCTTAGGTTAGTACAGGCATGATTTCTCCATGTTCTATGATTCAACTATGTGACATCTTTAGTAATAGGTATCATCATTAAGATCTCAAGAAACCAAGAGAACTGACAATAGCCTGATATGTTAGGGAATCTTTAGGAACTCACTAGCCATAGGTCCCAAAAGACGTAATCCATTCCTGGCATTGGGCTTCCTATTTGTAAGCTTGTATTGTATAGTAGAACCATTGTTGCTTCATTACAAAGTAACTCCAACTTATCTTGAATTCCGTATATATATTTCCACATCATTGACATAAAATGCTCTTACAGTCTTCTATAAAAATAATCTTCAAATAAAGATAAAATTTATTATGAGGGCTGAGGGCATTCTATAAAATATAACACGTGTTTGTAAAAAAAAATACTGAAGTTTTTGTCACTGTAGTGGTAAAGCCTTCGGCAAATGTATATCTCTTCATGAGTCAAAAAAGTAGCTATTATTAACTTAGCCATAAATTAATAATAAACTCTACTAATTTTTGCCTCTTCTAGTATGTCTTCAGCCTTAACCTGGCATCCACACACAGAGGCACTAAATTCCTGCAAACAGAACCAAGAAAGTTGAAACGACTGAACTAATTTGACTTCATCACCTCGTGGAAGGGCCATGGCACAAAGGAGTGCATTGCCCGTTTCTACTCTTTTCTCTTGTGGTTTTTACTGTTGACTCCCAAAAGGACAAGAAACCCTAGTGGCCTCAGTATTTGATCTTCCAGTCTGTCACTATCACTTTATTTATTTATTTTAGCTTGAATTTATGAAGATTGTAAGTGACCTTTGTCAGTTACAGTGAGAGAGGAAGCAAGCCCTATTCAGTGTCTGGCAGTTAAAGAACCACGTCACGGTGTGGTGCTGGAATAATATATGTTTTAAGGACAGGAAATACTGGTTCATTATTTTTGTCCCCATGAGTAATATTAGTTTTGTTTCACAGTTTTTTTATAACCAGAGTTTTTGGTTATGTTGATGTACTTAAAATACTGACAGAGAGGCTGGACCCATACTTTGTGGCTTTACTGCTAAAACTGCTCTGCTTAATATAGTACTAATTTCCAGATCTATATACTCTGACTGTAGCTAATTTGGAGTGTTAATTTGATGCTATTGAACCTTGAATAGAAAGTCACATTCACATAGGTCTCTTCTGTCAGTATACCTTAACATGAACAAACTGGGATACTTGGACATAGCAGATAGAGGTAGTTAATTCCCTTTAGGCTGGAGCTAGCTTTTCTATCCCCAAATTCTGTTGAAACCATCTGAAACTCTTACTGCAGAAATCTACTTAGAAGCTGAAATCATATAACCTGGAATAAAAACATCTTCTAAAACTCGGTTAGCTCTAAGCTTTAGTGACAAGAATTGATGAATTTTGTCTGCTCGGTTGTTTTCTTTTTTAATTCTGTTTGTAGCTCTGTAAAAATAGTGTATGTCTTACTTGAAAAATAAATTACGTTTGGTATCTTTGAAGGAAAGTATGACTGTTTTGAGAGATGAATTCCAAAAGAAACTGCTACTTATTCCATCCAACCTTTCTCAAATATTTTATAATCATAGTAAGTATGTGTGAAGGTTCATTTCAGAGTGCTTGTGTCTTGACAAGCCCTTAGGTGATCAGGCAGTGTTGAATAATTAGCAAATTATTAAAGCTATAAAGTTTGTGCATTTTATACTGAATCACCACAATATACCAACAAGCCAATTATTATAAAGATATTTAATGATTTTCCCAAATGCAAATTGGAGCGCTAGACCATTGAAACTCTTCTTAAGACTGCTGGTATCAGAATTGTAGCCTACACTTCACCCTTGCCATTAAATATTGAAACCCAGATCTCATATTATACCTGAGTTACTGCCCTAGGAATTACATGTGTTAGCTACCAGTATCTTAAGATACAAAAAAGTATTTGAATGTTGTTTTCAGCCATCCATGCTGTATTTTGCAGACAGGAGAATATTAATTATTGATGTTTGATATTCTTATACAAGACACAATAAAATTATAAATAGAACTTTGCTTAGGAAAATTAAAAATCACCAGGTCACCAGGTTTTATTTACTTTTTCTACTATAGAAGATTTTGCATGCAAATCAATGATACTTTGAAACTAACTAGAAATGTTTCCACACCCATAGATGAAGGTCCCAGTCTTCAAGACTCTCAGCTCCACTTTGGATGCCAATAAATCTAAGATTGCTTTACCAATACTTCTTATTGGCATGCTATAACTTAAAGTTCAGTTAGCCCTTTTGCCTAGTATGATTAATTGTTCAGAATGGCACCAGGAACTAAGTGAAACCCTTAGGTTTACTGGTTTTTGTTGCAAAACATCGTAGTGGATATAGATGAGGACGTGACAAGAATTGATGAATTTTGTCTGCTCGGTTGTCCTTCCTGTGGGAAGCAGTACATAGCTTATACAATTTCTGGCACAAAACTCTTTGGGAATCCCCAAGTGTGTCATTATCTTTAGAAACTCTTTATGTGTTTATGTGTGGTTCACTATGCAGGCATCACTTATTAAATTATTGAACCTTCATAAGGATCTTAACATTTTAGCCCCTCTACTCCTCTTGAGGTGTGGCAGTGAAAGTAGCAACTCTCTAATCCTATCTTGGTCCCCGATAATCAGCCTCAATCCTGAAGCATCCTGTTACCAGTCCATTCACTATCATTAAAAACACACTTATCAATGATACTTCTAATGACTTTTAAGTCTAAGTAACAGGAGACTGGGTGAAATTTAAATGTGATTTTCATGAAATAAGAGTGGATCATTATTGTTTGATTTCTATGATATGATTAACTCCCTGGATGACAAAGGAGACTGACAATATACAACATCTAACTCAGACTTTGACATTCTGTATATAGGCATGAAAACAAAAGTCATGAGCCAGTTGACTTAAATTTATGTATGACATGACTTTTATTGGAATTCATGTTTTGGTGGCATTTACACTCTAACTTGCTTTTTTTAAAAATAATTCAATGTTATGCCCTTTAGTGTCATGTTAGTTGACTTAATATCTGTTCACATTCCCCAAAGTAAATATATAATTAGCAAAGAACTTACTTTCAGGGGTCAAATTCAACATCTTTCATAGCTGGAAGAAAAATAAACAAACTGGGAAGCAAACAGCTTATTTTTGTTGGGGAATCAATGCATTTAGCTATTTTATACATAGAAAATTATTCACATAGACTTTGGTTGACAGAAATTAAAATAACTTAAAAATGCTTAATGAAATTGTTTTAAAATTCATTTCCACCCATTAAATTTTCTGAGAGACTGTGTACCTTGATCAAAATGACAGTTCCAATTCTTTCAATAATGTTAACTTTGTTACAAAATATTTTTGAAGATATTTAAAGTTCAAGAAGACAATATTCTGCTGGTATTCACCTGTGTATATGTTTTGTCAGAACCAATTATAGTTTGTGTAATCTTATGGTTGTAGACTAATTAGTACAAATCCCATTGGAACTTCCATACTTAATGGAGTTTTTTCTTGCATATGAGAATAGTTGCTTTGATGTGTCAAGTTTCATTTACAAAGATCACCAATCAAGGAATAGTAACATTGCATGATATTTCCACATCACAGATAATGAGGTTTACACATATCAATGTCATCATATTTGACTGTGACATACTTCTCTGTGACATAAAGCATGTGCCCAGAGGTCCTCAGCAGTTTTTTCAATACAATGATATATCATAACAGAACTTTGTACTCAAAGTGGCCTATCTTCATTCTAGTCAACATATTTATTTAAATAGCACACTTCTACAACCATAATTATATTCTTGTAGACATAGCTGAAGGAAAATAGTTCTGGTCTAAGTTTTTTTTTTTTTTTTTTTTTTTGGTTTTTCGAGACAGGGTTTCCCTGTATGGTCTAAGTTTTTGATGATATCACAAAAGACCGAGTTTTATGGAGTTTATAGTAAGATATATAGAGAGGATAATATATACCTTATTAAGAGATGTTAGTTGTTCAGATTAGTAGTTTTTACTTTAGGGTTTCCTTTTCTGTTATATTTTAATATATCCTACACTCCTCATATTCTCAGACTTTCCTGTCTGCTTCCTTTCAGTTTGCTTTTCTTAGGGCTCTGTTTTCTATTTGATGAAACCTTCTTTGACCCACTCTACATACAAGATGAAATATTTGTTGCTTGTCTTTCTGTATCTGGCTTACTTCATTTAACATGATTTAATTCTCTATGAGTACATAAAACTGTATTTTGCTTATTTAGTAAGCTTTTCTTTATCCATTTCATTCTAGCTGAGCAACCTAAAGGAAATTGTGAACATTGCTGTAAGAAACATAAACATGAAGGAATTTCTTTTACTGGGTTTATTTTGTTTCATGTAGGCAGAAACCTACAAATGTGATAGCTGAATCACATGTTGGTTTTATATTTAACTTCTTGAGAAATATTCATACTATTCAACACAGTGGCAGTGTGAATTTGCATTCCTATCAACAGTACATATAAAGTCTGTGCTTTATTCTCAGTCTCAGCAGGGGTTATAATTTTTTTATAATAGTCATTCTGACTGAGATGCAATTTCAATGGATTTGGATTTGCATTTTCTAAATTTTTTTAAAAAAAATATTTTTGCACATTTATTGGCTGTTTATATTTCTTTTGATCATTGGCTATTGAAATCTTTTGCTATTTATGGATTTATTTATTTGTTCTTCTTCTGTCAGCTCTTTGGAGATCTTTAGTGTAGAAAGAATGAATGCAGGTAGAAAATTTCCTGAATATTTGTAAAGATATGGACATATATGCAGATGTGCAAAGGATATACAATCCCCTTATTGACATTATCAGAAAAGAAACTCTCCAAGCCACATGATAGCTAATTTGCCAAAAAGTAAAGAACACCAAAAATGTACAAAGCAACTGGATATTAATCCTATTGTAGGAATAAATGGCAAATGTTTTTGCCATTCTCTTGACGTTTTTGTCACTCTATTTATTTTGTTGTGTGGGAAGATGTTAATATAACATAATCAATTGTATATTATATTCTAATTCCCTGAGCTACTAAAATCATTTGGGAACACATAGTAGTGCCAATGTCTTGATGTTTTATCTACATTTTCATTTATTAATTAAAACATAGTATATTATATTTTAGATTGAGGTCTTCACCAATTTTGGATTGATAAAAGGTGTATCAAGTTTTCCCAGCATCATTTGTTGAAAGAAATGTTATTTCTATAATGTGTCTTTTGAGCTTCTTTGCCGATAATCATATGGGCCTTCAAGCAAATTCTTCTCCCCCGGTCCTTTATTCTATTGCATTGGCTTCTGTGTTTTTGTTCTTGTTTATCTGTTTGCATTTGTGCTTTTGTTGTTGTGGCTGCTGTTGTTGTAATAGAACGCTATCTTATTTTTAAATAAGGCACGGTGATGCCCCCAGCATTCCTCTTTTTGTCAGAGTTGTCACTTCTAATTGATCTTGGCTTAAAATCTGCTTTTGTGAACACATGCCTTTTTATTTTTGTGTGATTTTTGGTTACTATTTAATTTGTATCAGATATCATTTTGGATATTTGTGCAAGTTACTAGAGGATAGTTACTATTGAACATCAATTTTTTATCCAACAAGATAATCTTTTTTAACTGGAAATTTGATGTGGCTTATAGTGATGACTACTAGTAGAAACTTATTTTCTTGTTTTTATTGGTTTGGAGAGTGTTTATTATTTTTTTCAAAATTTTACAGTTGAGAAGTTGGCGACATACTGAGTTAATAT
The DNA here is from genome assembly GCF_903992535.2 of Arvicola amphibius. Taxonomy (NCBI): domain Eukaryota; kingdom Metazoa; phylum Chordata; class Mammalia; order Rodentia; family Cricetidae; genus Arvicola; species Arvicola amphibius. The sequence goes on along the minus strand of NC_052054.1, from coordinate 96,657,096 downwards.
AGTTTGATTCCTAATTTTATTTATTTATTCACTGCATCATTTATTGTGTTTTTTACATATTTGCTTGTTTTGATTCCTTTTCTGTGTAGGAGTTCTTTGTACTATTGCTTACTGGGCATGAATTCTTTCAGTTTACATGTACTTTGAAAGATCTTGAATTGTCTTTCAATTTTGAAAGACAGTTTTGGTGGCTATAGTAATCTTAGTTACCTATTAGGTGCTTTCAGAGCCTGAAATATATTATTGCATGCATACCTGGCCTTCTTGATCACCACTTGAGAAATCTCCTGTTCTGAGTGTGACATTCTGTGTGACTTTCCTTTCTCTTATAGATTTTTAACATTTGTCTCTTGTTGTATGCTGTTAGGCAATTTATCTATCTTTGGATGGAGAGTTTTTTTCTCTGATAATGTCTACTTGGGTTTGTAAACACCTTGTTTATCTGAATGTATGCCCATTTTCTTACCAAATTTCAGGAATTTTCTCCTCTCATTAATTCTTATTTATTTAGGATAACCGTTTATGTTTGTATAAGCCACATACTGTATAACTTTGCTATGAGTATTTCCTCTAGGATTATATAGCATATACTTACACTGTCTTACAAAGCAAACGTGTGTTTGCAATGGTTTGTGATGTTAAATGTTCCTCAAGGTCATGTTTTGCCTAAGGTTTGTTTGGTCATCAGTCAGTGACATTACTGGGAAATGGTAAAAGTTTTAGGAGATGGGGCTGAGGTAAAACTCAGTCAGTTCAGTTGGAGCATGCCTTTGAATAATATGGGGACCCAATTCATTCTGTTATTTTTTGGGGGGCAACCATGAGATTTTTCTCTTATGTTTCCCATATAATTCTGCCCCAGTGACAAAACATGTTATTATGTTTCCTGAATGTTATTTCCTCTCAGTGATAAAAACTTAGAAGGTCTTACTGTTTTGTCCCTCTTCCCTTTAGTGTCAGCTCCAGTCAATCTGCTTCATATGACTAACTAGTCTTTTTAAGATCTTGGTAATAATACTGAACTGTCACAATCTTAGACACAGAAAGAAATCTATGTGCTTCTGAGATGGAATCTTCTCTCTTAAGTATACACTATATCGTTCATATTTTTGCATGCACTTTATAAACATTTTTAACATTCACTTTTCCCTTTGTGTCTCACTTTTAACACTCAATAAATACATTAAACGAAGTTTACTGCAAAACTCGGATGAAGACAAAAGTTTACCTGGCCATCCTCAAATGGCGGAATGGTATCTATGACAGAAGTTTGTAGGATAAGAATAATTTAGTCACTATAATTTATTTCTGAATTTTTTTGTGACTATCTCATTGGTTCACTGGATTGAAGAAGCATGGTAAAGGATCTCTGTGTTTTCAAAATATCTCTAAACCTTGCCACAAGAAAATTTCTTACAAATACAAATTATTTTTAAAATATATTTAAAAATCTGTAATGTTTGATTCACAGAAAAATATTAATAAGCTAGCAAAGTATCTATAAATACATCACATATTTCATAATGTATGGAATGAAAAATTACTGAAATTATAAATTTAAAATAATGTAGGTAATCTCTTACTTCTTGTGTATTTCTTTCTGTATACATTATTCATTTTTCCTTAAGTCTGAATAATGCCATTTTTATAATCATGTTCTTATTTGCTTTTGTAGTTCTGTAAGTGTGCTGACATTTTATTCTGGAATATAGTTGAGGTGTTTGTTATACTTTCACATATTGCCTTTAAGATACCTTATCTTTTTGTCATGGCCTTTAATCACACAGATACAGTCCAATATATATCTTACAAAGTGATTAAGAAAACTTGACTAAAATCATCAGTAGCCTTCCATGCCTCTACCTGTAGCTAATAGAATGAAATAGAATTCTACTTAAAATACTTATTAATTCGAATGGCTAAATTACTTGTTCTGAACCAGATACAAGCTTAGTGAAATATTATAATTAGCCATCAGACTGTCCAAGAGTGCTAAAGATTTAAAAATAGATAAATAAAAGTGACAGGAAATAATTTGGCATGTTTCTTTTAAAATAGACATGAGAAAGTTTGCTTTAAAAAATCTGCTTTTTTTTTAAAACTTTAATTTTAGAGTTGCTTGTTTTCAGTCATTATTTCCCCTAGGCTCCCTACATCTCTGCACTACAGAAGGGTGACAAAGGGCAGTTCAGACATATGGCAGTCAAACGTGGTCCTTTGTTCTTTGAGGTTAGAGACTAAAGCAATTAATCATTGAATTTGAAACACATGGAAAGGGACCAGCTCTCTTTTGTGTAGGGGATAGTACACTGATTGAAAAATGCTGACTTTATTTTAGTTTCATTTTCTGTGTATAATTTGATGCCACACAGTCACCTAGAAAGGAGGGTATGGTAATTTAGCTTACTAATACAGGATTACATGAAATATTCAAGCGATGTCCCTGCAATGTCTCTTTTCATCTGTTTTTAGTAGCTGAAGTAAGTATACCCCTTTCATCACAATTCTAACTGCTTAAGCTCCATAACAAAAACCTATTTGATGAAATTATTTTAGGCAAAGACATTTATTTACTACCTGTTATCATGGGATAAAACAATAATAATCACCATTAAGCAAATAATTGTTGGAGCAAGTGCAGAGACCTATAGACAGAAATTTCATGGAGGTCGAGTCTAAATTAGAAATCTCCATCTTGTCCTCCCCTGGGGGTTCAGGCATCTTGAAGGAAGAGGTAGAGGAAAGACTGTAGGAATCTGAGGGGATGGTGGACACCAGGAGAATGTGTCCCACTGAATCAGCTAGCCAGAGCTCACATGAGCTCACCAAGATTGAGGTGGCAATCATGAGACCTTCATGGGTCTACATCAGGTCCTCTGCATAATGTGTTATGGCTGTTAGTTTGTGAGACTCTTCTCAGTAGGAGTGGGTGTGTCTTGGACTCTTTTGCCTGCTCTTCGGACCCTTTTCCTCCTATTGGGTTGTCCTGTCCAGTTTCAGTATGAGAACTTTTGCTTTGTCTTATTGTATTTTATTTTGTCCTGTTTGGTTGTTGTCTCTTGGAGGCCTGGTCTGAAGAGAAATTGGGAGGGGATGTATTGGGGAAGAGGGGAAGTAAGGGGGAGCTTGGAAGAGTGGAGGGAGGGGAAACTGTGGTGAGGATGTATTATATAAGAAAACAATCTATTTTTACTTACAAAGAAGAAAGAGAACATTAATTTGAAGAGAAAATTATGAAATCATTTATTGTACGCCCAATGAGGAGGTTTCCCAAAAGTGAAATTAATAGGTAAGCATATTGTTAAACTAAAGCAATTATAAGAAAAATAAGATACCACAAAAAGTCAATATTAAAAAATATTTTGTCTTTGAAGCTACAAAGCCCACGTTTATAAGTCTCAGCTACAGCGGGTTAGCTGGCAAAAATTTGGAGTTGAATTGTAGTGGTTGCTAATATTTCCATCTCTCAAAAGATTTGTGCCAACACATATTAGGCCATTTTTCACTTTTTGAAATTGCCTTTATGCTTAGCCAGAGAAGAAATGAGGCTGAAAATTAATTCACATGGCATTTTAACCAAGAGCCAATAATTTCTATTCTGTATGCAAGAGGCAGTCCAATGAATTAGGAATGATTTCCCCCAAAAGCCATCTGCCAGTTGTCACTCTCAAGTGGACTAATACATTTCCAACTTAAACCATTTCAGCGAAGTCCCTGTCTTTATTAAGGTTATTGTAGCTAAGCTATATTTTATTCAATATAGAGGCCACTTTCGTTTGACTTTGACCAGCCTTCTTATGAGCCCCTTTCAATACTTCACTGTTTGAATTTTGCCAATTATCAAGGATGTCTTTGTTATCGAAACTGAAAATACCAGATAGAGGCTTTCCCAGCTTTCCTGTCAGCTATGACACCACAATCATTCTATTTATCAGATATCCCCAGCCCAGAAACTTTTGAATGGCAGAGGATGCAAGATGCAAGGTGGTATTCAGAGTATGCTGCTATTTCTTGTGATTTGTTGCACTATCATGTCCTCAGCAAACAAATCCATGATGTGATATAAGACATCATTCTTGGCTACATTGTTTGCATACTGGGTCGTTGCTTATTTTTTTTAAAAAACTCTTTGAGGGCCTGCCACCCAGCTCCCAAACAAATACATGATACACGAAGATTTGTTCTTACTTATGAATGCCTGACCTTAGCTTGGCTTGTTTCTAGGCGGCTTTTGTAACTTAAATTATGCTGTTTCTCTGTAACTGTGCTTTGTCTCTGGCCTTTTTAAAAATACTTTTCTTTATTCTCTAATCTTTCTTTTCTTCTAATTCTATTCTGTGGCAGGCTGTGCGGCTGTGTAGGTAGGTGTCTGGCCATTGGCATCCCCCTTTCCTTCTCCTTTCCTTTTTCCTTACTCCTCTCTTTTTCATTCTCTGCCTGCCAGTCCCACTTTTATCTCTTTCTGCCTTGCTATTGGCCATTCAGCTCTTTTTAGACCAATCAGGTGTTTTAGACAAAGTAACAGAACTTTACAGAGTTAAACAGAAGTGACATAAAAGAATGCAACACATCTTTGCATCATTAAACAAATATTTCACAGCATAAACGAACGTAACCCATCTTAAACTAATATTCCACAGCTCTCGTTTTCAGTTCAGGAAAACAGTATTTTCCTTAAAGATTTCCTCATCTCCTACAATACAGTGGGAAAAATTTAGTTTCAGTTTTTTGTTGTTGTTCATTTATTTAAGTTATAGTATTTAATCAACATAATACATGTTTTTTTGCCCATTAAATTGAATTATTATCCAAATCACGAGAGCCCATTTTATATATATGAATCTTAGTTTATTAGTTCAGCAGCTTTCTATGAAAGTTGCTAAATCTTAAATTTTCAAAGCCATTTCTAGACTTTAAATGTTAGCCATGACATTGCGAATCAAAAGACTTAGAGCTAAATAAACATCCAAATATTCTTTATCTAGCAATTTAAAAGTTCTATGCTGATTGCTCCAAAGGAAAGGAGCAAGTTATACTGCTCCCAGGCCCTTATTTGAGATCTGGTTCTTGCCCTAACTTGCCATTCTCTGTTTCTTTCTCCAGAACATACCTCTGTGTCATGTTTATTCTGGGTAGGAGGCAACAGTAGATCATTTCATTAAAAATTAGAGAAGTAGACACATTTACAGCTAAAATAATGCAACAGAGGATGAGGTAGATAAATTATATTTGATTTTTTATAAGTAAAACAGTGTAGAGACAGAAAATAATTAGAAATGTACCAGTATGCTGCACAAAGACATGCACTTCAGGAAAATTTGACATTGTTTGACTCATGAAAGCTGACTGAGTTGAGGAAAATGATGTAATAAACAATAAATCTGTTTTATACAGTATGAGCTTTAGGGTCCAGAAAAACATGGATGTTTGCCAAGTTTTTCTGTGCCAGTAAATATGCCAATATGCCAGGTATGTTTCATATATTAGCTTGTCTTTATCTCCGACACTGATCTGAGTACTGTATATTTTTTCATAGAATCTGTTTGAGGCAGAATTTGTTTTTACTCTACACTACATATGAGCCACAGTTCCCATTCCCACCCCTCCTCTTGCTCCCCCTTACTAGCCTTTCCCCCATCCCACCCCCATCCACTCCTCATGGGGAGTCAACAAAGCCTGCCACATTAAGCTGAGGCAGGTCCAAGCTACCCGGCCCCTTTGCTCAAGGTTGAGCAAGCCATTCAATCATAGGGAATGGACTCAAAAAGCCAGCAGATAATTTTAAAAGCCAATTGACAAAGTTCTGTGGGTGAAGCGATTACAAAGAAATGATTGGATAGATCTCTATTTTAGAAAGTGGAATGAAATTTAACACCAAGAACTGAGCAAAAAATCTGTTAGAAACAAATCAGTGGGAAATACTAAAGGAAAAGTTTGTTGTGGAAACACTCCTAAGTCTCTTCTTACTGAGGAAGACAGGCTTTGTCAATGAATCAAGGTGGTGCTGTATTCAGAAAATGCCAATAGGAAATTCTCAGCATGGAGGATTCAGAATAAAAGCCTTGCTCAAGACTTGAGATCTGTGGTCAATATAGCTTAACATGATGTTTAACCTTGATTTTTAAAAGCCAGGCAATGGAAGAGAGAACAGAGCAGATCATGAAAAGCAATTGATTCAGTTGTAGATAGAAGACCCATGGAGCACAATTGTAACTGAAGGGACAGCAGTGTCCATCGCCAAGAATCCCAAGAGCAACATGGAGCTCTCCACAAGTAGGCACGCAGTGAAAGCAAACAAGAGTGAGTTGTGCAATCAAATGAATGACCACAAATGAGAGCTGGCTCGTAACTGGAGGCACACATCTGTGCTGTCCCACGGACGCCCTATGATGTGGTATAGTGTTTTGAAATCTGCGTTGCAGTTTTCAAAGTCATCTCCATTGTTTCATTGTATGTTTGTGTCAGTGTTGGAAGTTATTAGATTGTAAATTCATACTCTAGAAGTTCACTATAAAAGTATGTCTAAACATGAACCACAGTCAAATTAAAGAAGAAAATTAAAGTAAACGATGCTTTCCCTTTCATTTTTATGTGTTCTAATGTTTCCTTTGCAGTATATCTTACTTTTATGAAACTAAAAGGTTTTTTTTTCTTCCTTTTTTTTCTGGTTTGGAACAAAAATTCAGAATTAACCCTAAATTAGGAATCATCCCCGGAAAACTTTTGTCGTTTCTTGACGATTTTACATGTTTTCACTTTCTGGTGAGTGATAGCAACTAGAGGCTCTTCAAAGTTAAGAAAACAGATAGAAAGAAAACAATCATTTACTCTAAACCAGTGATTTGGATCATACTACCTACATAAAAAAACTCATTTGGAGTGAGTATAATAGCAAAATATTGTTAATGTCTTTGGATCTGTTTACACCTAATCTCAAATGTCAATATTTATACCATTTAATTTCAGTGCAGAAAATAATTTTTAGAAATTCATATTTTTAGTTTTCAGTGAGATGATAAATATATAACAAACTTTAGGACCTTAAAGACGTATCAATGATGCGATCTATAATGTGCAGCCACTCATCGAGAATATTAAACATCAAGTCATTGTTTAGTGAAAGGTTTCACCAAACAGAAATGCCCAGCTCTCCTGGTGTTCTGGGGATGAGTCAGTGTGACTGAGGCAGGGAGTGGAGAGTGCTGGGGTGGTTCACTTGGGGTGGGGTCTGTACAGAGAGATCCCAGAAGGCTGGAGTGGAGATGCTGCCTTACTGAAGTGATGAAGAATGGAGAATGAGTTTTATTTTAGGATGAGACCATTGATATGTAATCCAGTTGTGGTTACCTAATCCCAAATGGTCAGTCCAATCTATGCATATATTATATATTTAATCATATATATATATATATATATATTAGAACTAAATGGATTAGATATTAAGAGGACATATAATATACACATATAAATATGTATATATAATTGGCATAATTAAATTTATAATCCATATAATTATACATATTTATTTTATAAGATAAACACATTAATGTAAGGAAGTTTAATATATTTATTATTGGCATTATCTATACACGTATAGATAATGTATTTGTTGTAAGGAAAAGAGGTTATATATCCAAGAAGGACTAAACATAGAGGGGTGTACGAAGCTAGAGGGAGGAGAAGGAGAACAAGACATGAATCATAAGGAAGTCTAAGAGAAAAACCATTAAATATAAAAATCACACTGAAATGAGTGTCAGGTGTCCCCATATTGTGCACATGGGTATTTGCAGAAATACTGGTGAATCGTAATAGACAGATAACAGCAAAAATAAAGGCAAGGCAAGTTATGAACTGCTGAACTGAAGAAAATGCAAAGGAGTAGTAAAACTGCCAAATCTCTGTGAAAATTGTCATTTAATTTGGTTTGTTTTATTGTTTTATTTTTGTCTGGGATTTGCTTCACTAGATTTAAAATGCCGGAGAGTTGCAATCTTGTGTGCTACGCTATTAAACACAAATCTAAATATTTATATAACAGTGGTTGACTTTTCATATTACTAGATGTTTTCAAATGGGAGTACAAATAACTACCTTCAGGAGATACACCAGACATAAATGCTGGATGATACAAATATGTGACTTTTGTAGCTGTTCCATTGTTTTTTTCCTTTGGAGTTATTTCAGATTGATAATCCATTTCGACAAATTTCAGATGAATATGCAGTTCTTTTCTTATTTGTAATTGAAGTAAAAAAATTCACTATGAGCTCGTTTTTAGGGATGTACTATATAAATGTATTGTAAGATATATATATGTGTGTGTGTGTGTGTGTGTGTGTGTGTGTGTGTAAATATGGTCTCACCTATTATCTTTATAAACACGTTTTAAAATTGCATTTCTAAGTAGAAATTACAAACTCTTAGTGACAATAAAGGAAATGTTTCAACATGGAAAGCATCCCTTCTCAAATGCTACACTACCTTCATCCACTCTTTCAGTTATTTTCCGAGTCTAGAACTTGCTTATTAAGGGCTATCCAGGTATAGGCACACTAGTCTGTAAGAATCTTTGTGCTGCAAAAGTAACTAGCAAAATATAATGATGATGATGATGACGATGATGATGATGATGATGATTTGTACTGACTGATAATTCAAATCTTATGTTAATTAGATTGTCATGTATATATTGAAAAGATATTTTTAATCATCTAAACAATGTGTTTTTGATATAGTTCTATTCCAGGTGTATGTTCAAATCCTGTCTAATAATATAAACTACTGAGCATGTTACCTCTCAGCAAGAGGCATAAACTACAAAACCTCAAGGAAATGAGTGTATCCATAGAGATTGATAAAACTGTCTTCAAAACTTCAGTCCCAAGAATGCATCAGAGTTTCTAATCATTATAGCCAACTGAAATTCTTTTTAAATTTAATTATATATCCTCTTCCAGCATGCCCAACCCTTGACAGCCACCATTACCCCCATTTTACTTCTGCATTATAAATATAATTATGCTAATTATATATTTTATAAGTTAAAAACATTATGCTTAATCTGTGTGTTATTGTCTTAAATTAACCCCAAATCTTTTCATGCTAGCAATGGGGTATGGAATCGAGAAGGGTGTGTTTAGGGGTAAAGAACAGAAGCCAGCCCTTCCTTGTCTTCTTCTTCATAAAGTTATACAATTATTCTCCACTCCCCTACCCTGCTATTGGTCAGGAATAATAGCAGCACCACCACAGGTTTTCCTATAAGATGTCCATGGTGACTGGAGCGTAGTCCAGGTTTTGCTGTCCGTTGGAACATGTTAAATAAGAAGCGTGCATTTCTTTCCATTATTGGCCCAAGTAAATATTTCTTGACCATTCCTTCCTGCTCCTCTGAGCACATCGTGTTAATGTTAAGTCCAGGTTGTAACTGTGGCCATGCCGACTAAGTTCTTCTTATCCTTTCCCCCAACATTTGTGTCCCATCCATGAACCACACAAGGGACCTTATGTAAAGCTCTAAAGCTAAGCAGTGTGATTCTTTCATCTGAAAAAGGCACAGAGAGGTTTCCATCAATGGAAATGCTTCATTGTAGTGAATTGTATATTCAATCAATTTGTTCTTTGTAGGGAGTTTCCAGATCTCCTACAAACACAGCTAGTATCAAAATAAAGTGGTCCAAAGATTGATTGATTAATTGATCGATTGCAAAATACATGTTTTCTATAAATTAAGTCAAGGTTTTTGACATGTAGATTTTCTTAACAAAACTCAAGCATTTATTTTGTACTGTTCATGAAGGGCATCCATCTATGCACAGTAGTGAGATTCACTGAGTCACATGGTATCTATTTGCCGTATTTGAGGAACCTCCATGCTTTGTCCATAATGGCTTTACAAATTTAGATTTCTATCAACATCATGCAAACATTTTGGCTTGGAATTGTGATTTATGGCTGTTTTGTTAAAAGTGTTTCTTATGTGAATGAGGTTATATTTGTGTTTTGATTCGTTTATAGTGGTAGGAATTGAACTTTGAGTCTTTCATTTGTTACAATTGCTCAAATGATATCAATTACAACCTCAGTAATTTGAGGCTCCAGAGACACTTTCCATTTGGGTTTTTGCAGAGAGCTACTATGTTTGTCCTAACTGTGGTGAGAGCATATAAACCTTTAGATGCTTCTGGGAACCTGACCGATCCCAGGCTCTTTTAGAGGTCCTGATGAAAGTACAAAGGAAACATTAGTTCTGTGTCCTTGTCCAGGAGTGGACTTGGCCAGGTCCAATCTGAGGCTGGGACCAGTGCCATGAAGGAGTCAAGGTTGTGGTTTCTGGGAACTGGACTCTACCTCCTGGGCTGTGGGTATCATTCCTGAGGCAGCTGTGTCTGAGGTGTCCTGTGCTCTCATTGTCTGTTTAACCCTCTGTTGACCTTACCACCTTCTCTCCTGAAAATAGTATATAATAAGCTATGATGCTGAATTAATTAGCTTGCATGAGTCATCATCATAAGCAAGATCTCTAGGTTGCAGTCATTGTTTTTGTTTATTTCTTGGTCCTGATCATCCCACTCAACACCTTCATGTTCAGGACTCTTATTTCTGTAGGGTTAAGCCAAGCTGAGTTACTAGATCTAAGTTTCTGGATACTCAAAAGGATGATAAAGGGAAAGGAGATGAGTTGGATTTGAATAAAGGGTATATTCTTCATAAAACTCTGGGTTAGAATTTGTTATATATATATATATATATATATATATATATATATATATATATCCACAAAGACAGCTGACTCACTGTCTTGGGATCTCAAGGACTCTAGACTGACAGCTAAGGAGCTTGCACGGGACCTAACTAGGCCCTTTGCACGTGGGAGACAGTTGTATAGCCTTGTCTGTTTGATAGGGCCCTGGCAATAGGACCAGGATCTATCCCTGTTGTCTGATCTAGCTTTTCGGACCTCTTTCCCTATGATGGGATACCTTGCTCCGCCTTGATGCCGGGGAAGGGGCTTGGTTCTGCCACAATTTACTGTGCCAGGCTTTGTTGTCTCCCTAAGGGCAGCCTTATTCTTTTTGAGGAGTGGGTGGTGGATGGGTTGGAGGGAGGTGGGGGAGGTGGAGGGAGCAGAAGGAGGTAAGGAAGCCCAACCGTGGTTGGTATGTAAAATGAATTTTAAAAGATTAAAATAAAAAAGAAAATGCAGAAAGACTAACCCTAAGTTTTATGTATTTATGTCTTTTAATAATGTTAGCATGGTACATGGTGAACATATAATGTGAAATTAAGGTAGTTTGCAGATAAGATTCTCTAATGAGAGAAAGACATGCAGGAAACAACAGTTATCCCTGAAGACATGAAGAGATGTTGCAGAAACTTCACAGAAAAGGAGTCAGTCACTAAAAAGCTCCTAGGAGTGAGGAGCCAGGCATTCAAGGAGCATAGCTTTGAAACTTGCCAAGACTTCTGAGGCGATTTGAATAAACATATTAAGAAAACAGTAAACCTGTTTCTTTTTATCCACCAAATACCTTACGAGTTCATTTATTGTAATAGTTGCTTGAGTATAGATGGGAATTAAGAATTTGTCTGGAAGACTATAGATTAAAAAAAAAAAACCTTGGAAGGAGAGATAGGAGAATATGTCTTCAATTTGATCCTTTCAAGCTGATAGTTACAACTTTGTCTTTCATTCATGCATTTCTCCCTCAGAAGGAGAGGTTTTGGATTGAACATTTTATTGTCTCAGACTAAAATATGCTATCCAAGCTCAAGATGGACAATGCTTTCAACTCTGTAGGAAGCAGCAGTTGCCAAGAAGAGATTTGAAACTGGCAGGTCAATTAGGACAGGACATGGGCTTTTGCTTGGATTTCCATGCTGATTCTGAATAAAGTTTTGGGTTATCTACTCTGCTGGGGAGGTATGTGACCTTACTAAATTTACATCTTATGTTCAGAAGGAGGTAATGGAGTTCATTTTTAGAATAAAATCATGGCTTCAATGAAAGAATAGAGTCCAAAATTTAAAAAGAGATTATAGTTTCATTTTGAGTATTGGTTATTTAGAAACTTTAAAATTTAAGAATATTTTTATTCTTTCAAAGTTTCCTATATTCATAAAATGTGTATAGGTCAAGCATATCTACCACTACCTTCTTCCAACTCTTCCTAGTGCTCCCTACCAATCTCCCTGGCAAACTCACACACTTTCCATTTTATTACTTTGCTTTTAAATTGCCACTTTAAGATCTACCAGTGCTTCCCATATGCATGTGACTATGTGGCTGTTCACAATGGTTCTCCTTCCCTCAGCAGACATCAACAGCTGATAGATTCTCTAATATGGGAAGAACCTCAGAAGTCTCTCCCCCAAACAGGCTGCATTTTTTTCTCTGAAAGTACAGGACCCGTGCGTGTAACTATAGCTGCTATGTGTTGATGCATGTTACAACTGTGTCAGAAAAAGAAATAACACTTCAGCCGGGCGGCGGTGGCGCATGCCTTTAATCCCAGCACTCTGTGAGTTCGAGACCAGCCTGGTCTACAAGAGCTAGTTCCAGGACAGGCTCCAAAGCTACAGAGAAACCCTGTCTCGAAAAACCAAAAAAAAAAAAAAAAAAAAAAAAAAAAAAAAAAAAAAAAAAAAAAAAAAAAAAAAGAACACTTCAACAACACTTCAACGCTCTCCTCCTCCTCTGCCAATTCTTACCTCCATCTAGTTTTCAAGGGTGTTTCCCTGAGCTGCAGATGGTGGGAAGTTGGTAAAGTTAAGGTACTTATTTGTTGAGCACTTAGAGTAATTTATATTTTTCCTTTGACCAGTTACGAATCTCTGCATTAAAGAATACCCATTGCAAAATGAGCTTCTCAGAGTGAGGCTGAGAAAAACACAAACCTGTGGGTACAAATGTACCTCTTTATAATTCAGTTGGCAGTATAACTATTTAGCAATGCCGCCTCCCCCTGTCTCTGTGATCTCTGAAGTCATTGGCTTTATAGTAACTTTACTGTACACTACCAGGCATGAAAAATATCTTACAGAGACAACCGCATATTGAATGAGAAAGAGGTTAGTTGGTTACTCCATAACCACATGCCACCATTGCAGCTGTGGGTAGATCTCGGTATGAAGTCAGCTCTGTAGCATGGAAGATCCAGAACTGGTGAAGACAATTCCTATCTCTTTTTCCCCCAGCGCCCTGTAGGTGGTAACCTACAGGCACTCTGTAAACTATCTATCAGGAAGAGCTATCTGGACAGTTTAAGATCGGTTTCTTTAAGCATCCAAGTTGAGTGGTGTCTTCGGGCAATCGTGCCTTAGCAGCTACTTAGAGGGGACAGCCAAGAACAATGGCAAAATCCTGTGTTCCTTGGGCAGCCTCTAGGGTTCCCTGACAGATAACTACTTAGGAGGTAAGCATGTCTGGCACTGAGATTTTCAATTAGTAAATAACACTTGTCTTCTGAAAGAAGCATTGCTCATTGCTTACTGTTTCTCTCTGCTTGCACTTTCCTGCACTCCCTAGTCCACCTTTCAACTTTCATTTGTCTGCATTTTACTACCTCCCTTTCCCTTAAGCCAATCAGACTAGCTGCCCATTTGTAGCTTGTGGGCTTCCCCAGGAACTCCAGGGTACACATATAAAATAAAAAATTCAAATCCAGGATCCACATATGATAGGGAACAAAGGATATGCAGTCTCTGTCTTTCCAGGCCTTGGAAAAATATCCCGTAAAATGTGCTATAACTTAAACATAGAGTCAGCACTTCCATGCTAATAAACAAGTAACTCAAATAGCAGTGCTGTGTTACATGTAGGATAAAGTGATCTTAATTGCATTGACTAAATCACTGAAGAAAGCAGCACGTGTGGAAAGAAAACTTAAATTTTCCCGTGCCACAGGTTTCATCAGACTAGGGTTGTTAATTTAATTTATACCATGAATAAAAGCATGCATTTTAGATGAGTTTGTTATTTTTGCAATATTTAGATGGCATTAAAAAGAACTACATTAAAATTTCTACATTACTAAACTCCATTTTAACCAACTGCTTCTCTGCACCACTCAGTTGAGTATGCATACACATACGTACACACTGTGTGCTTGTGTGTGCTTGCGTGTGTGTGTGTGTGTGTGTGTGTAGTAATTTATGTGATATCATTTTACTTTAATTTTTAATATCTCAACAAACCAGATTAATAGACAAGCAAACACACAGACAGTGTAATAAGACATTATTCAAATTTCTAAACATAAAACAGTTATTTTATAAAAAAAGAATGTGATTTTTATATTTATTCCCATAGAGTAGCAGGAAATCAAGATCAAAAGAAAAACTTAAAGAAGACAAAAATATTTTAATATAATTAAAAATACATGTATTAGGCAGGCTTCTTTGGAAAAATTGAAATAATAGAATAACTCTCCCCCTCTTATGTATAGACAAACATTTAATTTTCCCCTCTATACATATGATTATGTATACTTTTAATATGTATTTTAATAATTGCATACTATACAACAATATATTACACATACAATTCATATATGTAATACATAAAGTACATTATATATAAATAGTAGCTATATATATAATGCAATATATAAAAATAATACACAATCCACTATGTTGTACACTTGTTTATTTTATATAATAATTATTATATTTATAATTATAAATATATATGTGTGTAGTGAGGAGGCAATGATGTGTGTATATATTTTGGATTATTGGAGAGATTTATAGACTGTGGTTCATCTAGTCCAACAACTGCTACAAATCCTCATAAAAATCCAAGAATCCAGTATTTGTTCAGTGCAGAGGCTAGGAGTCTCAGACTCTGTTATATACTGAATTTGGTATTCAGAATCCTGAGGAATTCAACTCTCATCAGTGAAGGATAGACTTGTCATCAAGAGTAAGGGCAAGCAGGCAAAGAATGAGAGCTCCCTTCTTCCATGTCAGAGAAGACCACACATCCTAGATTAGTTAGAAAGCATGTACTAGCCTTGAGGGAAAATAAGAGAAGGAATAAAAGAATAAATAATGAAGTAATTAATCTTAAATTGGGAGCATAGACCCCAGCCCCTCTCATCTATCCCAGGCCTGAGAGTTGTACTTGTCTGGACTCCAAATCCCAAGATGCCACTCCCACAAGGTATTTAAATGAACTCCCAAGAGAGGAACATGTGGTCTTTTTTCCTTCCTCCCGGTGGTCCTGTTCCGGCCCTCCAGGTCCTCCCTCGGGATCACCGAGAGCAGAGAACTCCCATTAAACCTGGATATGTTTTAATTTGGCTTGTTTTGATTTGGTTTGATTGGGAATTTGCATCAGTAGAATATTCCTACTGCATTAGGGGATATTCCTAACAATTAATAGACCAAGTTGGATGGATAGGAAAGGAACAGATCTGAAAACAAATGGGAAAGTGAAGGATGAAATATTCAAAATAGCTTTTTCAGAATTCTTGAAGAACTCTAAAAGGTTTTAAAGTATTATAAGAAGATAACAACACTGCCTCTACCTCTTCTATGCAATAAACCCCATAAACTAACCTCACTCTCATCTCAGGATGCAGTCTTATCCAAACTACTCAACTTAACCCTTTATTTAATGAATGGAAGCCCTCGCCTAAGGCATTTGTTATTTTACTTTTGAATAAGGATGTACTATAATTACATCAATCAAGACCTAGGCTGTGGCTCATGCTTTCACTTTAATAATAATAAAAAACACTTCTCTCTCCCATTAGATATGGATGATGAAGTGTATGGTGCTGAAGACCATATCCCAGGACAGCCATGACCCTCAGGAGAGTCAGCCTTGTGATGGGATATTACCCCCCTAAAGTCAAAAGAAAATAAGCAGAAGGGAGGTTAATGTCTCATATACTGTTAAATATTTTTATTTAAACATTACGCAATATATCTCTTTAAATATTTCAAATATTGGAGCTAATGTATTCATTTACTTTACTTTAACTGAAGTTTTCACTAAGTTGCTTTAGTGAATAGGATATTTCCACCTAAAAATACTTTTCTTGAATTAATTTTTCTTAAACATATCCTCAAACTTTTAATTTATACCAAACAGCATTTTTAATATAGTTGAAAAGATATACGTTCTTTCCAGTTTGGAATAAACATGAGTGGAAGAAACAGATTTCGAGCTGATTGCTAAAACACGGGCAAGGTAAGCTCATAAAGCCAGATTGTAGGAGTTTTACACAGCCTGAAAGAGGATGTGAACTGAACAGGAAGGAGAACAATATTTTTTTTTAGATTGTGCTAATAGATCCTTTAGTAGCTGCTGCACTAAATAAAGGGATTAATTATGGGTTACATTAGTGGTTATATTTGTTCCTGTTGATGTGGTTCTGTTTGCAGCTTAACCATCTATGACCTTGTGGAAGGGTAACCAAGAGCGGGCTTTTAATGTCCTTAGAGTAGAACGTTAATTCTTTTACAGAACATAGATTTGGCTCTGGCTAGCTTGTGTGGCCATAGTGGGGGTAGTTCCCAGGACCTCTGCTTTTTCACCACTGCCTGAGCTGACTTGCAGGCTGTGGGAAAATGTGCAGCATCACCACAGTGAAGTGACCTCTGAGTAGAGAGCAGGGAGCAGACACCAGGGAGGACAGCAGGACACAGTTCAAGCAGATGACCTGCATGGAAGGCTAATCCTTCTAGTGAACAGATATGATTCATGTAGATACGAAATCTGTGCAGACAAAACAAGAATTGAGGGGGGGTGGGCTGTGGAGAACAGGATTCTTCATCTAGCAATGTTAGATGACTGGATACACTGCCAGACAAGAGTCAGCTTTCAGAACACAGGCTGAATTTTATAGAGAGAGATCTGAGTCTCCCAATGTGTCTTTCAGGCAAGAGTGTTTCTTAACATTAGTAGATATTGCAGTACAAGTGAGTGAGAAGGGGCATTTTGGTTAACTTAAAGCAGAAAAGATTTACTTAGAAGCAGTATATGAAAGTTCTCATTGTCAGAACACACACATGTTTGACTTTGTTTTACTGTTGCTTAAACTTGGTGGAATCCAGATCAGAGGATGGGGCATCACTAGGAGTGATTCTAATTCAGCGGTAACTGGTGCATTGTGGGAAGTACACAGGGGTAGCATGAGATTGCTTGGATTACATCCAAAAGAGCATGTTGGTATGGTTGCCTTCTTGGTTTGGGCTTGGAAACTCAGTGAGGGCTTTGGAACAGGTGGACTCACCAGCAATGCACACAAGTTTGGTTCTCTACAAGGCCTGAGCCTAAGAAGATGGTATAGGGAAAGGAACCAGTTGGGCTCACTGAGAAAGCATGTGGATGTGGCTCCCTCCTAGACCTCTGAGTGTTGCACAGTGAGGGCCCTAGGGCTGATGCAATTGTGCCTGCCTGTGGAGCTCAGCTTTCTTTCCTCTCAAATTTATTTTTTTGTCATTATAAAAAAAGTATCAGGTTTTTTTTATGGCATTTTCACCCTTACTTCATTTTCGTTGATTCTTTACCTTTTCCTCTGCACAGCTGTTTTGCCCTTCAGCAGCCCATATCTCACATTCCACTCTCAGAGTTGATTTCATGACCGTGCCCATCCTGCTATCCTGAGTGTCTTGCTCTCATCTCAAAGTCCGTTTTATGAAACTAGAATATGTACTCAACTTAAAACTGAGAATTGTGCACAGGGGTCATTGCGTGGAGTCTAGACAGCGGAGTTTTCTCTCCATGAACTATATGACTCTCAGGAAACTGGAAGACCTGTCTAGACTGGGGTTTCACCCTTCTGCTCAAACAGCTTACTGCCAGAATATGACATGTCAGTCTTTCAGGCATGAGGATATATGCAATAAGATAGTTTCTAGTCAAGACCAGCTTAAATGATGCTTTGCACCCAAAGGAGAGTGAAATAGATGTCTGCCTCTGCAGTAGCATATTCCATTCTAGGTGTCTTAATAACATTTTTTTTTTTTGCTTTTTGACAGGTATTTTTGTCTTTGTCAGTTTTTGCCATAGTGTCCTGATCGTTACAGTTCTAGAGCTAGAGATATAGCTTGACCTTCCACCCAGGAAGAAGCTGAGGGTTCATGGTTTATTACCTGTGAATTGTGTCTAAGTTAGAGTCATTGTATGACTGTGCAGGCCTTGTTCATGTTGTTTTAGTCTCTGTGAACGCGTATGAGCTCGTGCTGACTTAGAGCAGTGTTTCTCAATCTGTGAGTCGGGACCCTTTTAAGGGGGTCTCCTATCAGACACCAAACATACCAGATATTTATACCAAGATTCAAAACAGTAGCAAAATTGCAGTAATGAAGTTGCAATAAAATAAGTGTATGGTTGGGGGTCACCATAGCATGAGGAACTATACTAAAGGGTTGCAGCATTAGGAAGGTTGAGAACCGCTGCTCTAGAGGGTCCTGTCTTCCTGATGTCCTCCATTCTCTGCAGCTCTTACACTCCCCTCTTCTTCTGCAGAGTTCCCTGAACTTTGAGAGGAGTGATTTTATGAAAACATATTTTTTAGGGCTGAGTGGTTCAAGGTCCCTTACTCTCTGCATATTATCTGGCCTCTGTCATGCTCTCTGTATTTGTTCCTCTCTGCTGCAGGAGGAAGTATCTCTCTATAGAAAACACTCAGTAGTCACTATTGTTAAGTTGGGATCGTAGACCCCAGCCCCTTGCATCTATCCCAGCCTCCAGGCCTCAGAGTTTGTATTGGTCTGGGCAACAAATCCCAACAGGCTAGGTCCTGACCTCTCCCTCGGGGGGAGGGTCAGGACCACTCCCAAGAGTATTTAAATGAACTCACAAAAGAGGAACACATGCTCTCTTTTCCTTCCTCCTGGTTGTCCATGGTCAGTGGTGTTGTTCACAGCCCCTTGGGGCCACCCTAGAGCACAGAACTCCCATTAAACCTGGATATCTCTTAATTTGGCTTGTTTTGATTTGGCTTGATTGGGATTTTGCATCGGCAGAGATCTCACGTTAGGAAAATAGTCCTAACAACTATTACGCTTTTAACTGTCTTTCCAGTGATGACTCCTTTCTTCCTTGAGACTTTGGTTTGGTTTTTCCTCTGGTACATAGGCACAAAAGGAAATACACAAAACTTTACAGATTTTTAGCCTTCCTGTATTAATTCTTCTGTTCATTTTCTGACTAAATTTGCTAAAACGCAATATGGGTATCATTAAATGGGTATTTTCAAGTTTTTTATAGATTTTTTTCTATAGACTATATACCCTAAAGTATTTCACATAGCTAAGATAAAACACAGACTTAATTCAGTGAGAAGAGTACCCACTTTGCACACATTTAACAAGGAAGTCAGTAGTTCCAGACTCCCATCTTGAGTTCTCTCTGGTTAGAATGGTTACTGAACTCACTTCCAAATCGGCAAAGAAGCTGAAACCATGGGGAGTTATAATTAAACCAAAAAAAAAAAATGGGGCTCGTATCAAATTTTTCACACATTTAACGTACCTGACAGTCTATCAAAAAAGCAAGTGTCTCTCAAGACAGAATTGCCATGGATGGCTGAGCTTGCCAAACCACCGGAGCATGAAATCAACCCCGCTTATCAGCATCCAGCTCATGGAAGCATATTTCTGGGAACTGGAGTCCCTGGCTCCGAGACTTCTTTGGCTGTGCTCAAAATGAAGACAAAGATTGTGCTTATCAATTTCCCTTAATTAGCTTTTTACATGACTTTCATTTCTGTTACATTGGCTAATTAGCAATGTGCTAGGAAATCAACCCTCCCTCCCAACCCCCCCCCCCCCACAGTCTCTAGAGTTCATAGGCATTTCCACATTCGTCCTCACTAAAATCAGCATCATTCCCTTCACTTCTGTGATGAGTCAGGCTCGAGGGGAGTTCCCCATTGAGATGCAGTGGCTGTACTATTAATTTTGTTCTATACTTTCCTCTCGCTGAGAAACGGGCTGTTTGATTCATGAGAGGACTCTGTGCTTATGCTGTTGAGCAGATTTACGGAGTGTGTGTGCTGAGAAGCACAGCACACTGATGGAAATCACTGAGTTTCATATTTGTGTGAATTTAAAACATTTTTTCCAAACTGGTAAATGAAGAGAAACGGCAGTACAAAACGGGCCATTTGCCCAGTGGACTTCAGTGTCGTGGCCTCACGTACTCCTTCCCATCACTCCTGATAGGATATTGGAGAAAGATCAAGGAAGTTTTGTTACCCAAATCATAATATTCTATATTCGAAAATTATTTTAGTAGAACAACAACAACAACGTCAGAAGAATGAGAATAGCAATAAAAAATACATTCTTTACATGTTTTTTTTTCCTTTTCTTTTCTCAATGAAATATTGGTAAATAAAGGTAAAGGTCAGAATTAAGAAGGCTAATTGTGATGAAATCCTGTCTACACTGTCTGAATAAAATAGCGTATCTATGTGTGAGGATCACTTCTTTTGGAATTTGAAAGAGTTCTAAATCACATCTTTAACTCTGATTAATACTAGATGTATACCCGAGGCTGGATTATGATACTTTGGAATTCAGAACCAACAACTTAAAATAGGTATAGTAACCTGTATTTTGAGTCGTTATTAAGCCTAAAGGTAGCTTTCCTGCTGACTGTTTGCTTGGCTCGACCATGAGAGGAGTGAATACTCTTGGTAATTTAGAATCATCGTAGGTGATAAAGATCAGGCCTCATATTTCTTCTGTGCCTTCTGCAGTATTTATCAGACTTTTCAAAGCGGGGTTTGCCACTTCATGAAGACAGCTTTCCTCACACACAAGATTCTTGGTATGCCCGTAGGCTTGCTTGTAAACTGTGCACATGTGTATTTGGTAACATGCAGATGTAATTAGTTGGGTGGCCAGCGGTTTGTGTTGTTGTTGCAGTTTTTGAACTCAAACATGTTCTAGCTTGTGGACACTGGAGAAAGACACTGAAAAGATTTTCTACTCTCCGTTTCAGAAAGGGCATAAGCAGGAAGTAAACAAAATTAGTTCGGTTTCAGCTACACAGATGCAATTTCCTCTTCTTGAGGATAATATCTATTCAAAGCTGATGGCTTTTAAAGAGCAAACTCCTACTCAATTTCCTTCCTCCTTCAGCAGTTTTTTAAATGTTTATCTGTGGAAAACGCTGCAAAGCTGCAAAGGCTAACCCTCAAATGATCATGCTCCTTGTGGCTATTCAGCAAGACACATCCTGCCCACAATGGAGAGAGCAACGTCAGAACGCTATTACAGATAAAACTGTGCGAAAATGTACTAGTCCATTCTCACACGAGGCGTTTACCACTGTGCTCTTGTTGATTTCCTCCCGTCTCCAGGGTTAAACTAAACTTTATAGACCAGGGCAAGATGATTATAATAACAAATTATATCTTATTGTTATGAATTAAAAGTCAAATTGTAATTCTGATTATAAATGCTTTCCTGGCATGTTTCCTAGGAAAAATCATGAGAAAATGTATGTAAGCAAAGCTACCTGGAATATGATGGCAGAAGAGAATAGCAATTGCATACATAGGTGAAATGGTTGTCTTCCAGTTATAGCATGGTATTTCTAGATGAAAACTTTACGGAAATCGCATAATATCGATTCTGTCTTCATGCCCCCATTTCATTGCCACCTGATCTTAACCATACTTTCTCACCTAACCCAAGCTAACAGTATTTGAAAACTAACTTGCATGCTGCAGTGCTTTATTTTCTGTTAGCCCCCTCTCTTTGCCAACATAATGAACAGATCTGTTTCTCGTGTACTCAGTGTATACTCAAAATGTATTTGCTTAATGAGTAAGGGAATTATCAAACTAATGTTCGAAATAAAATATAAAGCTAAAACTATACTATGTAAGTTTTAGAAATCAGTAGCAGAACAACGGTGCTTTTTTGTCCTTGATTACTTTCCGCCCCTATCCTTTCTATAACTCTTCTAGAGTTCTGTCAATTGCAATACCTTTCTGATTCTTGGAGTCACCAAAGTTTAGCCAATGTTATTTAGTATTACCCAAACCAGCTTGAAATGACGTGTTTTGCTAATCTGTTGACATTGCATTTACCATGACCTGAAAAATGACGATACTGGTTGCCATTCCAACATAGATGGGGAAAAGATCCCAAGTCCTCAACATTAAACAGAGAGCCATAGGCAGTCCATGGTTGTGGAGAGAGGGAGACTCAGTCTTTCTCAGAGACAAGCCCCTCCCCAGGGGGTTATCCAGTCCTACGTCGTCATCCCTAAGCACACATGCATGTGAGCAGCACTAAAAGTACTCAACAGGTTATATTTATGAACTCATAAATATATCTGTATAGAGTGCACGTATATGAGTATGTGTATAATGATAATAATTAAAGAAGAAGAGATCGTGAATTTGAGACAGTAGCAGGGGAGACACAGGAGGAAGAGAGGGAGGGATAGAAATGATGCCAATACCATATTCACATATGAAAGTTTAAAAAATACATACACAAAATAAAAAGGAAATTGTATTTATTATAGCTGTAGTTGCTTTTAGAAAAATTATCCTAGTTTAATCTTTTCCTCATTGTTTCTTTAATTTAAAAATATGAGTTTGTTCTGGTGCTTAAAGCAACATTTCCATGAATATTTAGTAGAAAGAAAGAATTTTAAGGAAGTAGAGACATAATAATTTATAGTCTTCTGGAAGTAAACTAGTGAACTATTAAAACAGAAGCTAAGCCACCCTGTAGTATAAACATGCAAAGTCCTGAGAACTTATGTTTTGAAGAAAAGCCTTTGGCTATGTCCTCAGGTCCTGAGTGCATTAATTGCTTCTCTTCTGAATGTGGGAATACTAGTGGAGACATTTGTGAACTTGAATATATCACATGTGAGGTGATATTTTCAAAAAACAAAATAAAATAATATTCTTGCAGATTTTGTTCAATTATCTCATGTTTGTTATTGAAGTTTTGACATCCCAAGTCCTCTTGTTACAAGTACTTTACATGCCTGGAAGCAGGAAGCATTTGTAATTTTATATTTATTGTTTGTTCAATATTGTCTTTCATTCACCCTCTCCACGCCCTTACATCCCCCCCCGAAAACCATACCTCTCTGTGTTGCCCCAGCTCGTCTGAAACTTTCAGTGACCCTCATGCTTCAGGTTTCCCGAGTACTGGGATGGCAGGTACCAACCACTAACCCGGGTTTTGTCTTTTAAAATACAAAGCTATAAAAGCAAATGCCATCAGTTTTGAGTTTTCTGTTTTGTTACAAATGTAAATCACTTCAATAACATATGTATTAAATTTGTCACAAGTAAATGCTTAGATTTCTTTTGCCTCACTTTGACCTAATTAGCTCCTAATGGTCTCTTAAGTTGGCCTGGTGAGAAGTCATTTTGAAAATAATACGCAACTTGGCGGATGAAAAGGCCTGGAAGTTCAGTTCCTGCCACAACCCACTTCCCCTATTGGGAGTTCTAGTTTATCACGCTCCTGCATCCACGCCAATATGTCATAGATTTTAGGTAGCTTACCAAAACAGGGGGTGATAAAACAGACATTTCATAGTATAAAGTAAGTTTTAAAAATTATTTTTCTATTCCTGTACAAAATGGTTTTGGATATTGATAGTTACCCTGGACCTTTAGTATAATTATTTAGCATATAAATATCTTTTGGCTAATGTTTACCAATTCGTACACTGCAAAAAAGAATTACCAGTTAAAAACACAGCTTACCCAAGTCATACCATTTTTAAGATTATATATTTTTATTTTATATACTCATTTTGTCTGGTCTGGGGAAATGTCATTGTGCAACATATCT
Organism: Arvicola amphibius; assembly: GCF_903992535.2. Taxonomy (NCBI): domain Eukaryota; kingdom Metazoa; phylum Chordata; class Mammalia; order Rodentia; family Cricetidae; genus Arvicola; species Arvicola amphibius. The sequence goes on along the minus strand of NC_052054.1, from coordinate 96,633,294 downwards.
GGCACCCTACAGTCAAGATCATTTTTCATTGGAAACTATTAAAAGAATTCAGGATACCAAATCCAAAAGCCTATTGTTTTCTATATTTAAACCTCTGTCCTTGTTTCAAGATTCTGTATACAAATTGGAGAGGATTTTGCTGGAATGTATTCAAAGAGCTCAAGCCAGAAACAGCAAATCCCAAACACTGAATTCTTAATATGTTTCCGGATAGCTTACAATTTGGGTAGAACAAGTTTGAAAAGGGTGTTTTGATCATTTCAATTCAGTTCACCTTGCTTCAAAAACAAAACAAAACCATAGGATAGCATTGTTATAGAGCATAGAAGAAAAAAGAGAATTTTTCTCAAAGAGTTGGGACTCACTTGTTTAGATGAATGTACAGAAAAATTTGTGTATGGCAGATTCTAAGTATCTTGTCCCAGGAGACTAGTGTGCTACAAAAATCATCCCCCCGGGTGTTATTTACAGTGATATAAGCGGACTGCTATAATAAATAAAAGTTTTCATAATTATCAAAGTATCATTATATGATCTCAGGCATCTTAACCCAGGGAAATCAAGGCATGTGTAAATCAATGTAAAAGAGAAGAAGGTGGAGAAGGAAGAGCATATGAGGATGAATATTAGAGACTTTATACAAACTCTGGCAATGTGGGCAATAACTTTGACCTGTTCCAGGAGCCTTGTGATATTTTATCTATAGTCAGTACATTTGATTCAGTTAATTGATTATTTAGTCATGAATGCATAAAGGAATGTAATCCAGGAATTTATACATGAGACAGGACAGAAAGAAGAGGAACTTATTGTCTGAATGAAACTTTGGCATAGTTATTAAGAGTATATAGTTTTCCTACTTCTTTTTTTTCAGCAGCAAAACATGTTTTTGCCATTACATTGATAATAGAATTATGCTTGGAAGATTATTTGGGGGTTTGTATTAAAAAAGATGTTTGACTCTTAGCATTTTCCTTTCTTTAATATATTCATACCTGTGTTTAGAATCTTATTTGAAAAGTGAGCACTGCTGGCCTCCCTGATCTCTCATCCCCAGTCAGGCCTTGAACACAAATTGTGTGGTGTGTGTGTGTGTGTGTGTGTGTGTGTGTGTGTGTGTGTATTCAGGAGGAGCACCGTCATTACTTTAACTCAATTAGTTTTAAGACTTAGAACTATAAGTCATGGAAATGATTTCCAATATCCTTCAGTTATGCTAGTGCAGATACCTGTACTTTCTGCAATGTGCTAAAATTCACGTGGAGTCTGATGTTTCTATAGCATTTAAAAGTTTATTCCATTTGTATGTTCCTTCCAAAGTTGGGAATGTTTACTAATGTGGGAATGTGCTCTCCTTGCCTTACTTTTGTTTGCAAGTATTTCTGTTTTTACCAAGCAATCTCTTAAATCTTTGCCCGTATTTTGCTTTATTCAGCATCTGAAAGTGCAGTCAGTCTCCTTACCACCAAGCTCCACAGCTGTCGATTCAATAATCACAACAACCTCATACATAAATCGTCATATAAACAAATATACCAACAAACAAAGAAAAAAACCAAAAATCCTTGAGTCTGCACTGAATATATATGGGCATATTTTTCCTGTCACAATTCCCCAAACATTGCAGTATGCCATTTTGTTACCTGAAATTTATACTGTATTGGGAATTACGAGAGCCTAAGTACAGCTAATATGCAAATCCTATTCCACCTCATATAACACTTCTGGATTTTAGCGTCCCGGTAGGGTTCAAGGACAAATTCTCTCTGGAAAATGAGGAACATTATTAGATGCTGAAGTCCACAGCTTAATGTCGGCAACTTTATTTTCTTTCTGTTTATTTTAAAGATTGTATTTTATTTCCAAAATTTCTCCTTTCCAGTTATTGCCCCCAAATTCTCCCATGTACCCCTCCCCAGTCTTCTTCAAATCCATGGCCTCATTTTTCAACTACAGTTATTGCGTGTACATAGGTATTAGTATATGTACACACACACACACACACACACACACACACACACACACACGCACGCACACATTGTCTCTGTTGTTCCCCTATCCAGGCATTGGTATCATTTTACTTTACTGGTTTTTGCTGCTGTTACAGGCATTGTACTCACAACTGAAAATTTGGAGCTTAGAGCAGCCAATAAAAAATAAAATCATGTGATGCTTGTCTTTCTGGGTCTGTGTTACCTCACTCAATATGATGTTTTCTAGTTCTACCCATCTGCCTGCAAAGTTCATGATTCTGTTTTTTATTGTTGCCAAATAATATTCCACAATTTATATGTGAGACATATTTATTATCCATTCACCAACCGAGAGACATCAGGCTATTTCCTTTCTTGAGCTATTTTGAATAGAGCAGAGATATACAGGGCTTGGCAAATATCTGTGGAGTATAAATTGAGTATTTTTGGCAAATAACGAAGAGTGGTGTAGCTGGGTCATTTTGTAGATTTGTTTTTAATTTGCTTGCTGAAATTCTCCACATGAATTTCCAGAGTGACTGTACAAGCTTGCAATCTCACCTGTAGTGAATGACGGTTCCTTTTTCCCCATATTCCTTCCAGGATGTCTCAGCCATTGTTCCGTTGATCTTTGCCATTCTGACTAGAGTGAGATTAAATCTCTCAAAGTTGTTTTGTTTTGCATTTCCCTGACTGCTAGTGATGATGAACATTTCTGAGATATTTTTAAGCCATTCTCTTTGAATGGGTCATTTGTCTTTCTGACTCTTTGTTTCTGACATCAATGTATATTTTGGATATTAAACTTCTGTCTGATGAATAGCTTGCAAAGATTCTCTCCCATTTTGGGGGCTTCCTCTCCATCCATCTGGTTGCTTTTGCCCTGCAGAGCTTCTTAGTTTAATGAGGTCTCCTTGTTTACTGTTGGCCTTAATGGTTGGGTAAAAACATTCCATTCAGGAAGTCTTGTATTGTGTTTTTACTTTCATTTGTTTCAATAAATTTTATTTCTTTCTTGATTTTTTTCTTTGACCCATATATCAATTATTAATGAGTTATTGAATCTCCATGTGTTTCCATGTTTACTACAGTTGTTTTTGCTATCCATTTTAAGTTTTATTGTACTATGGTCTATACCTTTAAAAATATCATAGAAGAAAACCTCCCAAAACTAAGGAAAGGTACAAAGCCATACAAATACAAGAAATACACATAATACCAAATAGATGAGACCAGAAAAGAAAATACCCAGAAAATACCACAGTTAAATGCTAAATATACATAAAAAGAAGGTATATTGAAAGATTCAAGAGAAAAATGTAAGGACATATTAAGGAACACTCATCAAAACAACATCGTATTTCTCAATGAAAACCAGAAGAGCCTGGAATAAGATATTCCAAGTTTTAAATGCCATGACAACCAGCTTGAAATTATATATCCAGCAGAATTACTTACCATATTGAAAGAGAAAGAAAAAAATTCCACTACATTAACAGCTTTAAAAAGTGAAATATAACAAAACTAAACCAAAGAAAATACTGGCAGCATTATTTCAGGCTGAAGAGAGGAATGGGGGATATAATTTATTTAAAAACAGCGGGAAGGAGGAATGCCATACAACAGTGCTTACATAGGAGGTTTATTGAAGAAAAGGAGGCAAAGAAGGAGCAGAGATGGGCCCTGGAGACAGGAGTAGCAAAAGAGAAAGAGAGAAAAAGGGAGGGAGGGAGAGGGAAAGAGGATGAGGGAGAGGGAGAGGCAGAGAGAAAAGGTCTGCAAGGCCCACCTTTTAAAGGGGAACGTAGCAAATGTGCACAGCAGGTGCTCTTAATGGCTGCCGCTTAGGATGGATCCTGTCAGGGATCCAAGGGCAAGTCAGTACAGATGCCTGAATACTAACAATGGGTATAATAGAAAGATTATGAGAAGAATTACAAAGCTGTGGGGTTTCTCTTTCACTCTCAACCTGTTGGCCACCAGCCTGAGAGGGAAAAGAGGCAGAAGTGTGTGACAGAAAACTTTTTAAGTGGCCCATGAGCGCGGACAGAGGAAGGACTCTGGGAGACATACTTTGGCGAATAGGATCAACTTTATTCCAGAGTATAAGGAATATACAGGTTTTGGGAGCCTGGGGAAAAACCCCAGTTTTCATTAAGTGGCAAGCTCCCATCACAAGGCTTGGCTGTGGCAGTAGGGTTTTTTAGAGTAGCTCCTAGCACAAGTCTTCTTAGCAGGGATCTGGGACAAGTTAAATATTAATCAGGTTTAATGTCAGTTCTCCAGGCCCAGGGAAAAATCTCCAGATAAGGGCAAGTAGAGAGCAGGAAGCCTTGCTAGAGAGATAGGGAGACTTCATATTGCTAAGCGTAGAAAGAAAGCCGCTAGGCTAGGGCAGACTGCAACCTCTAATAAGCCAACAATGTATTCCAAAATAAAGCCATGCTTATTAAAAAAAAAATAACCAATGAGAACACAGACAACACCAAACAACAATACCACAACTAACAAATGTATTTCAACTATAACTTTAAATATCTGTGACCTCTATTCTTCAATCAAATGTCACAGACTGATGGAATGGATCAAGAAATAAACCCACATATCCGCTGGCCAAAAGTAACACATTTTTCATTGGAAAAAGTCACTGTCTTAGAAAAAAAAGGACAGGCCCATTGAAATCAAACCAAATGAGGGGAAGACAGCAGGCATCACTGTAATAATATCTGATTTAAAAGACCTCAAACTAGAAGTAATCAGAAAAGGTAAAGGGGCTCCTTCTTTCTCATCAAAGACATTAACCAAGGAAACGTTATGATTCTAAACATACTTGCACCAAACTTAGGGACACTAATTTTCATAAAAAAAAAAAAAAAAAAACCTAGAAAGCTGGAGATCAATCCAAATAATTGTAGGTTACTTCGATATCCCACTTTCCTTAATAGACAGATCTTGTTGACAGGAAAAAAAGTGAATTAAAAACATCAGGGTAAATTAACACCACACTTTTTCCTTTTAATTTAAACATTGTTTTGGGAGAAAATTCAGACAATTTCAGTCCCAAGTTCAGATCCGGGGAGCCTTGATGAGTGATAACTGCACTTGTTCTGAGCACCATTCCTCCATGGTCTACATTTTACTGCGTTTATTTTCTACGTCGGCTACATATGTGGATTTTAGAAATGCAACTTCCCATCCTGTGAAAGCACTAACAAGTCATTCTAAAACTCTAGCTAATGTAGGCTATTTTATTCTAGCTAATTATCATCCTTAGATGTCACTATTTTCGTTCTGTTAGCATTTCTTCTGTACTTTTAAAGCTCTGGGTTGCTGCTGTTTCCGATTACCCGTCCTTGCTAATGTTACTACTCCACTTATCTCACTATTTTGAAATTGATTTTAACAGAATTCCCCATAATTTACTGAAAAATTAAGTGGAGGAATAATAAGCTTTTGTAAGGTATTTTTTATTGTCATCATGTGATATATATATATATATATATATATATATATATATATATATAATTAAAGTATTTTATAACTACATGGTTTTATATGAAGATAAAAAAATCACCACATGGAAAATAAAAATTGGGCAATGCCCAAAGTTAAGTTGAGGTCCATTAAGAAGAGAATAAATTAGTAAAATGATTACTTTCTAATGGGCTTGTTAGTGGACTAACCCAATTCCATGTTTCCATGTCTTGTTGCAATCATTATTTACAGTTCAAAAATTTAAAAAATGGTAAAAAAAAATTCACTCTTATCAGATATAGCAGTTCTCATACACATAGGCTTCATTGATGGGATAAAATCTGAGTAGGGGACATTAAATCTTCAAAAATACAATTCATTTACTAGTCACACTCGTTGACAGAGAACTCTGAACAACACGTATTTCTTTCCCTCTGTTTTTGCTGCTAGCTTTTAAAAAATTTCATTCATTTTATTTTCTGTGTTGAAGTATTTTGTGTGCATCTGAGTCTGAGCACTTGTTGCAAGACTAGTGCTTGTGGATGTCCAAAGAGCATTTATGAACAATGAACTGATAGGGCTTCTGGGAACCAAATCCAGGTTCTTCTGTACAGGAACCCATTTTTGAATGTAGATACTTTTGTATACATTTTGTGGATGTCAGTAAATTTTATAACTTTCTTCACAAAGATACTTGGTTTGTGTGTGTGTGTGTGTGTGTATGTGTGTGTGTGTGTGTGTGTGTATGCTGATAATAAAAGATTGGCTTTTCTACCCGCAGGAATCATTATCTGTAAAAGAATCTGCAAAATATGTCCCGTTCCTTAACATGGCACCATGTGGCTCGAATAAGACCTTGACATAAAGCAGAAATCATGCCTGTGCTGGTCACTCACATCGTTTGACTGATCTAAGACCCATCAGCCTTCTGCTTGCTACCATGAAACGGTTACAATGTGTTTTCTTTGCTTGAGAATGATTTAAACTTTCAGGCTTTCTCCAGCTTTGGACGCTGATTATTAAAGTAGGTTTTCAAACTGTATACATTTAAAATTGAAGACAACCGGCTTGTGATGCCTCCTTTATGTCCTATTGACAGCAAAGGAAAGAGAAAAGATTCAAAGGACAGTTCTGAGACCAGTTTTCTCAGTCATGTCTCCACAGTGATGTTACCACTTAGTTCTGGTTTCCTAAGTACTACATAGTTATAGATCACCTTATTAGGTGTTTTCTTTCCAGGTAGCTCTATAACAGATTAAATAATGATAGCATGAAGTCTATCCATGATAGTTTTAAAAGATGGTCATATAACTATCAAAGTCAGGTGTTCAACTCTGATTTATTAATTTCTTCCCGGCTTAACTGTTTTCTCCTTGAGCACTTAATAATGGGCAAGTCTTCCTATCCTATAATTTTAGTGTGCTACCCTTGGAAGTGGATTTGATAAACTTGCTTGTTTTGTTATATTCCTTCCTTGACAGTTTCCAAACCTTAAACACATTTATTTCCAGTTTCTGAAACTTCTATCTCTTCTGAACTATTTTATGTGGTGTTCAATGGTGTTTTTTCCTACCATTGCTTACCCTTTTGATGTGGAATTCTCCTCTGTGAATGCTATGAATACCATTGGTTAATAAAGAATCTGCTTTGGGGCTATTGCAGTGCAGAATAAGGCAAGGTGGGAGTTCCAAGCAGATAGAGCAGGAGAGAGTAGGAGGAGTCAAAGAGAAGCCATGTAACTATTGTAGGAGAAAGATGCAAGCCACCAGCTGGAACCTTGCTGGTAAACCACAAGCCTCGTGGTAAAATATAAAATAATAGAAATGGGTTAGTTTAAGACATAAGAGTTGGCTAGCAACATGCTAAGCTTTTGTCCAAACAGTATTGCAACTAATATAGTGTCTGTGTGATTATTTTGGGTCTGGGTGCCTGGGAAACGAACAAGCAGTCTCTGCCAACACCCTTTAGCTTTGCAACTGCCCAGTTTTTCCCCTCTTGCTGTTAATATGACTTGGATAGACTTTAACTCATTGCCTCATCTAGATTGGATGTCTCATATACAACTTGTGTTTTGTGGTTTACAGCTCTCCTTGCCCGAATTGACCGGATAGAAAGCACATATGTGAAGGCCGGGCAGGGGAGGTGCACACCTTTAATCCCAGTATGCAGGAGAGGCAGGCAGATCTCTATGAGTTAGACCAGCCTGGTCTACAAGAGCTAGTTCCAAGACAGGCTCCAAAGCTACACAGAAAAAACCCTGTCTCAAAAAAACAAAACAAAACAAAACAACAACAAAAAACTAAGACAAAACAAACAAAAACAAAACAAAACAAAAATCAAAAAAAAAAAAAAGAAAAGAAAAGGACATGTGTGAGCGAACCCGGATCACTGAAAATGAATGAGTCCTAATCTATTGGTTTTTGTTCTTACTACAGATGAAATTCAAACTTCAAGTTGCAATTTTTAGATAACACTGAACCTAGCTATAACCATTTTAACACTCAGAAATGTTCCTCTTGGGAATGAAAATGACTAGGAAGACAGCAGTGTCAAGAGATAAACAATGACACATATCTGAGTACTAGTTCATCTAAACTTTGCTTTGATTTTCTTTTTTGAATTTAAAATTATTTTTCATTTTACATATCAACCCCAGTTTCACCTCTCCCATCCTACCTCCATCCACTCCTCAGAGAAGGTAAGGCCTCTTTTGGTGAGCCAAGAAAGTCTAGCACACCAAGTTGATGCAGGACCAAGGTTCTCCCCCTTGTATCAAGGCTGAGCAAGGTATCCCACCATTAGGAATCGACTACAAAAAGCCAGCTCATGCACCAGGGATAAGTCCTGCTTCCATTGCCCGGGAATCAAACAGATTACAAACAGATCAAGCCATATAAGTGTCACCCACATCCAGAGAGCCTTGTTCAGTCCCAACAAGTTCCCCAGAGTCCGTGACATCCTACTAGCTTGGGTCAGCTGTCTCTGTGTTAGACTGTATTTTAAACTGTAAATAACCCCAGACATTTATTTTAATGATGAAATAATATCTTAGCTGCATTTAACATCTCTGCCATTTTAAATTGGAGATTTCTAGCTTCAGTAGACAATATTTCTGGAAGACATTTTGTTTTTACTCTTTTTATCATTTTTAAATATTAAAATTTTATATTTTTACTTTGACAATCAATTTTTTAACTAAAATAGTATAACACTTTGTAAATCTATAAATTTCATTAATTAATGAAATATTTTGATATTTTTCTGTTCAAAATTGGATTGCTACAAGTACAGCTGTACTTGGATTTGAATGAACAAAAATTCTAATACTCAAGAGTTACATGCAGTTATTAACTGAATAGCACAGTGATAGACTGTAAACATATATGTCTATGTGTAAATATTAAAATGCTGTATATAAATTCTCATTTGTTTTAGCACCATAGACTGGCTGTTTTGTGAAGTAATAAAGTCAAGGATTTTTACTTTTTACTTTCAATTTTTTTCATTCAATATGTTTGGATCCTATTCTCTCCTCTCCCTTAATTCCTCCCAGATTCTTCCCACTTCCTGACCCATTGAATTTCAGGTTTTTCATTCGCAGAAAAAATACAAATAGAAACAAACAAAGAGATAAGTACCAACCCCAAACAAAACCAAAAAGTACAGAGAAACCATGGGGACGCTTTTATGCCTGCCAGCTACTTCTGGGAATCAGGTATGTCCTGGATTGTGGTTAATAAATCTGCTGCCACTCCATTGGAGAAAACGGATTTTCTCTCTTCCAACATGTATTAATTAGAAATAGGCTTTTTGTTTGTTTGTTTGTTTAACAACTGGAATCTATAGTCACTTTCCCTTCTCTATGTTGGGATTTTTTTTCTGGTTTGAAATAATTCAGGTCTTATATATGCTGTCAAAGTCTCTGTGAGTTTATATGTGTATTAGTCCTGTTCTTTCTGGATGATTATGTTTCCTTGGAGTCATTCACATCTGGCTCTTATAATCCTTCTGCCTCTTCTGCTTGGAGCCTTCATTCTTGAGATGAGGGGTTTGATCATGACATTGCACTTTTTGCTAAGTGACTCTCTTCCTTTTTTTAAATTGATTTTTATTGAGCTCTACATTTTTCTCTGCTCCCCTCTCTGCCTCTCCCTCTTCTTCCTTCAACTCTCCCTCAAGGTCCCCATGCTCCCAATTTACTCAGGAGATCTTGTCTTTTTCTACTTCCCATGTAGTGCTTCTCTTTCTTAACATGTTTTCCAGATTTGTGTTTTCATGCTAGTTCCTATATATTGAAAAAGAAGCCTCTTTGATGAGGGTTGAACAATGAATGATCTTTAGGTACAGCAATATGGCATTAGCAGTCATTCTCTTGCAGTGCCATTTAGCAGAATAATAATGGTAGGATTTCCCCTAGGTGCCGTCAATAATCTAGATTCAGGTTCTTGGCCACTTTAACAGTATAAAGTATGGGTTCTATTATATGAAGGATGCTTTAAAGCAAATCAAAAGGTGGTCGGTTACTCCTATAACATTTGTGTCACAATTGAGCTTACAGACAGGCCACTGTGGTAGGTTGTAGCATTCACAGCTGGAAGGAAGATACAGATGTTTACTTTTCTCATTTGATAGTGCACATAGTACCTTCCAGCACTGGAATGCTGAACATCGGGGGTGAAGCTTCTAATTGTGTATCAGCTTGATTGATTTCCCATATAAGTGATGTCCTCAGAGACAGGGCTTTACCGTGGGGTTTTGAAGGGCATCCAACAGCACTGGCACAGTCTGGTATTTGGGATGGCATCTATGAGAGCCCCCTTGGTCAACAATTATTTTTGATTTTTAAATTTTATGATTTCCTAGGATTGAATCCCTTGAAACAACAGTATTAGCAGAAGGTTTTGCTGTGCTGAAAACTTACTTTCTACTTGCAAGTAGGTAAGAAAAAAATGTAATATTTTGTAAGTGAGTAAAGAACACAAAAACACATAGGATAATGAGCTGATCAGAGTATTTCCTCCTTAAAATATGTGGATATGCTGCATCTAGTCAGAAATTATCAACTGATGTAAATAATGTAGTCTTCCTTTTAGTGTTTAAAATGATAAGTGATTATTTGGATGTGTACTTGTTTGCATTTAAAATCCAAAAATTTCACAGGATTATTTTGTTTGTCTAAAATTTTCTTTGGTTGTTCTTTTGTGACTCCATGTATATTTTAGGAGTGTTTTCTATTATGAAAGAAGTTTAGTGTTTTGATGAATTGCATTGACTGCATGGATTGCTTTGAGCAGTGTATTTGCTTGGAATTATTCTGATTCATGAGCAAGGTATGTCTTTCTTTTGCTTTGTGTCTTAGGCAATTTATTTCAATAGTATTTTGTCATTTTCATTACCAAGGTATTTTACTGCCTTGCTTAAATTTTGTTTTTAAATGTTTATTCCTTTTGTAACTAGTATAAATCAAACGGCTTTTTCAATTTTTCTTTTTTTACAGCAAGGTCATATTTCATATATAGAGATGAAATTAATTTCAGTTGAATTTGTGTCTTGTAACTTCATTTATATTTCTTATAAGTTACATGCATTTTACTTGAGTATCTTGAATTTTTATATGTTTAAAATTATGTCATCTCCAAACAAGGATAACTTAACATCATTTTTTCCAATTTGGTGTCTTTTCTTTATGTTTCCTACTAACTCTTTATTTATGCTTTATTTTTACTTGATTCCATTCTAATCAATTTGGAGTTGGGATTATTTTCCTGCATCCTTGTGGCATGTTTATAGGTTACTTGAGGCAATTTCCTTTCTTAATGTATGTGTTTATTGCTATAAACAAACCTCTTAGCATTGCTTTTGCTACTTACAGCTTTGGATACATAAAACAATTTTCCTCTGTGTGCAGATAGTTAGTGCTTTATTTTAAATATATTTAATTTTTCAGTGTTCAGTTAGTGAAACTTAGTTCAAGTTGTGCTCAACATGTGTTTATATACTTTCCATTATTTTTAGTTTTATTCCATTTGATTGAGAAGACACAAGTTATAGTTTCATTTTTTTATAATTCACTGAAAGATGATTATAGCCTTATATAATTTGTCTAGTGAATTTTTCATGAATATATATATATATATATATATATATATATATATATATATATTTGGGAGTTGTTGGCTTAGCTATTTTATAAATATCTGTCACATTCAATATTATAGTTCAACTAAAATTTAATTTTTTCTTTTAGAATTTTATGTTTTATTGAAATATAATTAATATAGATGCAATTTAGTTATTAAACATTCACAGTCTATGGTATAAAACATCGTCACAATCTCATTCCAAAGTTTATTTTTTACATTCCAAAACAATCTCGTTTTGGAATAGAGTTACTATTCATCTTTATGCATTTTCTTAAATTTAACATTTCATATAAGTTGGTCATAGAGTCTGAGATTTTATGATAGTATTATTTAACTTAATACAAGATAAAAACATATCTAAAGTGTATAAATGTTTTATTTATTTACAATATTAAAACAGAATTGAAAACCTTTTTTTGTCTATTCATTCTACACAGGCAACATTTTTATAATTTATCCTCTCTTACACATATCATTTTCACGTGGTAAAGCTAACTGATTTGCCATATTCGACTTTTTATTTCAATCTAGTAGCTTTTACTAGTTTTAGTGCTATAAACAGTATTTGAGAGCAAATGTACTAAGTGTACAGAATTTTTTTTCATTTTACTTAGGCATATAGACAAAAAGAACATTTATTAGTATATTACTTAACTTTCTGTTGAAGTGAAAAAATGTTATGACCAGGACAGATTCACTAAGAAAGGGTTTATTTGAGCCTATAGTTCCAGAGATACGATTCCATCACAGGCAGAAGGATTGGCAGCGGAAGGCAGGCATGGTGGTCAGAGCATGAAACTGAGAACTTGCACCTTCAACCACAAGTTTGAAACAGAGTGAGTGACCTGGAAGCAGAGCAAGCTTTTTTTTTTTTTTGGTTTTTTTTTTTTTTTTTTTTTTTTTTTTTGGTTTGGTTTTTTCAAGACAGGGTTTCTCTGTAGCCTAATCTCAAAGACCGTCTCTGAAGATGCAGTTCCTCCAACAAGGATGCCCTTCCCAAACCTACTCCCAAATGGCTGGAGAAGGACGTTTCCTATTCAAACCACCGCTCTAGGTGGTCTGTTTACTCTGTCATTCAAGTACATCATTTTGAGGTAGGCACTATTGAGCTGCTTCCCACTGGCTCTGCTATTTTCTATTTGCACCAGCAAAGAAAGAAGACTTTTTCCCACACTCAGTAACAGTAGAGCAACCATTACTCTCAGATTTTTGAAAACGTATGCATCTGTGATGGCTTCTCTGTCTACGAAGAAGAATTAGGGTGTAGATAAGCTGCACTCTGTGACATGGAGATTATGTCATCCAAGCTGGCCTTCAACTACCCATATAGCTGAGGATAACTTGAACCTCTCATTCTCCTGCATCTACCTCCCAGTTGCTAGGATTGCAGATGTATGAAACCATACCTAGTTTCCCATTATTTCTTAACCATCAATATTGTCTTCAGAAGTTTCTGGGTGGTTTCATGTTGTACACATCCATGTTAACAATACTATGTATTCTTGCTAAAGTGAATCTTTTATTCCAACAGAAAATTGTTGTCGGGGTTTTCTGTCCTGCCCAGTTCCCGTAATCATTAAGTCCCAAAGAAATCACACAGATGTCTACATTAGTTATAAAACGGATTGGCCCTTTAGCTCAAGCTTCTTATTAACTCTTATAACTTATATTAGCCCATTATTCTTGTCTAGGTTAGCCACGTGGCTCGGTAACTTATTCAGTGGGGCAGACACATCTTGATTCTTCTGTGGTCGGGTCAGGACCGCAGAGGAATGGACTTCCTTTTGACCAGAATTCTCCTGTTCTCCTTGACAACTGCCTCTACTCCCTGTCTGGTTGTCCTGCCTATACTTCCTGCCTGGCTACTGGCCAATCAGAGTTCATTTAAAATATAATTGACAGAATACAGACCATGGTCCCACACCAGAAAATCATCATATTTCCTTATATTTTAAATTTCAGTCTGTTTTGCCTATTGCTAGAACACCTTTTCCCACTTACTTGCAGTTTTAATTTTAACTATGTGTTTTCAACTCTTCAATTATTAGTTATGTGTACCTAAGCAATGAAATTAGTTTCTTGTAGGCATGGATACACGTGGAGCTTTGTTTTTTCTTTTTTAAATTCTTCTAGTATGCCAATGTTTCCTGATTCATGAATATAATCCACTTATATACCAGCTTCTTATTGATAAATTTGAATTTCTATTTTTATTTTATTAACTGCATTTGAATATTATTTTATTAATTCTTTGAGAACTTAATACAATAAATTTTTATTAATATTCACCCCAACCTCACTTTTTTTCTATGTCCACTCTCATATCCTTGCCTCCTTATCTATTCAATTTCCCAACTTTGAGTGTTCTTTTTACTTTTCTTTTTGTTTTTCATCAAGTTGTCTTTGCATTGCTGTACTGCTCTGGACTCTACTAGATTTATGAAAAGTCACATCATTTAAAAAAACTAATTTTCCTCATATAAGCAGCTATCTATCAATTTCCAGTAGCTTCTGACAGATTTTTCTGCTCATATCTTCCCTTCCACACTTGTTTGTTGTCTGGTTGGAGGGGAATAAGTCTGTTTATGTGCCCCAAATGCTGTGGGTTCACAATAATACTCTTCTTGTGTCTAGAAAACAATGTGTTTTTAAAGTTATCCACTATCTCTAGAGGAAAACAAAATAAAACACCCAATTAGAAAATGTGACTGTGAAACTAAACACAGAATTCTCCACAGATGACATATGAATGTCTGAGAAACAGTTTTTCAAAAAAAACAAAAACAAAAACAAAAAAAAACTATTCAATATCTTCAGTCATAAGAGAAATATAAATTTAGAGTACTTTTAGATTTTACTTCACCCCATTCAGAATGGCCGAGATCAAAACACAAATGAAAAAAATAGATGCTGAACATGGATGTGGGAAAAGGAGAACACATTCGCTCTTGGTGGAAATACAAACTGCTACAATCATTAAGTGTATTTTGTTTTGTTTTTTTGTTTCTGTCTTCTCATTTATTTTTGTTACTGGGTAGATTTTTGTCATCCTAGAATTAAATTCCTTCCTATCATTTTAGTGAATGTCTTAATAAATTTTGGTATTTCCTTGTGTTTTCAGGATCATAATTATCCTTTTGTTTTTAGTGTGACTCACTCAAGTATTTGATTTTTGTGTGTTGGTATGGTTTCTGCATGTATATATATATATATATGTGTGTGTGTGTGTGTGTGTGTGTGTGTGTCTGTGTGTGTGTGTGTGTCTGTGTGTGTCTGTGGGCTGAATGTGCACATGCACACAGAGGTCAGAACATAGCTTTGGGGAATTCTTGCCTTCCACCTTGTTTTGAGCCAGGCTTCCTCTTGTTTCTTGCTGTTGTAGCGCATACTCCAGGCTAGCTGACCTCCATAAAGTGTGACATTTTATCCTTTATCCTCACTTCCCATTGCTGCACAAGAACACTGTGATTATCAGTGCTGATTCAGCCTCTCTGACTTCTTAAATGGTTTTAGGGGCTCTGAATTCAGCTGACCAGGCTTGTGTAGCAGACAACTTTACCTGCCAAGACATCTCCTTTCCAAAGTTAAAGAAATTGTCATTATAGGATGGACAGGACATGCAGAATCAACATTTGTTATTGTTTATTTGTGTTTATTTGTGTTTTAAAGATATTGATTAATTTATTGAATCACAGAATAATTATAGGGAACATAACAACTTAGTAATGGACTAGAAACATAATTAGTAGGAAGCAGTTTCTAGCCTAGCTGAGTCATTGGAAAGAAATGAACATCACAAATATATAAGGGATTGTTTTAGGATTAAAGTTTCAGGGTACATGATCTTCTTTATAAATTACTATCATTGCTTGTTACTGTATACATTGAAATTTTTTTTTTTTTTTTTTTTTTTTACTGTCTACTGAAACTCGAGCCTGGACCAAAGGCTGACATAGTGAGAACATCAGAGAAACCATAAAGGACCTTGGCTATTCCTTGAGAACACATACATTAGCTTATTTTCGAATAAAATAATGCTCAAAAAAACTATTCATAATCTTGTGTAGGTGCATCATTCTGTTACATAAAAACAAACACACTCCAAATAAAACCAAGCAAAACAAAATCATTTTGACTTTGTTTCTGTACAGGTAAGCATAAAGACGAGTTTTTAAGTGACAAACACACTTTCAGGTGATTCTTGGAAGGTGAGAGGGGAACACTTTCTCTGCTCAGTAATTAGAACTGGAAGGGAGTACGGCTAAGTATAGCAAGAAATTAACCCCCCCCCCCCCAAAATGTCATTTTTCAGCCACAAACAAAGACTTGCTACAACCCTAGGCACTCAACCTTCCAAATGGTGCCAATTATGTTCACCCTCCCTGCTGTGCTCTGTAAAGGAGAGACACCACAGGGATCAACATTAAAACATTTAATTACTTTCTGTTTTAAGTGTGAGCTATCTGTGGAAAACAGCAGGCCAGTCTTTTTTTCTATCCACTCAACAGAAGTCCCCTTGGTCCCTCGATAACTCCACTAATCATCCAAATTTAAATACTTTTCAACTGCTTGACATTCTCACTACAAACATCTTTCCCTTCTCCTAGACAGGCCCACACACTTAGTTACACTTTAACCACTTACCCATTGAAGTAAATGGCTGAGAGTAAAAGTTCCCTGGAGCTGGCTGATGAGCATTTACTTAGAGAAAGTATGAAATCCATCTGGAAATTAAGAGCTGGGGGGAAAGGGAGACTAGCAAATGAACACATTTCTTAGGGCAATCTTGGAATCAACAGAATTGTTGTAATTGGAAGAAATATTTAACTGCAATGAAATGCAAATTTCCATATATGTATATTTCATTTATATTTGAAATTTAAAATTTTAATTTCTTTTAAAAAATTCTTCTTTGTGAATTTCATACACATATACAATGTGTTATGATCATTTCTATCTAGGCACCCTCCAACTTCCTCTGAATGTGTTCCTCTCTCAACTTCATGGTCTCTATACTATCTATATTCATATCTATTGATAGATGCCGGTAGGAAACACTCGTGTGCGGATGGGTGCAGGACCATGCATTGTTTCCCAAACAATCCACAAGGGGCAACGACTCTAAAGAAAAATGACTATCCCTCCTCCAGGGATATCAGCTGCCAAAAACTCCTAGCGAGAAGTGAGCCTCAAGAGCCCTTCTCTTCCATGTTGGCATATTGATTGACTTAGTGTTGTGCAGGCCTTCTGCAGGCAATCTCAGATGTTATGAATTTATGAATGTAAAAGTCATATGATGTGCAGAAGAGAAGATTTCACAGCACCTTTCTCCATCTTCTGGCTCTTACATTGTTTCTACTTCTGAGATGTTTTCTGAGCCTTTGCAGTGGTGCAGGGTCAGGGGCAATGTAAGAGGGTGGAAATTAACATAGGTTTCCCATGAAATATTGATCAGTGGTTATCTCAATGTCCTTAGTAGAGCAAGTCAAGACTTGTAAAACAACACAACTCTTGCTGTGGATTTTAAAAGTAGCTGATACTATAAACTTTTAAGTAGTTTCACTTGAACCTTTCTCTGCTATTTTGTCTTAAAGTTACAAAGAATACTCTTTTCAATTGAAAATAGGTGTTTTAACATCTATATAATAAATTCTGTCATGTGATGCCCTTAGTCAAGAGATGGTAATTATCTCAGAAAAGTACGTAAACATAAGTTTCTATCCTCACCTAACTTTTCAACTAGACGATGGCACTTTCTAGATCCTATTCTCTAAGTATTTAAATATGTTAAATGCAAAGTCAACTAAAAGACTTTTGGTTATAAGAGTGATAGAAAAGATTTATTAAATGATCTAAATGAAGATTTCTCAGAAATAGAGTTCATTCTCCTTCTAATTTTAAAATTAGTATTAAATTTGAGATATCATTCTGGCCTTTTTGGGGGGGAAAACGCTATTTGTCAAAATCTCTTATCTTTTCCTTTCTTCCCACATTTCTTATAATCTCTACCCAAATCCCTTTCCTCTTTCTGTCAAGAGGATTTGTCAAAATGCAGCTCTTCTTCACCAGGCTTAGTTACCTTTCTGCTTTTTAGGGTTTTTTTTGCATAATTTTTACTCCCATTTATACCCATTTGTATACATACACGTGTCCATTAAAGGGAGATTTCATATAAAACAGAAAATGAAAGGATTTCTGTCACTTTGTTGAGTACTGAACATTGTAGAGTCATCCATTTCTGTACATTTTCATTTTCTTTAGAAAGGAATGAAATTTCATTGAGTATACACACCACATTTATATTATATATTCACTTTTTAGTGCAGTTCTTGGTGGATCAAAATCCATTGCTTTTGTGAATGGGGCAGCAACAAATGTGGCTGTTTGTGGTAGGATATGCTTCATAGTGATAAACTTGCATCATGTGGCAGCTTTCTTTTCATTTTTTAAAGAAATCTTCATTCATTTATTATTCCCATAATATTTGTACTAGTTTGAACTCTACCCAGCAGGGAATAAGGATTTTTACATATCCGTTACCTCCTCCCCAGCATTTATTCTCAGACTCAACAGCATGAGCCTTTCTGACAGTGGTAAGGTGGTATTTCAAAGTAGTTTTCATTTGCATTTTTCTGATGCCTAGGAATGACAAATGCTTAAGAACAGTATTGAGTATTTGTGTGTCTGTTTTGGAAAACTGTCCTTAGCTTATTTATTGATTGGTAAGTTTTGCTTATCTATATTTAATTTCTTTTTCTTTCTTTCCTTTTCCTTCATTTAGTTCTTTATAAATCTTTGATATATGTACCCTACTTCAAGTATAGCTTCAACGATTTTCTCCAATTCTGCAAACTATTTGATCTGTTGATAGGTTTTTTTGCAATGCAAATTTTAATTCATGCAATTGATTCTGATTAACAAAAATATATAGCTTGCATACAGCCTATCCAAAATGCTTGAAACCAGAATCATTTCACCTTTTAAAAAACTTCGGAATAATTTTATATAGAATGATGTACTTTGACAAGATACAAATATAAGCACAACTGTGTTATCTTCATATGTACCATTTTGCTTAGCCTGAAGGAGTTTTTCTATATTATTATACTCTATCTGCATCATATTTTTCTACTTTTGCCATCCTGTGGGTATTCAAAATGTTTGGAATTTGGGGTCAGTTTGCATTTTTAGATTTGGAAAGCTCATGTTTGTATCTATAAATTGAGACACATTGACCAATTGCCATATTAGCAAGATTACAGAGTGTGTTTGTAGGGAAAGTTCAGGTCATGTGGGAAGTAAAGACAATGGTTGGTGAAGAAATGTGGAGACAGTGGGAGTCTGCACAGCATCAGAAGTTACTTTTCTTTTCATATTGTCTCTGATGCCTGTAATGTGTGGTACAAAGGGTCAACAACAAAATACCAAACATCACAGCACGAAGTCGGATGATTCATCCTTCTTTTTGATTCTTAACACAAAATTCTGACATCTTCTAATTAAAGAACCAAGATAGGTATCTACTTGACCCTCCATTTGACATCTTCAAATTTAAAGCAATTCAATTCTCACTCCCACGCTCATGCTAATTTTCACTAGGAGAAGTGATTCTGACAGGTTTAGAATGTCAGGTTAAGCTCATATGAGGAAAAATGTGTAAAATCATCTTCTGAACTGATAGATGTACCCTTCAGGGAAAAATTTTCCTTCAGCTGTAGGAATTGGTGGGTACTGTTGGAGAATAACATACAGCCAGATATTTAGGGCATGTGCTGAGATTCAGAAATGTGTGTGTCACCCTTTATTCTTCCATCCTGATAGATTGCCAAGTGCATGTGACCCTGGGGATAATTCTCACATATGGAGTCTTCTCCTATGAAACTGAAATAAGAATAGTACTTCAATTTAGATTTGTGACAAGCTGTACATTGGCTCTTTCAACAAATCGAGTCATTCTCTTAACCTATGGAATATGTGAAAAAGATTTAAATTATAAAATATATGTGCATATGAATTAATTTAGAAAATTTGAGAGGGTCATTCTCTTTTACCTTGTTGGACTTTACATGTAATACAAGAATCTTTATGACATGGATTAGAGCAGATATCAGAAATCTAAAGTCACAGCAAGCATAAAAAGCCTTTCCTTTGAAGGAGAATTGCCTTTGATGATTTCATAGTTTAAGGCTTCTGGTTTCTAGTCCTTCGAAAACAGAACTGTGATTTAAGCCAGTAAGCTTGTCTCAATAGACCCAAATGAAGAAATATAGTTACGTGTGTATAGTGAAATATGAATAATACACTGCATGAAACCAGTTTATGAAAGTTATTACTCTGTCAGATCTAAACAGTATGGGAGCCTATATCTAGAGCAGGATCATTATTAGAGAAGAGTTTCCTATGAACTTGCTATTTTCTTGCCTAACATTCTACTCTATATTGCAATAGGTAGCTTATTCTTTTGCTTATAACAGAAAGTCTGTACATGGAAAGCCTTGGAAACATGACTTCCCAAATGTGAAGCCACAAGGATGACACAGTAAGCATGCCAGTCTGCACAAGGAAAAGCCCATGATGTCTCCACCATATACAAAGAAGCGAAGGTGATGGAGTAAAGCTGGAGCAGAAGAAGTGGTCCTCTCAGGAAAAGAACACCAATTACTTGTCAAGAATGCAATGGTTAGTCCTGAAAGCAGACATGCAAATGTCATTCTATGGACACAACGGGTTATATTTAGGAGCCTCTATGTATATTTAGGAACAACTACATATATGCTTGGAATCATAATTAATGACAAAGAGGTTACAGATTTGAAGGAGATGGGAGAGTTGCATTCAGGACGGTCTGTAGAACGCTATGGGATGGGGTGTTGTAATTAAATTACTGTCTCAAAAATAAACAACAGAAGATTCTTTTTGACAGACAAGGGCAGTGAGACAGAAGAGTGATCAAGTTTCCTGCAAGCATAAACATATTAAGAGAATCATATTCTGGTTCTGTTCTCTCTGCATTTGCTCTCTCTTGTTTGTGCTGCTTTAATACACTGTAGTGTGCAAAGGTAGCGAGGGTTATCGCGAGAGCTAGACTGCTGCCCACAGCTTTATACAGTACTAGCTTCTCAGTACATGCAGGCCTCATGTGGCAAAAAGTTGGGAAGTGAAACAAAGGAAAAGATAAAGCAAGAGAAATATTAGAATAATGCAATTGGTGATCTTTTTCCTAACATATGTGATCTTGGTAAGTGAAGATATGAATCGGGTAGAACTAAATGATGTAGAATGTTATCAAAAGTTAAATATTGGGACTACCCATGTTCTAAATCCTGATATGCTTAGTGAACCCACCCCAAATTTAGATATTGCCAACCTGGAACATAGTAGGAGCTCGTGAATATGATGAGATGTCAGTTCTGCAATGAGTTTGTATTTTATGACAAGACAAAAGAGCACTTTCTGATTGAATTTAGTTTCAACTTTCGTTAGGTCAAATAAGTCACAAAATATTTATCTTTGTGGGCCTTAGTAACCAGATGAAGTGCCCTGATTAACAACTCAACTCTTATTGAGATTAAAGAGATTTTCTGTTGGGCCTTGAAGAGCAAGTCGTACAATCTGTGTATTTTGAGGGACACATTAGAGTGTGTTGACATCAGTCATCTGGACTACCTGCCTAGTGTAGAGAAGACATAACCATCTCAAAACATGAAGAAAATACATTTTGTCACCGAAGTGAGCTATCTTGGCAGCAGTCTTCCTTTCTGAAACTTACTGAGGTTAGTGCAGCCTAGAAAATGCACTGAAGTAACCCAGTAGGACCGTGGTCAGTACCCAGTCAAGGTAAGCCAGGACTTCCAATGCACAGGGACTGGGAAACAATACGTATGCATCACTTACTGCATCTAGATTGTACTATTTGTGGTAAAGCAGTAGGAAACCATTAAACCAGCTCTCTTAAGGAATTTTTACTTGAAGATGATTTGTCAGAGAAATTGGTGCTGAAACCTAGTAGCGATCTTGAAGGTTTTGTAGTGATGGTGAACATGGGGATTTTGGAGTCCTGCATTTTCTCAAATACTTACTATAAATATCCTGACTGTATATCCTCTTTGTATTTCTTTCACCCACTGACTATGTTATTGTTACTTAAAGTGCATACTAGTGAATCCAGACACCATTTCGCTTTCATGTACATGCATTGGTGTACACATAAGGACAGAGTTCACATAGACTTACATCAACTCAGATACAAATTAATGCAACAGATGCATATTATGTATTCATGCAATGATTCACACGCACATAAAAATATGCACTGTGTTGCACTGGCCTTATAGCAAGTATTAGCCCCTTCTCATTTCCAAGAAAGTTACCTCACTCCCCATTTATTCCCATGTTTCATCAGTTTGTAAGAGATACTCTGGCCAAGTGCACTGCTGTGGTTGTATAGCAATGTATTGTTAACACATTTATCATATCATAAGCTAGAATGGAGGCCTTACTTTAATGCTCACTGCTGCATTATTGATGAGGGATATTTTGCTTTTCCAGAGGCACCCTGAGTTTGTTCTGATCCACAGTCATGATAGCCAATAAATATGATATGGGTCAGATTAAAAATGCAAAGGACTTGGTGAACTCTGAGTGACTTAGATGTGCTTTGAAATTTTCCCCCATAACTGCAAGAGTCTGTTTCAAAATTAGTGTCTTGGAGTTTGAAAGCAACTAATTTTAATGCCATAAATGGTTATTCTCACATAAGGGAAGAAAAGTGATTTATTCAAAAGAGTTTCAGCTTGCTACTTTCCCATCTAACTCTCTAACCTGCATTAGCTGATTACACAGTGACATAGTTCGAGGAAGGACTAGGGAGTGAAAGTTCAGTAGGTAAATGCAAATCCAGGCAATTTATTTATAGCTGACATATCAATTTCTCAAGTTGAGTTCAAAATCTCTTCCATGAATTAAATTCATATTCTCCTATATTTTGTGAAATTGTTTTATGAGTATTGTTGAATAAGGGTGACCTACCAGTTTGAAATTTTAATACTTTTAAAACAGATAACCTGTAACAATGAATACAAATGCATAAATAGTAAGAGAAAGGAGATTATGAAACCCTACCCAATACATAAGTAATATTTAGTGATGTTAAAAAAAATCAAAGGTTCATGACAAAGTTTACTGTCAAAATTAGCAAATATCAGTCTTAATGTGGAAAGGATAATATAAGGAACCTACTAGAAAATTTATCTATCAATGCACTTAAAATCCTCTGCAATACACAATTTTGAGAAAGTAACTCTAATTTATAATTTCAATCATTTCCAGATGACAATGCAATATAGTTACAGACTCCAATAAACAAAACAGATAAATGAAAGGATATTTCATACACAATCAACTTAGAAAACACTGTGTTGAATGCTACATAATTTAATACATATTATGTCATTCTAGCAGCAATAATGGAAAAATGTTGCTGCTTTATATTAAATATAATCTCAAAGTAATGCTTAACGGTATGCATTCATCCTGAGTAATGACCTATATTTTACATATTTATGAACATTCATTTGAATTATTTCTATATTTGAATATAATACCTGCTCATTATAGGAAACTTTGATAGTATAGCCATAAAACAAAAAAGAAGGAAAATGTGAATTTTTTTTATTTTAACATTAAATTATTGCACTATAATGTATGTGTGTATGTGTGTATTCTACTGATTTGTGTATATTCCATCTTTATTATAGGATTTTTGAAATCAAAAATAATTTCTTAATATTTCAGATATTATGTAACATCTCATTTAGACACACAGCATTTAGAATTTTTCTTGAGTTTTATCAACTCAAGTAGATGCTTAACTGATATTACAAATATAGACATCTTTAGCTTTATTTTACCAAGTCTTTCTTCAAAGTCTTAGAGGTAAGTTCAAAGCAGTGTTAGACCTCATGAATATGTATATGTGTGTAGCATTCTAACACCCCCCTGTATGAAATTTCTTCCATTTCCAAATATTGTAATTATCAATTATATTTGTGTAAAAAAATAAAAAATCCAGTTAAACTGATCTCTTCTTTGAGATTGATTTATTCCTGTATTTACTTATTTTGTGTGCACTGGTGCACCTCTGTGAGGTTCTGTATACCACACTGATGCAGGTGCTGAAGAGGATAGTGACCTTTGACTTCCTGAACTAGAATTATAGGCTCTTAGGTGCTTCTTGGTGTTTCCAGCTTGGGTTTGGATACTCTGAAAGAGAAATAAGTGCTATTCCTTTAACAGTCAATGTTTTGAAATTATAATATAATTGCATCTCTCTTCCTTTCCTTTCCTTTCTCTAAACCCTCTGCTATAATCCTCCATGCTATTTTTCACAATTTGGGGCCTCTTTTTTTTGTTCTGTCTACACACACACACACACACACACACACACACACACACACATTTTAATGAAATATAAAATAATCCAAATGTTAAAATCTAGTATATACTACTTTTAGTTCATTATCAGGGAAAAAAATAATAGTATAGAGGAGACAGCAAAGCAGAATGAAAATCACATGTATGTGTACACCCCCCAACACACTATGAAATACATAAATGCAACCTGATCAGTCTGCATAATGATACTGTGTGTATGTTGTTTTAGGGCTGACCATTAAGTATTGGAAACCTGGGCAGTGGCTCACACCTTTATTCCCAGCACTCTCGGGAGACAGGAGACAGAGACAGGTGAATCTCTGTGAGTTCAAGGCCAGTCTGGTCTACAGAGCTAGCTCCAGGACAGGCTCCAAAGCTACAGAGATATCCTGTCTTGAAAAGACTAAAGAAAAAAGAAAAAATAAATAATAGAAAACCTATTGCTAGATCCTTCCCTGAAAGATTATTTCTCCTGATCTCAGCATTCCTTAACTACTTGTAGCTCTTTTTGCTGAGTGGATGCCTCATAAACTCTCCTCCTGTCGGTGGTAGCAGGTCTATTGTTTTTAATCCTTGTTCATCTCATGGGTAGGCAGACTTTGTGTTGTGACTTTATAGTTGCAGCTCTGGCATTTCTAGGAGACACAATCTCCCAAACTCCCTGTTCCTCTGGTTCATCTTTCTGCTCCTCTTTCAAGAGGCTCCCTGAACTTTAGTTACAGATATATGCTATGGATTTATCAGTAAATACTGGGAT
Source organism: Arvicola amphibius (assembly GCF_903992535.2). Lineage (NCBI taxonomy): Eukaryota > Metazoa > Chordata > Mammalia > Rodentia > Cricetidae > Arvicola > Arvicola amphibius. Next base: position 96,608,515 of record NC_052054.1, on the reverse strand, counting down.
TTATAACTATTCATTTTGATTGGTTCTAGTCTTTTATAATGGTTTCTGTATACTGTGAAGAAGACTTTCCTTTTTGAACGGTGTGAACTACAATTTTCTCTGGCTATCCAGACTAATGTTTAGAAAGTAGTTAAGAATTTTACTGTTTTAGACAAGTGGTAGTTCTAGGTGCTTCTCCAAGATACACAACCTCACTAACCCTGTGCAGTCGACTAGGTTTTGAAGAACGAGTATGAATTCCCTTTTGTCAAGTGGGACTTAAGCCCAATTAGATAGCTATTGGTTACAGCCAAGGTATGTGTGCCACGACTGTACCCTTACGAATTACTGGGTTTCAACACTGTTGTGTGGTTCATAGATATCGCAGCTGGGTTGGAGTGTGGGTTGTATCCCTCCTTTGGAGCATTTCGTGGTGCCTTTTAGTACATGAAAATACTCTTGCCTACTCAAACTATCCTTCTAGCCCCACTTTAAAACTGGACAGAGATGTTTTCAATATAAATGAATCTTCTTTTTATTCTTTCTATTTTTCTTTTTTCCTCATTCTTTATTATCCTGTCCCATCCTCTCTCCCTCCCTCCCTCCCTCCTTCCCTTCTTTCCTTTCTCTCTCTCTCCCTCCCTCCCTTCCTTCCTTTCTTCCCCCTTCCCCTCCTATATTTGCCTGTGTTCAATGTGAATATACTCACCACATATCATTTTCTGTCTTGTTCTTGTCTCAAAGGGCATGAATGCAAGAAAGATAGCTTCCTATGTGTCTTTAAAAAGCTTATAATCGGGCCGGGCGGTGGTGGCGCACGCCTTTAATCCCAGCACTCAGGAGGCAGAGGCAGGCGGATCTCTGTGAGTTCGAGGCCAGCCTGGTCTACGAGAGCTAGTTCCAGGACAGGCTCTAAAAAAAAAAAAAAAAAAAAAAAAAAAAAAAAAGCTGCAGAGAAACCCTGTCTCAAAAAACCAAAAAAAAAAAAAAAAAGCTTATAATCATGGTTTTGACTTTAAATTAATCATTTGTAATGAAATATGACAAGCGATATAATAAAAAAGAAAAGCATGCAAAATGTTTAGTAGTAGCCTTTGCTAATGTCAGGGATAAGAAGTTTTATTAAATAGTTTGTAGATAAAATTTCATTTAAGCTAAAGATTAAGGACTTTTACAAAATTAGGCAGCAGATGTGTTCCACCTGATAAGTTTGTCTAGTTTTACCTTAATATTTTGGCTCTTTCATGCATGCTTAGTATCTACCAAAGTGCCTGGGATAAAGATACTGTCTAGCAAACATTGATTTAAGAAAAGACAAAAGTAATATATTGATAAATAAAAATCTGATAGTTTTGTTTGCAGTCAAGAAAATAAGAACAGAAAAATAAGTTTCAAAACCTTATTATTATTGTCTCACTGATAATTCTTATTTATTTTCATTTCTTTCTGATTTTCTTCATATTAATTTTTATTTTTGGTAAAAATTCTGTCTATTAGTTTCAACCATTTAAATTTATTTAATTTATTAAATCTTCCATATTTTTCAAAGTTTAATTACTTTTGTGATGTAATTATATATAACATTACAAAGTTATGAGACATAAGTTTTCTTTGATCATAGTACAGTAGGTATAAATAGAAATGTACAAAATGATTGCAAAATAGTTTTTGTATTAAATACTTACTGTAAGAATTACTTTCATAAAGCTTGCATATTCAATTTATCATGCATATGCAATATAAACAAATTTATGGTACATTCAAGATCAATCATTTAATTAAACTAGAAAGAAGTCAATTTTAAAATGTATTCAAAAGTCATTTGGTAATAGGAAGATTTAATACATATGAAATCACTAGACTCATTAATTGAAAGTTACAGAAAGTAAACTAGAAGACAACCATGATAATTTTGAACGCCACGGCAACAAAGCATCTAAAACTGTCATTCAAAGTTATTGAGGTCTAGTAAAGAAAATGAGTGTTTAAATCTAATTAAGAATTGAGTCCACCAAGATCTCTTAAGGATTTTGTGACTGAAATGAGTATCAGACATAAGTTTATGCCCATTCAAATTAATAATATCTCAGTTCCTTTTATTGAGTATTAATTGAGTTTATTTTTTGCAAGAAATAGGATAATAAAAATGACAAAGTTAGATAAAAATTGAATGGGTTCTTGATTTCTACCTTCCTTCCTTCCTTCCTTCCTTCCTTCCTTCCCTCCCCCTCCCTTCCCTTTCCCCCTTCCCTGTCCTCTCTCTCTCTGTCTTCTCCTCCTCTCTCCTTCCCCTCCCTCACTCCTTCCTCTCCCTCTGCTCTCTTCTCTCCTTTTCCCCTCCCTCCACGCTTTCTTTCTCTCTCCTTTCCCCCATTTTCTTTCCCCTTCCTTCCCATTCATCCTTTTTTTCCTTCCTTCTATCCGTCCTTTCTCCTCTCTGTCTCTCTCCTCTCCTCTCCTTTCCCCCTCCCTTCCTCTCCCCTCCCTCTTTCTTCTCTCTCCTCTTCCCTCCCTTCTCTTTCCTTCCTTCCTCCTCCCTGCCTTCTTTTCTTCCCCTTTCCTTCCTTCCTTCCTTCCTTCCTTCCTTCCTTCCTTCCTTCCTTCCTTCCTTCCTTCTCTCTCTCTCTCTTCCCCTTTCTCCCTCCCTTCCCCACACATGTGACATGAATATGCATGTGTGAGAAGTTATTCACTTTCAAAGACCTGTCTTAGGCCAGAGGTTAATGTTTGGATCTGTTTCTCAATTTCTGTTTACATTTTTTTTTTATATTTTTGAGACAAGGAGGTTCTCTCTGTGTAGTCCTGGTTGTCCTGGACTGCTAGGTAGATCAAGCTCATTTCAAAATCAACGAAATCCTCCTGTCTCTGTCCCCACAGTGCTTGGATTAGAGGTTTGTGCCACCAGGCCCAGTACCTATTTGTCATATTTTGAGACAGTTTCTCAGTGAACCTCAAGTTTTTCATTTTGACTAGAATGATCATTGAATCCCTTGGTTCTTTTTTATATGTACCCAGTTTGTGGGTTACAAAGTTCTTTCAAAATGTCTGCTTTTTTTTTTTTAATTTTCATGAGTACTGGATACCTTTGAAACTTTGAAAACAGGAAACCTATTTATTCTAAGCAATGGGGCTGATTTCATGAAGAAGAAAAATTTTCTGGAAATGAATTAGGTAACACACAAGCACAAATATATCCAAAGTTAGTTAACACATCATAATTTAGAGTTTTAAATTTGTTCTGAACAAGAACTTAGTTTAAAACAAATTTATCAAATATTGATTTTAATTAGAAAGTGATATTGAAATTTTATGAGTTCTAAGTTTTCCACACATGTAAAATATAGTGCTGACCTATAATAGAGTAACATAAGAATGTGAGTTAATTCTGTAGCATGAAACAGTGGATTAAAGGTAATTTGGGAACCTTTTAATATTTCTAACACTTACATTTCACTTATACCATTTGGTTAAATTCATAGAGCTTGGTAGTAAGAATACAAGCACAAAGAAGAAAATAGAGACATATGGAAATGAGCCAAAAATAAAAACCCTGAATGTACACAATTTTGCTGAAGATGTTCAAGATATGCTACCCATATGTAGAAGAATGTATACTATATAGGAGACAATACACAAAAGGAATTAATGAATAAAAAATAGATGTTAGAAGATTAAAATATCCAGACAGATGGAAGTAGATGCAGAGATTCACAACTAAACGCTGGGCCAAGCTCCCCAAGTACAATTGAAATGAGAGATGAGTGATAAGAACAAGAAGGTCCTGACTCCCTTGCTCATCTTCTCCCTCCCTCTGCTCTTCATCTGGACCTTGGGAGCTCAGTCCAGTGCTCCAATGTGGGTCGCTATCTCCATCCATTGCCGGATGAGGAAGTCAGGACCATGAGAGATGCGTCCACCCTCTGAGACAGTGTGACTGATCTAATGGGAGATCACCAAGGCCAGCTGGACTGGGACTGAACAAGCATGTTATCAAACTGGACTCTCTGAATGTGGCTGACAATGGTGGCTGACTGAGAAGCCAATGATAATGGGCACTGGGATTTGATTCTACTGCATGTACTGGCTTTTTGGATCCTAGTCTATTTGGATGCACACCTTCATAGACCTGGATGGAGGGGGGGAGTACCTTGAACTTCCCACAGGACAGGGTACCCTGCCTTCTCTTAGGACTGGAGAGGGAGGGGAGACAGGTAGTGGGGAAGTGGGAGAAAAATGGGAGGAGGGGAGGAGGTGGAAATTTTTAATAAATAAATAAATAAATAAATAAATAAATAAATAAATAAATTAATGACAAATAAAAAAGAACAAAGAAGTCAAGACCATGATGAGGAAACCCACAGCATCATCTGATCTGAGATAGTAGGAGAACACTGACTCTGGACTAATAATTAGAGAACCGGCATAGAACTGAACTAGATCCTCTTAACATAGGTTCAGTGGTGTGGCTTGGGCAGAGTATGGGGCCACTGGTAGTGGGACCAGAATCTAACTCTAATGTGTAAATTGGCTCTATGGAACCCATTTTCTTTTCTTTTTTCTTTTTTTTTATTTTTTATTAAAGATTTCCATCACCTTCCCTCCTCCTTCCCCTTCCCTCCCCTCCCTTCCACCCATACCCCCACTCCACCCCTCTCCAAGACAAAGAGCCATCAGGGTTCCCTTCACTATGTTAAGTCCAAGGTCCTCCCAGCTCCCCCCAAGTCCAGGAAGGTGAGCAACCAAACTGACAAGGCTCACAGTGAGCCCGTCCATGCTGTAGAGTTCACGTTCATTGCCGTTGTCCTTGGTTTCTCAGTCCTCCTCCACCGTCAGCCACATTCAGAGAGTCCGGTTTGGTCCCCTGTTCCAATTAAAAAATGGGGCACTGAACTGAACAGAGAATTCTCAACAGAAGAAGTTCGAACGGCCAAAAGACACTTAAGGGCATGCTCAACCTCCTTAGCAATCAGGGAAATGCAAACCAAAACAACGCTGAGATACCATCTTACACCTGTCAGAATGGCTAAAATCAAAAACACCAATGATAGCCTTTGCTGGAGAGGATGTGGAGTAAGGGGTACACTCATCCATTGCTGGTGGGAATGCAAACTTGTGCAACCGCTTTGGAAAGTAGTGTGGAGGTTTCTCGGGAGACTGATGGAAACCATTTTCTATAGAGAGATATCTTGCTCAGCCTAGAAATCTTCCTCACCCTCACTGTGGGGGTGAGGGCCCTGGTTCTCCCTCAATGGGGTGATGGAACAGACTTAGTTGATTGACATCCCAGGGGAAGCCATACCCTCAATGAGAAGTGGATGGGATGGGGTGGGAGGAAATGTGGGGAAGAGAGGGAGGAGAAGAAGGAGGGAGAATTGGGGTTGGTATGTAAAATGAATAAATAAAAGAATAGAAAAAACAACAAAAATTATTAAAATAAATAAGGCCCTAGATGATTCAATGTCAAACATTTTCATATTTTCCTTCTAATGATAAATGCAAGTTAAATTTTGCCCTTTAGAATAGGTAAATTTCAAATGGCTGGTCAAAGCAAGTGTTAAAAGTGAAATAGCAGATCTAGAATTTCCACACATCAATAAGTAGAATGGGTAATGCAAACGTGGCTTTGAAGTGATAAATAGATACACATACGTCATACTATTAGATTATTTATCTAAAGGAAGATAGCACATTTTCATAAAAGGGAAAAGTTGTTGTGAAATGTATGGTTGGGTATAGAAGAAACATGAGCTTCACTCATAAGACCTACAATGTGAAAGCAACTCAACGCCAACTGGGATGTTACTTTGAAAAACATTTAGTTTTAAAAGTAAAAGACATGTTTTTCAATGTTTCATTAAAATTTGATGGTGATAATAACACTGAATTCAGAAAAAGATTTCTAGTAGTGAGAGAATCCAAATTTCACTTCTTCATTTCTGAGTGTCATGAAAATCTACATAGTCCTTTGGAAACTGTGTCACTCTTGTGGAATGATATTTGCGTAGATAATGGTACCAAACTTTAGAAACATGCTCCTCTTTCCTTACTCTTCAGCTCTTAAAAAGTAACTTTTCTGTATAAAATTTTCCTCTGAAAGCAGATTTCAATAAACATATAATTTTTAAAGAATAGCAATGGCTAAATCAGATCTGGAACATTAGATAATTGCTCTGTCCTAAACATCGGGCTAGATAGCTATTATTTTGTCTAACCACTAATTTTGACTTTAGCTTTGGCCAACACTGAAGTTTACAATGCAGCCTAATGGAATCTTTTAAAATATCTCAAAATTTTCTGATACTCTTGAGGTAAATGATTCTTTTCTAGACCCCAAGTATAAGGCAAAAGAGGAAAGAGATTCCACTTGAACTTCTGCAACATACCTTGACAGACAACCTATGTTACTAGTGAAAATGCTCATCACATCAGATACATTCTGATGACTTTACTGGCTTTATTTTAGCTTTTTCTTTACTCAAATCACTTTAACTACATTGAGTTTTTATTAGTTATATATAGTAAGAAAAAATAAATAAATCAAGCTCTTGGCACTAAATTGCAGTATGAGAATAACAACTTTAATACTGTCATTCCTGAACCTTTTACTCTTTCCACTTGATCATGCGTGTCATGATGCATAGATATGTCACAGAACAGGGAGAAACATCTCTGGTGCACACAAACATGTAAGTGAAAATCTCATTGCCAACTATATGATTTGAAAGGTGGACGCAGCTCTTCAAATCCTACACGCCTTAGAGAAATAGTCATCTGTAATATACAGAAAGCAAATCTCAAATTACCATTGAAAACCTAAAATTTCAGTACAATTATCCAGCTGTGTTAGTCAATGCATGTGCTTTAGATCATACGTGAAGCTTCATGAAATAAAACTTTATTCCCTAAAATGCTTCTTTCCTAGTGGGGGTGAGTGTAAGCAGACAAGGAGAATATATAGTGTGCCAGATAGGTAAGAACAGTGGAGACATAAAGCAGAAAAGGTTAAGCAGACTGCAAGGCTAGTGAGTGACGTCTTCACTTGTGCAGAAAATGTAGGAGTAAAAAGCAAGGACAATATCAGAGCTTTGAGGTGAAATGGGCCCTCAGAAGAAGTCACAAAAGTAGCAAAATACAGACAGACTGACATCTGCTTAAGACCAGATATAATTCTGCTCTCAAATTTATGATATTCTGAAGTATCTGAAAACAGAGTCACCCTTTACTGATGTCAGGCTTTGTTAAAAGAGAGCTCATTGAAAGAATGGGGTGCTTTTTTTCTTTCTTTAGAAAGTATTCCTGTCTTAAGAGTCCCACCTATTCTCCTGGCAAAGTCTCAGCATAGACTATGGTATTAGTTTATATGTGAATTTAGATTTCCCAGTACAATTGACCATTTGTGACCTCTGGAAACCTTTCCCATACTTAATCAGTTTTGAAGAATTACTTCATTAGTAGAAGACTTCAAATCAAACACAAATACCATTGTACTGGCTGGTTTTGTATGTCAGCTTGACACAGACTAGACTCATCAGAAAGGAAAGAGCCTCAGTTGAGGAAATGCATGGAAGAGATCCAGCTGCAAGCTATTTTCTCATTTAGTGATCAATGAGGGAGGGTCCAGCCCATGGTGGTAAGGCCATCCCTGAAAAGTTGGTTCTGGGTTCTTTAGGAAAGTAGGCTGAGAGGACCAATAAACAGCTTCCCTCTGTGGCCTTTCATCAACTCCTGCCTCCAAGATCTTGCCCAATTTCAATCCCTGTCCTGACTTCCTTTAGTAATGAACAGCAGTACTGAAGGATAAGTCTCATAAACTGTTTCTTCCCCAGCTTGCTTTTCGGTCATGGTATTCCATGCCAGCAATACAAATCCTAACTGATGTAGCCATCTTAGATGGAACCCGACAATTCAGATCTGAGCATCACAACATTCCCTTGTTTGTATGGTATGCCTACCATCTCTAAGTTACATCATCGAAATCTGTAAAATGGGGTGCACTGAAGACAGCCTTGCCTATTTTCTTCAATGATCTTCAACGATTTTCTTCAATGCATACTGTTGGTACAAAGCTAATCTCATGGATGTGACATTGATCATGAGCATATTTCCAAAATAGTCCCTCAAATTACGTAATACTATAAAAATAATTGAAAACCACCAGCTAATTTTGCTAGGTAAACCAGAAAATGATTACTCATTAATCTTAGATTCAGTGTTAAATAGCTGATCTTCCTACTACTTACTCGGAGAAAAAAAAATGTGATGTCTTTTAACTATTACCCTTTTAAGATTGTTAAGTGAAGGTCAAGTGGTGGCAATGCACACCTTTAATCCCAGCACTTCAGGCAGATCTTTAAGAGTTTCAGGCCAGCCTGGTCTATGGAGTGAGTTCCAGGATATCTGTGGCTACACAGAGAAGCCTTGTCTTGAAATACAAAATGAACAAACAGGAGATTATTATATGAAAAGATAAAAAAGGATAAAGTGATGGATCATGCTGACATAATTTATTTTCATTCTACTCACTCTCTTGTTTTAGTCCATGCCCTGATGATTATCTCCAAACATAGTTTCTTCAGTACATTAAGGCTTAGTTTCCCTTAATCCTTGTTCTTTATGTATTCCATGTTAAGCAATTAAACTATGTCATACACATAATTTTATCTGTTCTTTTTTTTAAAAATTTTTATTATTAAAAATTTCCGGCTCCTCCCCACTTCCCATTTCCCTCCTCCTCCCCCCACTCTCCTCCCCATCCCTCTCCAGTCCAAAGAGCAGTCAAGGGTTTATCTGTTCTTAATATATCTGAAAATCATCTAAGAGAAACAATTCATTATTTAAACCTTAATTCAAGGGATATTCCCATCAATGAAATTGTCAAGAATTATTTTAAATTGTGAAATTAGTCAGTCACACACTGTCATAGTTACTTTTCTATTACTGTGAAAAGATACCATCACCAAGGCACCTTGTCGAAAAAAGAGTTTATTGGATTGTGCAGTTCCAGAGGATTAGAGTCCATGATCATTGTGGCAGAGAGCATGACGGTAGGCAGGCAGGTTGCTAGAGCAGTAGCTGAGAGTTTACATCCTTACACACAAGTATGAGGCAGAGAGAGGTAACTGGAAATACTGTGAGCTTTTGAAGACTCCAAGTAACATTTCCAGATATAGATCTCCTCTACCAAGGCCACACCTTTAATTCTTCCCAAATAGTTTCACCAATACAACTAAGCATACAAATATGAGCCAATCATGGTCATTCTTTTTCAGACAAACCACAATCCACTCTGTGGCTCTGATAGACTTGAGGCCATATCATACTACAAAATGCATTTAGTTGAACTTCGAAAATACCCATATTCTTTCTCAGTTCTCAATACCGTTTCTTTATTATTTTGTCTTTTTCTTTTATCCTCACTGCCTTCTCTCTCCCATCTACTTCTCCAAGGTCTCGTTCCCAACCTCCCTTCTCATCCTGATCCTCCTTTTCCCTTCAGAAAATAGTAGGTATCTAAGGAATATTCAGGAATATCCACTGAACATAACATAGCAAGTTACAATAAGACCAAGTTTATCAGGGTGGGACCTGGTCATGAGCGCAACACACTCCCTTTATTTCATTTTGCATCAAAACATTCTTTTAAATTTATCATCTCTGAGTATCAGCCATGGTTCTAACATTAAATTTTCCAGTGTTCTATTTCTCCTCAAACTGCACATTTTACTGTGAAGAGACACCATAACCATGACAACGTACAGAAGAAAAAGTGTATTAGGTGTTACTATTTCAGAGGGTGAGAACATGACCATCATGGCAGGGAGCAGAGCAACAGGCAGGTAGAGGCAGGCAGGTATGGTCCTCTATCAGCTGAGAAATAATATTTTTATCCACAAGCAGGAGGCAGAGAAAGTTAATTGAGAATGGCACGGGCCTTAGGAACCTCTAAGCCTATCCCTAGTGAAATGCCATATTTAGCAAAGCTACACCACATAATCTTCCCCCAACAGCTCTTTCAGTTATAGACTAAGTATTTAACTAGATGAGTTGATGGATGGGTTCATTCTCATTCAGATCACTACTATCATTTTCTTTGTGGTATTCCTCTTTCTCTTTTCATCTGTAGCTTTTTTATTCATTATTTCTTTCATGTTACTATTTTAAAAATCTATCATGTTCCATGCTGTATGCTATTGTGTTCTGAGTTATTTCTTAAAGTTTTATTTCTAAGTCTACTTTAACTTTCAGAGTTTGTAGCCAAAGTGAGATGAACATGAGATAAAGAGAAAAATCAAGGCTAGAATCATGAAATATTTCTGACAAATCTCAATCCACAATGTATTTGAAATATCAAACTCTAATTAATGTTTTGATTAAATTTTATATCCTATATTTCTATGGTAAAATATTTCTATGGTAAAATATTATATTTCTATGGTAAAATATTAATGAAGAGTAGTACAATTATGTTTTAGACAAAGAGATCCCTTCTCATACTGGTGGAGATGAAATTGGTATTTTCTGATTGAATCACTGACCACATGGCTACTCTGGAGTTATGTGCTCACTTATATAATCTACATTACAGATAAATATCCTGTAAGATGAATACTATTACCATTATAGCGTTGCTAGACATTGTTAGCACTGTTAAGGTATATTGAAGCTTACTTATGCTAAATTATTATATGTTAATTTCTTTTCAAGAAAATTCATTAAATACACTTGTTTTGCAAATTTTTAATATAAAGCAACATAATAAAATGATAGTGTTTTTCTTTGAAAGTTTTGTCAGAGCCACAGAACCTCATCTTTGGCCCATTTTGGAGTCAATGTACTTCTAAAATCAAATATGGTACATTGGTTATACCTATTTTGGTATCTGGAGTGGGGAAAAGAAAGAGACAGAGAGATAAGAGAGATACCTCTATATTTCCATTTTATCATAATATACATGATGTTTCAGTTTCTATTTAAAATTCCTATTTTTCATTGATGGAACACAAGAAAACAATTGACTTTTATATATTAACCTCGTGTTCCACAGAGAATTTTTAAAAAGAAAGGAATCTAAATTCTATATAAGGTATAGTGGCCTTTCTTTGGGAGATACTCTGTAAGTGAAAAGAAGCAAATCAGATGCTATTGTAAATGTAGAGTGTTATGACCAACTTATGAGGCAACACAACAGGAGAATGAAGGAGGACATGATTCTTAACCCTGCAAGGTCAGGAAGAAACTTCAGAAGAGAAAGTATTTAATTGAACTGGGCATTGGTTTTAAGATGTTAGAATTTCCCATGCAGAACTGCCTAAGTTAGGCAAATTGTATAACATGTGAACACCTTTCCTGTAATATTAGAGACACTTAAAAGCCCTGTAAGAATTTCTACAATTACTTTATGATTTTAAACTAGATTAACTAGCCATCATCACACTTGAGTTATTAAGTTGGACCTATCTCTATTTCTGTGAGTTAGCTTGGTATAAATCACTTTTATTCATTTTCTTCTCAGTGAACTTTTCTTAAGAAATCATTATTTATTTACTTAGTTATGCATCACAGTACCTTAAATTGAATTTAATTTAGAACAGTATGTGGTTTGCTCTATAACTATATATATTTAACTACATGTCATGGGAACTATTGTTCTTAGAAGAAATCAGACTCACCCACTGCACATCAAATGTGTCCATGTCTCAGAACATTACAGACAGTTTTTACTATTGTTTACAACAGCACAATATTAGCGCCATCTCATAAAAATTGAGGCACATTTATACATAGGCTGCTTTTTGCTATTTTTTCATTAACATTTTTTTCATTTACATTACATACCAATGACAGTTTCTCCTCCCTCCTCTCCTCCAGTTCCCCACTCCTCCTCCTCTACCCTGCTCTCCAGTCTTCATTCAGAAAGGAACAGACTTCCCATGGGCTTGAACAAAGCATGGCACATCAAGTTGAGGTAGGACCAAGTACCTCCCCCTGCATCAAATCTAGGCAAGATATTTAATATTTTTTTTAAAAAGTCACTCCTATGAATTATATTATACTTGAGAATTAACAGATACTGATGCTTGGGCAAATATTTTATAATGTTTCACATTTAAATAGAGAATTGAGTAAGATAAAATTCTTTATTGTTAAAGTTATTTCTATTTCTAATACACACAGTATTTTTTTTATTTCCGAACCTGTGCTACAAATACATTTTAAGTAAATATCAGTCTCCTATTATGGTGTGGATTATTAAAAAAAAAACAATTGTTCATCTGCTTCCTTGCTTCAAACTCAGGAACTAATGATGAGTCTTAATATAGAATGATTCTATAGGAATCTAACAAATGAAAATATTGAAAAATGAGTTTGTAAAACCAGTATGCCAGCAGACACCATTGAACAACAACAAAAACCACTGGTTAAATGTTTGAAAGTAAACCTTCTTTTAGAAACCTCTTTGGACAGTCATCTACAATAAAACATGTTCCCCAGTTGTTATGGAGAGGAGTAAATTGTTCTTAGGATAGGAGGAGAAGGGTGGTACTTGGCAGTGTCACTGGAGCTCCTTAAATAATAATTCATTGCACTAACAGCAAACTGGAGTACGCAGATTTTAAGACTTTAATTTGTCAGTCATAGCAATTTGTAATTCTTAGTACCAAAATTCCAGCCATTGAAATATATCAAAGCTCTCTTTTGGTATCAAGGGAAGGGGCTATTGTTCTTGGTAAGAGTAACTTTCACATAATGGAGAGATCAAATTGGAAAGATAACCTTGAGTTAAAGGAGAGTCGGCAAGAATGGAGCTGGTGCCCTTATAAAAGCAGGCAGGTTAGACACTAGTAGTTGTCTGAATCCTTGGCAGTTTACAGTTTAGAAAAGCAGGCAACTTCAGTATAACCAACGAAGTTTGGACCTAAGATTGTTAGCGTCCTCTGTAGTTGTAGACTTAACTTGAGACTGGGACATTTCGCCTTATAAGAACTAGAAAATTAAGTACAGATTTGAATGTACTGCATAAACCAATATTTATCTAATTTATCAAATTACTGAAGATTAAATTTAATCATAATCAAACTATAGTTGGCTGTTAATTTTTTTAATTTTTCTTCTGTTTTTCAGGTATACAAAATAAGCATAAGTAAAATACGGTGTTGTCTTGTATCCAATTGTTTCTATTGCCTATATAATTTATTCTTTAATTGGTGGCAAACATGAAAATAAGTATTATCAAGGATTATACATAAATTTCAGACATAAGCTAGAATTGTTACAGGATCTATGCCTAAAAGAGGCCTAATTATGGCAACTTGCTTTTTTAACAGCATTTTTGTGGTGGCTGAAACAAGATTTTTTTCGTGGATATCATTATTTTTATTATGTTTATTGAGCTATATATTTTCTCCACTCCCCTCTTTCCCCCACCCTCCCCTTCTACGCTCTCCCATGATCCCCATGCTCACAATTTACTCAGGAGATCTTGTCTTTTTCTACTTTCCACATAGATTAGATCCATGCATGTCTCTCTCAAGGCCCTCATTATTGTCTAGGTTCTCTGGGGTCATGATTTGTAGAAGAAACAAGATTTTGATATGGTTCTGGGGATTAATTTTTCTTTGATTTTCCAGTCAGTCTCACAAATTTAAACAAATAACATCTAGAGAAGTGTTTCCACTTGATATTTAGAAGCGCCAAATTTAGTTTCCCTATGATTCCAAGTATTCATTTTTAAAGTTGATCTTGGATCTATTTAGTGACTATATAGTAATAATTTAAGTGGTAATATTGTTATTTTTACATAGACTAAATTATTAACAGAATTTTATACCAAAGGGAACAAAATATTCCTGGATACTCAACTTTTCTCAGAAATTATTATAATACATTGATAGATAATTGAAACATGGATAAAGTGGTTTTAAAAGCTTAACAATGCTAAAATATATATTAAATTAATGATTACGTAATACCTGGAGAGAACCAATTCTATTGTTTAAGAAAAAAATCTTAAAATTTTAATTATTCAGTTTTATTTTTATCATCACTGACCCTAAAATCTCATGAGGATTCTAATCCATTTTCACAGATATTGCGACATCATTGCTGTGAGGACTATTTTATATGACAGATTTAGACATTTCTTGTTCTGATCACCAAGCTGTATGGGCCAGCATGTGTCTTAGTTACTGTTCTCATCACTGTTATATTGCCTGACAATAAGCAATGTAAAGGAGAGATTTATTATGATTTATTGTTTAAGTAGCTTTGGTCAATCATGGATAGTATATAAGGGAACAAGGAGTCCATTCCACTGGGAGAGTAGCTCAACATTATTACCGAAAAAGCAAAAGATAAATGGAGATGTTCATTTTGATTTTTTCTTTCCTTCCTTTTTTTCTTCAGTTTAGATCCACTCAATGGGACAGTGACACCAGTATTTAGGAATCATTTCTTCCCCAGGCAAGGCTCCTTGGAAAGTGCCTCTTGGTTAGTCACAGAGGTGTGGATCCCAGGTGGCCCCCCCCCCAATCCAGTCATCACTGAAGAGTACCATCACAGCATGTTTTGGAGTGCATTAGATTCTCTGGATGTAGCCCTATTTCTAGTATTTTACATATTGCACAAGGATTATTTTATATACCTGCTTACAACTGAGTTGGTGTTCTGGATTAAAAAATATTTTCTTTACCTTTCATAGGGATCTCCTATTCCCAAGAAGACAGATACTTATTTTTCTCAAATAAATGCATTCATTATATCTATGTATCATTAGATAATTCACAAGAAGTACATGCTCCTTGTTCAAATGCATATACACATAAATATTTGTATATTTTTCTTGTTTAAAAATTGAGGAAAACTTATGAATATGCATAATTTTCTCTGATTTCTATGATTCTTTAAGCTTATATAAACTTTGCCAGAACTATCAATTCAGGAAGTGGGCTTAGTTTGACAAACCTATCTGAAAAATATATTTTTAGGTGATTCTATGTTACTGTTTTTCTAAACTTGAGGTTTTAAATTTACTTTGCTTCTTAATAGTCCAAGGAATTTATAAGTTCGTCATTAAATATGTACCGACAGGATGTTGGATAATTCTATCATTCTGCCAGTGGAACAGGCACCAATATGCTGGCAGAGGTCACTTTGCTAGGGGAGAAGTGTCTGCTTCTATTTCTTTTCCATGCTGGCTGTTTTGCAGTGATTTCCCTCATTCTCCTTTTAAGCGTATATAGGTAATTCCCCAGTACTTCTTACTACACTTGTATCTGTAGATAGATCCTCACAGAGCCACCAACCCACTCTTTAACAAAATGACATCATAAAAATTTCCCCTTCTCTTTTATCCTTCAGGAGATGTTAGTCAACTGGAAATGCAATATGACTCTCTCAGTCAAGAAATAATGAAAATATATAGTCATTCTCTCCTTTATTTTTGACAGAGTTTTGCTGACTTGGATTTGACAATTTTGCCTCAGTCTTCCAAGTGCTAACATTATAAGTTAATGTCACCATGAATATCAAAAATTCCTATTTTTGTAGCAAATAAGGCAAGAGTTAAAATTCTCATAAAGGATAATTAAGGCCTAGTGATTGTACAATGAAATCCACACATGTCCCAATTCAAGTAGTAATTCTCTGTGAAAAAAAATCATTTGTTTGGGTCCTTTTAAAATATTAGTAATTTTGCAAAGTAATTGATGTGATCTGCCAAATATTGAGTATATTTATACCATAATCCTGCTCCTTATGGGCACTAAAATACTGCTAAAGAGTGCTCCTTTCATGTCTTGGCTAACAGAATTCTTTTTTGTTTGTTTTTCAGGGCAGGGTTTCTTGGTGTAGCTTTGGCTGTCATGGAAGTCTCTCTATATATAGACCAGGCTGTCCTCGAACTCACAGGGATCAAGCTGCCTCTGCCTCCTGAGTGCTGCAATTAAAGGCACATACATACTACCGCTACCCAGCTTTTCTTTTGGTAATATAATTCTTATATTAATAGATTCATATGTAATATAATATATATGTATATATATATATATATATTATTTTGTGGTAATAGGCAGCATACCTTAAAAAAGACAAAAATTGCATCCAGAGTACAGCATACCAACCATTACCATTGGAATGACTCTAATCTAGAATAATAAAGCGTTATTAGATTTGTGATATTCAAAATCTTTTTTCTACGATCAACTCTTAGACCTTTGGCTTACACCCAGTCAGTGCACATTCCGGGATGCAGCATTCCAATGACAGCATATCAAAAACTGCCATTAAGTTCAGCAAATCCTCAGCCATTGCTTATTTCACAGGAGATCTAGTTTCTCTGGCCCACTCTAAGTCAAATTGACCATAATAATGCCTTGACATGTCTATTTCCTATTTTTAGGCAAGATTTCCTCATGCACCATTCAGCTCTCAGCATGAATATATCTGGAGAAATATCAGGATGACTTGCCCCCTACCGTAAAAGCATGAGAGGAGCAGAGGACCAGTGACAGGTACCATCCTAGAAGCTCCAAATATGTGACAAGCCCTGTCAGCCACATGACACACTGCTGCAGGTCTCTAAGCTCACTCAGTGCAGGATTAAAGGATTAGATGCATCACCTCCTCATTCAAATTCCAGCTGTGCACACAGAAATCAGGGAGAGACCAGTGACTTTCTAGTGTACAGTACCCATAAATTCCTGTTTACATTGCATGAAAGGTGTGCACTTTTATGGGTTTGAGCATCAACATATTTCGCTCTGTAATTTCTACCCTAGTTTGACAAACTGTCTTTAGGCTGCTCTTGGGCACTCTAAGCAGTTTAACTAAATGAATTCAGAATAAGATCAGAAATCTGTTATGCTTTGTCTGTAGGTGAACGTAATTCTTCCCTCAAAACGCAAGCTGAAGGTCATTTTGTGGGTGAAGCCTTTCCTTGTGCTAGAATTCACACTTTGTCTTTCAATGCTTTCTTAAAAGACAGTTAAGTGCATGATTATTGCATTCATTCATGCGTGTGTTCAGGGAACTTTTGAGTCTTTGTTATCATAGAGTATGTGGTAGGTGATAAAGTTTAGAGGGAGAAAGAGAAAACCTTCTGCTTAGAAGAAATTTCGGCTCTAATTTGCATATAAGCTTGCAAACATGATGCTGATACAGTGTGGTACTCACACCGATGAGTGATATACAGGGGAGACAGACAGGGAGATCATCAAGTTCTCTTGAATGCAGATCAGTTAAAACTTAACAGCTGAAAAGCGTAACTGGAGTGTTGAAGGAAGAGGCCAGGTCCTGAAAATAGTTTGTTCTACAGATATGGACTGCCTCCCCTGGAATGCTATGCTGTTCAGAGCACAAACCATTGTTTTGCGATATTTAAATTACTGCTACCTAAGAAAAGGAGAGAGAGAGAGAGAGAGAGAGAGAATATTGTGTCAGAGACTATATCTATCCTAATTGTAAATAATAAAGGGTTTACCTTCAGTAAAACATTTCTAAATTACCTACACAGATTAATACATATATTGTAAGAAAACAACTGGGGCATTAAACCAAACAATAACTAATTGTATTATTTAAAGATTTAATTGTTGATGCCATTTAAAGTGTTAAAATGTTAAAATATATTAAGTTGACAATTTGTTTTTTTGGTGGGGAGAGACAAATACTGTTTTACAAGGGATTGTTACATAAGCGCCTTTCTAGTTCCATCATTCCCCACACAGCTCCAAGCTACTTCCGGTGCCAGGTGGAACCAAGAGCAGACATCCTTTGAGGAAGGTCTCACCTTTAAAGTAGAGAGATTTTTATATTATGATTTAAGGTTTATGCATATGAAAAAGAGCTCTCAGGGTGTGTGATAAATTCTTGACATCCAGAATACCCACAGAATCTCTTGTCATTTAGAACTCAAAGCTGCTGCCTGGGGAGGAATGTTTGATAGATAACTCACAGTTAGATACAAGGTTTTACTCTGCAAAGATGTTGATTAAAACTTAAACATGAAGTTGATAACTTCCTAAAAGAATCTTATACTGCTACAGGGAGAATAATCAAGAAAATCCAAAGCATGCTTTAACCAATTGTTTTCAAGGAGACTGACATTTAAGGGAAGTCTTGAGAGAAATGTGCAACACATTTTAATATCTATAGCAACATATTTTTTCTAGCCACAGAAATATGCTTTATTCTCAACCCCGTTAATATTTATATTATAAAGTGAAAGTTGCACACATTGGTTTTTTTGGGGTTAGGAAAATAAATACATGTCAGTCTCCATCTTGAGACCATTATTCCTCATGATAGAAATAACTTGATCAAAAGTAATAGTTCAGATAGCTGCATAGCTGAAGGAGACCTAGGAGTGACTCAAGGCTTTTAGTTTGTAGTGTGTTTATAAAATAATGTAATTCTATCAGGACAAATTCTTAAGTTCTCAAAATGTTAGAGAATAAAAAAGCTATTAAGAGATGACTAATGTTGATTGTCAACTTAGATCTCCAATCATCTGATAAATGAGTATGCGGTCATGCCTGTGGGGAACAATCATGGTTGTGATAACCAATATGGAAAGACCTCTCTTGACAGTGTGCAGGACTATTCCCTAGGCAAGGGATCCCAGACCGAATACCTGGGGAAAAGGAACTGCATCAGCATGCATTTGCCATTCACTGATTGGCTGGGGCTTCTACGTGACTAGAATCTTCAGTCTCCTGATGTCTTGACTGTCTTTCTGTAATGAACTGCTTCTGGACAATGAGGCAGGAAACACCTCTTTGCTCTTAAGGTGAAATTCTCTTAAGAGAGATTGATAGTAGATTGGGAAGTGAATAGGTCTGAGCTGGAAAATCAAGTTGAATATCTGGTAAATTACTTGAAGCTTCATAGAAAAGTGAATGCAATCATGTATATTGTCAGGCTACCTCATTTGGTCTTTGAAATGACTGCATGCCACTACCTATACTTACTATACACCTACTTGGTGACTGCAATAAAAATAAAGATATAACTAAATAAATAAAATGACAGATATAAAATATGGTGCCTAGGCCTTAAGAGATGTTTCAATAAACTTCTGTAGTACATAAATTTGTATGAATACCATGGTAATATTCTGAGAGGGCATATGAAGAAATCAAACTGAAAATAACTGTTATGTCTAGAATGGAGAAACAGTCAAGAAATTCAAGCAAGCACATTATAAGAAACTCTGGGGTCCAGAGACATTAATGGGTCTTGGTTTCTTGTCTGATAATTCACTCAGCCTGAGAATATTAGTTTTTTTTATAGGGAAAAGCAATGCTTTTTATTTTTCTTTTAGTCTTCTTTCATACATTACATCCCAACTTGTTTTTTTTTTCCTATCACCTCCTCTCTCCCAGGTGTGCTTTTCCTCAGCTTCCCTTTTTACAAAGAAAAAAGAAAAGAAAAGAAAAAGAATAGACTTCCCAGGGATGTACACCAAATGAGGCCTAACAAGTTATGGTAAGACTAAGCACAAACTCATATCAAGGATGGATGAAGAGTTAAAACAAAAAAGCAAACAATTCAAAACAAAAATAACTACAGCAAAATCAGAAAGAAGCTAAATAAGCACAGCGTGTAGGCAGAGGACCCAGCTCAGTCCCAAACATGGCCCATGTTTGTTGTTTTTAGTCTCTGTGAGTTCCTAAAAGCCCTGCTTAATTGAGTCTGTGGGGCCTATTTCCTGGTGTCCTTGACAGTCTTATGGTTCCTACAATCTCTACTCCCCCTGTTCTACTGAGTTCCTCTGATTCTGCCTAGTGTTTTCCTGTGGTTCTCAGTGTCTGCTCCCATCTTTTGCTGGATGTTTCTCTGATGATAACTGGGCTAGGCACCGGTCTATGATTATAACAAATTATCATTACTAATTATTTCATTGCCTCTTTCTTCTCCCTCCCTCCCTCCCTCCCTCTGTCCTTCCATCCCTCCGTCCCTCCGTCCCTCTGTCCCTCCCTCCGTCCCTCCCTCCCTCCCTCTCTCCTTCCCTCACATTGCTCAGGCATTCTAAAGGCAAGTGGGGGGAAGGGTTGAAGAACCATAGAAATAAAACCAGAAATCAATGAAGAAGGTCATTATTGGGCTGAAAGTATGAATTTTAATATTACATTCAAATTTTTGTGACTACCAATATTTCTTAAATGCGCTTATAGACAGGAACAGACTGTTAGAAAAGATTTCATAGTAAAATGGTTGATATATTAAGCTCATACATTTAGTTAAGTCCTTTCTTGCTGCCTTCCAAACCACTGGGAATGAATTCCTCTAAAACAGACAAAGAAACAAAAGTCAAAGTTTTTCTTTCATTTGATTTAAATCTCTGCCTTATGTTTCAAACATTTTAGATAGGCAGGATAAAGTCAGGGAAAAGAAAAACTGGTAGTTATCAATACACGAATCCTGCTGAACTTGGCTGATCTAACAATTGGTCCTCTTCGTACTTTACATAATTTTCTGGTGCACAGCTAGATAAGTCAATTATTCTTTAACTGAGGATGTTGTTCAGAAACATAAGGACTATGTGATGTGTGATGAGATTCAGAGCGTGTTTACCAGTCGTGACCTTTATGGTACATGGTATCAAAAGGCAGTTTAGACACATACACTCAGGAAAAAGGCCAGGCTAAAGATAAAGAGGGTGCTCTTCAAAGGAATGCCTCTAAATAATATTCAGTTAAATCATGGAGGCTATCTTTTATCATAAAGTCTTATAGGATTCTAACCAAAGGGTAAATTTTGCTAATTATGCTTTTAACATCATTGTATCATGTCACCACATGAAGATGATACTTTCTGATGCATTAGAAAATAAATTGGTAACTAAAACAATAAGCATTCAACAGCGTATTTAAATGCAGATTGTAACACTGTATCTTTAGTCTTATGTAAACAATACTTCTTAATAATCCTTTCTGTTCGTCACCCATTCAGTAAATATAACAGTTCCTGTTTTGTAATTGTCAGTTTGACTCGTGTGTTAGTTAGTCTTAGATTACTTTAATTAGCAGAGGTGAATTCTGTCTATTTCTCAGCCTGAAAGCATATTTGCTTTTTGTTGGCCTATATTAATGCTTCATAATTTCATCTACTTAGTTCAGTCATTGATGAGCAAAATACGGAATCTATATGAGAGCTTCAAAAGTAAGCATATGGTTCAGAATCCCGGGAGAGTTTCTCAGAAACTCATATCTACCCTGGGACCTATGTGGTCTTGTAGGATGCCCCTTTAGAATCTTATGGCATCTCGTTGTCTAAGTGTCCAAACTCTTGAAAGAACACATTATGGACAGTTTTCCCAAATTATACATAACGTTAAAAAATAAACACAAAGTAATGGCTGTAATCTCAAAATGGTTCAAGGCTGCAGTAAACACGTGCTTGACTCTAATTTTAATTATTTGGGGGAAATAAATCATTTACAGAAAAGAATTCTTACAGACTCTTGACTTACTTCAGTACCAAGATTAACTCTCACCCCTTTGCAAAATTTATGGAAAGGGGAACTGTCGCTGGCTCTGAGCGATGATCCCTGGTCTGAAGGCCTAACACTGGCAGCTCACGGCGATACTTCACACAGCCTGCAAAGGATCTTGCCTACAGCAATATTTAATGCAGAATCCTGAATCTGTCCAAAATCTGATTTTAAAATATATGGTTATTATTATTCCTTATTAATAAAATATAGAATCATAGACAAGGGGGTAAAAATCATTTTTGTCCAAATATTGTGTGCGAGGCATCTTTATCATGTGTGTGAATGCATGTTATCTCAAATGAGTGTGTCAATACTTAGCTTTGTTTCAAAACATAATAATTTTTTTTTTGTTTTTTGTTTTTCGAGACAGGGTTTCTCTGTGGCTTTGGAGCCTGTCCTGGAACTAGCTCTTGTAGACCAGGCTGGTCTCGAACTCACAGAGATCCGCCTGCCTCTGCCTCCCGAGTGCTGGGATTAAAGGCGTGCGCCACCACCGCCCGGCAAAACATAATAATTTTTACATAGGAAGAAGTAGAGCAATTTACTCCTTAGGGTCACAGAGAGAACCCTAGAGTTGACGGTCAAGTTGATTTCATGTGCACAAATCTGAAAATTGCTTGCGCCATGTGTTTGAATCCAGGGGCCTTGAGTGAGATAATGCATGAGAGAACTCCAAATGTGAAGAATAATCTGAGAGTCCAGGTGGCTCTCGCAGCTCAGATTCTTTTGTGCTTAGGACACTGTTTTCTCTTTCCTAAGACCCTGGCACTACGAGCGATACAACTCTGTGCACTGATAGTAAGACCTCTATTTCACAGTTTAAAAATTGTGACTGGTGTTTTAGAAATCACTGTTCATGTTCAGAACTGAGTAGGTAGTATTCCAATCGAGGCAAAGAGAGACTTGATTTGCGTATTTTAACTAATAGCCTCGTCCTTGTTCCCAAACTCTAATATTCTTAATCTTGTCTCCAGTGTCTCATACCACTTTCTGTGTTTTCAATTTGTGGGAGACCCATTCCTGACTATTGGCACAGCCTGTCTGTCACTACGAACACTTTCATTTATCCAGAATCTTCCCCACGTGCTGAGAAGATGAGGAGTCTGATGTTCTTCCTATTACCCCCTTACCCTCTGCTCAAACTGTATAAAAGTGCTAGTTCTAGTTCATGGCGTCCACAAGCGATTTACAGGAGAGCTTTAAGAGCATGTGTTATGGTTATTTAATGAGAAGAATAAAAACTGCAAACTTACATAGCTCCACTTTCATTTGTTTAAAATAGCTGGTTCCTATGTGATGTGATCATCTCCAAGACTCTCATTTTACATATCTGTGACGCAAATAATAAAATGGCTGAAATGAACAGCAGTACTACATCACATATTGCTATTATTATTTTGATGCACAGCCAAGCTATGTGGCCCAGACTGGTCTTGACCTCTTGAGATCATGGATTGCTCTAGACCAGGTCTTGACATCCCAGGCTCCAGGATTTGTAGAGCCCGTTCTTCTTAGCACTGGGGCTATAGTTACTTAAATTGTGTACTTTTATTATATGCCACTTGAAGACTAAAGAAAGAAGGTTGTGGTGGCTGAATACATCACAAAGATGTGTTTCCCATCTTTCTCCCCTGCATTTTCTTGAATTCTACAAAAGTTGTTTGAAATCAGTGAATCTGATCAAACTAGGTCTCACAAGAATTTCAGTTACATCAGTTTTTCCTACTCTGCCACATTTTCTCACCTGAATGAGACATCTGAAAACTACTGGATATGGGTTTGCTCTTTGGGGGAATTATTAGATGCCAACTTTATCTCAGTTCTTTATATGGGGAAGCTGGCTCACTAACTGCTTCCTAACATTTGGCTCTTAGAGACGACAGTTATCACAAGATATAGGACAAAGCCCCAAGAAAAATGAAGGAAGGATAACATTTAATGAAGGGAAAATAATTTCGTGTGACTGTTTCTGCTACCTGGCAATTAAATACCCGCAAAGGCAATATGACATGAGGGCTAAGTTCAATACACAGGCAGGGACAGATTGGCATGTAAATATTCTACAAGAAGACTTAACTCTAAACAATGAGAATCTTCTAATATTTAGTTTTATTTTTGCCACTTTTAAAATATTTTCCAATATTTTTTTCTTTGACAGTTTCATACATATATACAATAAATATTAGTTTCTTTTCTTCAATCCCTCTCTTATGGATTGCTGCTGACACCACATCCCTTCTCTCCCTGATACTTTTTTTTCTTCATTGTGTGTGAATACTTAGTTTAATTTAGCATTGGGGCATGCTCTCCAAGACTGAGGAACATGGAGGAAGAGAAAATGGGAGACGGGCCACAGAAAGACATCGTCTGGAACTGATATACTGTCGCCCTTACTAACTGGCTTTCAGCTGTGGTTGTCTGCACAAAACCCACACAGCATTTACCCACTTGATCACAGATGCAGGGCAAAAGGAGAGGGAAAGGGTCACCTTGCCATGTTGAGTTCAGAGACTACAAACAGGGATTGTGCTTAACCAAGGGAGGAGCTTCCTCTTTCCCTGTCTTGTTTGTTTTCAAAGCCTTGGGTTGTTTTATTTGCTGTTTTTCTACTGAGATCTAAACCAATAGAAGGATTTTCTCTTGAAAAGATGGAGGTGTAGTTCAGTCCGTACTGTTTATTTATCATTCATAAGCCCTTAAGATCAGTTCCCTCACTTTCTAAATCCTTTAACCCGGGTTGCTGGATTACTCAAAAACTCCATGGAGGCAGGTAGGAGGAAATGCCATTTATTTTCCTCTCCATATTTTTTCCAATATGGCATTTGAGTTAGCTACAGTCTAACAACAGACTTTTGTGCATTGGAATCCTGCTCCTGCTACTTACTAACTGACCTTGACCAAATCAAGTAGTTATTATGTGTCTGTTTCCATACTTATGAGTTGGCTTAACCCTTGCAAGTCAAAGGCCTTTCTATAATGCTTATAGAATGCTTTGCATTGCATCTGATGCACAGAACCCTGGTGCATTCTCACGTCATTAATATCCATGAAGTACATCTGGTATTTACAGAAACATATCCCTTGCCTAAAAGTATGTAGAACTTATTTATAAAAAGAAAACTTTTGTTTTCCTATGTTTTGCCTCAGTTTATGTCTCAAGATTTTATTAGCTTTTTTCACTAATAAAATAAGTAATAAAATATTTCCATGTCCCAAGAGAAAAAAAAATGGCTGGAGTAGAGCTAACAAGGTTGTCCAGGGGTAACATTTTAAAGATCAATTTTCTCGTGCAATCATATTCCATTACTATTCTATAGCTACTTACTCTCATGATTTCAAACTTAAATGAATAACCATTCAGAAAGTGTTACTTAAAAGGAACAACTGAAACAACAAAACCAAAGCTACTGTATTCTAAAAACATCTCTGCCATGAAGATGTGGCTACATTCTTGAATATTCTAATACACAGATTTTCTTCAGGAGGTGATCACAGTCCCAATCACTGATGAATGTGTAGAGCTTCCCTGATGGAGAATTGAGGAGGCAGAGGATGAAGTAATTTTCTATGGTTAACTTGCATTGTCAGAACTCTGATGTTTTAGCAGGCGGCAGAAGTGATCAGACATTGTCCTGACTTGACAAACAAGGCTAATGAACCATGGTGATGCATAATACAGACCAATCCATTTCATCCACGAGATGTTTCCAACCCTGTTCTGTAAGCAAGGTGTATGCACGCCAGAAGTCTTCCTGCTTTAGCATGTTTAATGAATCAGAAACGGTAAGTAGATTTTAGGTGCTTACTTTCCTGTTGAGACTGAGAGGGGAGTTAGTCATCAACAGAATTTCAGTGAAAGAGTTTTCTTTACAGACGAAAATTTTACACATGAAAAAAACTTCATAGATGACTTTAATGCTTTGAACCAGGGTCGAAAGAATTCATTTACATAATCTCATTTTTAGTCTATTTTTCAAGAGAGCTACAGGATTCTGCTATATGAATGAAAGGTTTTGTAAAAAAAAATACTACACCACAATTATTCAAATAATTAAATTAAATATTATCTAGAGAAGGAAAGCAAAGCTGCTCTAAGGATTTCCTCCTTCCACCTGATTAGAATTGTTCCTAAGATTTCATTTTCCTGGGAGTTGTTATATCCCCAATCATAGTTTTGTTGTTGTTGATTTGTTTTGTTTTGTTTTGTTTTTTTAGTGAATTTTTTTCTTGAAGATTGCAAGTGGATTAGAGAATGAGCTTCTGGGCCCATCATGAGCTGCTAAAAATATGGATTAGCCCAAGAATATATATCTTTACTATGTTACAAAAAAAGCTAGTCACAGAAACTCTATTCATTGAGAAAATTCATGCTTTTTCATAATTAAATATTTATATTACATATAAATTATATTCATTATAAGTATAAATAAATCATATTTAGTATATATAATAAATAAATTATATGTATAAAATTTAGTGGATATGAATATGTATACCAGAAATTACTTTATTAAACACTTTCTCTACTGTTTTGGTCCTATACTTCCCTGTTGTCATCTATAAAGGACCTTTTCGCAGTCACAGGTGAGTGTAGTGCTGTCCTCCCTTGGAACCATATGCAATTTATACCTGCAGGTACTTACAAATATTGTCCTAACCCACAAAACTAAGACATTTCTATCATTGCTTATTAACAATTCCCCTGCTCTGTCTGATACTGCTTTTTAGAAGAAAAAAAGTTAATAAAGATTAGAACGTTGACCTTCCTGTGACAGCTGTGTAGCTTAGTCTGTTTGTAGGATTCCAGTAATGAGATCAGGGCCAATCCCCGGCGACTGAGATGGTTTTTGGGAACCCAGTCGCCATAATGGGTTGCCTTACCCCACCTTGATGCAGGAGGAGGAGTTTGGCCCTGACTCAGTTTGGTGTGCCATGCTTTGTTGACTCCCATGGGAGGCCTGCCCCTTTCTGAATAGAGATAGAAGAGGGGTGGATACTGGGGTGGGTTCAACAGGAGGAGAAGCGAAAGGAGAAACTGGGATCAGCATGTAAAATAAATGAAAAAAAAATGAAAAAGTTTAGAACCTAGTTGATTAGAATGAATCTGTCTCAGTAGGAAACTGAAAATTTTCCAGACTTCTTTACTGGCCGACACAGAAGATATCTCTACCATGGGAAAAATTCTTTCTAACACATCTTATTAGTTCTTGAAAATGAGGATAAAATTCAGCAATGCTAACTATAAATTTATTTTATGTTATTAAATCAGTTATTGACATGAGCTATGTTCAGTACAAATCAATCTAAGGATATTCAGCATAAATCATTGAGCAAAATTTCAGTGTATACAATCTTTAAATGATCTTTCTGGAAGAGTATTATATTTGTAAAAGGGTAATATGTACAAATACACTCTGTATTTTTGTGTATATTATTATTTTGAGGCAGAGTTTCATTAAATCTCTTAGACTGGCCTGGGATTCAAGATCCTCCTGCCTGACATTATTCAGGATAGGGATTACCGGTGTGCACCATTTTATACTTGGTTAGTTTTTGTCTAGAAAGCTTTCTTAACTTGAAACACATTCATTACACAATAATTAGAAGATGGTCTTAGGGATTTATCTTTAAATTCCAGATATATGTATGGATTGAAGTATAATCTTCTCTTTATGTATTTATGATACTATTGTTGTAGATGTTGGGCATGGTAAATTATCATTTTGTTATGTCATTCTTTGTGAAATAAATCACATTTCAAAATTATCATTACTGTTTTGCATGAATGTCTGAAATTTTATGATATCTTTTCCACTTAGTGAGTTTTACATGGTAAACAACATTTAATAATTGTAAGTGAAAAAATAAGTGTATAACAAATTTTCTAATTTCACTGTCCTAATGTCTTAAAGCATAGGCATGCTTACATAGTTATGACGATTCTTCAGTTTACTAATACATTAATGAGAATTTAAGACATTAGTGTTTATGTAAGTGAGGAATATAAATTATGATTTTGAGATGTTGGGCCTCTTTATCCCCTTTTTATATAAAAATAGTATGATTAGAATACCTTGCTCCTCTTCTAGGTCAGTTGCTAATTCATTAGAAACTTTCCCATATTTTCTAGCTAGATGACAGATAGACCAGTTAGTGATCGTTTTCATTTGTCTTATTGCTTTTGGATAGAACTCTGAAGCAAAGCATATAGGCTATCATTTCCATAAAAGGGGGCAATCAGGTCAGGGACTAAAGCAAAAATCATGGAGCAATGCTCTTTTCTGGTTTGGTATTTGTGGCTTCCTCAGCTTGTTCTCTTATGAAACCCAGGGGCACCTGCCCAGGAGCTAAGGTGCTCACTCATTGTGCACTTGTCCTTCTGACTTCTACTATTCAAGAAAATACCTTACTGGATGTTTGGTGGAAGCAATTTCTCCACTGAGGTTCCGTGTTTTCAGGGGACTCTAGTTCCTGTCAAGCTGACAAAAACTAGCCACAACAGTATCTTGCCTACTTCCAGTCATTTACAAGGTATTTATGAACATAATACTTTCATTCTGCCTACTCAAGAGACGGGAGCGGTGACTCTGACTTACAATGTCATACCACAGAGATGCAACATTTTTCCTGAAACCTAGCAGGTGTTTAAACCTAGCTTTTTGTGAATGGGAGAGTAAATAAGCACCCTTCCAACAGTGGATTCAGAGAAATTGGTATATTATTCAGTGGGTGAAGAGTTGAGATAAAGGTTTTGCTAACTTAGCATCTGCCTCATCTACCAGAAATCATTCTGTTTAACTGCTATCCAAAATGAAATCCTTTTATCAGTAATCTTTGCTCACTCTCTCACTCTGGCTTTTATGTCTATTGGTATGACTTATCCTTTATCCGATTCCTTGTCCACAATTAAACTATGACTTCAGAAATCTACCTGTGGTAATTAACAAAGAGCCACATAATCATGTTCACTCTTTATCAAAGAAAGTATTCATCACCAATTTCCTAGTGTCACTATGCTG
Source organism: Arvicola amphibius (assembly GCF_903992535.2). Lineage (NCBI taxonomy): Eukaryota > Metazoa > Chordata > Mammalia > Rodentia > Cricetidae > Arvicola > Arvicola amphibius. The sequence goes on along the minus strand of NC_052054.1, from coordinate 96,580,024 downwards.
GAGTCAGTATTTCTATTTTTAGACAGATTTCATGAATTTTCTATGCTTCCTTTGTGTGTGTATGTATGTGTGGAGGAGTGCATGTAACCTTTTCTCTCATAGTCTCCATTCTCATAGAAAAAAAATAAATGAGCAAACAAATCTTTCTTATTTCAATATAATCATAATGCATATAATGTATTTTTGGTTGTGTGCCTAGCATTTAACAACTGAGCCATTTCTCCAGGCCTAACGTAATCATAATGTAAAGATTATGTCAGCAGATTAATGATTGTGATATGCATTCATCTTGATTTCCTTTTTGTGTTACAATTTTCTTTTGAATATTTAATAAACCAGTATTATTTTACATATCATCAAATGCATAACTATGTCTTTAGTGCATCCTTCTCTTAATCTATAAGTCTTATAAAAGTATACAAATAAGTAAATGAAGACAGAAACATGAGAGAATATTGAGCAGAGGAGAATTCCTTAGACTCAGCCTTCATGCTGAAGATCTTTAGGACTGAACATGTGTAAAAAAAAAAAATAACCTCTTTTCTCCAAAATCTCGTTTCTATGACTGATTGGAGTTTTATAGGAACAAATGTGACTATTTACAGACCACTTGAATACCTGTTGGTTTTCATGATGTAGCTATGGCAATATAATATCTATGGAGAGGTATTCAGATACTAGGACTCATCTCACTTTCCCACACAGAAAAACTTAATGTGATTTCCTATGATAGTTATACTTTCTGTTACCATATGACTCTACATTCTAAAGTAAATAGATAGCATATATTTGAATGTTTTATTTATCAAGTAGGGTAAATTATTATTATCTCACAAGTCCCTAATTTGAGTTGCATTTTAGCAACTTTATTTGAGAAGCATGGGTGTTTTGGGGTGAAGTTAACAGAGAAAGTAGCAAACTAGGCTGGGGCCAACAAAACATTTATTCCTGAGATAAAACAAAATACTGGGACCTGTTTGATTTTTTCTTTATTTAAATTATAATTTAGCAATACAAATGCCCATAAATATAATATTTTATAGATAAACTATAAGGTAATTTTCTATAAATCATTGGAAATATAAAAATGAATGCTAGAATTATAGCTTTTATCCATAGTTTAATCAGCTATATGTTCAAGAACGCAATAACTAATTAGGATTCATTTGTCTAGGTCACTAGTTGAGCAGGAGTGACCAAGGAAGTCATTTGATATTTATTAAGGTAGGAAGTTTTCTTAATTCATGCTACAATGCTGGAAACAATATGGTAGCAATTTTGTCTTTCCTAGCATAGAAAGGATAGGGAAAAGTAGAGATTGCAGGATCTGTTGTTTTAAAAGTTTTAAAGCCCACAGTTATTCATAAGGTCTTTACTATAAATATTAAATAAAAAAGAGAAATCTATCAGCTTGAACAAAAAATGGGCTAAATCCAAACAGATTACTTCACAAATACAAATTACCTTAAGTATCCCAAGAACGAAGGTAATTTTGTTTTTTAGATGAAGTCTTCTTCTCTTAGGAGTTTTCTTTAATTGTTTCTGATTTGGATAGATAGGAACAAATGCAAAAGACAATGCTAATAGTGGTTTATGAGAACTTCATATAACCACAAAACAGTAATACAGCTTAAAAGGGAAGCTGGACCATAGCCATTGTATTAGCAGCTAATGCACTCTACTATTAAAAACATACTTAATAATTTGTCAAGATATATTTATTTGCCTTTGAAAATTTGATGTTCCAGTACCTTCAGAACTTCAGTGCTTGTTAATTTAGTTAAGCAATAGTCTATATTAAATACTTTATAAAAAACTGCATACCAGGTAAATGCCAGTTAAGAGGACACTGAAACTTGACAGCTGGCCCCTCAGTCTAGCGTGAAAGAAAGAAGTTAAGAGAAATTAACCATAAAGTAAGACATGCTGTATTAAGTACTACATTATGGATACAATGTGGCAAGAGGGTGAAAAAGAAGGAGGAATTCATTCTAAAGAAGAGAGAATTTACTGGAAGTATTTTTCTCTTTCATTTTGCAAACCCGTTTTTTTTTTTTTGTTGTTGTTGTTGTTTTTTTTGTAAAGTCACACTGTACTAAGTACAAGCAGCAGAAATCTCAGAAATAATGGAGAAATAATATGCCCATGGTGAGGCCTGAGTAGCACATGCGCTAGGATTAGAATACTGGCAGAGGGGTAGGTGGAGGCTGAATGGTGACATGGAGGTTAGATCACAAACATTGGATATTACTAGAGGGAGTTTTCCCTGTGTCCTCTATGCAATGGGCACCAGCAAAAGGTTTCTGACTGTGGAATGGCACAACCTAGCCTGAGCATGGGAAGGGGGCTTGCAGAGAAATAAAAGAACCAGACATCAATCTAAAAAGATGAAGTAAAATATTATTAACACTTCAGTAAAATAGCATACCGTGTTGAATCACATTGCTTTTTTCAAAGCAATAAAAGAAGAGAACAAATTTAACAAGTCAACAACTACAACGGAACTAGATTCTGCTAAGCAAAAAAGACCTAGGGAGAAGATCTAGGAAGTGAACGAAATACACACAGCCTCATGAATGGAACCTGCTTGAAATCCTATGAAGGGAATGTCCATGGATTCGAGATAATGGAGTCTATCAATTATCCGTGAGTGACTGAACATTAGAAGCAGTGTGGGAGCAATATATTAAACTACCAATGCCTGTAATCAATTACCAGGAATTTGCACATAAGTAGTTAGGCTCTATCATGGATCTGTCTGTCTCACATTGCTCTGTTTTCCTTCCTATCTATCATCTAGTTGCTTGAGTGACCCCAATATGCAGCCAGATTTAAGATCCCTAAAAGATGTTCTATCATTTAGAGACTACTGTAATATTCAATGTGATTGTGGTTTTTTTTTTTTTTTTTGCAAGGTTTCTGTACCTTGGCAGATCATTCTGCTGTCTCCTCATGCTATGTATCTCACCTCCACTCCTCCTTTTGACTGTTCTTGTTTGTTATACAGAAAGATTGTCAGTGCCAAAAGATCAGAATACTTGCTGTTAGATTTTTGTCTTTTAACCATAACAGGGATGTTGGACCTATGTAATCTGAAAACTATGGTTACCTTCTCAGTAGCACCAGTTGACATGCCAATGTGAAAGGAAAAATTTCACAAGCTTCAAACTCCTAGATGAAGAGCTACAGGAAGTCACTGGTTGCTTAGAGAGATGAAATCAGCCTTCTCTTGGTAAGAGATCCTGATAGGTATCCAATCCCAAGTGGTCAACTGATGGAGGATTCTCATTGGGTAATAAACAAACTGTCTTGGCCAGTCCTTAGGTGGGTGGAGTAGACAGAACAGAAAGAAGGAAGTGAGGTAGATAGCTCAGTCAGATGCCATGCCTCTCCTAAGTGAGATAGACTGCCGTGCCTCTCCTCAGGGAGAGAGATGCAATGGAGCCAACCACCAGGTCAAACATGCTGAATCTTTCCCGGTAAGACACCACTCATGGTGTTACATAGATTGTTAGATATGGGTTAGTCAAGATGTGAGTAAGAGGCTGAAACTAATGGGTCAGACCGTGTTTAAATGAATACAGTTTGTGTGTTGTTATTTCGGGGCATAAGCTAGCCGGCAGCCAGGAGCGGGGCGGCAGGAATGCAGCCCACAGCTCCTCACTACAGTCAACCCTAAACACATGCAAATAAACCAAGATTAAATGGCATTCATATGTGTATGTGTGTGTGGAGCGTGTGTGTGTGTGTGTGTGTGTGTGTGTGTGTGTGTGTGTGTGAATTATAATTATTGAAGATGTCATAATTTTTTTACAATAACGGGCATAAGAAGAGTAGAAGTTTATGCTCATATATGAATCTCTCAAAAATTTTAAATGGAATCAAAACAAATGGAAATAACAGGAGCAGATAATTCTGCTAATAATACTACATTCTTAGTAGTCATGTTCTATTTCTTTGTATTTCACTTCCTCAATAAAATACAGTTTTAATTATTCTCTGTGTTAAAATAGGATTAAATAAGAACGACTATGAAATAGCATATTCAACTATTGTGTCCATTATTTACTGTGCTGGAGTGGACATTACCTTGGATATCTAGTGAATGGATATCTAATTATAATGAAAGGAATCAAGCTTAGGATGCAAATGCTTAGAAAGGCATTTGTCAGCTGTGAGTAGGCCTGTCATGTGATTTTCATTAAAATATATTGGAATATTAGTGAATCCCAGCTTGCTTGGGGATGGGTAGAGGAACTGGTAACAACATATTCTAAGGCAGTACTGAAGGATTTGTTGTAATTAGTTCATATTTTTGAAGCAGAAGCAGGCACCACAGTAGCGTTAACAAATATACCAGACAACTGAGCAGTCTCCTATCCTGCCCTGCTCCACACCAGGCAACTTACTCAACTGTAAAGCAGAAGCATTTGCTTACTGTCTAAACTCATCAAAAAGCTTAGTGGACCAGCAAATGACAACAATAAACATTTAACCATCCATGAAACAAGAAATCAGAGTTTTCTACTTGTATATATGCTTAAGTTAGGAGAGATGGCAGTCAATGAGTTTAAAGAAAAAAAAGTATATATAAGGAATTAGCAAGATAGCTAGCTATTGGGAATCTTTCTCGAGGCCTAGGGGTAATGAGCCCAGCAATTGGCATAGGAAGGGGAACTGTAGCGTCTAGAGGCCCCAGAAGCTAATGATAGGCGGCAACCTGTAGGACAGTTAACTTAATGTGGCATCTGGCTACTTGGTGGAGAAGTTGCCTATGTTTCCTCAGGAGGCTTCCATGGTGGGCTTCTTTTCAGAATCCAGCTCAGAAGTGAGTCATCTGGGTTCCACTTCTCTCCTTGGAAAGAGTTCCTAAGATCTCTTTCCTCACATGCTGAGGTCAGAGCTTTGTTGAGCGGACCCAGAGGACCTGAAAATTGAAAATTGCGGGACTGGAGAGATGCCCCACTCGCAGGGGATGGATGGGTATCCTCGGCTTCTCCACATTCTTCGTTCTGCTCAGACTTCAAATATTTACCGGAGAAAATTTAAAATCATGCATTTTAGCCCTTGATTAAAGAGAGGATAATGTTTTGTTAGAAAAGCCAGCTGCAGAGATTCCATGTGAACGTGGCGGCGGCTGCGTGGAAAGGTTTTGATTTGGCTAATCACTGAGGTCTTGCTCGAATGCTAACTAAGGAGCCCAAGCAGAACAAATTCATTCCTGATGAAGTCTAGCAGCCGACAACGTGGAATAATTTGAATCACAGACCTGTGAAATTTGATCAGGATGGAATTAAATGACTCCCGAAGTGAGTTGGCAAGTCAGTTTTAACCAAGAAAAGGCAGCTTAGCCTGTGAAGGCCATTTTCTTCTACATTCTCATCAGGTCTCTGCTCTCCGGAGCAATTTTGAGGCCCATATCATGAACTCAGGCCTCTTTGAAGTTAACTAGAAGACATGTCCTAGCACCCACACTCAAATTATGACACATATATGACTGTACCATTTATAATATGTCTACAACTTTCTAGGGTTCTCTTATGTTAGATCTGCTCTTCTGCCTTGATTAGGATCTAATTAGGTCTAATTTGTGTGAGATATAATTTCTTCTCATTTCTCCTATACTTTACATCCTTGGTATTTTAAAGGGTATGAAGTACACACAGAAGAAAAGCTGGAAGGCCACACAAAACTATCATCAGCCCAACTTTGAACTACACTAACCCCAGTACAGAAGTTCTCAGTGCTGTTCTAATGAACTATATTGAATCATTGATGCCTGTTCTTTTAGCTTATGGGTAAGACAAGCAGCTTATCATTCTGAGGACAGGGGAGGGCAGAATAAATAAAATCAACGCAAAGTAGAAACTTCTAAAATGTTACATTACTACTTGTGAATTCTGTTGTGGAAAAGCCATTTATACCACAATGGTAAAATACTTTTTCCATGGAAGAAAAAGTTAGAAATTGTTACTTGAAACAATTACAAAGTTACATCTTGACTTATAGGCAACAGGAAGTAGTCTGTCTTAGTGGGCATGGCTTGGCCATATATGAGACCTCAAAGCCCCCCTCCACAGTTCATTGTTTCTTAGAAAGTAGTCATAATAGGTGGGGAAGTTTTAGGAGAATAATATATAGTGAAGAAATAGAGGAAATTTAGATGACATATGTGGTCATGCATAAGAAATGATGATGGTAGCTGTTTCCAAAGAAAATATGTAGTAAGGAGAGCATTAAGATGGAAAATGAAACATATTATATCATTTTAGAGAAATGAAGGAAACCAGAGCTGGGCATGGAGGTGCATGATTTTAATCCCAGAACTCAGGAGGCAAAGGCAATCAAATCTCTGCCAGGCAAATATGTCTCCATAAAGAGTTCCAAGTCAGCCAAGGTTGTGAAGAAAACCAATGTCTCAAAATTTAAACTAACTATTTTTTTTAAAAAAAGAGCGAGAGAGAAAAAAAATCCTAAATTGTAGTCGTGGTTTGAAAAAAATGGCCACCAAAGGGGAGTGGAACTATTAGGATGTATAGCCTTGCAGAGTAGGTGTGGTCTTGTTGGAGGAATTGTGTCACTGTGGAGGGGGGCTTTGAGGTCTCATATATGGCCAAGCCACGCCCACTAAGGCAGACTACTTCCTGTTGCCTATGAGTCAAGATGTAAGAACTCTCAGCTCCTTCTCTAGCATCATGTCTGCCTGCATGCTGCCTTGCTTCTGACCATGATGATACTGGCCTAAACCTCTGAAACTGTTGGCCCCACAATTAAATGTTTTCCTTTATAAGAAAACATAATCATTGTGTCTCTTCACAGTAATAAAAACCCTAACAAAGACAATTTATAGATTAGTAAAGATCACCTAAAAACTGCATTATTAAAATATTTGGCCTTTCAACAAACATAATACTATATATTATTGATTTATATAAATGTTACCAATGCTTGAAAACAAAGGAAGTAATACCATTCAGTCATGGACTCAAGCCCTGGATGTGTTCTCTTAGTATGAATTCACCTTCATATCTAATCATTTATACAACAAAACAATAAAAACCTCTAATTTTAATACTTAAAACATTCTTCAAGTTCAAATAGATATCCTTTTAAACTGAGCTTATTCTAAACTATCTCAAAATCTTCTAGACTGGAATGAGTTCAGCAAGTTTCATCAGGTAATAATAGTTCCAATAATAAGCTCAGAGGAAAATATGCAACTAATGTGAAATAATTACTTCTGCAAAATATAAAAAAACTAAACAGATTAGCTTATTCCATGGCTTAGTCTAATTTATACAGTATTCTTTTAAATTTTGTTTTCCCTTGAAGAAGAGATGGCAAAAGAAAAATAAAGAAAAGCAAGCCTTTTTTATTAATTTCAACTCTATGATATCATAATGGTCAATATAAAAAAATTCAGCTGGGCAGTGGTTCCACATGCCTTTAATTCCAGCACTTTGGGGGGAAGAGGCAGGTGAATCATACACAAAACAAGTGTCTGGACAGGCTCCAAAGCTACACAGAGATCCTGTCTCAAAACAAGTACATTTTCAGCCTTAGATATAACTTGTGTAAGAAGAAACATTTGAAAACTCATAAATTCTTGTGATAACAAACAATATATATTTGATGAATATATAGTCATTTTTATATTTTTTTGCAAACTGATTAAAAACACAATTGTCTCTAGGCTTGAAATATATGTCTAATTTTTGAAGAGTATGAACATGCTCCTCTTTGTTTTCTGCACAGCCTTTGTTACTGAAACTCTCACTTCAATATCCATGAATTTACATTTTTTTTTTAGCTTCTCTACTGACTTCTACCTTCGTTGTCTTTCCCAGGTCTACACTGTGATGCTTGCACACGGTCATTTGCCAGGCTTTATTTTCTCTGATGCTTTCATCTTCATAACTTCCACATATGCATGCAACCTGAAATGTTTCTTTGAAATTGAAGACATCACTCATGCTTTTATTCTTTCTAAATATTGGCAGATAGTCTACCAGTGGCTACTCCACTCTCCAGAGAAAACTAATTCTTTTGTTTGTTCGGGTTTTTTTGTTTGTTTTATTCTTTAAATTTTTAAAAGAAAATAAGCTATTTTTTTTCATTATACATACCAACCTAAGTTCCCACCCCCATTCCAATCCACATACCATCCCACCCCACTCCCTTCTAATCCTCAGAGAGGGTAAGGCAAATTGCTTTGTGAAAGGTCCAAGGCCCTCCCTATTATATCTAGGCTGAGCAATATATCCAGGAAATCTGGGACACCATGAAAAGATCAAACTTGAGAATAATAGGGGTAGAAGAAGGAGAAGCACTCGAGCTCAAAGACACAGAAAATATATTCAACAAAATCATGGAAAAAAACCTTTCTCAATCTAAAGAAGGATATCCGTATGAAGGTACAAGAAGCTTACAGCACATCAAATAGACTGGATCAAAAAAAATCCGTCTACCTGCCATATAATAATCAAAATGCAATACATACAGAATAAAGAAAGAATAGTAAGAGGTGCAAAGGAAAAAGGTAAAGTAACATATAAAGGTAGATCTATCAGAATTACACCCGACTACCCAATGGAAACCATGAAAGCCAGAAGGTCCTGGATAGTTGTGCTGCAGATACTAAGAGACCACAGATGCAAGTCCTGACTACACTCTCCTGTGATCACTACTTGCCCTCAGTTTTTAGTTTCTAAGGAACAGCATAATGGTAAGTGCATATGCTTGGTTACACCCAGTTTACCAGCAATTAACTCAAAACAGGTAGAACATAATGAAGGAAGGAAGGAGTGTAGCATGAATAATAAAACCTAGAGACAGATATAGGGGTTCAACCTGAAGATCAGAAAAGCAAAGCAGCTAGTCAGGTCGAATTGGCAATCCTGCTTCCATGAATCCTCAGAAAGAAACTGAACTGGGACCTGTCTTTTCCTGTCTTATATTCTTTTCCAGTGCTGGAATTAAAGGTGTGTACCACTATCAACTGTCCTCTATGTCTAACTAGTGTGGCTACTGGGAATAAAGGTGTGTGCCACCACTGCCTGATCTGCAAGAATGACCAGTGTGACTGCTTTACTTTATTTATTAAATACATTAAAGTTTTATTTACTAAAATACAAATGAAATATCACTGAAAAAAGGAGGGAGGATGGAAAGGAAGAAGGAAGAAAAAAAGAAAGGCGTGAGAGTGGGAGGAAGGGAGAGATGAAGGGGGAGAAAGGAGTTAAGGTTAAGGATAGGGATAGGTAAGAATAGAGTTACCTCAAGTTTCTTTCTTAACTGGTAATTATCTCAGAATCGGATCAATGTAACTTAAATTGTATCGTTATCTATAGTACCACCCCTTCAATCTTCAGTAGCACTTCTGAAAATGCTATTACTCCCATGATGATAATCTAGTGCTTTTTTCTTCTCTATTGGAATTAAAAATTCCTTTAGTCAGAGACCATTGATTCATTCACTCAATATTATGCTGTACTTTAGGGTCTAGGAATAGTGTTGACATCTCAAGTTTCACATCAATTGCTTCCAGTATAAAATGCACAAGATACAAGATGTTAGTATTTATTAATAACTCAAGGGTATGTTCTGTTTTTTATTTTAACACCATTAATAATGTTCTTCAGATACATAAATTAATAAATTCAGCTACAGGAATTTTGTAAAAGTAAACTTTCAGTTGCTTATGTTATAATGAAGGTTCAGGAGATATAAAAAAAGCCCTTCCAAAGAAAAATCCACATAAAATATTCAGAGGTACAGCCAGTTTTTAGTACTCTGTAATCTATCATATAAAGTTTAAAATGGATGGTGTGTTTAACAGTACACATCATAGAAAGTCACACACTAGTTCAGAAACAAATCAGACACATGTCAGTAATAGTGAGATAAGAGGCATGGTTTTCTTGTGAATAAAAGAGAGGGAACTGAATGGCGCAAATGTTCCCGAAAAGCTACCTTTCTGAAGCTTGAAAAAGCACTGTAAAAATGTAAGATTTCCTACTGGGTGTTCTGAAAGCTTTTTCCCATCCCCTAGTATATGCATAGTTTGGAGAGAACAGACAGGTCAATCAAAATGTATGATAAGAGAGGAGGAGATCACTAAGTCTAGCTAGAATACTTGGTATAGCTCAGATTATGGAATGGCAAAACTTCCTGAGAAGTATCTCTAGTAGATGAGTCATCCATACTTCAGAAGGTTTCATTACTCAACAAAAACATTCAGAGCAGACAAAACAGTCAGAGCATCACAGACAATGTTAAAGGAATCAGGAGCGCCGTGTTCATCAATCTGTTCCCAGACAGCTGCTTAAGTGATCTGGCTATTGGGGCCAGGGCTATGTTGATTATATCATTTATACACAGCCTTAATATCTCTACCTTTTTTTTTCCTTTACTCTGTTACTGTGGCTGAGAAGGAAGTAGCCCAAAAGGTAGCGGTGATGTTTGTGAGTGTCAGGCCAGAGTCAGGAAATGTCTGGGCTCTTGTCCACTGGTTCCCACTACAGCATGATTTCTTTTGTGCCAATCATATGAGAAAGAAAGACTCAGTCATGGCAAAAAAATAAAAATACAGACTTTGCACATTAAGCCAGCCTCTACCTCAAATATTTAAAGACGGGTTCAGGAAATGAGAATTCCTTTAGAGACCACACATCCAAAACACTTTCCCAAGGCTGGCCCTGTCTAGACTCCCAGTGACCTACTGAGCCAGAATTTCTCTTTGCTGTCTGCCATCTAGCGATTTCTGCTGACACTGAAGATCCTTTATCGCACTTCCTCTCTTAGTGACTCCTGCTTCTAGCTAGGTCTGCTACTATCAACAGTATGGTCCTTGGAATACCTTATAGCGAGGACTTAGTGAGAACACAGTTGTCTCAGCTAGTGCCACTGTGACAGTCAAATGTCCTTCTTTGAGCATAGCAAAATGCTAAAATATTAATACCACCAAAGACAGGGATTGATGTTTTGTTTCAAGTGAAATGGACTTTTGTACTTTGATATTTCCAACTTATACAACACAATTTCCCACTAGTTTGGTTGTTTTTAATTGTTTCTTATTTGTATTTCCTATTCAGTCTTCACTAAATTATCTAAACTGAAGATTTTTACGTACCTATTTAGTCAATCATTTCTAACTAAGTTTCGAATAATGATTTAATAGTAAGCTTATTAGTTTTAATCCTGTGTATTATCAAGGATTGGACAGACATTTCCAGAAAAACCTTTTTCCAGAAATTTAACCATATATCATTATTACAATAAATACTTCTTATGAGGAGTTCAATGGATTATCACACATTAATTTTACTCACAATCCACATTACCTTTATGTTAAATATTTTTAAGTGTTGGAAAAATGTTAACTGCTAGCTTCTCAGGAAACCTGTCAGTTTTTGGTTGACCCTTCTGTGGTAGTTACAGCCTGAGCATGGGTTTGAACCTTTCTTACCTAATTATGTGATAAAAGCTTTCTGGGGACAGAATTACTCCATCCCTAAGGCCTGACTAAGCAGTCTGCTCTCAGATGCATCCTGTGTTGAAGCTACATTTTCCTCACTGAAATCGCCCATTGAAGCTGTAAGTCTCTGATGCTCTGAGGTTTATGGTTGAAACGGTTGATGGCATTCTGCAGCTCATGTTGTAACTTCACATGAAGGGACCAGAGGGACAGTATGTTGACCTCAGCTGTGTTCTCAAAAATGATCAAAACAGTTCTCTCTATGAGAATCACATCTTGAATTTTATAATTCTACTGAACCGAGCTACCATATGCGACACACTTCCCAATTACCTTTAGACTTGCAAATATGCATCAACAGTCGAGAACTAGCAAGTAAGAAAAATATGGTGTATGAAAAAGAAGTCTTTTTCACACTGCCCCTTATTATTATGTTATAAAAACCCAGGCTTAAAATAGATTGAAGTAGATTTATCTTTTAATGAAAATCACCGAGACTTTGAAGTTAAATGTTCTTATCTTCTCCTCATGCTTCCAGTGCAGAGCTGACCTTGCAGTACCATCCCAGTGAGAACTACCATGGCTTTTTGGACTGACTTACTTCACAAGCTATACTTGAAAGAGAAACTGAAGCCAGCATGCCTCCTTTAAGGTTGCATTGTCTGGAGCTGTGCATGTTGGTTTTTGCAGAAGTCAGAGGGCAGGAAAGTTCAGGCGGAATGTGTAGGGAAATAAATTTTAAAAAGTGTATTCCTAGGACACTGCTAGGTGACTGGCCTGGCAAGCTCACAGGTTCATCTGAGCTACTTATGTGGGTCCTTAGCTGTTATTCTCACCTCCGGGTACTCTCTGAAATCTACAGATTGGGCTTGTTTATGTAATTGACTTCATTATTCTCACAACCAAAGAGTGATGCAGCAGAACTCACAGAAACATGAATTCTTAGCTTGCAAGTCGTATAGAAACATTTCTTTGTTTTCATAGCAGGTTTGAGACACTTGAGTTGATCTCTCAGAACCTGGAAGTGACACGAGTAATTTTAAAACCAGATTCTCAGTTTAGTGTCTTCTTCCTCTTCTTCCTCTTCTTCTTTTCCTTCCTCCTCCTCCTCTTCCTCCTACTCCTCCTTTTCCTCCTGATCTTTCTCTTCCTCCTCCTCGTCTACATCCTCCTCCTCCACCAGCGAGGCAATGATAATAACCTTTCTTTTTCTTTGTTTTTTGTTTCATTCTTGTATGTGTTTCAAAATCCATAAAAGAGAGAAAAGCTGGTGCTGGAAAAAAAACAATGTGTTAGCAAGAAGTAAAAGGCAAAACAATTAAAAAAAGAATATGTTCATCTAGCATTTTATAAACATATGTAAAAGACCACACAGGGAAAATACAGTAATGAGAATTTAATGTCAAAATGATTGTAATTTTATGCCTAAATAGACTCAACACAACCAAGAAATATGTTCACTTTAATTAAAAACAGGCATTTTAGGAGCTTTCTCCAAAATTTCATAGACCCTGAAACTAATCCCTTCCTAAGAACAATACTTGATGAAGAAACATGAACCCCAAAGCAGCAATGATGCTCTTTGAAGCAAGGGATAAAGGTTCTCTTGGATTCTTCCCTCTCCACAAAGGTAGAAAAAATAAGAAAATTCTGTAGTTGTAAGTATGTTATACAGTTCTTCCTATACTGAAGTCTACATGCAACAGGCTAAGAAAGTCAATTGCCAATAATTTAGGGAAATACGTGTTATATTTACTCAAATGAATGTCTTTCTGAAATTGTGTCACATAGTTTTTAAAGATTTTGTAGAACAGTGAAGGAAACTGTTATGGATTGAATAAGAAATGTTCCCCATACTCTCTGCATTTGAACACTTGTTCCCTACATGGTGGCACTGTTTGAGGAGTTGGGGCCTTGTTGCAGAAAGTATGCCACTCGAAGCAGACTGAGAATCTAAAAACTCTTGCCCTTTTTATTTCAGTGTCTGTGCTCTGTGTTTGTAGTTCAAGATGTGAGCTCTCATACAGCTCCCTCATTTTCTCTACCACTGTGGACTCTGACCCTCTGGAATCATAAGTTCAAATAAACTCTTTCTCCTGTACGTTGCCTTGCTCATAGCATTTTGAAACAGCAACAGGAAAGTGAATAATACAAAAACAGACTTGCTATATGGATATGCTTATGCAGGAATTGCTTACTGTATTAAGGTCTTCTCATTATCACTATTTCCTGCATCAGTTTCTCGGTGCTTTACAAAAAAATGTTAGAGGCCATGGGATTTTGCTAAAGCTACATATTGCTACAAGTAGATGAACCTCACAAATATTGTAATATTAATTGGAACATATAATATGCTTGATCAATTCCACCCCATTCCCTCCCTTCCAATTATTCTTCCAATTATCCAATTATTAGTCCCTTGCCATATTTCCCTTCTAAACTTCATGTGTTGTCTTTCCTTCTTTAATAGTCACTGAGCTTGTTTTAATTTTTCCTTTTTAAAAATATATATTTTTGATTGAAATAGAATTATATCAGTTTCCACCCTCTCTTTCTTCCCTTCAGCCCTTCCCAGTATCTATGACTCAGAGAATACTAAACAGGCAGGAAAAGTCATAGAAATCAGAATACCAAGAAGTATTCTGGGAAATAGTTTCTCCTAGAATTGGCTGCATACATGAGCAGAATGCTAACAATATCAATGGACATGCGAACTAATGTAGAAGATGGGCAATTTCATGAGTTTCTACCCATAAACAGAACTAAAGGCACCTACTTCTTGCTGGGAGATTTTTATTTGTTCATCTGTTTTTGTCTGTTTATATCCATTGAGTTCATTTAGTGTTTCATATTTGTGCATGGCTGTTGAGCCATCAGCTGGAACATGGGTAACATTCCTCCACTGCTTGTGAGAATGCAAACTTGTACAACCACTATGGAAATCAGCATGACAGTTTCTCAGAAAATTGGGAATCAACCTACCTCAGGACCCAGCAATACTGCTCTTTGGCATATACTCAAATGGTGTTCTGTTGTAAAAAGGACCAGGTTGTGGCCTGCTGTCTGGCTAGTTTATACCCGAAATAACGACATACAAATTGTATTCATTTAAACACTGCCTGGCCCATTATTTCTAGCCTCATATTTGCTAACTCTCACATCTTAATTAACCCATTTCTATTAATGTGCATTGCCACTTGACTATGGCTTTACCAGCATGAATCTAACCAGCGTCCATGTCAGAGAGGAGAGCCATGGCATCAGCCACACTGTCTTCTTCCTCTCAGAATTCTGTTCTGTCTACCTTGCCCATCTAAGGGCTGTCCATTCAAAAGGCCAAGGCAGTTTTCTTTATTCAACCAATGAAAGCAACACAAATACAGAAGACCCTCCTATACCATTACACTACAAGAATTTTTGTTCAGCTATGTTCATAACAGCATTATTTGTAATAACCAGAACCTGGAAATAACCTAGATGCCCCTCAACCAAAGAATAGATAAAGAAAATGTGGCATATTTACTCAAACGGAGTACTACTCAGTGGTACAAAAAAATGAAATCCTGAAATTTTCATACAAATAGATGAAACTAGAAAAAAGCATTCTGAGTCAGTTAAGCCTGACCCAGAAAGATAAACTCATAAAAACATATAAGTGGATTAGTGGAATCTAATCAAAGACCCCGATTTTGATTTACACACCTATGAACACCTAATTTTTGACAAAGAAGCTAAAATTATACAGTGGAATAAAGAAAGCATCTTCAACAAATATTGCTGGCATAACTGGATGTCAACATGTAAAAGAATACAAATAGATCCATATTTATCCATGCACAAAACTTAACTCCAAATGGATCAAGGACCTCAACATAAATCCAGCCACAATGAACCTCATTGAAAAGAAAGTGGAAAGTAACCTTGAATGCGTGGGCATAGGAGACCATTTTCTAAATATAACACCAACAACACAGACACTAAGAGCAACAATTAATAAATGGACACTCCTGAAAATGAGAAGTTTCTGTAAGGCAAAGGACATAATCACTAAGACAAAATGGCAGTCTACTGATTGGGAAAAGATCTTCAGTAACCCACACTGGACAGTGAACTCAACCACTGAGTCATTTCTCCAGGTCAAGATTATTTTACCATAAAATACTGATTACGTTTGTCTCTTGTGGGAAGTTTCCCCCTGATACTTATTGTACTTGATGTACTATAACAGTTTTGCTCTTCTCTGCAATTTTCATTGAAAAAAGTCACCCTCTACTTTCCACCTGCAGATATCCTTGAGGCTATGCTGAACACATTGTAGACATTGTAGGCTTGATTTTGTATTTTATTTTATATTTTAATCTAACCACTGTACATGTTTTACTGTGAAAATTTAATCAGTTTTCATTTAGTAGAATTATTGATCAAAATTTATTAGTTAATTGCTTTTTGATTGTTTACATATACCCTTTATACTTATTCTTCTTTTTATCTTTGTAATTACTTTATTTCCTGTACACTCTTTTGATTCATTGCTCTTTATAATCAGAGTATCATTCATTTTACAGCAAAAATGAACTTTACTTGAAGTGTTCTAAAAATATGGGACTTTTAAATGTTAACAATCTAACTTTGTTGTATATAATATCTTTAGTCATTTAGATTCCCCTTCATAAATTATATACTACATATCATAGCATTTTATAGTAGAAGTTTTTTCAATAACTCATAACTATGTTGGTTTTACTTTTTGATGTTTTACTATCATGTTGGGAACATGTGCCACATAGAGTTTAAAATACAAAGTATCATTAAATTAATAGTTGTAGAGTATTCTGAGTTTGACTGTATGCTTGGTAGTAAATATCATGTTTCGAATGCTTTTATGTAAGTAACTATTGTCCTTTTTTCCTTTTTATTTCAGAATTCCCTTAAGCATTGCTTGTAAGGTGAATTTAGTAGTAATAAATCTTGCTTATCCCAGATGTCATTGCCACTTAAACTACTTTATATTATGAGATTATATTTATAAATGCTCCTGTTTGAAATGTTTTATTTTCTTCATATTAGTCAAATGTGTGGAATCCTTTCATCATACACGCTTGAAAACTAAAATGATCAAATTAAAACTCAAAAATTTATTAACCACAATGATCAGTGCAGGCACTGAACATTTTGTATTTTTACACCTGCAGAATCATATATCATCCTGATCAAATTTAATTTGCCTCTGTTATTCCCTTCGGAAGAAAATCTAGAAAGGGATTACTTCTATGTGTTATATGTCTAATATTGGGAATGAAAGAAAAGAGAATAAAGATGAATAATTGTTATTTTGCCTTATTTGTGTAATGATGATCTAAAACTTCGCAAAACTAGAAAGCATGTGACATATTGTTGTTTCTATAAAAGCTTTACATGACAAGCAAAAACAACTTCATGGCACCCTAAAAGTGTTAAGGATACTGGTCACCAAGAAAGCATCTCATAATCCTGACTGAAAAGCATTAATGCATAGGAAAATAAATCAATTCAATTCTACCTTAAAATTATGTTTGTGATCACCTGGCAAATGAATTTTAATTGAAAAATTTTATCAATTTCTTAAGTGAATATTCAATGTTGCAGTAAATTTCAATGCCTAAAATCAACAAACTCTACTCATAAATAGAGGATTTGTGGAGTTAAACGTAAGACACCTAACTATCATTTCAATCAATTTGTCAGTGGCCAAAATTAAGGCTAAATTTTATGATAATCCTGATCCATGATTTAATTGTTTTTCTCAGAGCCATTATATTTTATTGTTTGCAATGTGTGATAGACACTGAAATTCAATGGGTAGTTCAATGAATAAACCCAATCTTTCTCTTCTAAGGAAATTAGACATGAGTAAACTATTATTAATGTAGCTAGTACAGTAATGAGTATTGGGGGATCGTGGGATAAAATGAGAGGGGGTAGTTGAACTTCAATACATTGTTGAAAAGACTTACTAAGGAGGATATATTTGATCAAAGTAGAGAAGATAAAAGACATGAACCATGGAGACCTTCAGGGGTGGTCCTAAGGAAGACAATACAAGTTCAAGGGCCCTTTAGCAGAATCCGGAATTTTGGGAAGAGTATTTTGGAAGCCAGTGTGTTGCAGCGAGATAAAGATCAGTATGTGAGAAACACAGGTCTTGCATGACTTTGGTTAGGAGTGACACTGTATAAGTGACTTAAATAACCCAATCCACAAATCTGTAGATTTCATTACATGTCACCGTAACTCACTGGAGAGATTTACTTTTCAGCATGAACTCAAAACAAGGGCAACTCCTGGAACTTCAGCTGACCTCTTGAGCAATGAAGAAGAGTGTAGAGTTGTATTTTGTCATAAAACTATCTAAATTGCCAATACAAATGAAGCAGATAAAAAACAATGGCGGTAGAGTATTGTAGTTGAGTGCTAAACTATTCTAAAATACCTAGATGTGATTTTCATCATGAAAAATCTCTCGGGAAGTTTAGGTGTGCGGGAGGCTGATAAGCACAGTGGAAAGCCGAATGTGGGAGCCCAGTGCCTTATCAGCAGGTCTTAATCTCAGAGCCAGATCTTCAGGAAAACCTACAGGCCAAGGAATAAAACACCCCTTGACAGAAAAACTCAGAACAAGGAGCCTAGACCTACCAATCTGCTGAGCTCTGGGAGTGGGCATTTCAGGAAAAATGCCCATGTCTCATTGCTGCCAAAAGCAGAATTTGGCTTCAAAAGGAGTCCGTGATAGTAATTTCAGATGCAATTATATGTTCTAATCTTTTGTAGGCTATTATAATTCCACATGCGTACAAATACATCCACAAATATACACTAAAAGTAGTTTAATTTAAAATACACTGTGAAATGTTATGTTCTTTTCAACATTGCCTGGGTATCATGCTCAGATCCTCACTACTTAGGACAATTATTTCTTATATTTAGTAATTGAGTCTTTAAATGAATAAACACATTGTAGAGACTTTATTATTTTACTATCGTGCAGTATTTCCAGCTTTGATTATATGTGAGAGAAAATAATTTCTACTTATAAGGACTCTAGAAATTTGACAATACTTATTGTTAACATTAGCTTGATTTTCTGTCTCAAGATGCAAGATTTCCTGGTTATGTTTGCAGATAATTTCTGTTATCAATCTATTTGTATAACTTTGATTAAAGTTTTGTTGTGGCAGTTGGTACTATTGAAAGTAGAATGAATGAAATATTCAAGTCATTTGTCTTGGGAATAAAGATGAGGTAGAGACATTTTGGCCAAAACTACTTCATGATTAATAGTCAATATATTTTCACACTATTATTAAATCTAAAACAAAATAAACAATACATAATTCTAAACTTCAAACATTCTTTATCATTTACTGTCATTTTTAGGTAAAATTAAGAAAAATCATAAACTTCAGTTATGTCATTACCAATATTAAACAGCACTCTCTTTCCAGAGATGTATAATTTCTAAAATATGTGAGCTTTGGTGCTGATGATTAAATAAATCATTCACCTAAAAGTATTAAGCATTCACCTTATTCTATATGGTTTCATAACTGGTATTTTAATCACAAAAATTTGTCCTCACAAAATACGGTTTATATTTCTAAACTATGTGCAGGGTTATGAATCAGACAGATAACTGTTCACAATAGGGTCTGGACAACATGGTGGCAGAAGAAACAGTGTTGATCCTGGAACTAAGACTCAATTGCCACTGTACGTCAGCTAGACTATATGCTGGGAGTGGGTATCTGGAAGGATGTTTTAACTTAAATTTATCAGAGGTAATAGAGAGATTGTGGAACACTAAAGATCTTATAACAGTGAACTATGGGCAGTACATAATGCTCAGATGTGATGAAGTTCAGAAAGGTAACTGTGGAGTACTGGAAGGTATGAGAAGGGAGGTCCCCTGTCCCTCCTTGAAAGAGATCATAAACCTTTAAGGAGCCGTACATTTTTTTTCCTCTCTAGAAGCCTGTCGTGAGTTCCTAATTTAAAGGAATCTTTTCTATTCACAGACATCTTATCTTTCAAAATATTATGAAGAATAGAATAATAATCTGAAAAACTGAGTTAAACAAGTTTCTCCTGTACTCTTTGTAATTACTTGTTGAGGCTTCTCCATGATTGACCATTCACTGGTCAACAAACCTAGGCATGGAATTCAGTTTTCTTTATTTATCTGAGTCTTCATTTCTAAAGGCTACTATGTCACATGGCACATATATTAAATATACTTAATGCATTTTCTCTTGTTAATCTGCCTTTGTTGCAAGGTTCTCAGGTACAAACCTGCTTAACGGAAGCAAAAAGCAACTTATTCCCTTATAGCTCATAAAGTTTAGGCACCAAGAAAGACAATTAAAGAGACCAAAACAAGGTTCTGAGAAGTGATGGGCACAGAGTAACATAAAACTACATTTAGATCTATAATAGCTATCATTTAGTACAGTCAGGGTCCTTGTCACTGTGCTTGTATTTATCCTTAAGATAGCCAGCTTCCTTTGGAACAAATAGATTTCAATTCTTGCAGGGAGAAAAAAAATGCTTACCTAGAGTTTCAACCTATAATTAGCAGAACGTTTCTTCTTTGAGATGTGCAGGTGTGTATACGGAGTATGTTTTGACCCACGCAGAGAGATGGGTGTCACATCTGGAAAACTGGTAGCAGGGTGTCACCAGAGAAACAGTCTCTAATTTGAGTATTCCAACAGAAATACATTTTGAAAAGGTTTATTCATGGACTAGAATATCAAGTAATAATTTAAGGATATGAGCAGTCATAGAAATACCATGCAGAAGGATAGTTATAAGAGAAATATCCAATAGTATATGATGAGTCATAATTCTGTTTTTATTCACTGTAAAAACATGCAAAATAAGCCACATATAACTGAAAAAATACAAATATGCTATTTATTACCAAAGAAAATCGAGGGCTCTAAATTCTACCATGTTTTAATTACATGTTAATATTTCTACATTGTATAGGATTTGAGAGGCTAACTCCTTATAGGTTTTTATCTAGTTCTCTCAGTGCACTATAAAACTTTTTTCAACATTAACATTATATTCTACCAACTATTGAATTTCGGCCTTGTCAAATACTAGACTTTTTGATAGTGTTACAACTTTCTGAGGTCAGCGAGGAAGCATCTGCCAGAGCTTCAGACATTTGAACTGTTCGTCCCCAGTTGGTGCTCTGTGGAGGTTAAAGAACCTTTCTAAAGTAGAGCCTTGGGGAAGGAGGGACGCGGTGGGCTGGGTTTGAGAGGCCTTGCTGTGCTTCTGGTTTCTTCTCTGCTTCCAGCCTGTGGATGAAGATGGGATGGCTCAGCTTTCTTTTCTGGCTGTCTGATGCCATGTCAGCTGTGCTGCTACAAACTATTTATCTGGAACAATAATCATAAATTAATCCTTACTTCTATAAATTGCCTTCGTCAGGTTATTTTACCATGGGCACATGAGTGAAAAAGGCAGACCCATGGTCCTGTTTCTGTCACTTGCTTATGCACATCTTGGTTACAGAGAGAGAAGGTGCTCCTGAAGCTACCAAAGAGATCTGTGTAGTCTTTAAAACATGCTGCCCTTAGTTAACATAAATGTACCTCAGAAAAACACACAAATTCAATATTTGGTAAGTTAGTTCCATATGTATTAGATACTGTATTCTTTCACTTCCAGGACCTAAATTTGATGAAGCAATATCTTTTGTTAGAAAGTTTTACCTTGTTAAAAAAATTGATCTAACTGTCATGTAGGTAATTAGGTAATTAGCCTGATCCACACATTTTTGCCACTTTGATTATGTATATATTATATAAATTATATATAATTATAATTAAGATAAATATAATGCATACATTATATATAATATAAATAAGATATAATAATATAAATATCACATATTTATTCACACACACGCATAATCATGTGTAAGCATAATCTATATATACATGATATATAACATCCATATATATATATATATATATATATATATATATACATAAAATCACCTACATAGCAGTAAGATCAGTTTTTTAAACAGGCAAATTTTCTAACAGATGTGATTGTTTTATGAAAGTTAGGTCCTGGAAGGTAAAATTATATATGTATGATCATTTGTTTTATATATATTATATGAAATATATAATGTAAGATATATATACATATATAATGTGTGTTAATTGGCCTTATTTTGTTGTCGATTTTCAGTGTGTTGTTTGTGTCTCAGCTGCATTTTGTACTTTAACAAGAAAAGCTTTGTATTTTTTTCAGTCTCTTTGTTATATTTGTTATATTTCTCAATATATTAAATCCGGTATTTTCCTTAAGTTTATGATGTTGGATATGAAAAATTTAGACTAATTATATCATGGAATACTTTTCTTTTTCCCTTAGCTGTGGGGGATAGTTCTACGTTGGCATCATGGTTTCTAGGACTTGGAATGCATTGCTCCTGGCAACTCTATCTTTCAAAGTCACTTCCACTGACAAATTATCCTGTATTGTAACTTCTTATGTGTTCTTTTCTTTTGTATGTGACTTCTTATGTGTTCTCTCTTTTTCTTAAGGCTTTGTTCTGGATAGTTATTGTTTTAATCAGAAAATACGTTGTGTTTTTCTTGCAAAATCTTGTCTATTTTATGTTCTGCATGCTTCTTGTATCTGTGAGTTTGTGTCTTTACCTCAGCTTGGAAAATTTTTCTTTTATATTCTTGTTGACTATCAGGTGTATGTCATTGCCTTTTGTTTGTCTTCTTTCCTTTATGTCTTTACTTTAAAAGTTTGCACTCTTCATAGTTTCCCATATGTTTTTTTTTCTGTGTTCATTTTTTTAAAATTTCATCTCTTGCTTTTTTGATCTAGAACCTGTGTCTCTGAGTCTTGATCTTCTATCTTCTACTTGATCTATTCTACTTGTAAGACTTACCTCTAAATTTTCCATTTATGTTGTTGGACTTTTAATTCCATCCTCATTTCAATAGGAGTTCCCTTCAACCCTTCTATATCTTCATTGAATTCAATTCTCAAATCCTAAATTAATCTTTGTCATTTTTATCCACTTTAAGTTTGTACTTTCTTGGGCACCACTCAGATATTTATTCTTCTTAAGTTCTTTCTCCTTAATTACATTGAGCTGTGTGTGTGTGTTTGTGTGTGTATGCATATGTATGTGTTTGTGTATGTGTGCTTTCTGAAAATCCCTTGATTTTTTTTTCATGAAGGCTATGGCTGTTCTTTTAAATACCTTGTCCTGGAATTCATTTGGGTAATTTTCATTGGCAAACATTTCTATGGGACTGGCATGTTTTGGAGAGAAGGCACTTTTTTGATCATTCACTATTGTTTGTATTTTTACAATGAGAAGTTGACGTGATTTTTTTTATTAGTTCTAAGTTTGATATAGATGGAACAGGTTGAAGCAAAAGACAGTATGTGTATGTAATTTGAGAGCAGAATTTGCAAATGGCATAGGTGGAGTGAAGTCAGGACTGTGCTGGTAACAGGGTGTGTGCCCTCCTCCAAGCATGGAGATCTAGGTGGAAAGCCTTGATGTGTCATAAGGTAGGAGGCCACTTGTTAGGTAGAGACACTGTATGTCCTGTTACAAGCCTAGAGAAAGCTTGCTGGGTAGACAGGGGTGGCCAGACTAGGTCTGGACGCTGGATATAGTAATGAGGTTAGATATGGCATTTGGGGAGGGTGAATGGAGGGGAGCTCAGACAGACTCACCTGGTTTGACATAAAAGGATTTATAGGATCTGGATGGATGGAGAGGTTGGATGTGGTGTGGAAAGGGCTTGTTTATCTGGTCAGGCAGAGTGAGTTCTGGTGGTAGCCTAGAAGCTACTTGCAGGGCAGGCAGGAGTGAGAGTACTAGGCAAGGAGTACTAGATGGGGGACCCATGCTGGATCTGGTGACTTGGGGAAGGTCAGGTAAACTCATCAGACTAGTTCCTGGAGAAGGAAGTGCAGAATTTCGGGATGTGGGGAGGTTGGATGGGCATCACAGGACTCTGTGAATGAAATTTTCTAACAACTTAATTCCAGTTTATGCCTAGAGATATTTGTGCACCACCTACTAAGAACAATGAAATGGAGCCTCTTTCCTTTAATTTACATTCTTTTGAACTTTATTTCTCATCTACCTACAGCACCAATTGTAATCGAGATTCTTTTGAAGCAGGCACTGCAATCGAGTTTAATGTTAGCTTGATGGGGCAATAATGCCAGTGAACTATAAAAGGAAGAGGAATGACTAGACAGAAAGGAGTTCCACACTCCAATGGAACCTTCAGCTAATGTCACGAAGATATAAAGGAGCCCAAAATGTATGGAGTCTACTTAAATTAGCTTATATTGACACTGATATAGAGATTACATATTCTAGTCTCAAGCTATCACTGAGTATGGGAGGTCCTGATATTTGGCAAGACATCTCTTTCCAGGTGAGACAAACCTTAAATCACTGACAAATGTACCAGTCCTCTATGATGACAGTTAAGTGCTCCTATTTTTCTCCTAAGGTTCACAGTCATATTAGTCATCCTAATGTTTTCTTCTAAATGCTCAGTGCAATGATGAATCATCATCTTCGGTGCAGTTACCTCTCTCTCTCTCTCTCTCTCTCTCTCTCTCTCTCTCTCTCTCTCTCTCTCTCTCTCTCTCTCTCTCCGTGTTACATCAAAATTTCTATCGAAAACAATTAACGCCAAACTTCTTTTGTGCATCTGCTATCTAACCACATCGCTCCTCTATTACCAACGGTCCTAACTTCTGTGTGAATAGCACCTCTTAACTGGAGTGGGTACCACAGTTTTCAAGAGGTCTCACTGGTTTCAAATTTACTCAACATTGTGAAAACCCAATATTTGTGAGGGCTTATCTTGATTGTCCACTGAACATGTGTGGAAAGAATAGAATTATTGCCTCTCTCGTATTTGCTTGTCGGCATGAGTGTGTTACATATTCTTGATTTCCACTTGATGTAGGAGGCTCCAGTCCACTCTGGGCAATACTATCCCTAGGTGAGTGGGACTGAGCTGTATAAGAAAGTAGATGCATATGATTTGGGGAATAAGCCAGTAAGCAATGGTTCCGTATGGTTTCTACATTCATTTATTGCTTGAGTTCCTCCCTTTGTTTTCTTGATGATGAACTGTTACTTAAAAATGTGTAGTTAAATAAGCCTTTTCATCTCCAAGCTGCTTTTTTTTTTTTTTTTTTTTTTTTTTTTTTTTTTTTTTTTTTTTTTTTTGGTTTTTCGAGACAGGGTTTCCTTGTAGTTTCTAGAGCCTGTCCTGGAACTAGCTCTTGTAGACCAGGCTGGCCTCGAACTCAGAGATCCGCCTGCCTCTGCCTCCCGAGTGCTGGGATTAAAGGCGTGCGCCACCACCGCCCGGCTTCCAAGCTGCTTTTGATCATCGTATTTTATCATAGCAGCAGGGCACAGAGTAGAGCAGCGTATTAATTAAAGCATTTATTTGCTTCACAAGAAATTAGAAAAAGGGAAAGAAGGAGAAAGGAATAAAAAAGAAACAAGTGAGATTCCCAGTGTAACCTAATTATTCTTATGTTTGGTCAGGTAATATCAGGCTTCTCTCTATCTTCCCACCCAATTGCCATGTTCTTAATTTAATACCTCATTATTGTTGCCATTCTTTATTCTGTTCTCACTACTCGGTACTGTTGGTACCGCTTACTGGTACTTTTCCATCATTCACTGTTCTCTCTTTCTCTGCAGTCATCTGACTACTAGCTACTCATCTTTTTGCAGTATCTACTAAGATCAGATAGAAATGTCTTCATTGATAGTTTTAGTGTCCTAATTAACAGCCTCCTTTGCTCTCTCTTCGTAAAGAATGAACAAAGTTTCCTTGATCTTATTAATAAAGACATTTATTTTATTCATGAACTCCTAGACTGGTGAGGAGGGAACCATGGATATATCTAACAGTGAAGGTTCCCTCTTTACTCCAATTGCTGAATGGTCAAACTGCTAATGCCTCTAATTTGTGTCAGGTTCCCCAAGATGATACAAATACAAATTCAACAACCTAGATGTATGATAGAATGAGTGTAAGTGGATTATATTGGACCATTCATGTTGGAGGAGGTAATAATTTAACCTTATCAGAAATGATGATTCTGAATGCAAATTATATGTATGAACATAAAGCAACAGCAGGCTTATCATGCAAGTGCTTACAAAACCACCAACTCTTGGGAAAATGGTTCTATATTTTATTTTCTTACATAAATGGACAGTTTCTTCCAAGCAGGGAGAGGCAAAAAGGTATATTACCTCTGCTGTGGAAAGCATTTCTCTCAGTACATACTTAATCAACAAAAAGTGTGCTAGCCTAATGTAATGAAACGAAGTCCTAACTGCTCGGCAGAATGACAGGTCATGGTCATTATGCATGCTTACAAGGATGTGCTTTTCAGCTTAAATAAGCATTTTACGATCAGCCTCAATATCTAGTTTCAGTCTTACAAAGTGCATAAAAGTACCATTTACTTATCTTCTGGTTACATTTGGTAATTCCCGGAAGTTCATTTCTTGCCTTCACAATTGAAACACTATTAGATTGAATGGTCTGATATTTTTCAAGACACACAATAAATATCTCACTGAAGTTAAATCTAAGATTGCAGCTTCATTAAACTGGGTTTCTTCATGACAGTGAGCCATTAGTCAAGGAAAAAGGGTTCTCATCCTGGCAGAGGTAATCGACACCGATGGTAACAAGAAGGCAGTTTGCATTGCGAAACGCTTAGAGGGGAGAGTAAGTCTGAATCCCAGAAGGTTCATTTAGTATCTCTTGGTGACTCGTTCCAGAAATAAATCTTAGTTCACAGTTGTGGTAATCGATGTCTAGAAAATTAAAATCCAGTAACAGCTCAGAATCTTGAAGAAGTGTGAGATCTCAAATGCATGAGAAAAGAACAGTGCGAACCGTAACATATTCAAGATGGTTTGTCGATAATGGCTTTAGCATTTCCTAAAAGCCTTCTTTAGTGTTCTGTTAGTTTGACATGCTTGTCCCAAATTAGAAAATTGGTTATTAGATTAGATTTGGTAGAAAGATCAAACCTATTGAAAAAAAATGCCTTAAATTTATCATTCAGGAGCCTGAATACTGTTTCCTTTCCCCTGACTCACTGAGATCCAGAAACTGTCTTAACAAACATAATAGAGTAGATGGTAAGAACCTTTTAAAATTTACACTGGCAAAATGGCAAGTGAGATATTTAAGGGATTATCGAAAAATATCCAATAGAGGGTGTAGTCTGATGAACAACTTGTTATTTTATTCCTTGAATCAAAATCTTATCACAAATCCCCTCAACTTATTCAAGTAAGATTGAATCCCAGCATACAGAATCAGACAATTTAAAACATTTATTTATGTGGACTTTATCTCATATCTCTCAGCTTTACCTGACTCCTTATTTCATATTTCAAGGAACATTTGCCAATTAAACTATATTCCTATAAAATCTTTCATGCTATATTTTAGGTAGAACCTAAAAATAGGAGCTTATTTATTTATTTGTACATTTTAAATACATTTTATCTTTAAATGATTTTACTTTGTGTGTTCTGTAATCTTTCAATCTTTACAAACTTTTTAGAACTGATAAGATCAATAAAGGGAAAATGTATAGCTCATTGAAATCAATAAAAAATCAATAAAGGTATATAAATAGAAAAAGGAAAAAAATTAACGTGGTCTTCTACACACTTTAGAGAACATATGTAAGAACATCTACATAAGAGAAAGGAATATTGCTTTCCAAGTCAAAATTAATAATAACTTATTCCTATTCTATATTCTGAGAGTTTGGGATGGTGGCTTTTAAAGCTCAGTGTCTTCAAAAACTATCACTTTAAAATTACACAAGAATGACTGAAAAATTATTAAAAATTTTGTTAGTTAGAACCAAGATTTTTTTATGTTTCAAGTTGGTAGAATAAAACATGTGCTAAAATGGTTATGTTGAAACTTACATAATGGATAATTTCAGTAATGTTAATTTCTTTTGATGGCAATTCCTTGTTTTAGATTGCATTTTGATTTTATTTAAGCTTAAAATTCAAAAATAAATTTAGGAAAGTAATGTGAGGATGGAATATGTAAATGTTTATAAGGAGGAATTTAGTGAGATTGCAGGTCTCTAAACTAGTAGCTATTTCTTTTCCAAACTCTACTACTTTTAATAATGGAAAAATATCCACTATTTTCTTCTGTTAACAAAATATCTTTTGTCCTTACTCTAGGATCTAGGCTTCTGCTCTGGCTATCTCAAGCTTCAGAGGATGTGCAATGCATCTTTCCCAGAAACTTGCGCCCTGCTGTGCTAGGCTTAGATTGTTTCTGAAGGTTCTTAGTTTCTTGATTTCTCAAATCAACTGCCATGCTATAGATGATTCGCATTCTATGTTTCTTGTTATTTCAACAATTAAACTAAAGGGACATACACAAAAATATTACTATGCCTTTACTGGCATAATCCGCACTTACTTGCTTGTCGTACTGACTTAACCTTCAATGAAACAGTACTGGTCAGGAAATACAACTAATGCTTAAGAGAGTATCTCAGAGTATTATTATACCATAAATGTTGAATAAATATAATCATTTTATAGATAAAGTAGTTTTTAAATTTTTACAGAATAAAGATTTACAAATACACACACTGAAAATTAGTTGATAACTCTTAGAAGGAATATATGTTAACAGAGTCTGTAGAGCAAAATAATGCCCAGGAAAATATCTAGCTTTATGATACTCTAGAGAAAGTAAAATTTAGAATTATTAATACAGACGAGTGTTAGACTATCACAGAAAAACACAAACATGACTTACACTACTAACACACAAAAATATGAAGAATTATTTTCTTTTAACTAGGATTTATATTTTGAAGATATTAGTAAATAAGATTTTAACGTTAGCCTAAAGTTTTATTAAAACAACACAGCAATAATAGACCTCGACCTAAAGGGAAAAACTATATACAAGTTTCCGCATACTTGTGCCTGAGGATATCAGGTGAACAAGCCTACATCAGTCCTGTTACTGTTCTGGGCCTAAGAGTCAAAGATCTGTTTGTGTAGAAGGGCCTATGTCCAGGCGTAAAGATTAACTAATACAGAAGCCAGAACCGCACAGCACTGATGGTAGTGATCTCTCCTGGAAAACATCTGCTCCCAGCTAAGTGTGTTTGTATCTAGGCAGCACTGGCAGATGTGCTTCGATTCAACCCATCTGCGTGGTGTTGGGAGCCTGGGGCTGAGGAAGCAGCGCTGAACAGAAACTAGAGGATGAGAGTACTGTAAACACTAAGTTGTAGAAAATGCAAATTAGCACCTCCTAGAGCCCTCATCTGTCCTGCCATACTGTTGCCTTAAGCTTTGTGATATGTGTATATAAGTTCGCATGAGCAATAGTTGAGGAACAATGCTTAATAGTGGGACTCTTCATAAATGGAGCTAAGTCAGGAAAAGTCGATAATTTTCATTTTGTTCTTTTATTGAAAATAGATTCTTTTCTCATGCAATATATCCTGCTTCTAGTTAGTTTTTCCTCCTTCTAATCCTCCCAGTTACTCTTCGCTTGCCCACCCCTCCAGGTCCATCCCCTTTCTTTCCCTAATTAGAAAAGAACAAAATTATAAGTGATAACAACCAAACATGACAAAACAAAATATAGTAATATGAAATAAAAACTGTCATATCGAAATTGGACCTGATAGTCCAATTGGAGGAAAAGAGCTCCAAAGGAAGGCACAAGAGTCAGAGACCCAACCTACTTTTTCTCATAGTTGGGAGTCTCATAAAACTGCTAAGCTATCAGCTAAAATATATACCCAGAGGACCTGGTGTAGACCCATGTAGGACCCGTGTTTGCTCCTGCAGCCTCTGAGAGATCATATATATCTTGCTTAGTTCATTCAGAGGTCCTTGTTCTCCTGGTGTCCTCCCTCCTTTCTGGCTTTTCCAATTTCTCTGTCTCCTCTTCCATGGGATTATCTGAGTTCTGAGGGGAGGAATTTGATGGAGAACTCTCATTTAAACTATCTTTCTGCCAAGACTATCTTTCTGACTGTGGGTCTTTGCATCTGTTCCCATCTGCTACCAGAGGAAGCCTCTCTAATCATGACTGAATAAGGCATTGATCTATGAGTATAGCAGAATATCATTGGAGTCATTCTATTGATAATTTTAATTGATATTTAATTATATTGATAATTGATAATTGTGTTTGGTTTATCATAGACCTTTGGGCTATCTAGTCTCTGGTTCTTAGTTACCCAAGCATTGTCTATCTTGGGTTTTAAGTCCCTCTTGTGCAGTGTGTCTCAAAACAAATCAGACATTGACTGACAACTTCTATAAGTTTTGTGCCACCATTGCCCTTGCATACTTTTCAGCAGGACAGTTTTAGGTCAAAGGTTTTGTGTCTGGCCTGGTGCCCACATTTCTCTTTCAGTAGACTGAAGAACGAGGTATCAATTTTTGTGTTGTTATTTTTTGTTTGTTTTGTTTTGTTTAATGAATGAGAATAATTGATCTTACAATTATAATTTAGATAATAAATTAAAACATTATTAAGAAAACGCCTGGTTTTTGAGAAAGCAAAACACTAAGTTAACTTGTGGCTAGACGATAATTTCGAGTGTAAAGTATTTCCGGAGAAAGTATGAGTTTACAGACTTGATACACAGAACACTTGTTAAGAAGTTGTGCATGATAAACCTGCATTTGCACTTGCAAATCTGGGGAGACATAAACAGGAAGATTCCTGGGAGTCTGTGGTCATCCAGTCTAGCTTAATTTTTGAGCCCAGCTTGGTGAGATACTCTTTCTCAAAAAAGCAGAGCATAGCCATGAGAAATGACACCTGGAGTTTTCCGCTGGACCCCACACTTACGTACACACACTTGTATATACATAGGCATGTATCTATACACAAACAAATGTACATACATGTTTTTTCTTGTATTAAAATTTCAAGGGTGATGTTAGGAAAATCATTTCAAAGGTAATAAATTATTTAATATTATCTGACTTCTGAAACTAAAATATATGGTTTTCTGTATTGCAAGATATCAGTTCTTTTTTCGTTTTTTATTGCTTTATAAATAATACCATTCAAAATTTCCATCTCCTCTCCTCCTCCCAATTCCCTCCCACTTCCCCCAGTTAGCCTCCCCATTCCCCTCCAGTTCTAAGAGAAGGCAGGGTGCGCTGACCTGTGGGAAGTCCAAGGCCCTCCCCTCTTTATCCAGGCCTAGGAAGGTGTGCATCCAAACAGACTAGGATCCCCAAAAGCCAGTGCATGCAGTAGAATCAAATTCAAGTGCCATTATCATTGGCTTCTCAGTCAGACCCCATTGTCAGCCACATTCAGAGAGTCTGGTTTGATCACATATTCATTCAGTCCCAGTCCAGCTGGCCTTGGTGAGCTCCCATTAGATTAGTCACTCTGTCTCAGTGGGTGGAAGAACCCTTCGCAGTCCTGACTTCCTTGCTTATCTTCTCCCTCCTTCTGCTCTTCATTTGAACCTTGGTAGCTCAGTCCAGTGCTCCAATGTGGGTCTCTGTCTCTATCTCCATCCGTCGCCAGATGAAGGTTTTATGGTGATATTCAAGATATTCATCGGTGTGGGTATGGGACAAGGCCAGTTCAGGCACCCTCTCCTCTGCTGCCCAAGGACCTAGCTGGAGACATTTCCTTGGACATCTGGGAACCCCTCTAGAGCCAAGTCTCTTGCCAACCCTAAAATGTTTATAGCAGCATTATTTGTAATAGCCAGAACCTGGAAACAACCTAAATGCCCTTCAGTAGAAGAATGGATGAAGAAAGTATGGAATATATACATATTTTAGAGTACTACTCGGCGGTAAAAAACAATGACATCTTGAATTTTGTATGCAAATGGATGGAAATAGAAAACACGATCCTGAGTGAGGTAACCCAGGCCCAAAAAGATGAACATGGGATGTACTCACTCATAATTGGTTTCTAGCCATAAATAAAGGACATCGAGCCTATAATTCGTAAAAAATCCTGGAGAAGCTATATAAGAAGATGAACCCAAAGAAAAACATATAGTTATCCTCCTGGATACTGGAAGTAGACAAGATTGCCAGACAAAAAATGGGAACATGAGGGTGGGGTGGGATGGAGGGAGGGGGGATGGGGAGAGAAAAGTGTGAAGTGGAGGATGGGAAGAGCTTGGGGGAATAGGATGGTTGGGATATAGGAAGGGTGGATATGGGAACAAGGAATTATATATCTTAATTAAGGGAGCCATTCTAGGGTTGGCAGAGACTTGACTCTAGAGGGGTTCCCAGGTGTCCAGGAAGACACCCCCAGCTAGGTCCTTGGGCAGCTGAGGAGAGGGTGCCAGAAATGTCCAGATCCTATTGCCATACTCATGAATATCTTGCATATCACCATAGAACCTTCACCTGGCATTGGATGGAGAAAATGACAGAGCCCCACATAGGAGCACCGGACTGAGCTCCCAAGGTCCTGATGAGGAGCAAAATGAGGGAGATGATGAGCAAGGAAGTCAGGACCGTGAGGAGTGCGTTTACCCATTGAGACAGTGGGACAGAGCTAACGGGAGACCACCAAGTCCAGTTGGAATGGGACTGATGGAACAGGGGACCAAACCGGACTCTCTGAATGTGGCTGACGGTGGAGGAGGACTGAGAAACAAAGGACAACGGCAATGAACATGAACTCCACAGCATGGACGGGCTCACTGTGAGCCTTGTCAGTTTGGTTGCTCACCTTCCTGGACTTAGGGGGAACTGGGAGGACCTTGGACTTAACATAGTGAAGGGAACCCTGATGACTCTTTGTCTTGGAGAGGGGAGGAGTGGGGGTATGAGTGGAAGGGAGGGGAGGGAAGGGGGAGGAGGAGGGGAGGAGATGGAAATCTTTAATAAAAAAAATGAGAAAAAAGAATCCCTTAATTAACATATCTTCTTCTCTGCTCCCATATCCACCCTTCCTCCATCTCAATCATCCCACTTCTCCAAGCTCTCCCTAATCCTCCCCTTCTCCCTTCTCTCTCCCTCTCTCTCATTCCCTCCATCCCACCCCATCCCCCATGCTCCCAACTTTTGCCCTGCGATCTTGTCTGCTTCCAATTTCCATGAGTATCTATATATGTTTTTCTTTGGGTTCACCTTCTTTTTTTTTTTTTTTTTTTTTTTTTTTTTTTTTTTTTTTTTTGGTTTTTCGATACAGGGTTTCTCTGCAGCTTTTTTTTTTAAGAGCCTGTCCTGGAACTAGCTCTTGTGGACCAGGCTGGCCTCGAACTCACAGAGATCTGCCTGCCTCTGCCTCCCGAGTGCTGGGAGGGTTCACCTTCTTATTTAGCTTCTCTAAGATCATGAACTATAGGCTCAATGTCCTTTGTTTATGGCAACAATCCACTAATGAGTGAGTACATACCATATTCATATTTTTGGGTCTGGGTTATCTCACTCAGTAAAGTGTTTTCTATTTCCATCCATTTGTATGTGGATTAAAGACCTCAACATAAATCTGACCACACTGAACCTGATTGAAGAGAAAGTGGGAAGTAGTCTGCAACACATGGGCACAGGAGAACACTTCCTGTGTATAACCCCAGTAGCACAGACAATAAGAGCAACAATGAATAAATGAGACCTCCTGAAACTGAGAAGCTCTGTAAAGCAAAGGACACTGTCATTAAGACAAAAAGGCAACCAACTAAATGGGAGATCTTCACCAACCCCACATCAGACAAAGGCCTGATCTCCAAAATATATAAAGAACTAAGAAACTAGACATTAAAATTCTTGAATAACCCAATTAAAAAAATGGGCTACTGAACTGAGCAGTGAATTCTCTACAGAAGAAGTTCAAATGGCCAAAAGATACTTAAGGTCATATTCAACTTCCTTAGCATACAGGGAAATGCAAATCAAAACAACTTTGAGATATAATCTTATACCTGTCAGAATGGCTAAAATCAAAAAACACCAATGATAGCCTTTGCTGGAGAGGATGTGGCATAAGGGGAACACTCATCCAATGCTGGTGGGAATGCAAACTTGTGCAACCACTTTGGAAATCAGTGTGGTGGTTTCTCAGGAAACTGGGAGCCAATCTACCTCAGAATCTAGCAATTCCACTCTTGGGAATATACCCAGGAGATGCCCAATCACACTACAAAAGCATTTATTCAACTATGTTCATAGCAGCATTATTTGTAATAGCCAGAACCTGGAAACAACCTAGGTGCCCCTCAATAGAAAAATAGATAAAGAAGGTGTGTCACATATACACATTAGAGTTCTATGCAGCAGTAAAAAAAAAAAAACAATGAAATCTTGAATTTTGCATGCAAATGGATGGAAAAAGATATCAGTTCTTTTACTGTGTTACAATTCAAAATTTTCTGAGTATTCTTGGAGAATTATAGCATCGTCATTCATAGAATTGGATTTAGAAAAACACATCATGGATTTTTTTTAGCTTAATGAATACTTTAGAAATTCAGTAATGGTGATTGTATCAGAAATCAGCAGACTATCAGAAATCTGTAATCTGATAGCAAAGAAATAAATTAGCTGTAATTATACCAGCATTCAATATTTTCATTGAATTTACTATTGACATTACACATATTGAATATTTGTGTGACTATCTTGAATTTCTTTATTATTATTATTTTTATTTATTTATTTTTTAATTAAAAATTTCCACCTCCTCCCCACCTTCCATTTCCCTCCCTCTGCCCCTACTCCCCTCTCCCTCCCTCTCCAGTCCGAAGAGCAGTAAGGGTTCCCTGCCTTGTGGGAAGTTCACGGTCCTCCGCCCTCCATCCAGGTCTAGGAAGGTGCGCATCCAAACAGACTAGGCCCCTCCAAAGCCAGTACATGCAGTAGCATCAAAACCCAGTGCCATTGTCCTTGGCTTCTCAGTCAGCCCTCATTGTCCTCCATGTTCTGGGAGTCTGGTTTTATCCCATGTTTTTTCAGTCCCAGTCCAGCTGGCCTTGGTGAGCTCCCATTAGGTCAGCCCCACCATCTCAGTGGGTGGGTGCACCCCTCGCGGTCCTGGCTTCCTTGCTCATGTTCTCCCTGCTGCTCCTCATTTGGACCTTGGGAGCTCAGTCTGGTGCTCCAATGTGGGGCTCTGTCTCTATCTCCATCCATCGCCAGATGAAGGTTCTATGGTGATATGCAGGATATTCATCAGTATGGCTACAGGAAAGGGCCATTTCAGTCTCCCTCTCCTCAGCTGCCCAAGGACTTAGCTGGGGACATCTCCCTGAACACCTGGGAACCCCTCTAGAGTCAAGACTCTTGCCAACCCTAAAATGGCTCCCTTAATTAAGATATTTACTTCCTTGCTCCCATATCCACCCTTCCTTTATCCCAACCATTCCATTCCCCCAGGGTCTCCCCATCCTCCCCTTCTCACTTTTCTCTCCCCATATCCCCTTAGCTCCATCCCTCCCCACCCCCAAGTTCTAGCTTTATGTCTATTAGCTGATGAGTGGGAAGTCAAAATTGGTATTTGAAAATTTGATATTATTGAAGTATTAAGAAAAATAAAATTATGAAATTCAGAGTCAAAGGGATAGAAATGGGATAAAAAAAAGATTCTTTTCTTCCTCCAGTCAGGTCCTACAGACCCAGAAGGATATGTATTTATTTATCATTTGCTGATGTTAGCTTGGAATCTTCAGATATGTCATAGGGAATTAGTAAGGAATTACGGAAGCAAAGGATTTTCAAGGAATGGAAGATAGAATGTACTAGCCTAATAAAACAAAGGAAAGAATTAGAGGGGGATCATTGAATTTGCTTCAAGGGATAGAAGGCCACTTTAGAGGAGGACTGGAGGGAGACACAAATAGCGCTAAGGATTTTCAGGAAAGTCATGTGGTAATCTACTGCTGTAGAGTTTCCAAATATATTTGTATGTGTGGGTGGGGGGCTGGTATTATTTTAAGTGGAGTTTCCCTTAATTGCAGTGAATATGCTGAATACTATAACCTAACAGATTAAAACCTCACATAACAGGCTCAGTATAATGAATGCGTTGACTCTTTTGGAGTTGTCCATTGAGGTTCCAAACATCATAGATTATAGACCGTTGGTCAAGTTTTGAGAATGCAATAGAAGAACATATCATTTAAACATCAAATATTTGAGTCAGAGAACATGGAAAATCTAAGCTTGTGCTGATCTGGGCACTTCATGTCAACCCTCTACTTCCGTATCCATAAAACTTAATGTGCTTTTATTCTCAGTCATCAAGTCTAATTTGTACTGATGGCATTTTCTTGGATGTGTGGCTTTCCAGTGAACCATGCTCGACTTAGGAGCTAGACCTTTAGAGGAAACTGATTCTCCCTCACTCAGCAGCTACCAGTCAAGAGTTGCTTGCCTTGGAGTGGGACTTTGGGGTAACATAGTGTCTGAATACTGAACTTTGGTCTAGCTTGAACTTTCACGGGTCTTAAATTTGTTGCCATAATTACTAAGAGTTAATCTAAGCAGCTGCCATGCTGTGTCAGAAACATCTGTTTTCTTTTAGTTGTGCACTGCTTCAGGCCCTAAGATTCCTTCCCCGTCCTCTGTTACAATGACCCCGAGGCTTTCAGATGAATGACTGTGACACAGATGTCCCATTTATGCCTGAACATTCTTCAGCCTCTTCCTTGCAGCCCATTGACTAGTTGTGGGTCTCTGTGTAGATTACTGTGTATTGCAGAAAAATATTTTCTAACAAAGGACATCACTGCTAGTGATGAAAAAGCATCACTGAGGAGAGGAAAGAAACAAGAGTCAAGAGAGAGAGAGAGCAGACTGTGGAGTACGTGAGTTCGAGTCCTGGTTCTCTTACTTTTGAGTCCTAGATGACATCACATAATCTATTAAAAAATATATGTCAAATTTGAATATTTGCAGTACCTATGTCTTACACTTCTTCTTCCGGTTCTGTCCACTTAATACATATAAACTAGTTGGAACAGTATTTTGTCCAAAGAGTGAACAATTTCAGTACTGTTAATATAAGATAGATGAAAGAAAATTGGCCAAATAACTGTTGAGATACTATAAGTGTTTATTCACTCTGTTTTTCAGTATAAGTGTAATCCGTTGCAAATTAGTTTAGGTTTTGCTTTAGCTTCCTTGTTCCTCAGAACATATATATCATATTATAAGGCTGTATTTTCCCTGTGTGCATACTGAAGCTCTGTGAGGGCATGCTGTTCAGTCTTTTGCAAAGCTTAACAGCATACAGAATAGAATGCTGATAGGATGACTAGCCACAATTTCAGACACTCAAATCTATTTTAAATTAAACACACTTTAATATTTGACTGTAAAAGGAGTACTTTTTTCAGCATGGTGTGCTTTGACCATACCTCAGGAGCACATAGAATAAACATCATTTATGACACTGGAAAGTAAATTTAAGTACAAAAGCACTCAGAACAAATAAATAAAGTGACCTTGAAGCTTATCAAGCATCTCTTA
Organism: Arvicola amphibius; assembly: GCF_903992535.2. Taxonomy (NCBI): domain Eukaryota; kingdom Metazoa; phylum Chordata; class Mammalia; order Rodentia; family Cricetidae; genus Arvicola; species Arvicola amphibius. The sequence continues at coordinate 96,542,960 of NC_052054.1, read as the reverse complement.
CGATTCCTTGATGGAGTCCAGCAAAGATTCAAAATTGTAGAATGTTGAAAGGGAACTCACAAAGTTACTTCTAATGTGTTTTGCAGAAAACAGAAGCTATGTTTGAAAATATAAATTTGTAAGCTATTGAATGGTATGGAAAATGCTTTAAACAACCAGCCCTTCCAAATCATCATCAGGAAGTCAATAAGCAAAGGGCAGCGATTTGCAGACGAATTCACAAATCAACAGGTGGCCCTAGAAACTGTTGTGTGTTCAAGTCAAGCAGCACACTAGCCATGGACATTAAATGACTCAGCTATATTTGCTGGTGCAAGTGTAAACCAGAAAGAAATTGCAGTGACCTGTGTTGTGAAATGTTCCAGACTCAAAACCACACACAAAGTATTCCACCCCCACACTGTTAAGGACTTTTCGATATTAATGTTGGTATGACAATTACTCATATATCCATGAATATTTTTTTAAAACAAATGTTTAGATCAATTGTTAATCAGGGAGGCTGAGATGGAGAGGATCCAAGCAGTAGTAAAGACTTCATAAAAATCAGTCACCTAAACATTGGCATGTGAAGGGAAATCGAAGGCGCAGATTGCAAAGATAAGAGGAAAAATTGAAAAAAAAGTAATTTATTTTTACAATTGTACAAACGATAAAGCAAGAATAGCTAATTACTATACACAAATGACAGGGAACAGTATTGAACAGGATACCTACCGAAGAAGCTTTATCTTCCCATTCCACGGATGGTATAAGACTCAGTAGCAACGATCCTATGCAGCAGACCTATCTGTAAACACTTTTTTTCCTTCCTGCTATATACATTTAAAACACTTGTGCTTTCACATACACAAAGAAACAGTATTTCTTAAAAGGTGCTACGTAATGGAGAAGCACATGGCCTAGACCCACAATCAGAAAATTGCAATTTAAATACATTGCCAGTTTGAGAAGATATTTTTTTATGTTTGTTTGGAAAGATTTGAACATACTAGTCTCTTTACTATTACTCTAGGAAAGAACATATAATTCAGCTATAAAGTAGGTCTTCCTTAAAGCAGAGTAGTAAATGAAGTCTCAAAAGAACTTCTCTTTTTAAAGTGGTCATGATCTCCAGGGAAGATCACAGTGCAGACCCTGAAGATATGAATAACACACATCTAGTTGTGCACATATTACAGACTCAGTGTGTACACACAGATATACATATATAACATGGTATATATGCATCACACATGTCTATTTGTACTATATAGATATATTTATAGCATGTATATAATAAAATATCTATTTCTAGAAGGGTTGTATTTGGAGTTTGTTTATCAAATACAAATAATTACCTTTACCTGTTTTTATTAAAACCTTGGTATATTGACAAATTTAATGGGTAAACTTCCAAGTTTGTAGAGATAACAGCTAACTATACACAACGTTTCCCATTCCCCCTTCCAAAACTATAGATAGTCCAGACAGTTATCACATGAAAACAACTCCGGGAACCAAATATCACATAATATGTGTTATGAATAAAGTGGTACAACTAGAAAAAAAATCACTGCTCACTCCTTCTTCAGTAGCAGCTGAGGAACTTGTATGTACACTACCCTCGGCACTTCTTAAATAAAGCATTTTTGTAAGCATATATGTAGAGGTTTTCATCAGCAATCCACATACAGTTCATATGATGTACAATGCATGAAGACATTCGAATGCCCAGCACTTTCCCCCAGTGAGAAAATCTTCCACAGTAGTTCCGTTATTCCCATGGGCTGCATCACCGGATTGGCCCTGAAAATCTGTCACTCATTCACGTTTTCATCCAGCAACTTGCTATTAAGTACAGAACATACTGAATAATAATGAGAATATTTCTGTGGTCTCTTTATGTCAATAGCACAGTAGCAACCATGTGACCTCAATGACTGGGATATATCGCAGTCATTTGCCTGGGACTTCCCAGATGCATGACTAAATCATGAAAAAGGAAAGAAAACAATAAAGCTGTGGGCATATCATATAAAGGAAAACACAGATACTTCAAGTATATACTTATAATTTGATTTTGTTATGATCCCTCAGGCCATCGTGGGTATTATATTGTAACTCTTTTCCTCACTTGAACTATTAGCCTTCATCGCTCTCTGCCTTTTCCCTGTAAGAAGGCCGTGATGGGGACCGAATGAGGGCGAATGCAAAGGTGTGTGTTAGAGAATGACATGCTCTCGCGCTGCATTTCCTAAATACTTTCAACTGAATCCGCTCTTCTGTATTGAAAGTTCCCTGAGATGAACAAAAGTAGTTTTCTTTCAGATCTGAAGCCCTTTGGATGCTGAACATTCTTCTAACTGGGCAAGCGTTTAGAGAACACAAAGCAGGGGTGAGGAATCGATGGGAAGACGTTGAAAAGGCACTACCCAATGCGGCTAAGGGATAAACAGCAATGCAGGGAATGGTGGAGGGTGCCGTGTGCTTACTGGGGACTGAATGTTGCTTAATCATTTATTTCTTCTTTCTGAAAATGCAGTCAACAGGGTATGTTGCTGCTTTCAAATACATACTTTGAATAAGTGCCAAGTTGGTATATCCTTGTTAAAATACACTTGTGACTTCTAGATTTCTATGGAATTCATGTTAGGTGCTGCTGGGAAGACTTATCTGCACAGAGTTCAAAGTAAATTCTATGTTTACCCACCTTTCAATTGTCAAATAAATTAGACTTTCAATTTAGCATTCATATAACATGTATCTAATACTTTCAAATTTTCAAGTGGATAAGGATTTTAATGACAAAAGCATATTGAGATTACTCATAGTATTTAAGAAGCTTCCATATGCACTCAGTTTTGTTTTGTGGGAGATACACAGATTCTCAGAAAATGTTCTTTTTATCCTGAGATTCTGCAGATTTTTAAAAGCATAAAAGCTAGTATTAAAAATATTGGTAACTGCCGTACTGTGACAATTCTTTTCCATAGTATGAATACATATATGTACATATATGTACACTTCCCCTACTCTCTTCATTCATTTTGAGATTGCCTGTCCTTCAAAAAAACAAAACATTCACAGTTTTCATACTATTTCTGCTTTCTTCAGTGTGCCTTCCCCAAGAAACGAGAAGTCATATGAAGTTGCTGTGGGCCAAAGCAGAAGTGAGACTATATAGCTTCTGCTTTCAGAAGAAACAGAAAACCGGCCCACCAGTCACTTCAGTCACGTATCTAATCATTCTAAGTCACTCCATGAAGAACTTTATTTATCCTTAAAACGCAGTAATAATGGAACTGTCCTTAACTGCAAAAAAAAAAAAAAAACCTTGTCGATTTAATTCATTTTAACTGCACAATGCTGATATATTACTGTTAAACTGCTTTGAATTACCCACGTGTTCTGAAAACAAATCTCAATTAGTCATGTTACTTTGTAGAGAGAAATCTTACAATTGTGTTAAGCGGTGCTCATTGATCTTTGCATCTGAATAACCAGGATGTTATCACCGAACTAGTAGTAATATCTCAGCTACACCAACCCAACCTTTATTCTACAGGGCAATATGTTTCCACGAAGCTATTAGAAAATATCAAAGGTATAAATTAAAAATATTTGAGTTTGAAATTTTTTAAATATTTAGAGCCAAGTTTCATAGCAACGATGTGCTCATTTTAATAATATATCCCTTTAATGTAAGGAGAATGGTATACTGTGTAGGAACATGATTTAATCTTTGGTACCAAGAGCAACTTTGCAATTTTTAAAATATCACTCCTTCACAATAGTTTACTATTATCGAGTGCTATATTTTGGCTGGTACCTGCCACACTGTTGATACATAATCCAGAGATTTATAGTTGTGCAAAACAAAACAAATAAAAAAATTTGGTGTGATTGCTGCATAAAAAGCAAAAGAATTTTATAAAGGACTGTTTGATGTTTATTTTCCCCATCTATGTGTTTCCTATTTCTATACCTCAAATAAATTTCTAAGCACCCTATACCCAAACCAAAATAAGTTTCAGAAGACAACCACAAACACAAGCAAAACCTAAACACGATCATCATTCTCAGTGTCCTGACTAAAGGTTCCCTCAAGTTGCTTCATCTCGTGGATTTCACTCTGAACTCGTTCCTTCTTCAATTTGGTGAGTAAGGATGCTTTAATTTCCCAAGCGCCGAGTCGTGCTCCATGGTTCCTCTTCCAGTGTGCTTGGCCTTACAGTGGCTGCTCCACAGTGATGAACATATTTGCTTTGCTAATTCATGATGAGTGCACTGTTGGATCTTGTAAACACTACTGATAATACATTCAAACTGTATTCTTCGTGGAAGTGGCACTTACTAGGACCCTTGGAGTCAGGAGAGTTGCTAGGTAGAGCACTCTGCAGGTATGTCATCAGCTGGTGGTGGGTTCACATGGACTTCCATTTCAGCTATTCAGTCAGTTGGTGGATGCAGAAACCCAGCCTTGTTTTGGATCCTGTTTCTAAATCTCTCCAGAAGCATCTTTAGAAAAAAAAGTTTGCATCCAGGTTTGACCCTCCAAAATGTGCTTTATTGCTTCATGCACTTCCCTGTGGTCAGTTTTAGCGCGCCCCTATTATGCAGCACATTCAATGTTTTAAATTCTAGTGGCATTCGGTGAGGACTGGCGTTGGAAAAGTATCTGTATTTTAAGTCGTCATAGTAATGGTATTTGACAGCTTTTCCGTTCAAATCCTTAGGGAAGGGCCAGAAGCCATACAGGTGAATTTCATCACAGAATCTGGTAGCCAGTGTGTACATAAGGAGGCCTGTGCTGGGTCTCTTGATGGGAACTTTGTTGGTCAGCCAGTAACTAGGGGAAACAAAAACAAAAGTAAAACAGAAGAAAATGTACAGGAGCATATGATATATTCTACAGAAATTACAGCCTGTAGCACAGCTGTAAATAAACTTTTCAGTGATTAATGAAAGTAGTATTTATGTACTTAGAAAAATTTATACTTTTATGTTTTCTTTGATATTTATTATCTAACAGATTTTTGAGTCCATTAACACAGCCAGAGGACTAAAAGCATAGGTTAATTCTGTTCTATAATATCCAGTTCCAGATTGATTAGGGATAAATATTTATTCAATATTTGGAGTAGAATCTTCCAAGAAAGGTATAAGTATCACTGCAGAGGCACAGCATTAAGGACCCAACTTTGACTGTCAGCAGTCATATTAAGGCCTGGGATAGTATGCAGAGACAGGTGGATCTAGAGTGTCACCTGTAACTTTGTCAATCCTGATTGGTGGGCTACGGGACCCTGGAGTCAAGCTAGAGACATATTAAGAAGAAGAAGGAAGGGAAAGATGGAGAGATAGAGAAAGAGAAAAGAAAGAAAAAAAAAAAGAGACAGACACACACTCTCTCACTCACAGCCACACACAGAGAAAGAGAGGGGGAAGGGGCATTCTTGAGAAGCAGCCCCCTAACTGACCTCCCGCCTCAAACATACACATGAACAGCCTCAAACACACAAAAAGAGCCAAATGAACACTTAACTTGTATTATGTTAACTGACTTTTCAACTCCAGTCATAAAACCATATTTTAATCATGGATATTTCTTTACCTCAAACACACATACACACACACACACACACACACACACACACACACACGAGCAATAAAAAATAAATCTAAATTTATAATAAACTAATGAAGAGTTCATTCACTATATAATTTATACTTTCAATTTTTTTATTGATAAAATATGTTCCCAGACAACTTTGTCCAACTTCTGCTTACTCCTACCCCACCTTTTTAATCTCCTCGAACTTCTGCCACCTATTATTCCTTTCTGTACATCCCTTTCCCACATTCTTGCCTTTTTGCTTTATTTTGTTACCCTTGGTTTTCAACCAGGACTGCTGTGGGACCATAAGTTTCTTTTTTAATAGGTAAATGCATTTCTACATTGAACATTTTTCTTAATATTATCTTGTAACAACCATAAAATGCTTCAGAATTCAGATCCATTGTTGTCAAATTTTGCTGGCCTGAAACCTTGAAAATCCTCAGTTAACCATCACCTTTAGGAGGAAGGGAGTTTCCAACGCACTGGGCACACTCATTTCCTTAAAGAAAATGGTGTCATGAGAAAAACAACTCAAACGGGAAGAGTCTGAATGTCCCGTGACTTTAAACTGGTTTTGCTTAAAAAACAGTATCCTTAAATATATGTCTGTTCTAATTATTGCTTTCACCATCATCTCAAACTTTGAGAAATATCCCTGCTTTCCAAATGTGAAGAGGTAATTTTAGATACTGCCCATTGCTTCTTTTACCATGTTACCTTTGGATGTTACGCCTTATCTTCTCTTCTCAGAAGTTTTTATTTAATTTTAAAAAGTATTATGAGTGTGTTAATTTTTTGTTTGTCTGTTTGTTTTTTGCTTGTTTTGCCTGCATCTATATCTGAGTATTACATATATTGCATACGTGTTTGGTGCCAGTGGAGGCCAGAAAAGGGCATCTGAGCCCCAGAAGCTAGGTTACAGACAAGTATATGCAGCCAGGTGAGTGCTAAAAATTGAACACAGGTCCCCTTGAGGAGTGGCCCATGCTCTTGGCCCCATCTCTCCGGGTCTCTTTTCAGACAATTTAATGAAATGGTTTAAAGAAGTTCAAATAAATTTTGAGTATTGACTATGTAAAGAATCAAAAGAAATTAAATACTATTTTACCCCAACAGCTTATCAACATAATTACTTTTAAAATTGACCCAAAACATGCAAAACAGGGAGATATATCAGTCTTGTTAGTCTCTTGACTTTCCTACTTTTTCCTATTTATTTCAAGTACGATTGGTGTGATGGTCAATCATCAGCTCCAACGACTTGCATTTCAAATCCCTGAGGACACTGTTCCAACCCTCTCTGGTCTGTGAACATTTCTGGAGCAGACTTCCTAAGTCTGGAGGACTCATACCTCAGCTGGTACTGTGCCACAGGCTAGCAATCCACAGAGAATAACGGGGAAAGGAGAAGATGAGCAGATCACATGCTTTCCCCTTTCTCTGTCATGAACTGATTTGCCAAGTCCTCCCTACCATGGTGGACCCCTGAAACCATAACTCAAATGAATCTCCCCTTCTTTAACTTGTTAGAAATCTTTGTCATGCTGACTGAAAAATTGGTATAATTGGTCTTACACTTTCTGCTGTTTCTTTGGTGGTGGCATTTAACTCAGAGCCTTAAATGTAGAAGGAGAATATTCTAGCACAACACTCAGTTCATAGAAATTTATGGGTTTTTAGTTTTTTTTTTTCATTCGATAAATGCCAACTCTAAACATTTTGAAATATGTAAAACGTGTTGCAAAGTTATATCATCACAACTGAGCATCCCTGTTTTCAAAAATATCTGAGTTATAAATATTTTTTTTTTGTTTTATTTTTCGAGACAGGGTTTCTCTGCAGCTTTTTTAGAGCCTGTCCTGGAACTAGCTCTTGTAGACCAGGCTGGCCTCGAACTCATAGAGATCCGCCTGCCTCTGCCTCCCGAGTGCTGGGATTAAAGGCGTGCGCCACCACCGCCCGGCACAGGAGTTATAAATATTTTTTAAGGCAGACTATCTGGATCCTCTTTTGATCAAATGATAGATAACCAAGTAGAACTCATAGCCTGTGTGTTGTTAAATTCATTCAGGAACCAGAGTGAGTCTGCTATTAAACGCTAATGTGACCAAGCCAGGGACAATGGCACTGGGTTTTGATTCTACTGTATGTACTGGCTTTGTGGGAACTGAGTCTGTTTGGATCCTCACCTTCCTGGACCTGGATGGATGGGGAAGGAACTTGGACTTCCTACAGGGCAGGGAACCCTGACTGCTCCTTGGACTGGAGAGGGAGGGGGAGGGAGGATGCAGGGAGGGGAAGGGAAGTGGGAGGAAGGGAAAATTTGTAAAATTATATAATTTAATAAAAAAATACAGAATGAAAAAAAAAAAGAAAGGTTGGTCCGAGTCTCTGTGTGTTCTAGTAAAGCAGAGGTTTTACGCATGGTATGATTATCACAGGAAAGTTTAGATGATTTGAGAATCGTCACAGTGGCCAGGTAACAAAATTGGTAGTTTTAAAAAGATGCCCGTGTTATTTACAACTGTCAATGTTAAGCTTATACAAAGTCAATCTGAGCAAAGTTAAGCCAATACAAAGTCAATCTGAGCAAAACATATTCCCATCAGTGGTACTGATTGCAAATGTTTGGCAGTACAATAAAAGTTATGCGGAATCATTTGTAAAGTGAAAATCATATTATCATCAGGAAATAATGTAGTAGTTTACTATTTTTGAGAATTCATGTCTTTCTTTTCAATAAATATGTTCTATTTTATAATTCATAAGAAATCCTAGAAGTTCTTTAACTATTTTTGGACAAAAATATATGAGAAAAATTATAAGCCACACGATTGTTAAGTGCAATGTCAGCAAGAAATGCTGAAAGAAAATTATCTACCTAAATGGTTCAAAACAGGGTTAGAGGTGTAAGAACATCCAAAAATTTTTGACCAAAGGGTTTCTTAGTCGAGCACTCCAGAATAGAATTGAAATTATAGCAAAGGATCCTAAAAGTGTGTTTTATCTGGAAATAGTTTTGGAAACTTGTAATCCAAATAAATTGATTTATGTAGTTAACAATATAGACTAAATAATTTAGCATTAGCAATGCTAATAGAGAAGCAACTTCATTAGTAAGGCCTGGCTTCCTAATGAAGGCACAGCTATGTCTCCATTTCCTATCAATTAAAACTAGAATAGCAAAGAACACGGATGAAGAGCAATGAAGCAGGTATTTATAAAGTAGGATGGATAATCCTTTGGCTGTAATGCCCCAGAGTGCTGTAACTGAACCATGTGGTAGTTCTATTTCTGGGTTCTTTTTAGCGACCTCCACGTCCCACTGAATTCTATAGTTGCTGTAGCAGTTTTCACTAGCATTGAGTGACTGTTCCTATTTCTCCACATCCTTGCCATCGTCTGTCCTCATTCGGGGTTTTGGTTCATAGCTTTTCATCTTAGTCATTGCAAAAGATGAATTTTCAACGTGGCTTTAGTTTTGATTTTTGGGAAGACTAAGAATTTTGAACATATCAATTTTTTTTAGCCATTTGTATTTCATCTTTTAAAACTCTCTGTTTAGTTCTATGCCCCATTTGTAATTGGATTGTTTCTTTTCTTGACGATTAGTTATTTATAGTCTAGATGCTAACCCTATGTCAGATGTATAAATGATAGTGCTTTCTCCCATTCTGTAGGCTGCCTCTTCACTCAACTGAGAGTCTCCAGAGAGAACTAACGGAACAGGAAGGGTTGGTTAAAGAATATGTGGACTGGGAGAATCAGGTAGAGGAGGACATATAGAATGGATAAACTAGGTAGAAAAGGAAATATGGAAAAAATAAACTAATACTAAAGAATTATTTTAAGTGCTATGAAAATTTAATGTTATAAAAGCTTCCTATAATACATATATATGATATATAAAATAGACTGAGAGAAAGAAATAATCCTCTAATGTGATGACAGTGCCTCTACTAGACACAACAGGTCAGGAAATGAAAAGCCCAAGGTGAAGGAGTGGGTAACATCTTGGAATTTCTGACTAAAGTGGTTCATCAACTCCCAACATTACAGGTCATTGGCATTATTCTCCACAACCTGACATAAATTTATAGTGATGCACAACTTCTGAGGACCAATGATGGAACCCAAAGATATAAAGCAGTTGTTTCCTTAAAACCTAACCCTACTGGCTAGCTTTCATAGTGCTGTAATGAACTCCATTCACTACCAGAGGGGAATAGTAATTGTAAACCTTACTAAGCTGTGAACCCTAGGAGTTACAATAGCACGCATCCTGAAAAGACATGCCCAACAAGGCATTAATGACACAATTGTCATGGGAGTATCCAATCAATTCTTCCTAATTGGATTTAATGTCTGCTTCACAAGATAAAAATCCATACATGGCACCATTATTGGTGCCCAAGACCCATGACAAGATAAATCATAGATCCTCAGAAGGAACTTATTATTATTATTCTGCTATAGAGACACAATATTGAACTTATTCATGAACTATTGCTATACTTATAGATAAGTACACCTCTCAAACTGCATCTGAGATCTTGCTGTTGTTTTGTTTTGTTTTGACCTCATGTGCAATCTCAAGTCAGATAAAATTCCAGCATGGTGGGAGGGAGGTTGGCAAGAATTCTCATCCCCAAATGAGAAACTATTGGCAGCTGCTGATAGCACAAATTGGACTCAATTTGGTTTTTGTTTGTTTGTTTCTGTTTTTTTTTTGTTGTTGTTGTTCATTTTGAAATGAGGGCAAATTTTGGGTGATCCTGAAAAGCAGTGAGTAGGCTCAGAATACAAGGAATAAAGTTCTCAAAGATTTACCAAAATATGATTAATTTTTAAATGCTGGACACACATTTGGATTCCACTGGCATACATATTTGTAATGAATATGAAAAGCAGAAGATTCCTGCCAACTAATTACCACAATGATATCAGAAAATTTCGAGACTAATAGCCTTTCTTTTCCCATCACAAGTGACAGTACGGTGACTACCCCTTGAAGACAGCAGTCACTCTAACTGTACAGATCTAGGAACTGAAAGAAAGCATTACCTCCAGCTGAAGTCCCTCTGGGCAGAATTAAATGGCCATCTGAGCTGTGGTTTTATATCCCCTAATCTATAGTCCTACTCAGTGCCTTGTTCCTCCATACATTTTGTCACACAGGTGATCCTTTAGGCTAAATCATCCTAAGTGAAATTTCCTACCACCTTCTGAAAGGATTTAAAGACACTCTTTTATGTAGGTGGATTTCTTAAGGCTGATCTCTGGACCATTCAGTCCATGATGGTTACCTCTCTTTTACTGTTCCCTATCTCTCCTAATGAAGCTTTTCTCCATCTTTGAAAGAATGCCTCCCCAATCATTTAAGACATCATTCACAGCTCTGATATAAGGTACTGTAACTTACTAAAGATCTCATACCTCAAAGTTGTGTATAGGGAAAGCGCACCCAGAAGGGTAAGATTGTGATAGCACCTCTCTGGAAACAACCAACATGCTTCTCTACTATTTCCTAATTGGGGAAACAGACTGACAAGTCTGTTTACTTGAAAAAAGAATAAACTCAGAGCTCCCCACCTAAGCATCCCAGGGAAAGTAAAACAAAACAAAACCAAAAATGAAAACCCTACATTTGCATATGTCCTTGGCTCTTTGTGTAGAATAGAAGACAATGGACTACTTTATTGTTGTGCATTTCTATATAAATATTAACCTTATCAAGCTTATCAAGCATTCCAGTACTTGCAACAATCCTGATAAAAAAATATCTAAGTAAATAATGAGGTCTACGGTAACAGGTCTGTGAAATTAAAAAATCAGAATCTTAAATAAATGCGTATATTAAGTACTATAGAAATCTAATGGCATGCTTGAAACTGTATAGACCAATCTACTTCTGATTTGCTACTTCTCCAGAAGTTAACTTTGTTCCAGGAAGAACAAGCAGGGACATTCTTTAACTCTGTTTGCATAGTCAGCTAGATAATATCTGTCAACTTTGCAATCCATACCCCAAGTACTCCTTTTAAAATCACTGCCACGAGGCTTTGGTGGTGCACGCCTTTAGTCCCAGCCATAAGGTGATGGAACACGCCTTTAATCCCAGCCCTTGGCAAAGGCAGGTAGATTTCCCTGAGCTCAAGAACAGCCTAGTCTACAAAGAAATTTCCAGAACAGCCAAGGCGGCTACACAGAGAAACCCTGTCTTGACAAAACAAAATGAACAAATAAAATAAGTAAATGAAATCACTCCTGAATTTATCCACACATACACATGCTGACATCTAAAAGCAGCTTTCTTCCTTCCTCCCTTCTTCTGTTTCTTCATTTTACTTTACTATTGCAATGTAAAGCAAATATGTTTTGATATTGCTGTGCAAAATTTACTTAGAAAGTTAAATATAACTTCTACATTCTTTCTAAATAGAAAAACAGTTAGGGGTCCAAAATAATCCATATAAATATTCCTCGTCACTGTTCCACACATGAAATGTCACTTTTTACTAACCAGGGAGCTTATTACTCTTCCTCCAATAGAATATTCACATTCTTCAAGCAAACTAAAATCTGGAATGCTACAGAAGGCCATATATATGATTATAAAATGCATTTCCATCAATCCAGAAAGAAGCTGCTTCACCTGTCTGGAATCCAGTTAATAATGTTTAGCATGTTGTAAAGAGACAGCAAGTGTGAAGGAATATAGCATGGTGCTTTGCACATTGTGAACAATATTTGTTGCCTCACAAGATGACACAAAGGAAGCGATTCTACAGTATGATGTACAAAACATCTTGCTTAGAAATTATCTCTTAGAATTACATATTATCCAAACAATACACACGTTTCTTATTCTAAGGATCATAAACATTTCATTCTGTGCCTTAGGTTTTGCTTGCTCTATTAATTTCCACTGCAAATAAAATATTGTTCATGAAATTGTGATAAATACTCTAAATATGTTTCCATTTAACCATTAGTTGTTACCTTTTTCAAATATAACATCACAAGTCAATGTGTATGATTGATGAATTATTTTGATTTTAAAATGGGTAGTCTTAGAGTTTCACATGGTAATTATATCAAATAATAATAACCTGATAAATAGAAATATTCGATAACTTCAAAGAACTACAATTTCAAGAACGAAAACAAAAATGTGTTGTTCAATTTTACTTTGTAGGGCTTACCTTCAGCAATAAGCAAGTTATGAGTAAGAATTTGATTTTGTATTTAAATAAAGAATTTTAAGAATTTTGATATAATAGAGAATAACCTAAAATTTTGTATAATTTTGAAACTATTAGAACTAAGTTCACAATATCTTTCAGAATTATAAGATGGCTTGAGTTGCCCCCAAAATTACGATTAATAATAAATACCTTAAAGGAAAGAAGCAAATGTTTGTTCCTTGCCTCAATGAAAATGATTGAGTCTAGTGTGGATTAATCCTTATTCTTCACCTATGTGGCATGAATGCATAAATCCTAAACCTGCATCTACTGTGAGGAAACAAAGCGAAAAAAGGGGTCTTGCATGAATTGCAAAGCTAAGAAAAATTGATCAGAGGTACTAAAATACTATTCTATAGAGTTTATAGAGGAATAGAGACTGTGCTACACTCTCCACATAGGAGTTTCTGAAATTATAAACAGCTTTTATTTCACAGAAGAGGCCAGTCAGGCTTAGGGAATAGGGAAGGCTACATAAGCAATGTAAGCTCCTGTAGAATGAAGGTGGTAGAGTGTGAACTTCCTTTGCATTTACAATGATCTCAGTTTCAAATAGCAAGGACTTGGATTCCCCAGATTCTCTAGATCATTCAACTTGGGATCGAATTGATGGAGAAAATGATAATAAGGCATTATGGTGACTATCAGGTTAATTTTGGCAGTGCTCTGGTTTATTCATGGGGCTATTGTAACTTACATCAATAGTAAATAGAACCCAACTTTATCAGTGTGCCCTCTCATGTTAGAAGGTGAGTTTCTAGCCAGGCAGTAGTGGCTTCTGCCTTTAATCCCAGCACTCGGGAGAGAGAAGCCAGTGGATTTCTGAGAGTTCAAGGCCAGCCTGGTCTACAGAGATAGTTCCAGGACAGTCTCCAAAGCTACGAAGATACCCTGTTTCAAAAAACCAAAATAAATAAAAAACAAATAAATAATAAAGGTGACTTTCTGATTTAAGTATGCTAATATTTATTCAACTACACTGTGACTATGAAAAGCATTGTCATTGTACCAGAGGGTAAGAATTTCACAGTGGATCTGAGTAATGCTTCCTAAAATATCTTCAAATTTTTATTAAAATGAAAGGACAAATTTTTAATTTCTAGAAGTCACATATTAGTGTCATTTCTATTGTGTCTTTTCTATGCAAGTTCTACTATTTAGGAAGGAGAATTTCATTTTAAAAATAAAATATTATTGTATAGAAGCCCTTCGCATAATTTAGAAAAAGTTGATCAAACTTTAGAAGCATAATTTGTGGCAAGCATAAGGCACTCATGGGATAAGAAAGCATGACGACATGCTTGAGGCTCAAAGTCTCTACCTAATCTTCAAGTAGAGTAGCTCAGAATAATGATGCCAACAAATAGTGTATCCTATGGAATAATTTCTCTTCTGTATTCCATGTGGTCTAAGTATGTTATGGAATGTCCTTCTGTATATGTGTTGCTTTTATTGGTTAACGAATAAAGAAGCTGCTTCAATCTATGACAGGGCAGAATAGAGCTAGGCGGGAAAACTAAAGTGAATTCTGGGAGAAAGTAGGTGGAGTCAGGGAGATGCTACGTAGCCACTAGAGTAGAAGGAAGCCCGCATGCCGGTACCCATTAACCATTAGCTTTGTGGTAAAATATAAAATAATAGAAATGGATTGATTTAAGATGTAAAAGTTAGCTAGAAATATACATAAGCTATTAGCCAAGAAATGTAATTAATACAGTTTCTGTGCGATTATATCAGGTCTGGGTGGCCGGGAAACAAATGAGCATTCTCTGTCTACATAAGTTCATGAGTTTGAGTTTAAATGCAGTGTTAAGAAATTCTAGATCAGATCATATAGTGTTGCATTTTCTCTTGTGCCTCATTGTTTATTAATAAATGATTATATTAACTATTGGAATTTCATTTCATATTCAGGTTTAAACTGCTACCTGATATTCACAATATCTCATGGTGAATTCTACTGTACATGAAAGGCTCTCATGAGAGATTAAATTCATAGCTCCAGAAGAAAATATGTCCTGTGTGATCGGTTCAGTTGACAAGTTGGCTATGTGTATTCTGTTGAAGATTAAGAGGAGTAGCTCAAAGGGAAGAAGAAGCCACTGCTGTCTTCTATGTTGTCAGTATTTATGGTGGAAATATTCCTCAGGTTATTTATGTCAAGATAACCTCCTAATATCATTAAATATTTAACTGGAAAGACATGGTACAATTAGCTCTCAAAAACAATACAGTTCAACTTCAGTATTCAGTGTTTGCAATACAAGTGCAAGATAAAACTACTTCTCCATATACATAACACTATTAAGCTTAAAATCTGCATTTCAATAGTAATTAAACATTTGCACAAGAATTTCTAAAAAGAATAAACTCTTTTCCTTACTTCTCAAGAAAGGAATGGATGTAGAGTATGTTTTATGCTTCTAAAGAGGAACTAACTGTGTATGGCCACTTTCCTAAACAAGTATAATTCCAAACTGCATTCTAAATACTGATCCTTACATGCACAGTTAGTGTAGCTTTTATCTCTCACATAAGAAGACTTCTTGTCACATCATACAGAGACTATTACAGAAATCCACAACTAAAAAATGCAGAGAAAATTGGCCAGGGTGTACCCAGTCCTCAATGTTATATTCACAACACAACATATACCTCTGAGGCTCAGTTAAGATCATAGAATGATGGATTAAGATGTTCGCTGTAAAATTATACCTTCTATAAATGACAGGAAAGTTGTACCCAGAAATCTCAACAACATGGCCATGTGAACAGGACTTGAATGTTGACACAAGCTTATATATAACTTGAACAGGAGGAATTCACAGGGCCCCAACTGTAGATGAATATTTATAGGCAATCAACAGCTGCTGTGATGGGGGAGAACTAATCTTCACCAGGGATGAGACCTCTTAGTTGTTAACTACCAAGTGGTCAGCCAAAAAACATATACAGACATGCCACACTAAACAAACTCAGCAGATTTTACACATACACATACAATACACTAATACAATATTACACATATTAGTAATATGTACATTTATATAATAGAGAGTATTAACTTGATAAAGAGTGCTTGGGAGGGAGTGGTGGCAGGGGTAATGATCTAAAGGTACGCATATATGACACTTCAAACATTAACAACCTAACTGATACAGTAAAAATCTTGGTGAAAAGTGAGAGACATTAAACAAAAATATCCAGGACTACCTATATATCAAAATTCTGAAAGTAATAATAATGAACTTATTCAAAGCAACATGAATGGCTCAGATCATTACGTCTTGATAGAAAGACATTAATGAAGGGGAGTTTTAAAAAGCAGTTATCTATAGACAGTTTCCAATTGTACTTAAAATCTTTTAGGGCATCTTAAAAATAATACTTGAAATTTGAAACTAGTAGATGGAATCTATAACACTATTTAGAAAGATGTCATACAATAAAACCACAAGTTTTATAAACCCTTTACTTTAATCTAATTTTCATCTGGGAAAAAACTGAGTACGTAATTGAAACTGTACAATGAGGAAGTACTGAAGTGAAAGAGTAGACAGAAATGGGACTGTCATTTGAACCATGAGGGAAGAGCAAAATGAAGTTAATGCTAAAGTCTCTTCTCAATGACGTTTATGGGATCACTATTGATAAACAAAAGTCACGAAATCCTTGTGTTTTTCTCTGAAGGCTGAAAAGAAGGAAAACGCAGCCACTTACCTTGGGACCTGAAATTAAAAACACAAAGGGGGGGGGGGGGTATTGGTCAGGAGTTAAGCCACCCAAGTATTTAGTAACATTAGGTAATGGGAAATGGATAGAAGTGATTATGCAAATATTTCCTTCACATTAACATTTAGCTCAAGAAACAACTCAGAGACCACACTTTCAGCCCTCAGAAGTAGACTTTCCCAGGGAGAGCCAACTTTACTATGAAAACAGAGTAAACAACTCTAAATGGCTTGTGGTTTCTTTTTGACTGCACTGGACTGTGTACAAACAAGCCAACACAGTAAGTTGGGTGACACTAAGCTCCTCTCCGGAGCTGAGCTGAAACCTATTTCAAAAAGAATAAGGACCAAGAAATGTGATCCTTACTCCTTTCATTGTTGCATAATTCTTACCAGCAAAGTCCATAAGTTCTTTAAGGTTTTCCCAACTTTAAAGTTTCCTGTCTACAACGGCTCAATTTAAGTATAATTCTCTATTTTTACACTTTCTATAAAGGATTACAAGATGACAGCAATGTTCACTTAGGCAACTTTGCTGTCCTTTGCACTAATGTAGCTATAAAGGACTATCTATGAATGTATAGATGGAGGAAGGGTTTGTGTTGAAAGAAAACCCCATGAAGGAGGAACCATGTGGCCATGCCAGGGGTGCAGGTCCAGACGTCCGATGCATATTGCAAAGATAAGTAAATCTTTGGGAATGTTATTGCTTCACAGTCTACTCTACAAGATGCATGAAGGGAATCTGCTGGCAGTATTTTACCGCTGAAGTTTTGCCAGGTTGTAAGACAGCCTCCAACAGTTTTGTTCTATCACATGTTAATTAAATTACTTTTTCATGTCATTTGCACATCGTCAGTGCTGAGGTGCCAGCCTCATGGAATGAGCACCCCCTTCCACATTCTTTGCCACTCTGTTAGGTGGAGTCACTTCCTTTACAAGCCGCACATTTTTATAGCTCATGAAGAGTCAAACCTTGCTATATAGAAATTTGAAAACCACGTTCCTGTGTAGAAAGGAAACAATAGGAATTGTAGCTGAAAATATAATAAAATGGAACATAGCATAGGCTGTTTTTGCTATGGAAAACCACAAAGTAAAAATAGTGCTATAAATTCAGGCACGTCTGAGATGAACTGTATACTTGATATACTCCCATTGTGAGGTTTGTCATAACAGTGGGGTGAAGTATGTTATTGAAAGGTAAAAGGTGAATACCTTCACCACCGTATAAAGAAAATTAAGTGACTCAGACTAAAATTTAAGATTTCAAACACTAAAACATTTTGGAATTATTTTTAAATGTTTTTAGTGTGTGTGTGTGTGTGTGTGTGTGTGTGTGTGTGTTCAGGTGAGTACAGGCATCAGTGGAGATCATAAAAGGGCAACTCATCAAGAGCAAATAGATAAATGGAAAAAACTCACAAAATATAAAAAAATAAATCACACACTGGTGATGAACTTTTATCTAAAATACTTAAGTATTATCAGCAACTCAATAATGAAATATGAAACAAATTAAAATTGAATAAGATCCAAACGGATAATTTTCAAAGGAAGATATACAAATGGTCAATGTGTGCATGAAAATGTTTTGTATCTTTACTCCTCGAGGAAATGCTCGTGGAAACCTAAAGAGATAGGAAGTGCTGATGATGATGGAGTGCCTTTGTACATTGGTGGTGGAAAAGCAAAGTAGTCCAGTCCTTTGGGAAACAGCTTAGAAGTTTCTGAAAAGATTAAACTGCACTGCTGCAATATGCAGCAACTGCATTCCAAAGTATATGCTTAGCAAAATTTGTTCCTTAACAGTGCTAAGCTCCCATGAACCTTCTGATGGATGCCCTACTTCAGATTCCATGTCCACCTCACGGAGTCTAGTTTCAGCACACATTCCCCAAAACAACAGTGTGTCTCCCTTAGTAAAATTTCCTTCTTCAATATGCTCCTTTGCTGTGAAATACCATTTGTCCCTTGCTATATATTTAGAAGTCAGCTTAGTTTTGTTTAAATTTATTTTTCATCTGTTTTAAAACACACTGAATAAAGTCTATTTACTGTTATTTTTAGTCTTCTCTTGAAAGACAGAGAATTGAAGAAAAAAAAAAACTATGTGTCCAAAAATTGTTTACTTTAATGGTCCCAAAATAGAAGCAACTCACATTTCATGAATAGACAAAGTGTAAAACGTTCCACAAGAGAACATGATCTGCCACTTACAGTGAAATGGTGATCCGTGCCAGAACATAAACCAGTGTTTAAAACAAATATGGTAACTGGAAGATGGCAGTTACAATAAAAGAAGCGGACATATGAGTCCATTTAAATGAAAAGTACAGGGCGCTGTAGTTTTTTTTAAAACAGAAAGTTAATTACAGATGGCCGTCAACTGAGGTTGGAAGCATACAGGATTGTGCGGAATGGCTAAGGATACATACAGACTTTATTTGGGGTGAAGAAAACATCCTAAAATCGGTTGTGATGATGGTAAAGTAATCATATCAAAATAAAAAACCCATCTGATTTTATAGTTTAAATATGTCAGTAAAATAAATCCAGCAAAAGCTGTTATAATAACAAGGTACCACCGAGTGGTCATACCGGAAGTTTCTGTATCAAATACAGTACTTTCTCACAGTGTCACAAAATGGTTTGCTGCACTCAAGAACTGCATGGGAAATATAATCCTAAAGATACAGAACTGTAACATTTTTATAATCGAGGTTGTATAACTATCAGCACTGTAATCATGTAACATGTCTTTAAATTGTAGCCAGAGTTCTATGAGTCATGTTTCTCGGACTGAGAGATTAAAAAGCAAACAACTCAAAAGCAAGAGTGAAGTTTAGTATGATGGCACATACTTGGCATCCCTGGACTTGGGATGTGAAGGTAAGAGGATCTTAAGTTCAGGTGAGCCTGTACTACATAGGGACACTCAGTAACTAGTAAAGGGGGGGGGGGGTGATGAAAAATGTCCATTTTCTTGAATAAATGGGAAGGTTTTGTGTTGCTTTCCTAAAGGTGTCACACCATGTTTTCTTGGCCAGCTTGAAACTTGGGGTCCTCCTATTTCTGGATTTCTGGTATAAGTCAGCTTCACATTTAACTTTGGCAGCTGAGTTGCAATGAAAATCAACCTAAGGCAACCCTTAAATCAGGCCCTTATTCCTGGGTTTCAGATTCCTGACTTTATGAGGGGTAAATATCTTACTCCAGGAATGTAGAAGGAACTGAACACTATAATATGAATCATAGTCCAGTGAATTATGAACTTACAGACAAGTGAAATACAATATGCTGTATTTCTACAACTGCATTATGAAGGTTCAACCACAATATGAAGTCCATGCACACATAACCCCTAACTATAAGTCTCAGTTGAGTTTAGCTCCAGTTTTTGTTTAGAATATTTGATGAATCTTTATCTATTTCTACAACTAGAGCTTGAAAATTATCTGGCAAAACAAAACAAAATAAATGAACAAGCAAAAAGTCTATGGTTTGCTTCTTTGAAATTTGCAAAATTTTAAAAAACTGGGGGAAAAAAAGTCGTGCGATAGCCATCCATCTTCACTGTGAACTATCCAATTTAACTTAATGTGCCAATCATGAAACTCATGCGGATTTAAAGCACTAAGAAAACCACAATCTTCATACAATTTGATTCCTCTTAGCTATACGGATATAGTAAAAATTCAGCGTAGAGAGTCACAAACTTCTTTTCAACAGACACTTTGAATAAGAATATAAGCTGATGGAGAAAATTAGCTCAGATCTCATAACAATAAAAACTAGAAAAGGGTGACACAAGGCTCTCTTCACAAAGACAATGTGACTGAAATGGTCTTTTGTTATGATTACTCAAGAGGAATATTTCCATGATAAAGCATCTTAATCCTTTGTTTAAGATTAGTTTTACATGGGGAAAAGAATCTGAAGACAGGCAACATGGAGGTGTTTCTTTATAAGGACTATGTACAATATTTTTGACTATCTTTGTCTCTGTTACTAGATCATGGAATATTGTTTTATACGCTGTCTCAATTTCCTCGTATAAAATCACATAATGCACAAAATATGTATCATGTACAGAAAACAATAGATGAATCCTGGTTGTAGAAGGACTCAGAAAATGTTTTTGGCCACCACTTAAATATCAAAGGCAAGAAAAGTCTAAAATATTAATAAATTATATATTGAAGCTGTAATACTGTTACTTAATTCATATATCTAAAATGTCTCCATGGTTATTATAAGACCCATTACTGACAGAAATGATAAATGATTCACCACTTAAAAAATCCTTAAAATTTATGGAAATTCCAAGAATTGTCCAGAGACCTTCAGTTATGAAGCTATAATAAAGAGATGGCTCTGGTTAAACTCTGTGGGTCACAATATAAATAAATATGATATGAATAAAATATATAAAGGAGACTGGCAGGAAAAACAGATGATAGAGAAGAAGACAAGAGAAGATGGGATAATGAGTAATCAAAGTCATTATATACTTGTATAAAATCTTGAAAAAATTAATGTCATCATTTAAAAAGAGGTTTTCCTTTTCTGTTATAATGACTGTGAATTAGAGAAAACTCAAGAACTCATCTTGGATTTGATGTTGAACCTATATAGATTAACAGGACCTAAGAGATAAAAGGCCAGGAGATGAACAGTCATTTCTTTGTGTGGATTAAATTGTAAAACACAGAAAGTATTTCTTAACATGGCTGTATTCACAAGAGACTGGGGTCTGGGGTCCTAATGTTGAACACGAGAACATGCCCAGCATGTTCAAGACTCTGGGCTCAACCCACTAACAAAAGGCACATAGGTGATCTCATAACATACTATTATTTCTCTGTTACCATGTCAACAAAACTGCCTGTATTTTCAGAGCTGTAGTCTGAAGGATACTATGGCCAAAGAAAAACAAATCTGTAACTTTGGTGGGTCTAGAAAAATCTAACATTTGTATAAATGCTTTATATAAACTAAAGAATGTGGGACCACAATGCAACTCTACACTACATGAACACTACATGGCGTTCTATCAGCTGTGGCTGCAGTCTGCCAATATCCTTTTTTTTTTCCTTTTTCCTCTTGACTCTTAAATGCAAATTTAAGAGCAGAGTATATAACCCAGTGTTGGGAAACATTACTGCTCTACAAATAAGAGTTCTACATAAGTTTCAATCTTTAGTTGATTCATCACAACAAAGCTGGTATATAAAGAGGAAAAATACAAAGTGCTTACATCTGTTAAAAATAAAATCTAATTCCTTATCTGCCAAAGTTGATGGTTAAGTCTTCTAGGGGATATGATACATGCTCAAGCAAAGTGATTCACAGTGCAGTAGGAAATGGTATGTAACGTTTCAAGGTTATTCCATGGTTCACGGAAGTTTTCACCTAGTTTGAGATACACAATCTATGTTGGTACACACACAAGCTATATGCACTTACCACTGAACAATTGTTCGTGGCAAAGTTCAATGTGCTGTTAAGTCAATTAGTTAGTCAATGACTGCAAGAGTTTCTGAGATGCAGATATAAAATGAATGCTTATATGACAGCATAAAGGACATGCCATTCAGACTGGTAAAATAAATAAAGGTAAAATACATATATCCCAAGCAATGATCTTCCAGATGCAAAAGAACTGATGCACATGTGAACTCTCAGAGACTGTGGCATCATGTTCAGGGCTTGCACAGGTCCAAGCCAAATAGGGGTTACAGCACTGAGAAGGGAAGTGAACTTTAGTCCACATCTTTAACAAAGAAGGTATTTCAAACTAATAACTGTTCACAAAGTGAAAACCAGTTTTCTCCAATGGAACCTCACTAGTTTTAGAAACCACACTGAAGAGAGCCCTCTTGCCTAGCAGTAGGTGACCAACGTGTGTGTGTGTCCGTGCACGTGTGCACATACACACACACGGATACGAGAGAAAGAGAGAGAGAGAGAGAGAGAGAGAGAGAGAATGAGAATAATGAATAAGCAAATAACATTAAATAGACCAGAATGAGCTTTATATAAAGGAATGGATACAAAATCTTTCTATTAAATTTGAAGGTCTAAATAGTGGGTGCTGGAGAGATGACTCTGCAGTTAAAATTACTGGTTACTTTTCCTGAGGCTGCAAGTGTGATTCCCAGTATTCAGATGGTGGCTCATAATCACCCATACCTTAGTCTCAAGGGACCTAACACCTCCTGTTGACCTGGGAACTGTCGACATGTGGTACAAACACACATGCAGGCAAAACAAACATAGGACCATAATGCTTTTTTTAAGTTTAAAATATTAAATACAAACAGTGAAAAACTCCTTTTTTGATGTTCCACGGAATTGACTTCGAAGTTCTGCAACTATTTTGCATAGGTCAATGAAAAAAACAGTGTTAACTTCAGAGCTTAAATATGCAGAGCATCAGATGCTCCCCCCCTTCCCTTTCAGATGAGGACTAAGACAAATCTACTCCCATAAAGTGCCTGGCAATTGGACAGAAAAGGTCCTGGGGTCAGCTCCACTCATCTGCATATCTAATAAACAGCATCCTGTAGGAAAAAAATGTCACAGTCGAGTTATCTTGCTCTGTGCAGTTGTATTCATCCCACGACAGGAAGAGTTTGAGTGTTTTTCTCTGGGGACATATGTATCTGTGTGACAGCTGCACTGACACAGTGGGCTGAAGAGGCTCAAGTTGACAGGTCATATCCGGGCTGTCACATTCTGAATGGCAGCTGGGAGATGCCAGAGGGTTTTTCGCACAGTGGGTCAGCTCAGCATCTCGTATACCTCTATGATAGTTCTCTTGGCCTCAGAAACAAAATGTGTTTGTACACATGACTGTAAGAAGTCCAGCTCATATCCTGCTCTATGTACCAGTGACATTTTAGGAAGAAATAACTACACCTCTACAAACAGAGCACAGTGCCTTTCAGGATCACTGTGCTCTCTGCTTTACTGTGACCACTGTTTACTGATGCCAGAAACGGGGTCAGCACTGTAAACACAGCAGCTACAGCAGATGAATGCTGGTTAGGAGCACAAGCTTCAGACTGAAATCTCTATATACAGTTATGAATGTGTTTGCATGTGTGTGTATGTTTGTGTGAGTGTGTTGTGTATGTATGTGCATTTGTGTAAGTTTGTGTGTGTGTTGTGCATGTATGTGCGTGTTTGTGTGTATGTGCGTGAGTGAATGCATGTGTATGTGTACATGCATACAACACTAAGATATCCTTTGAATGTTTGTACTACCAGTGTCTCTAGTGTACCAGGGAATTCATAAGTACACAGACAGGGCAGACACATACATAGCCAAGCATAAAATAATCAATTTAAAAAAGAGTTAGGAGATAATTTCTAAAGGAAATTCAATATATTATTATAACTGAATTTTAAATTTAATTAAATTAGCTAAATGTTGCTTATTTTAATATAAATATTCTTGATTTTTCTTTACCAAGGTCATAACTCTATCAAGTATTTTATTGACTGCTTGTAAATGTTAGGTCTGATGATAGTTTATGTCTTAAAGTTTAAGTTTATAATGTTCAAAATAGATCTATATATAAATGTTTAGCTTGTATTTAATATCCACTGGTGATTCTCTTTATAAGTATTCATTAAAATGAAGATTGTTGAGTAGTCCTGAAGTGATATGTAATAGATAAAGACACTTTCTCACAAGTATATCAAGCTAATTTCAATAACTGGGGCCCACGTTAAAACGAAAGGAGAGAATCAACTGCAGAAAGCTGTCCTCTGACCTTTACATGTGTGCCCTGAACACACATACAGTAATAATAAATAGATTCATTTTGAAAAAGATTACTAATTTACTACAGGATTTAGAAACAATATCATTATATTTATCTACATAAGTAATTTTGGAAATAATTTTATTTTTACTTATTCATCTCGTTGCCAATCAATTACTTAGATTTGAGACTTTTATTTGACAAGTGCTCTTCTGCCAAATAAACAAAGACCAGGACAAACGGAGTTCATAGCCAATGCTGTCTCATCAGGGAGATTTCTGTAAGCTGCCGGGCATGGACAGAGAAAGGACTGTGTGTTGTGCTTGAATGTGCCAATAGCAACACCCTCCAGAAGGCAGCTAGAATAATGTGAGAATTACAGGTTAAGAAATAAAGCACTTTTTAAAGTTACCCACTTCCTCTCTTGGGTTTTCATCTGCTGCCTTGTGGTTACTGGACCTCAATTCTTCTTCTCCTCTTAAGAGGAGATTCATAAAACCCGTTGTTATAACATTTAAATAACAAGTGTCCGGTTGATGGGATTTGAGGGTCACAGTCCTATGATGCAGTCAGATGGCCCTTCGCCATTTCCAGTCATCTTGATCCTATGTCATTGTCCACACTCATTCCTTTTCCTTCTGTGTTTTCTTTCCTCACGCGTTAATGCCCCATTGCAGCTGTAGGCCAGTCTAGCTAAATTGTCCCTACAAATTCATGTCTGATCAAGACTCTTGAATTCCAAATAAAAGGTTGTATCTAAAGAACTTGCTCAGTGAAACTCTTGGTCTAAATTGTCCACCCTATTTTTTTTTGGGGGGGAGCAGTTAGGAATGTATAAACAGGTGGCAGAATATTAGGAAGTAGAGGATTGGTAAGGATGGGTGAAGGATAAAAAAGGTGGGGGAGAAGTGTGACTAGAGCATATTATAATCATGTACAAAATTTCCAAAAATAAGTTAATATTAAAAAGGGAAAAATATGGACATGCCATCACCATACCATTTCTAAAGAAGATAATGTATGTATTTATCCTTAATCATATTTTACCTAATTGTCAATGATAAAAAAGATTTTTCAATAAAATTAAATATTGATAATAAAAATTAGGACATAAAGAATCCATAGATTTATGTCAAAAATATATGACGGTATTACTCAGATCTGGAAGCAAAACTGTATTTGAAACACCGACTCTGGGAAATACTTAGGAACAGTTTTTCTCTGAAGTCTGCAGAAGATCCTGTTTAGTTTAAATTCTTTTGAAATACTGTTTTAAAAGACACTGAATGAAAAACAAATAATTGAATGCACTGTGTTTATTTGGACTGAATGCGGGAGCGTGGACAAACATCCGTCCACGCTCAGTGTTTCATCTGCTTTGCCGTTGAGTCTCTATGAAGCAGTCATTCTTTGTAGGGTCTGGTAGACACCGCGGTCCTTGCAATTATCACTGGAATATAAAGGAGTGTATCTGGGGCATATGCCCGAGGGAAGCCTTCCCAAAGGCTACCAAAAAAGACTGAAGATATTTCAGTATCACAGATGCTTCCTATTGAAGATATTTCTGTATCACAGATGTTTCATTTTCAAACATGCTTTAGACAACAGAAACTGAAATAAAAACTAGAAAGATTTCCTGTCTCCATCAATGACATAAAGGAAGGAAATCATTCTTGTTTTCAGAGTTTGATGATCTTTTTCAGTTTTGTAGTTTTCGCCCTAAAATGTGTTCTGGAATTCTAACTACTCCACATCCCTTTAACTAACACCCCACCCCCAGTATTTTCCTTGTGTATGTTTTTATTTGTCAAATGTAGATCATCAATGATTTTTGCAAAGCTCAACAAATCACCCAATAAATATTTTTATAGGCTCCAGTTACCCAATAATATGGGAATCTTTTTCAAAGCACAGCTGATCTTCTTACTTCTAGTTCAAATATCTTTAATTGCTAATTTTCCATTATTATTAAAAAGAATAAAGCTCCCTGATTAGCAAATGGAAATCTTACAGTAGACAAACTGGTAGGATGTTCTTATTGTTCTTGTTTCAACGTCTAAATGTTCGGATGTTTTCATTCATCCTCCCCCATGTTAAGGCTCATTCATGCTTTCATCCTGTATTAATGAATTATAGCCTGCTCTCCAGGTTCCTAAATGCCACCTTTTCAAGAAAATCCAATGATTTGCCCTACTGAAACTAATTCTTCCGTTTATACGATTTTGTGGTATTTAATCTGTAGACCCCATTGTACTATAAATTTAAGGTGATTGCAATGAAACCTGTGCCCTCGTAGCATATGCTGGTTTCAATTTGTCTGTCTTCCATTAGTATCATATATTATTAGTTATATACATTGCATTGAGTGCAAAGTTTTTCAGCAAGTTAAGTCAGAGTTGAAAGCAATGTATCTTTATATATTTGGTTTCTAGCACAGAACCTTGAATACAGAAGACAATGTTGCTAAAGTCAACTGAATGCCAAATTGTGTTGCTAACTTATGATTCATGAAGAATGACATGCAGGATTTTACTTATTTGTTTTTTGGTGACTGAGTTATTTTATTGATTAAAAGTTAGTATCTATCACAATTTTAATTACTGTTTTGTGTTAAAAAATGAAGCCAACTATAATGAATTTATTTTGTACTTCAGTGCCTTTCTAACACTTTCATTCTGAAAATATTGACAATATATATAAAACAATAATCAAGCATTATGTTACAAAATTATCTTAGGTGTCATATATCCTCTTTTCTCTGCCTACATGTATAAAGTTCCCAGTTACTAATTATAACATGCCAATAACTTCATATCTATTAATATATAGAATTTAATTAATTGTACAAACATTATTTTTCCTTGGGTTATCATGTGCTGTTAGTCACTTGCTCACAAAACTATGGGATATTATCACGGTCAAATATCATTAGCTATTTATTTTGAAAAGTAATTGGCTTTTTTCTCAAAAGAAAATGAATTATGTTATACATATATAAATATAGTCCAATTAACAGAAATACACGCCAGATAAACTATTGCTATTTTAATATTCAAATAAATGTGGTCACTTGAAAATTGAAAACATTCCATTCTGCAAAAGATAAATATTTAGCAGCCATCTTTTTATAGTATAGTGTTACTACTGGGAGTTGAGATTAGTTTTTCATTAATTTACTTTAAGTCATGGCAATTCTCATCAAAAAATGTCTTTCACTCATGGAAAAGGTTTAAGTTGAAATTCAAGATGAAACCAAGCCATAATTGATACTGTGATTAACAATAAATATTTCAGAAAACAACTTGTGTAGAAACTGTCATGGCTCACCAACACATCATGTAGTCATCGAATCTGCCAAGTTTAAAGGGGATGCATTCTTTTGGGAAATATTAGGCCAATTTATCTATTATTAATATTTACCGGAGTGGAAAAATAAACATCAGTTGTATGTTTTCAATCTAAATTGAGAGAGATACAGAAATCAAACAGAAAACAAATGCTGGCATCCCTCTTCTTTCTGAAACCAAGGCGGTTCAAAAGGGATGCTCCTTAGGTCTTCCAGTCAAGGTCCTCTTCATTGATTTTAAGGCACTGGGCTAGAAATCAACAATTGAATTTACTAAATCTATTCCAATGACATTTTAATTTGTGCTAAACCTTCCTTCGCAGTCAGTATGCTCTAGAAATTCTTCCCAGTAACTTGATATCTAACTTGGTGTTGATCTCAGCAAGCCTTTGAGGTAGGGACTCTAATAGCAGCATAGGAGAAATCTGAAGACTAATGAAAGAGACGACAGTCTGAAGTTATTGAGGTGCCAAAATATGAGCTAAGAATTCCCCAGAGTCTGTGCCTTAAACAACTGTGGAACTAGATGTCTCTGAATTAATATTAGTATAACTGTGTTATTTTGGGTGCATTGTATTATTTCAAAATCAAATACTTAATTCTTTTAATGTAAGGTGTGATAAGTTCTAATTGCATCATTTTGTGATATGCTGAGATTACTTATCAAATACATTGTCCTAAATGATAAAAAATAAAGATAGCAATAGATATGCTTCTCAAAACCTAAAGCAATAAAGTACTTTCAAAATCAAACGTCGAAAAGGTTAAGTAAATAGTTTTCCTTACTAAGTGTAGCCTGGGCTTTATTAACTTTCACACTTCTATGTTAAATGTGAGATCTGATATTTATATACTAAAATTGCAAAATCAAAGGTCTTATTTTGAATCTTCATTAGGAACAACTAATACTTAAAAATAAAAATGATTTAAGCTATTTATTTGAACTATGTATGATTAGAAAAACATTTAAGAAAGTGACATCATTTCTAGTTTGTATTTTTGCTTCAATTTGACATGGTATGTTTCTACTCTGAAAAGGATAAAATCCATCAAAGCAAATTGCTACTGTTTTATGCTGACATTAAAGATAAAGCTTTGGAGACTCACTTTATAGTTTAGAGGTAAAAATACCCCCATGTAACTCATTATCACTATTGACTTTACTCATAGGAGTTCTAAAGAAAGCGTTGGGAATTTTCTCATTAGTGATAACACACACACACAGACATAGACACACACACACACACACACACACACACACACACACACAAATAGGGCCTGAGAGAAAGCAAGATGCTGAGAGCTAATTCTACTACCCACTTATGAGATCAAAATCTGTCAAATACGATGTGAGGAAAAAGTAGGAAACTGTTTTGCAAAAAAAGATGGAGGGAGAGTGAGAAGGAAGAGAAACAGGCTATAGGCATGAACACTGCATCTTTATTCATCAGAGTCTTTATAAATGTTTTCCAGAAAATGCAACCAAATAACATCCTAGTTTGTAACTTATTCTTGGTTTCATAGATCACTTTGAAGTTCGGCTTCATAGACAAATCTAAGACACTGGCATGTAAACTCTAACTCTTAGGTCTTTGCTTTTGCTCCTACACTGTGGAATCCAAAACCAAAATCCTAACCCTTTCTAAATCATGGTCATGGCAGCTGGGTTTGAGAAATAATTTTATTTTGTAGATAAGAAATTGCCAACAAAAAAGCAGCATTTAACAACTGCTCAAAGTACATATGCACAAACACACAAACACACACACACACCTCTTTCATTTTGCAAATATTTCGATAGACTATATGTAAAATAAATCAAGATTTGACGAGTCTTGCTAACAGTAGCAACTTGTTGCTATCATTTCCACAACCATCAACAAACCCTACCTCTTTTACTTCTCTTAAATCAAATTCTATAGTTTTCAATTATCACCTGGCTTATAGTCAACAGACAGTGCATTAATGGAAATAAATACTGCATATTATTCATCTGTCAGTAACCTCTAATATTTCAGCAACACAAGGTTAATCTGCTAATAAAAAAGTGATGTACATTAGATAAAAGGGTTGCTATGGACTAGTATTACACAAATATGAAACAGCCAATGTTATTATTAGCATAGTCCTGGAAAATCATACTTTAGACAAATTTTTTTTTTGTTTGAAGATTAGAACTGACCAATTTGATAAATGGTAGGGGCCACTGCAGGAGTCAGAGGATTAGGTGAGGATAGGAGAATTTAAGTGATGTGGTGTGTTAATGGCTTAAATCCCACAAAATATTAAATTAAACAGCTAATGAAATAGGAATGATAAATACAGAAAATAGGAGTGATATTGAGCTATCTTTGATTTAAAATATTACAGAAAAGAATATGGTTCTAATTCACTGTTGCATGAATAATTTCACTGTGGAATGAGGAAGAAATGCTACTTAATATACAATTTAAAAGTTCCATGAGCAGATGAGAGCCATAATTAAACACCACAGTGAAACCATTAATTATTTTCTCCTAAAAATGTTTACCATATGTATTGGACACAAATATCACTTCCTTCTGGAAATGGAGCTTATAAAATTATCATTAAAGTTCTTCATTTAGAAATAGAGTTAGATGTATATTGACTAACTTATATAGTAATTGTAATACATACATATGCAAGAAATATGTATGTGTACATGTGCAAATTATGCTATGAATATTTTTCATACTATTATGTATAATTGTTAATTGAAACATATTTCTTTGGATAGAATTTTATTGCAAATTATTTTTCTTTCAATATACTTAGGTGCAAGCAAAGAAAATGATTTTATTTTCTCAGGTAAACTGTAGCCATATTTATTACTATATTTGATCTCATGCTAAGTCCTTAAGAAACTAAAATTTTCAAACTATGTAGGTAAATTTGCATCTTCTGAAAGTTAATGATGTCACAACAACCATGCTTTCAGAAAAAAATATAAAAACATATCCAAAAAATCATATCTCAAATATTTACAGTGGAATAATTATAATCAGAACTCCGTGTTTAAGGATGATTATGAATCCTAAGATTTTTATAGCTTAAAAATGATTTAATTATTGACAATAGGATTAGAATGACTATCAATTTCTAACAAACACTGTAAGAGTTGAAAGCTGTTCAAAAGCATGTACCTCGGACAAGCTCAATAGAAGAGGGAAAAATTTAAGTACCTTTTCTTTAGCCAATAGCACTTAAAATCTCCTCTTTAAGGGTTATTACATAAAAACTCCATTATGTATGCTTCTATTTGATTATCTTAATAAAATAAAAGACAGGCATTAAGTAAAAGTGACTAAGTTTTCATTCCCAGACATTATTTGATGACAGACATAATAAAAGGGAAATATACTACTACATGAAATAGACATTTCCACTGGAGTGCCTAACATTAGAAATATTTCATTTAGTAACAACATACATTAGTTGATTCAATTTGGCTTCTCTACCACCACTCAAGACTCTGCTTGACATTGATATCTCTTCTGCTTGCCTTCATTCATTCACAAAGCAGCTGTCAAATTGTTGGTAATTTGCAAACTGTTTGGTATTTTGTACTTAATGTAAAACCAGACATGCTGAGCTTTTGAAGTATGAAGATGAGCTAATATTATAAATCCAGATATTTCTATTTCTGCAGAGAGTTCATTGTTGAACAGCCACTGCCATACATTGCTTGAAATAAAATTCCATGGCTGAATGATGATGCCTAATTTTATGTAACCCATTTACCATCATGTTTATTAACTGCAGTTTATTAATTGAAACTTATAGTTTTTGTATATAAGAAGTAGATGATGCCTAACTTTCTGTAAGCTGTTTAAAGTCATGTTTCCTACATTTGTAATCTACTTCCCATGTAGATAAGATCCATGTATGTCTCTCTTAGGGTCCTCATTGTTGTCTAGGTAAAAAGTCACCTGCTATCCTGAGGACAACTCAATGACATTTTTTAAAAAAAGGCATAATTACAGTACATACAAAGTCTTTTTTCCTCTTAAGAGCATGTGAATCAATTATTGTATATATTTATAACTCATTCTAAAATACCAGAAAAATCAAATGCATGGCTGAAGAACTGGGAAAAACCAGAAAATCAGCCAAGCGACTCAGTTGGTATTACAATGGGCCTGGAAGTTGTGTACACCAACACCAAAAAAAACCTCTTGAAATTTATTATTTTATCCTGTTTTACTGGTGTCTGGAGTCATGAATATATTCTTATTTTATTTGACTACCTAGAAACTGAAATTTCTATTTAAAACTATAGGTTTCTCTAATGTCAATAAATTCATTTTAAATATCTGTGTTGCTAAATGTCTGTAAATGTAATTAAATTGTTAATCATTAATATGTTGTTCTATAAGAAGAAAAGCAACAGAAATGTCAGTATAAAGTTTCTATGCTTCAACCATGGAGATTATATCTTAAACTGCTATCAGCTAGATATATAGTGAGTAGACATTGAATAATATATTTTTAAAGTCTTGATCAGGAATAATACCTATGCCATAATTCAAGTCCCAGCACCTGTTTCTTATATAGAGGGATTAGTGGCAAAAACAAAGAATTCAAATTAAGCACTAAACTAAAAACCTCATCAGTAAAAGAATTTCCTTGCAAAAATGTACTTAGCTTAACACAACTTGAAAATAAAGATTATTTTTGTGTGTTTCAAAGTCACTGACTTAGATGCTCAAATTGTGTATATTTACAATACATGCTCTAGAAATTTCCTCAATTATAACATGATGAATATTTGCTTTGAACAGAATACTATATATTTGCAAGAGAAAATAAAATTGCAAATATGAACAAATATCAACAAATCAAGAAAGGTGATAGTTTCCTTATACAATACCATAAATATTTAATTCTCTATAAAATCATCCAATCGGAAAATCACCTAAATTATGCTAAAGTATATCCCACAAACAGAAAATATTTATATACTCCCATAAATCTTGACTGACTTACAAAGTATAAGAAGTGCTATACAGTTAATGTATAAAATTTACTTGTTCTCTGGCCAAGAACACATGGCAAGCTTCCTTAGTTTGTTTTAAATCTCATTTACAGAAAAATATTTAAAATGTGGGTGGTTTGAGCTTTGCAAATAGCACATCACGCCATCCGTCAGATCTCTAAAAAGAGAGCTTGATTTTGCTCTGCAGACGTCAGCTGAATGTCTGAGCAGATAAATGAACTTGGATTTAATGAAACGCTTCGGAATGTAGTGATCAAAATTCTGCTATTTCTTTTACAGTTGGAAAAAATAACCATTGAAATTCTATTTTAGAATTATTTGAAAACTTGGGCTTGGAGCTGGACAGTTCATTTAGTTATTTCTTCTCGATTGTAAAAAATTACTTTTTAAATCTGTGTAGAAGCAAACTCAAGTCTTAGACAGATCTAAAACTAGTATAACTCACATAAATAAAGATGCATTAACTTTTAAAATATTATTTTAAAATGATACAAAGTATTTGCATCAATGGTATTATGTGAAAAAAAATAAAGAGGAAAGATAGATTGGACAATGGCTGTCATGCTAATATGATGTTATATTGTTATGTAAAGGGTTTGGTACATACAGACCTAGTCCTTTAAACAGAAACTCTGGGAATGCCACTAAATGAGGGTTTGTTGATGGTGAGTCAGGCTTAAAAACCTGGTAATTGAAATAAGAGACTTAATTATATTATCTTAGATTTATTTTTTAAAACTCCATATAAACTTACTAGCTATGCAAATGATGTTATTATAAAGAAACTAAATATTTTTAACATATCTATAAGTTTAAAACTACCCATTCTCTATACCGAGATTTCATGCTGTTATCATTTTGTATTTATTCTTAGTAATAAATGCAACTCAATTAATACCTATAATAAAATATTGTCTTTGAGTGTGCTCAGATATTTAAATAGTTACACATTTTTCTTAGTATTTTAAGACATTTTAACTTATTTTGTGGAGGACAGTATGTATTTCAGGGCTCATATAAACTAAGTTTGAAGTAGAAATAGAGAGTATGTTTTTTCTGACTGTGTACCCACCGAAACTCATATACATGTGACCAATCCTTGAGTTTTCCTAGGGTAAATGATGGGGGAATTCGAAAGGTTACAAAGCTAGTTTCCAATATATGGTTATAATAAATAGCAAGCTATAGAAATGTGTCCTAATATCATTAACATTAGTCAGTTAGGAAGTCCCATCTCAAAAGGTTGAGATCATTCAGAAGGTAGCAAAATTCCCCAAGCAATTCATGTCATTATGAGTCAAAGTGGTGTTCTAATACAAATTTCTGGAAAGGTTTCTGGATGGCAACACAACACACTCCCCAGTCTTGGAAGCATCAGCTTATAATAAATTTTTGTCTAAATAGATTCTACTCAGTTATGTTGGAAATTTTTTAGAACACTGTGAACTGTGTTACTTCAGGGAGTAAAGCCCTAACTTTTGTGAGTGTTCTCATTGTATAAATCCCAGAGAATACAACAAAGGAAAATAGTTTATCCAGTTTTCCTTTTTACAATGACATCTGCATGTGCTATTCAGGAAGTTCCCTGGATATTTGGCATTGACAATGTGTCTCCTTATTATCACACTCTGTAACAGCGAGAAATACAAGTACATATTTCCTATGTACCCAAAGTTAAATGAGAAAACCAGAATGGGGACATACCAAACCTACCATACATCACAGTTAAAAGAAAAGAGGCATTCATGAATCTGTCTTGGCTATTTTTTTTTTCAGCTAGAATTATTTTTAAAGATGTTCCCTATTTTAATAGTTGTGTAATTGTTCTTATTGTCTTATTACTCTTTGCACCATAGACTTTAAGACATAGAATTATAGAGCTTGGATCATGGACATTTTAGTAAATTTGGAATTTTAGTAATATATATAGTATTCAGTACACTATTATAAATTATCATTGGTATTATAATTACTTAAAATTTTGGTTTGTACTGCTGTCTACACTGTAATTCTGGAAACTCCTCTGTGACTCACTGACCAGTTATAGCTCACACAGCCATAAGGATGTAACTCAAGTCCTTGCCTTCCCCACATCTGCTCTGTCAATTGGCAATTCTGTCACTTCTGAAATTTGTTTTCCTACTTGCAACTACAGACTATTCAAAGATCCTTACCAAAGAAGCCATCTCCATCTTCCTGGGAAAGGAATGACCATGATATATAGCTGGGCTGATTATATTCATAATATATAAATGTTTGGAACTCAGGAAATTCTAAGTATTATTCTGCTGCAGTAAATTTTCTTAAAGAAAATGTATTTTGTGTTGTACCAGTCTGTACATTATAGGAATATTTTTAGGAATATAGTCTGTGTCAGTTACTTCCCATAAAATAAAAATCTGAATAACCTTTCTGGTATAGGAATGTTTTCTAGAAAAGAAAAAAGAAAAAAATGTCACCTCAAAAATTAAAAAAGAAAACAATGTTAGCAGTGTTGATTTTTGCTGGTTGGACTTTTCTTAACGATTACTCATGATGGGCTACTTGGTTTGAGCATACACCAGTTAACTCCACAAATCTCTAAAAGAAGACTTCCTCTTAACAAATACAAATTAAAGATTAAGAGTTTTTCCTCGAACATTTATGATTTTTACACAATGGTTCCAAGCACCGATGAGAAACAGATACTTTTGGTGCAAAATCAGTGTGTTGAATGAAAATATTTTCTATGGGCCCATGAGATTTCAGTATGCTTTCAGAGTTCTACTGAGAGCATAAGATCATCAATGGCATACAGTGTTGATTAGAAATTTCATGCAACAAATCATCCTACTTTAAGTAAATAAACTTGAAGAAATATGTTATTCTCTAGACTAAAGTTTATTAATAGTAGTAGAAAAATATTAATTGGTAGCATCAACCCTCTCGTTCTGAATGCTGAACTATAACCAGTTGCCATGTAGTGTGTCACCGTTATTCACACTTGCAGTTTGAGCAAGTACATTTTGAATCTCTAATAACATTATTTGAGTCTAAACTCGGTGTTAGGTATTAATGTTTAAATAGTTCTCTCAAGTGTCATTAAAATTGACTGCATAAATGTGAGCTAAGCAAGAGGACACTAACAAACATGGCCATGTGAACAGGAAAGAAACTTAGGAGGCCTCAACCCTACAAAAGGGATTACAGGCAA
Source organism: Arvicola amphibius (assembly GCF_903992535.2). NCBI lineage: Eukaryota > Metazoa > Chordata > Mammalia > Rodentia > Cricetidae > Arvicola > Arvicola amphibius. The sequence goes on along the minus strand of NC_052054.1, from coordinate 96,507,049 downwards.
CTGAGGAAAGTCGGCAACAGGATAGGTGGCCCTCTCCAGGAAGGAAGCACTCTAACTGATTGTCCAATAACAAATGTTTGGCCCTGTAAATATACAGGTGATTTTATATAAGCTCAATAGGTTTATTTATGAAAATATATGTGTATATATATATATATATGAATATATGCATGTCATAGCATTAATGAAAAAAGGCTGCGATTTGAAGGAGTGTAGAGGAGGGTATTTGGGGTGATTTGAAGTGAAGCAAAGGAATGGAAACATGACTAACATACAATCTCAAGAACAAACAAACAAGCATTGTTTTGATGACCAAGGAATCACTGTCCATTCAATTGATGACTGAAACTCTGTCCCGACAAATTCTTAATTACTTTGTGACACTATCTCTTTACACCTTTATGTTCTGCAGAAGAGGGAATGGATCCTTGTGCCCATGTCATCTCTACAACGATGACAAAGAGCAATTTATCTCTATAGCAGCGTGCTTCAAGCAACACAGTCTGTTTTCATTACGAAAACAATCTGACCTTGACAGTGAAAGTCTCTACTCTCTGGAACAACAGCAGTCTGCGTTCCTAAGAACTGACTAGCCAGAGCAGTACAGTCGGCCTAGACCTTACATAACAGTCTGCTGGAGTCACCACATGGTCTTTCTGGGACAGTGTGGAGCATAGAAGTTGAAAGAGGCTTTGTACTTGACAGTTTAGATCACTGGCATTTGATTGATGCTCTCATCAAAAATAAAATTCTTAACAATGGAAATAATGCTGGTCAACGCCATGGCTGTGTTGAAACGTCCCGTGAAAATAAAATGCAGTACGTGTTTGCTCAGTTTCTCTGAAGAGAGGTCTGATTTATCACCTACGTGCTTTTGGAGGTGAGTCCCGTTGTGCTGCACAAGACTTATTGGATGTTCGATTCAATCTGCTCTTTGCAAAAAACTTAGGCAGTGTGTGCACATAATCACTGTGTAAGCACACTGTTTGTTTGAAGTACATAACTGATGATTTAATGTGCATTATCAATGATCCAAATAAACCAAATATCCATTTCCTTATATATAAATTAGACTATCTTAGGCAGATTAGTCCAATTTCAATTAGTATATAATGTTCCATTTTCATCCTGAACGTTCAGAGAAACAAAGGAGTTTCTGGAGTTAGTTGTGAACTAGGTACCCTAACTAGAAGAGTGAATCCTATAAGGACAAAGATAGACTAGTTTGCTTTCTAAAGAGAGACAGAAAGAAATAGCTGGAGTTAGATGAGCCTTCTCATCTAACAGGGAGGAGTTGAGGGGATGGGAAACCACAATCACTATATTATGGTTTTTTTTTTTTATTAAAATGGAAGAGCAAACTGCAAAAATGGAGAAACACAGAATAAAAACCATTGTAATGAATATAACTTATGAACCAAATGCATCTGCTTCCTGTAACTTTTATATGTACATGTACATATATATATATATATATATATGTATATAAAATATACACTTCTGCTGTGATTACTAAATTGCAGCATGGCATTGGAAAGATTATTAAAATCAGAGGTTTTTCCCATGCTAAAATGTTTAAAGAAATTTTGGAAAGTATCACAAACACAAAACACCATTCTAAATTATTAAGTTAATAGATTAAATAAATTGCTTAAAATAAAATGTTTAAAAAGATATTGGTAGATAATATGCAAAAGAAAAATAAGTAACTAAATTATATTACTCAGTTGCTATTTCAGACCATAAGGCAAATTTGTAATGGTTAGTCTTGATGTTCTAATTAATATACTCTAATTGTGATTTTTTTAAAAAACTATGTACATATTTTAATTTTGAAATTACAATATAATTATATATTTCCCCCTCTTTTTACTCCTTTCAAATTCTCCCATCTATGTCTTTTGGTACCTTACTATGTTACAAATTTATGACCTCTTTTTCTATGATTGTTGTTTTCTGTGTGGGGGTTTGTCGTGTGTGTCTGTGTGTGTGTGTGAGTGTGACTGTTCCTCAACACATACATACAACCTACTCTATATGCGAGGTTTCACTTCTGTGTGTTTTTTCAGGGCTGATCATTTGGTGTTGGATAACCAACTGTGCTATTCGCTGAGAAAGGCTATTTCTTCTTTACTCAACCTACCTTAGATGGCTGTAGTTATTTATGTAGGACTTAGGACTCATGAGCTTTGGCCCTTGCAGGTTACCATGTTTACTGATGTCATCATTGCTCAGGTCATGCTTACACATGTATGTTTGTGAGGTTTCAAATGGTGTAGTTTTTGTCATTCCTAGGAGATATTGTGGAGCCCACTTCTGATAGATACACCAGTTACTTTTTTCATCACAAGTTGCTCTTAAATTTTACCACTGTACTACTATAAGAAGGTGAAATTTAGTAAGTATCAACTTTGCAACCTAGTAGATAATGGGAACAAGCTGATACTTATCAGCTTTATTACTTAATTTATTGACAGGGGATATGTTATAAGGTTCTGTTCTCATTACCTGGATTTGACCCTTGAGGGACAGCTTTCCTGTTCATAATTCTCCAAGGAGAACATAATTTCTAAGTAGTATATAATTAGCTCACTTTCATTATTTTCTGTGTATGTTTAATTGCTCTGCAGACAACTCCCAACCATACTTTAAAGAGCTGCCTGTGTGTATGTTTGACCTTCTTCAAGAGGGCATCTTCCTCTCTGCTCGAATGTGCCCCCATCTAACAGAACATGTCAGAAAACCTTAGCGCTATTACGTATGGAGGGATATCAATACATTGATCCTTGCTGTCATGCAAAGTAGGAACACATTTTAATGACTTACAATAGAGAAGCATATGACTTGTGAGAAGAACACAGAGAAACAGAACTCAAAACATTTTTGGAAAAAGGAAACAGAGACAGGACTTGCATGCAACTCGAACATTTAAACTAAGGTTGAGAAAGAAAACACAAACTGTACACAGACCACAGGGAGAACGCCTGCCCAGGAAGTAACCCAGTAACCCACATTTTAAAACGTGCCATTAGCATTTCGATCACATTGAATCCACTCATGCGAAGGTCTTGAGTTATGAGCCACCTACATGGTCATATTTCTTAGTATTGTGTAAAGGATGAAAGCCACAAGGAAACAATATTGTGGCTAAAGTTTAATTCATTGACAAAATGATGCTGCCTCGGGTAACTCATCTGAATATTCTCGGAGAAATAGAGAGAAATACTCTTTCATAAAAAAGTTGCCTTTAGTTTAAAACAACTACTACACATCATTGTCTTGCTAATCAAAAAGATAAAACTAGGGCACATATTTTATAGAGAAATATTGCAGTTGTATTGCACATAGGTCAAAATAGAAGCTATATGGGAATGTTTGAGAGCAAGCTAAAATCAAAACAAATAAGCCATCTTCTGAAATTACTTATAATAAATATTTTTTTCCTTTTCCAAGTCTTTCTATTTTGTCTTTTTAAAAACATGACTTTGAGCCGGGCGGTGGTGGCGCACGCCTTTAATCCCAGCACTCGAGAGGCAGAGGCAGGCGATCTCTGTGAGTTCGAGACCAGCCTGGTCTACAAGAGCTAGCTCCAGGACAGGCTCTAAAGCTTCAGAGAAACCCTGTCTTGGAAAAAAAAAAAGCCAAAAAAAAAAAAAAACCATGACTTTGAGTTTATTCAGTACTCCAACACAATCTGTTTGAATGACTGTGACAGAAGCAATTTCCTCAAGTGTACCTAGGAGATATTTCTGCCTATGCTTGATTGGACACTCTGCTGGGATCTGGCCTGAATCACACTTCTGAAGGCTAGTGGAGCACACATGAAATTTTCTCGGGAGAAATACCTTACATTCACACAGCACTTTATCTGTCTTCACACATGATTATGTAGGCAGATTTCCGCATGTGAATGACAAACTCAATAACTGAAATTTTAAATTTGTATTGTGTCATTAGTAAAATTGAAAAAATGCTTCATTTTAGTAGGCATGCATAATTCTTGTTGTTGCTGTTAAGAGCTATAACTGTCACAGGATCTAGCACACCAAGTACTCTACAGTTTCCTTCCCTTTATAGAAACATTTCTGTGACAAAGTAGAAGTCTACCACACAGAGATACCTCCTATAGAGAAAAGAGGGCAAAAATTATCCATGTTTAGTTCCTTCTAACTTAATGTCGCTCTCCTACCTTAGTTAAGGATTATGCTCCTGTGGCATCTGTAAAGTAATAATACATACAGGTGCTTTTAAGAGTAGATAACAAGAGAATATATCAACTGCTCAGCAAATTTCTGGAAACTTTAGCTCAAAACTGCCTTCTTCCCCATAATTTTATTTGAAGGATAGTGAAAAACAAGAAATAATGATGCTATCTACACAACTGTAGATGAGTTAGGATATTATGTTCTATGCAGAATGGGAGAAGCAATGAGAAATTTAGTCACTTGAAACAATGAATGCAAAAGAGTATGTTTTCAACACAAGGCGAAATTACTAGAAGTTCAAAAATACAAATCAAATAACAACATACTTATAAAGTAGGGGATTTTTGTTACATATCTGATAATGACAACATGTAATTTCTGAGACCTGCAAGACATTCCTGGGTTCATTTGAGTCAGGAATGTATTGAGACTAAGGGAATTCACTGTATGTTGAAAGTGTGGTTTGTGTGATTGTTTAGGTAGAACCACATTTTGTTTTCAGTACAGCCTTATTGTGTAGCACAATTCATCAAGCTGAAGCTCCTTCTACCTCAGTTTTCACAGTGTTGTGATTATAGGCCATATTAAACCCTGGAACTCCATCTCATGTGTGAATAGATAACAAACATCATGAATGGAGTAAAACAGATAATCACTTTTCTGTTACATAAACTATAATTAATGCCTGAAATATTAACATTTTATATGCACTTGCTAGCATATATTCATATACATACTAGCATACCAAGTAAGCAATGCCAATACACACAAATGTATACATGATCACATATAGAAAATACATGTTTATGGTATTACCAGCTTATCTTTTACCTGTACATTTACTTTGTGATCATTATACTAGATTTTAAACATTTTGTGGACTTCCAAATATAACATTAGTTTTTGTATTTTCTAAAAAAAAATTAAGAGGAAAAAGTCCAAAGTAATTCTTTGATATGCTTAGTATAATGTGTTATGAAAGCTATACTAGTATACAAGCTTTCTGTGTATATATTATACATAAATAATATATGGGAAGATAAAGGAATGTGTATTTAGTACATACATGTGCTTACTGCATTTTAATATCCATGTAAGCAACAAATAGAATATACTTCATGAATTTTTAACAAATTTATATTTATTTAAAAATATATGTATTTTAGAAAACTTTACTTTTATAAAAGTACACAGAAGGACTAAATCCAGCATCAACATGTCTATCTATCTGCCTGCCTGCCTATCTATCTGTCGTCTGTCTGTCTGTCTATCTATCTATCCATCTACCCATCCATCCATCTACATGTCTATTTACTTATCTATCTACTTGTCTATTCACCCATGCATCTATATATTAAACTATACATGCATGCACACAAATACAACTTCATATACATGTATATGTGCATAAATACATATCTTTAACTGTGGGGGAAAACGGTTAGCTGAGTAGTAATGGTTTTAAAGTGTATAGACATTATTTTTGTTCCAAAATATACTTTAAAGTGGAATATTTATGAAGGATGTATCTGCTTTCATAGTAAACAAACAAGCAAAAAATTCAGTTAGTTTTTAAGAGACTGTAGACAAGAAACACCTGAGAATATTTAAGGAAACAGCATAGAAATGAGCATGACATGAGAGTTTTACATATCCTGTGTGTACAAATTTACACTTTTGAATCAGAAAAATTCAGAGGGCAAAGAAATATAATTGTTATTAATGTCTTAATGTCGATACTCATAGTTTAATGGTTAAATAATGTGGCAGACTTACACAATGGAGTACTACACAGCAGAGAAAAATAATGTTATCTTGAAATTTGCAGGAAAATGGATGAGGACCCTAAGAGAAACACACATGTATCTAATCTACATGGGAAGTACAAAAAGACAAGTTCTCCTGAAAAAAATTGGAAGTTTAGGGATGATAGGAGAGCGTACAAGGAGAGCAGGGAGGAAAGGAGGTGAGGTGGGATTCCCTTCTGTATGCTATGAATATGTTTTATTGCCATTGGGTAATAAAGAAACTGCTTTTGGCCAATAGCTTCATAGAATATAGAAAGGCTAGAAGAGATATGTAGAGATAGTAGGTGGAGTCAAGTAGATGCCATGTAGCTTCCAAACCTCACTGGTAGACTTCAACCTTGTGGTGATGCACAGAAAATAGAGATGGGTTAATTTAAGATATAAAAGGTATCTAGAAATACACCTAAGAGATTGACCAGGCAGTGTCTTTATTAATACAGTTTCTGTGTGATTATTTTGGGTTTGGGAGGATGGGAAACAAACAAGCAGCCTCTTTCTACAGGGAGGGGAGTGGATAAAAATATATAGCTCTATAAAGACAATAAAAATAAATAAATCTGAGATTCAAACCTGTAAATAGTTTTATTCCAAATTATCCTTGCAAATTCCTTACTAATAAAATTCCTCAAAAATTCTTATCTCAGCTGAATGTGTCAGGCTTTGCTGATTTCCCGTGGGAGACCCTACAGACCCAGGGGAAATAGGGACACCATGAGAACAAGGCCATAGAATCAACTGAATGGGACTCTTGGGGGCTCACAGAGATCAGTGAACCTGTAGGAGCCTAATCCAGGGCCTCTGCTGAGTAGTTTGTTGTTCTTGTGAGATTCCTAATAGCGTAATTGGGGACTGACTCAGACTTTTATATGCTTATGGGATCCTTTCCGTCATACCGGATTGCCTTGTCCAGCCTTGATATGATGATATGTACCTGGTATTATTGTAACATATTATGCCATGTACATTGATGTCTCTAGGAGGTGTAGTCTTTTCAGAGAAGAGAAAAGCTGATGAGGGGGTGGATCTGAGGGAGAGTTGGAGGTGTGGAGGAGAGACTGGAGTCAGGAGTTAGGGGAAACTATGATCAGGATGAAATAGATATGAGAAAAAAAATGATACTAAAGAAATTTCATTCAAAAATGTCCAATGACTATAAAAGACAGTAAACAAACTTTATCTCACTATTTAGCATGTACATATGAACTTCTATACATACAACACTATGTTCCCTGGGTAGTGACGTTGAAAGAAAACTGGCAATTGACCAACCCAGCTACCGCCCAGGCAAAGAACCAGGGCTATGAGTAGCCCAGCCCAAGATCCACAGAATCTATGAACTGTTGGAGCATGTAAAGGGGAGTAACCTAGAGATCCAAAAGAGCAGGATCTCCATGACACAAAACAACAGAATATCCCAAAAGAGCCCCAGTGAGAGCCCATTAGCAGTGGCGTACCAGAAACCAAAAGCCGCAAACCCCACCAATGACTCAGAAATGCTTGTGACTAAGGATGAATGAATGGGATGTGAGAGAACAAGGAGAGACGTGGGACCCAATGTATGATGTGAAATCCACAAAGAATCAATAAACGTTAGAAAACAGAAGGATAATCATGAAGCTCATGAAGCATAGATTTTGTGCTACTTCCTAGGGCTTTCAAAATATAGACAAAAAACCCCATTCTGTGAGTTAATGAATGATGATTAAGCCTTTAAAATAAAAATTCTGAATTCAGTGAGATGTGGGCTATTTTATAGTCAATTTTTCATATTCTTGCTCCATATTCTGGTAACCATTAGATTTTAATCCCAAATATTCATTCATGTACTAGGTTCCCTTTTGCTATTTTACAAGACTTCTTTATTTTTTTTCCTCTGGTTTAACTTCATATGACTTTCAAAGATAGATCATACATTCCAATAAAACCTAAGACTTTCCTGAGTTTGGGGGTTGTTAATTTTTTTTTGGTGCCAAGAAAACAAAACTAAAATTAAGTCAGAGTTTAAAGTTAGTCGTTTCATTATTTTCAGATAACATAGTTTAAATAATATCGTCTGACTGTATGATAACTTCCAATCGATCCTTATATTCAGGGACCTTGATACCCTTTATCACTTAATCATCCTGTCTTTAATTGTAGCGCTCAGAAAGGTCATCGTGTTTCAGCATCATAGTAATACTCTCTGGAAACTGTGTGTTCTGCTCCCTTAACCTTTCATCAGTCAGTCCACACCAGTAACCAATAGAGGACCTGAAACTATTTCGTTAAACTGTTTAACCACAGGTTTTCAGATGAAAAAGCCAGTAGGACTTACCGTGCTAAATATGTAAAACTTTTATCTTTTCGATTTTGATTTTGTTAATTTCAGATAAGTCCTGTTTTACCATGGCCTTGTAATCTTGTTCTAACCAGGGTTTACAGTTTGTTATTCTCTTTTAGGATTACAGCTACACAGAACAAGTTGAAGGGACACGACACACTGCCTGTAATGTTAGTTCTATAACTCCTTATGTGCATTTGCTTTTTGATACACCATGTCTACAACTTTCCATCTCATTTGAAAGGTGATTGGCTACCCCGGAACTATTTTTTTTTTTTTTTGCATGCCACCTTTCAGGATTCCATCTCTTGACCCTAGAGGAAGGTACACAATTATATGAGTAAGAATGTCATAATACACCTTCTAGCAAAGTCAAGAATCACTCCGGTCAAAACGACAGAAAACATGGTGACCACGGATTAACATATCACACATTATGACTATCGGATTTATCTCAAAGCTCTTTGGATTACAGCACTTACAAATTATTGAAATGGTTTTCAAAAAATAATTATGTGAGAAATATAAATAAGATGAAACATAAAATATTGACAACTGAAGAAAAAATAATTGATTTTTTTTACACTTTACAAGGTGAAATAAATATAGCTGTTGACTTAGTTACTATAAAGGCAAGGCAGGTGATTCACTTGAGTGTCCCAAGAGTTAGTTGCCTGCCTGGGAGAGAGCAGACACTTTCAAGCACAAAAAGAAAACAAAATAAGACATAAAATGTCTATAAATCTTTCATTAATATTTTGTTAAGTATATTTGTTTCTAACTGCTTAATAACTTCAACTGTACAGTTGAAGTTTCAATTTCATAATTTGCTTTGGTATTTAACTACAGAATATTAGCTAGAATCCAGCAAACATATATCAGTTGACATATTAAATTTGCTTTATATTTGTTCTAATCAGGAGTTGAGTATGTGGTTTCTAGACCTAATCATCTATCTCTGGAGAATATATGTCTAAAATTAGAAAGAGATCTACTTTTAAGAGCAATGTGATACTCAGCACTGATATAAAAGTATGAGTTTTTAACATAATCAATTCAAATTGTAATCTCTGTTTGAAATATTTCATTCTTCTCAGTCAAATTTTAAAATAAAAGGATATTTGTTCATTTAGAAATAAATCTAGTTTAATTATAATCTAAATGAATATATATATGAAACATCTCATCAAACATAGTAATGCATATTGAATAACTTGATCCAATTATAACATTTAATTGTGAAGAGGATAGTATCATGTAAGAAACTCTGGAGGCTTAAATGGGAAATGGTAAACATTTTCAGGGAAATGTTTCAATAATAAAACAAAACAAAAACCTTGAGAATAGTTCCTATTATACAAAGAAACTATTTTAACTCTGGACTTGGATTATTTATTTTTCTTTTAGGAATTCTATTCTTGTATTTATTTGTTTTCCTAAACATGGTGTTTATGTCCCCATCCACCATGTCCAGCCTATATCTCTTTTTCCTGTTAGTAAATTAATTAAAATATCTGTTCATGTGCAGGATGTGACATCCCATATTCAAAAATATTATTGTACTTCACTCATAATAAAGGTGATTCCCCCCTAACAAATTCCCAAATTACTTTCCCAGCCTGTGCTTCAGTATTCACAATGGGCTCTGTGTAGACTCATTTCTCACTTAACTTTCTCAGTGCTTCTCTCTCTCTCTCTCTCTCTCTCTCTCTCTCTCTCTCTCTCTCTCTCTCTCTCTTTCTCTCTCTCTCTCTCCTCTCTCTCTTTCCCTCTCCCTCTCCCTCCTCTCCTCCAAATCTCATGTTATTTGTCACTCGAGTCTGACTTTTATCTACCAATCCATTCTTTATTAATCTTTACAATTATTATTTCTTTTTAAATCTAGTCAAATAATAAGACTGCATTTTAAGCTTTTGCGAACTTGAGGAAGAAATTACACATCCCTGCCAGTATGCTCTGCTACAATGTCGCTGGAACATCATATGCCTGTGGGTCCACCATACAGCCTCTGCATTCACCAATGTTTCCTTCATATTTATATGTACAGTATTTAATACTTAAGACACATTCATAAACAAACAGATATATGTATCATGAATCTATTTATTTAACACACTTACTGTGTACATAATACCACTGACCTTTTTGTCATTTCTTATTTTTAAGCAATGAATTATTCCTTATATAATTTTAGTTAAGAACTTGTTTTCTTTAGACAGTTTCTCTGTGGCTTTGGAGCCTGTCCTGGAACTAGCTTTTGTAGACCAGGCTGGCCTCGAACTCACAGAGATCCGTCTGCCTCTGCCTCCCGAGTGCTGGGATTAAAGGCGTGCGCCACCACCGCCCGGCAAGAACTTGTTTTCTTAAAAGGGAAATGGTACCATAATTTGTAAAAATGGCAAGTGTGATACTGGTATGAAGCATGAAGATATATAGTCTCAGTTAAACTCCTGTGTTACTGATTGTCCTCATATAAAGATAGTTGCTCCTTTAACAAACCTAACACTTGTATGTCCATCACATTGCCTATTAGACATTTAGCATGTCATCAGTTTTACCGCAAATTCTTATTACCCTCAGTCACAGGAAGAAATAAAAATCAGTACTTTGTTCATGAGCAGGCATCAATGTCAAATTCAACAATTTGCATTTCCAAAGCGGGAAAAAAATTAAGTACACAAATAAAATTCATATTTGAAAATATAGAAAGCACTATAAGATAATGAAAATGTGTTTACTTTGGAGGTCTTACTGATTCTCCTTCCTGGCTAGAGAAAATCTTTAGTTACGCGTTTCATTGTGCCAAGGACAGACTGGTCCTTTCCAGCCACTTACCCTCTGACAGCATGAATAAGTCTCAGTGATGGATAGGCAGTTCGCACTTTCAGCTTATTCTTAAGGATTAATGCATTAACCCATTCCACGTGCTTCTCTCCTCCTTTGACCATGAAAGCAGGAATCCAAAGGACACTGTCATTCAGCATGGAAAGTCTATGCACAAATTTCTCTCTGTCACTCTCATTCCGAAAGCCTCCAAATGCTCTTTGCACAACTGATGGATTCATGGTAATAAAATCTGATTTAGTCCCCACATCGGCAGCAAACTCCACCACGGGAGCTAGATTACACCTGAGGAAAAAAATTAATGGAAAAATGAAAAATAAATATGAAAAATTTACTCGTAAAATGATGTGAATGAAAAAAATGAGGAACTAGAATGTTTTTTCATCAATAGGCATATCAAAACAAAAAAAAAATCTTCCCAATTAAACTACCTGGCAAAATTACATGTTCAATGAATCAACAAAATATTAGAAATATTACTTTCAGTAAAGAAGTTAACTCCCAGTAGAATTCCAGTTCATCTAATCTGTTAGATAGTTTTTGTCTTCACAAATCTGTATAATAGGAGTTCATAATAAGTGGAATTATAAGAACAAATTTATGAGGGCTTTGTTGTTATGCAGCAGGAGAGCTAAGCGATATGTTGTTCACATAAAGAAAACAATGAACTTTCTGGTCGGCTCTGTCCTGTTTGTCGGGCTTGAGTCTTTTCAACACCTTTATAATTATTGCTGAATAGCTTGCTTTTTAATACTCTTCGTTAAGGGAATCTATACCATTTGTGTAATACTGTCCACTACCTCCTATAGACCTTTATATTGAATAAAATAACAAAATAAAATTATCTTTTTTTAGCCCGACGTTCCGAGATTTTAAATGTGTAGGAGAAATGTCCTCTCTAATCCTCCTGCAGCTACTCTGTAGATTCTTGCAGTACAGGGCCTTCTGCATCCCTGGGTTCATATCAAAGAAAGAAATAAGATATGTGTTTCTGAGTTTTACCATGGAATCAAGATGTTTTAAAAAGAACCTACACCTAAATTTATTCATGAAGCACGATCTCATTCTCATATTGAAAGATTTGTGATGCTGTATTGAATATTTCATATTAATCATGGATCAAGAAACCCTTAATACACTTATTTTAGTTTGTTGGAATGCATGTTTCAATTAGTTTGTAAAGGAACACTTAGATTTTCTTCAAACAAGCCTTTTATCTTCTATAAAAGAAAAATGTCTTTCCAATGCATCCCATCTATGCATTCATGAACACACACCTGCCAATATCTAAAATACAGCTTCACCCCCGTCCGTCCCTCGAAAGAATGAATATAGATCTTATAGTTCATTAGTTTTACAACATTCTTTATTTCTCTTCCATGAATTTGCACATCAATTAAATTCTGAAAAACTTAAATTTCCATTAAAATGGAAATAGTGTATCCTACTGTAGAAACATTGTCTTAGATATAACTCTATCTCTCTTAATTAATATATATTATTTAATAGATCTCTTACAACTTTACCTATAACAATAGATATTTTATATCTCACACTATTAGGTAAAGTCATTATTATCCAGCGGAGCTATTTAAAGGGGAAAAATATTGACACTTAATATTTGCATATTAGAAATTAAAGGTTATATTTTGACATACATCTTTATGCACGCTATCTCGTGTAATAGAGATTTTACCTGTTCTTAGTCCATGTCACTAATTTAGTTGAACTGTAAATCATTTCCTTTATAATGTAGACAGTCAGAATAGGATAGCCCTGAACGGCTGTTGCACTCAGAAAAGCAAAAATTTCCAGGACAGTGGACAAAAGAATAGAAAGTATATTTCACCTAATGCTCTATAATGTGTGCCATTATCAAAAAAATCTGTCACGAAAATTATGGCATACTGAGGATCTAACACATGATTATTATTTGGTTTGAATTTACTGGGTAACAGGGTCTCCATGTAGCCCAATTTTTTCTCAATCACATATAGATAGTTTTAGCCTTATATATCTACACTGTAAAGGGTAACCGTGTACTCCAGATCCCTCTGCCCCCACCTTTTAACTGCTAAGACATCAAGTGCCCACAAAAACATCTGAAATGCTAACACCTGCACCACACGAATATTTAAAATATCTAACATGTTAATCAGTCTGATTATAATGTGAATTTGGATCCTGTAGAGAAAAGGCTATTCTAAGGGTTATTATTATAGATGCTATCTCGAGTAACATCCAAGATCATAAATTAACAGTAAAGCTGACAAGATCCTGTCAAGATAGATGACACCATACATAGCTCACTGCTAAAAAAGAAAAGAAAAAAACACCCATAAAACCTCAGAAGATGCTTTCTTTGTAGATAACATCTATACTTCATGATACCAATAATATAAAATAATCAGAAACAATTCTGCTAAAGAGAGGGAAAGTTTTTACTGCTGAATCATCTACTGAGTGAGAAAGAGTTATGATTATTCTGTTTATATTTCCTTATAGCCTAAAGACTTTTGTCCAATCCCATAATTCCTCAGTGTGCACTATTTTAACATGAACTAAACATAGTTCTGACACACAATTGTGTGGACATATACCTGATAAATGAACATAATATTTAAGTACTTTATAAATCCTTACCCATAGATTAATACATCTCTCAACCCTCATTGCGGAAGCCTTTATGTGAAGTAGACAGTCATTAACCCAGAGACCCACATTGGGCAGGACACACAGAATAAGGAACTGTGGTATGTTTAGTCCTACATGGATCATATATGTCACACCCCTCCCTCCAAGCATTAAGGATAATTTTGGAAGAATAGAAAAGGCTATAAGGTCTAGAGATGATGGGTAAATACAAGGAAGTTTTGTCCTGCTGATCTAGTAGAGCAGATGCAATATGAAGTTAGAGGAAATGTAACAGCATGAATAAACTCTATGAAAGCTCAAGCCAGATCAAATCCCATGTGGAGAGGAAGAGTGGGCACAAATTCTTACCCAAGGAGCTATTGTCAATTGATAGCTGCTGGGGGCGGGTGGTTAGTTCTTTTAAGAGTATTGCACTTGGTAAGTCTACTGCCCTGCAGTGGCAGATCACATATCCAAGGATGTATGAGGAGGACAAATTAGACTTGATAGGTGGAAAAAAAGAACACAAGGCTGGACAGGCACTGAAGGAGGATTAGACCTGCGAGGAGTGGAGAGGGGTCTGAATGATCATAATTATTGTTCAAAATTCTCAAAGGACTAATAAATAATGAAAATTAAATTTTTGGCATAATCTTAAAAATGAGGAGAGTTAAAAAGAAATACAACAATTAGAGATCAGTACTAACTGAAGACATTTTAAACTTTGGATGCATAAAGACTCCTATATAAAGCTTTTGTTTGCTTGCTTGTTTCAGAATAGGGTTGATCTTAAAGAAAAAAAAACATGTTTAATGCAAAAAAAAAATGAAGTTCAATGAGGATGATGATGACTTAAAGAACATTGTATCTCCTATGAATGTCAAAAGCTGTGTCTATAAATTCTCACCAGCTTGACTGCCAAAGGGTATTTAGACCTGCTAAAGTGGGCGGAAGAGACCTTATCCACACAGAGAGAGCTATAGGAATGCAGAGTAGAAGAAAGTGTTCTCTGAAAAGAAGTACTTCAGTTGGTAATACAGTTCCAAATAATGAGCTCTGAACACATACATATGAGTAAGCATTATAGAGACTGAGAAGGTTATATCCAGGAATATATGTGCATATACATATATGCACATAAAAAAATTAACAAATAAAATAGGTGATATAATATGCAAGAAAAATAAGGAGGGTCATATGGGAAGGTTTGGAGAGTGGAAAGGAAAGGGTGAAATGATGTCAAATATTATAATCCCGAAAATAAAATTAAAAAAGAACAACTGGAGATGGTAGAATAAAAAATAAATTTAACCATGGTATTTTAACAGCTTGAGCCTAGACCACTCAGGCTTCAAGAAGAATGGTCGTAAATATACTGAAAATAAGGAGAGAAAAAGATACACCATAAAACGTAGCTTACATTGGCTATAAAAGGCCATTTTATCACTGTTGTGGAAGTGAGCAGCATGGTTCCCCCCCCCCCCACACACACACACTGGAAATAAAGAATAGAACCATGACTACATGTAGCTGGCAAATTACTATGCAGATAAGCCAGATATCTAATTATATAAATAGGTGAACATCACATAATCAAGTAAAATATTAAATAAGCTACCATAATGAACGGGCAATGCTTCCCTGTAGCAGTGCAGCCAACTAGTTAGCCTAGATGCTGGAAGCAGCAATGTTGCTGATAAAGCAAGACTGTAACTGTTTCTCAACACAAAGTTTCAGACTTTCTAAATATCTTCTTTGAAAGTGAAGAATGTGCGATTAAACAGAGTGCCTCGATAAATTATGAAGTGTTGTGTGGTTACTCAGTTTCTTCTTAACATTGTAAGACAGAGGTGGCCGATTTCAGAATGACAGATCTTGATAAGCCAAACTGCTGTGAAGATATGAACACTTAATAGCGATGAGTTCCTTTGTCTTTAATCAAATTATTTTCGT
Organism: Arvicola amphibius; assembly: GCF_903992535.2. Classification (NCBI taxonomy): domain Eukaryota; kingdom Metazoa; phylum Chordata; class Mammalia; order Rodentia; family Cricetidae; genus Arvicola; species Arvicola amphibius. The sequence continues at coordinate 96,491,285 of NC_052054.1, read as the reverse complement.
ATTTCCAAACTATTCTTAATAAATAAAAAATTTAAAAATGCACAAACTTGGAAGCCTTGGCAAGCTTATTCTTAGCTTATAAATTCTCTAATTCCACATTATTGACAGCGTTTGCAGGAATGATATGGATCCGACTTCATTGAAGTATTGAACTTTCTTCTGTGACCCCATACTGTAAATTATTGTTTTTCTATAATCCGTATGTGAAGTGAAAGTGCGTCTATTTGTCACGGCTATATAAATTATCTTATAATCCACAAAGAAAGAAATGATTGCTGCATGTATGAATTCTAAAGGATCATGGAACTCCCAAGCAAGAAATTACTTATTGGATTTATCATCATTCTCAACGTTTCTCTTATATTATGTTTCTATATTCTAAATAAATAGGATATCTCTCATTCATTCATTCATCAAGAACTCACTGTTCAAACATAGCACTATGTTCAAAATGCTTCCCTAGCTGTTTTAATGGTCATGCTGTTCTTCAAGGATCTTATTAATCCCAAATATAATGTGGACAGATATTATCAATACTGTCAGCAAAACTTGGTCATTCAGTTAGCCACTGTTTATTCACTCAAGTTTTTTTTCAAATTATATATATATATGTATATATGTGTGTATGTATATATATATATATATATATTCACTGAAGACTCTGCTGAAACATGGGTTCTGTGTATCTGGAGAGTGTTAGGTATATTAGATTAAAAGAAGTGGCTCTGAGTGAGTTGTATTTGGGTATTTTCCATAGCTGTGGTTAATATTCAAACAAGCTTCTATATATATTTTTTCTGCTGTGGCCAAATCCACCTACCTTTCTTTGAGTTAACATTAATCTCTCAGCCATAGCTAGTGTTAGCATTTGTCAAACCATATCTGTCCCATAAAGAAAGCTTTTCAGGCTATCTGCAATCTTCTATCTTAGTTCTCAACTTGAAGAGTCAAGCAAAGGGACAGAGAAAGTCTTCCACCTCTCATATTTTAGACTTTTTGTTGATCTCAGTATTGCTGATAAAATTGGAATATAGGACTTGACAGCCACTCTGCATTTTCTGGGTTGAAGGTCTGAGGCTCCATATAGACATAATACCAATCAAATCAAATGTATGAAAGCTTTGGAAGAAAATAATTATCACGCATTAGTAAAAATGCCAAAAACCATCTGATAAAACTTTTATATATGAAACAGAAATCCACCTACATGCAGGTATTGCTATCTGTAAACAAGGTGTAAGAAACAAAACAGAAAATTCACTTGCTTGTCACAGGGCAGGGTGCCTTGTCCTCTCTTAGGATTGGAGGAGGGAGGGGTGTGTAGAGGGAGTGGGAGGAGGAGAGGGAGTGGGAATTTGGGTTGGTATTTTTTAAGTAAAAAATAATAATTAAAAAAGAAGACAAAAGAAATACATGTATTTTTCATAAGGTGTTATAACTAACACATGTGAATGTTGTTATTGATATAGTAATTGATGACATCCTCAACTGGGTATAAATGCAAAGGTGACATCTCATGAAAACACTGATGAGGAAAGACATAAGAATTTTAAGAATTTTTTTTTAACAAACTCGAGTAATCTTTTGCATCACTGTAAAATGTGGAGTGAATAGGAGATTTCAATGTCTAAAGAAATCCCAGAAAGAAAATGCAAATCCATTGTAAAATGGAAGTTTTAGGCACAAATAAGCATGTTAGACTGTCCTTTTGTACTTCAGTTAAACAAAGATGGAAATGTTCATAAGTGCGACAATCACAAGGATATTTCTAGAACGCATGACTTAACAGCGTGGAGTGGGATCTCCTACACAGGAGATATTTGCCCAGGTTTGCAGGCATCATTTTTATTTTCATCTACCTCTACCAGTATACTCTAACTCAAACCTATGTGACTGACAAGAAACTATTTTACGATTTCAAAAGTTTAATTGTCCTTTTTTTGTATTTTCTCTCTTCGTAGATGCTCAGTTTAGAAACAGAAAATATCCATGAAATTGTACACATATGTGTCTATATATACATGTATTCCATATTGAATAGAAAAATATCACTCAGTAAGCAATAAGGCAAGTTTAAAGGTTCATTGACATGCTTAATTGTACTTAAAAATGACACTACAAAATGAAATCTAATAATCAGGAAACCGAAGCTATCACACTGAAACTTAGTAACTCATGTATGATGAGCAATTTATTGTGATTAGAAAAACTAATTATGGACCCTGATCATGTGCCAGAAACCCTCTTATTGTCTTTGCGTATAGTATGGTACAATTCTAAAATCGTCACATAATAGACACACCGGTGTTAAACATTTTCGTTGATATAAATCTCACCTCTTATGTTTGTGGAAAGTAGTTAGAAATCAACTCTAAGTAACTTAGATGGGGAGTTCTTTCTTGAAAGGATGATATAAAATCGCCATAGCCTTCTTAGATCTGTTAAGTCTCCCAAGGTCTCCTGCCAGAGCACTTACAGACATTTGGAAATTTCACTGTGTTGAAGACTTCCTCTCATTGTTTAAGGCCACAAATAAGAACATCTGTTTAGGTCACTTCCTTTGTTGTCAGGTACAGAATTAAAGTAACTGCTTTGTTTTCGTTTTGCACCTGACAGCAGGCCCTTTACTGTGTGAGTAGACCTATCCCAAACAAGAAGATTGGTAAGTCAGACTTTCAAGAAGTTCCAGAGATCAATGAATGCCCAATTAATCACTCAGCATCCATATGCAGTGGCTGCCCGTTTCTAGAGATTTAGTACCAGGCACCCTCATTGCCAGTTCATGCTTTGCCCCTTAAGTGAGCCCAATGATTAGTCCTAGCCGCCCAATTTGCACAATGAGAAGAATTACCACCTATCATGCCTTTTGTATGAACTCCTGTCTCCTACTGAACTCCTCCCGGGCTGTCTCTGAAACCCTTCAGATATGAATGTACACAGGAAAACACTTGTCTGTAGAGTTCTCTTCACTCCTCTGAGTCATTTCCTACTTCCTGTTACTCCTGCTGCCCCGACAAGAGCAACATCTTGGAGATTTCTCATACTTTTGCCTCTTTCTACTCTCTTTGCCTCTGATGGCGTGTTCCCTCCCATTCTTCCAACCCCTCCTTTTTACTCAACACTCTTCCACCTTGCCTACATCTTGCCTGGATTTTTCCTATAACTTCAGTGAGTTTGTAATTTCTAATTTCATCTTCCTCTCATCTTTTGTTAACATTTACTATTTGTGATCATTCTCATTCGCAAGGATTCAAATAATGTGAGATTTTAATACTTATGTCCCAGAATTTATCTCAGATTTTTTTTTTTTATAAATGACAAATTGATTAGTTAAGACTAAGCATTCATTGGCAGGAGTGGACCTTCAGAAGTAAGTCTCAAATCATAGGGTAAGCAAATATCACACTTGGACCGGAGCAGCTGTCTTGCTTTCATTGAAGACAATGGTAACAGTTTTTCTCGCCCTCTTTCCCTCTCCCTCTCCCTCCCTCCTTTCCTCCCTCCCTCCCTCTCTCTTTCTCTCCCTCTTTCCCTCTCCCTCTCCCTCTCCCTGTCCTTCTCCCTCCCTCCCTCCCTCTCTCTCTCTCTCTCTCTCTCTCTCTCTCTCTCTCTCTCTCTCTCTCTCTCTCTCTCTCTCATTATCACACTGTTTGCTATGTCAGTTTTAGCATTAGACAATATACTCCTCAGATTGTATCTAATTTTTTTCTTTGTGTCATTCATTCTTACTAGTAGTAAAGAAAATAATTTGCTAAAAAGAAGACAGGTAGTTAAATAACTTGCCTTGAGTGTATGAGATTCTGAGTTTCATTCGCAAACCCACATGAAAATACCAAGTGCAATAGTACACATATATGACTATGTGATGTGGAGGCAAAAACATAGGATCTCTGGGGCTTACAAGTCAACCAGTCTAGTCAATTCAGTGTGCCTCAGTCCAATGAGAAGCCCTGTCTAAAGGAAATGGGTGGTATTTTTGAGGATGCCATTTAAGTTTGAGCTCTGATTTTCATGCACACTTGAACACAATTGCACACAAACAAACACAAAAAAATGTGCACATATGTACATATACTCATATAACATATTTGACTAAGTATATGAAAATATTTGGTATCCATGGATTCTAAAATTCATTGCAAACACTCAAATATAAACGCAAACATACTCATACACAGAACTATAAACATTGAATTTCTCATAAACACAACAAAATACAAAAGTAACATGATCATAAGTCCATTTCCCTGAGGAGCAACCTGGGTCACACAGGGGTTCTGAGTAGCCCCTGGTCATTTGTCTCAGAGCCAGAGCAGCAGAGCTGTCAAAGTCCTTAATCTATGCTAAAATATGTTTAAGATTTGAAGCAAATAATTAATTAAATACATAGTATAAAAATATATGTTCAATTTTATACTCCTTGTTATCAGTGAAGAAATCTACCATTATGATAATGAATATGACCTTTTTATTCCAACTTTTTCATAAATCTCTAAACACTATCATATGACTTTTCGTCTTTTCATAAATGTGAACACACACACACACTCCCAAGGCCAGCTTTAACTTAAATCATTATAAAGATCATATTCCCTGATGATATATGTAGTCTTAAGACAAAGTGTATCTGCTGAACTCATTTTAAATAAAATGATCATCTTAGATTTTATAAAGGAATTAAAGAGAAAATTCTAGTAGTTCACTGTCTTTGCCTTAAAAATTTATTCATGATTATTTTAAATCAAACACTGCACCTGGACTTTTGCCTGATTCTCAAACTCTGGAGATCCTACAGATATATAAGCTAAACATTAAAGGTCACCTAACTCCCCCTACCACACACACACACACACACACACACACACACACACACTTAGATGTCTTTGCTAATATGATTTATTTAACACTGGGTCCTGGAATATCAATATCATTCTCAGAAGATTCAGACAGTCTCTTACTATCTAAGCCTCTAGAACACTACCAGGTTATCAGTCTGTAAGCATGGACATTTCCGTATCTTTTGCCAGAAGAAGGAAACAACTTCACATCCATCACATCATTCTTATTCCAATAGCATATGGTGTAAGTATTGTCAACAGTCACACGTTAACATGACTGAAAGACCTCTATCCCTCCCGATATTGTTCTTGCTCTTCCTATCTCATTTTTTACAAACTTCTCAAAATTCCTTGCAAAAGAAGTTCCCTGAATACATTCTGTTTTCTCTAGCCCTATTGATATTTTCTTGGGTGAAGTACCATCACATTTCTTTGAACTATTATTGCAATTAGTTTCTAATTAATTTCGTTAAATAAACTAGATTCATTTGTGAGTCATGAATTAATTTGGGGGCATGAATGAGCAAGTTTGAAAAACTGGGGAATACGGTAGATTAGGATAAAAATAAGAGTATTCCCATCACATACTTTATGGAAATTTTGTGTAATCATTTTAATTACTGCTCATGTGTCCAAATACAGCAATTGCAGTGGTAGGAGTGACAGCAAGAGTAGATAATGATGTAAAATGCATTATTTATTATTCACCATTTTAAAAAGTTATTCAAAGTCGTTGCTCTCAAGGACTTTCTGCCTTATGTATTCGGCTTTAGCAGGGGCATTCTGTGGTAAAATGCATATTTTATCATGCTGTTCTCGCAACTCAAAATTGAAATGGCTGCATCCAAGATTCTAATAGTGGCTTTCATTTCAGACCTCCTAATTCCCAGAGATTTCTGTATATGTACTTTCTATACCTTATACTCTAGTGGCATTACCTGACACACGGACCATACAGTTTCTACCACTCTATGAATGTCAATGTGTGCATGAATCATTAACTTGAAAATGTCCTGTGTTTTTTTTAAAGGGTTAATACCCATTTACAGCGTTTTAGACAAAATCGATAGCATTAATTTATTGGCCTACTCTGAAGTATTTATTTATAATGATAAATATAGTAAATTATGTAGAAGAAATATGTTCAATGAATTAGGGAAACAAAAGAAAATGATGACCATTATCTAATGTACTTTGTATGTGGATGTGTTCATTGAACAATCCACAAATACTCATCTTGAAATTTCAGAGGTACTATCTATGTTCCAAGCCGTATCCTGAAAACTTGAAAAGTTTTAATCATATGCTGGCATACCTCTTATACAATAGATAGTTTTCCAAGACTCATTGTTTAAGAAAAACATGTATCTTTGGCATTGTGCTGAGAAGGACAAAGAAAACCATGTTACCACCTTATTAGAATTCCTAGAATTTCATTTTATAAACCCTGTAGCAACTCTTCTCATTGTTAGCACAATCGCATCACATTTTTTAAGATTACTTTTATTACTTTTAATGACACGAAGTTGTATATGTTTGCATGTGGGTATAGGCAGATGCATGCAGGGTCCATGGAGGTCAGGGTTCTCAGAGCTCCTGGAACTGCAGCTACAGAGAACAGTGAGAGGCTGACGTGGGTACTGTATCCTGAACTCAGATTCCCCAGAAGAGAAGCAAGCGCTGTTAACCATTGCACCACCTCTGTAGCCTGAGATTCAGGCTTCCTTTTGTTTCCACTGTGTATATCTGTGCTATGCAGCCAGAGCCGAGGTAAGCACAAAGAGGAGCTCAGAAGTCGTGTTAAAATAGTCCAACATTCTTCTAAAACAGCCTTGCAGCTGCAATTGTTTAACTTAAAACAAGAAATATGGTGTGGCAGACCAATGTGCCTATTTGAAGTGACAAGTTGTTTCTATAGGTATGTGCAGGATTGTTCAAGGTAAGTCGGGGAAACTGGGCAGATGCTGAGGATTAATCAAAGCTTTCCCACAAAATAAAACAAAATAAAAACTCTAAACCAAAATTCATTCTTAATGAGTGTTGGCCTCAAGTATTGCCAAACAAAGTCAAGGTTTGACGACAGGTAGAAAATAAACTGTAGTGTTTAAAGTAAGTCGGATTTTCAGGATTCTGCTTTAATTAAATTGCAACAGGTAAAATTTATTCTTTTTAAGGTGAAAATGCAAATCCTCACTTACTCTATAAGGCCTGTGCTGTGCCAAAGACTGGATGTAATCTTGAAATATGGTAAATGTCTATTATATAAGAAATTGCCCAAGACATGGAAATCTTCTTGGCATACAAGTAAAGGGATGAGAAACAGTTTCAATATAAAGGGGATCAAATTAAGCATTCCAAACAGATGTAATTTTCCTAAGTTGCATATAAAGTATTGCATCTGAAGAGTCTAAGAAAATAGAAAGAAACCAAAGCATGTATTTGTAAAGTTAAAACCACAGTACTTTTCTAATGTTAATGATTTTAATCATCAAAACCAAAAGCATTAAAAAGTGTATGTATTTGACAATACCTCATTAACATAGCATGTATTAAGCCCAGCAACCAAGAGAAACTGAGAGCTTGTAAAATCAATATTGTTAACTTAAAAATGAAAGCAAGTAGATCACGAAATATAAGTAATTTGTTTAAATGTTATATTTTCTTTTTTCTATCAGAATCACCTTCAAATATGGAACTCTTATTTGTATAATTAACAAATAAAACATCACTGAATCAATGTGACAAATTAATGAAATAATTGCCTATATTTTAAACTCAAGTATTTTAATATGATAGCAATACTTAAAGATAATTATAAAATTCAAATTTCAAATTTTTACTGAATCATTGGACAAAATTTAACTCCTTTCATTTTTCAGATATCTATGTTTTTGACTCATGACTTCATGGTTTAGTTTGAATGCATAGGTAAGTCACTGAACATAGAGGGGTATCGATTATTACCTCATACCAGATTGTAAATGTGTGAACTATCTAGATCTTAAAAATCACAAATATGATGACGAATTAGTAGTCATGTTTTAATAAGGAGAAAAGTTGTACCATTGATATTCACATCTTAGAAACTGCATTTAGTCTATGTTCTGAATCAAAAGCACTGAATCTAAAACTTATCTCCCAATATTACAATTTTCAATGGTTGTCAGTAATTTAATAATATATTTACCTCACAAAAACAAATAAAAATAATTAGAACAGTGTCCATAGCAGTGCTATAACCCAAAGATTAATACAAAAAGGGTAGTTCATGAAATCTTAAAAGTTCAATATTTAATTACAAAGATGCTCTTTGGACTGGGTAAACGGCTCAGCAATTAAGAAACTTGCCATTTTCAACAAGAGCAAGGTTAGTTTCCAGCACCAAAGCTAGGGGCTCACAAACACCTGTAACTCTAATCCCTGGAGGACCCAATGCTTTCTGACCTCTTCTGCCACCCCCCTACACAAACACACACACACACACACACGTATGTACCTACCCCTCACTCTCCCATAAACATATATTTAAATAGAACATAATTTTTAGCAATAAAAACAGAGAACAGTCTTTCTCTGTAAGTACACTGTTCATATTTTTAATTGAACTTTTCTATTAAAATTAGTATTGTTACATTTTTAAAAACTGGATCCGTATTCACTGAATGGAGGTCCATGTATTCATTTTGTATGCTTGCACACACACACAAACACACACACACACACACACACACGAAGCCATGAAAACTTTGAAATCATTCTACCCAAAAGAAGGAAGTTATGTTTTCAAACATAAACTTCTTGTAAATTCTGTTAAAAATAATTACTGTTAACATTTGGCATCATGATGGCTATTAATTCATATTTTATGTTTCTAGTAACAGATGAGTCGATTGGCATTTCAGTACAGTATTTTGTCATTCCAGGAATTTTGATGGTTGCCAGTAAAGTGGCAGATACAGGAACTAGGTTATACCCCCCAAGAAAAGTGTTAGGGTCTTTTCCCTAGGGCCATCCTGAGTAATGATGATGTAGAGCTACTACTATTTCTCTCAATAATCCTAACAGTTACTTGGTTCTTCTTTGCACACTTCCTATAATCTATGCATTCCCTAGAACCTGATCTCATCACACTAACAGTCCTCTCTATGAATCATTAAATGTTAGGCTTGTTTTTCTTCAGCTAAACAGATGTGCTCATCTCTTGATTTTACATCTTAGCCAGCTGACTGGCATTCATCAGAAGGAAATCAACAATTTCTGAACCAAAAACCAGATCAGAGAGCACACAGCAATGAGTGTTAGTTTCACAACTTCATTGATGAAAAGAATTTGGCTTATAAACTATGACAACTAGACGGTAAAAATTCCCAACAATGTAAGTGCACTGGCCTTGTTCCAAAGATGTCTACTAAATCATAGGAAATACAGTCACAGGGTTTAAGAGCCAGAGAGGGGTACAAAAGACCATTGAGCTCAGTTTCCTCTTTAGGCAAATCAGCTGGAGAAAATGAATCCCAAGGTGTATTGTATCATTTGCTCAAAGTTAAGTAGCATTAAGTGCTATGCCCACAGTAGAATCCTGAGTTCATCTTTGTCAAATGACTGCCCTTTCAACTGTTATTTCCCAGGAGTGGGCTTCCCACATAGCGCAAAGGGACAGTTAACTGTAAATGCTAGCATTTTCTGTGTGCATAGCCATAGTTGGGCTGGTTATAACACAACCGAACTACATATTACTCCTGAGTATCAGAAGGGTATTATGTATTTATTGAATAACTGTTCTTATTAACCACATTGTACTACATTTGTACTAGAAACCTTTATTTTTCTTCTAAATACAGACAGAATTATTAGACACAAATTATTTCTTCAATGTACTTGAAAATATCTGTGATTTGGTTTGAATGAAGGTTAAATTAAAGAGGTCGTGCCTGAATACTTGATTTAAAATTTTGTATCATTTTGATTAATATGAAAAGGCACTTACGTAGTAGCTCATGAGGTTCCTGGTAACTTGTCTTAAAGATACTCAAACATATATTTTGTTCATAGTAAGAACTTAATTGAGAGAAGTTCTCATATTATAGACCATAGAACATAAAGAAAAAAAACAATTCAACCATATACATTTCAGCTGTGTGGTTTTTACTTTGGATTTCCTTGATTTAAAAAAAATACAGTCTTAATGTACACTTGAGAATTCTTGGTGCCTTTGAAAGATATCAGATATTAAAATGGGATTCTCCCTTTTGCCCTTCATGGTGTCCCTGAAAGTTAGAATATAACTTAGAGATGTCCTTAGTTTCATAGTAAGCATTCGGTTAATGCTTTTCAATCTGGAGCAACCCTGATTTATCTTTACCAGTGAAAGTTCTACGTATTTTCATTCTGTGTTGGGAATATTGTTGGAATTTGAATTGGAAAGAAGTATGTGTCGTTCTTCTGTCCATTCGCTGAACACTAAGAAGAAAGCCCTAAACATCTTGTTCTGTGAAGAAATGTGGAAGATTAACCTATGTATGAAGCATTCATACATAGTAAGAATTCATTTCAGCTACAAGGAATTCACATTCTCCATGATTGGGTTTAATATATCAAGACATCGAGCCTTTTCTTAGAGTTGCATGCTCACCTTGCCATTTGTGTTTTTCTCATTATGCAAATTCACAGTATTGCTACATTATTTGTTTTTTGCTTGTCCTCAGTTTCTCATCCCCACATCTTTCTCTTAGTTTCTCCCTCCTCTTGGAAGCTTTCAGACTGTTTTCAGCATTACAGTTTGAGCATCCCTCATGTGAACATCCAAAGCCTACGTGCTCGTATCTGGAAGTTTTCTGACTATGCTCTACCACTTCACCAAAAATACCTTCAGGCAATGTCGAAAAGGAGTATGTGAGACATAGTGTCTATGATTAGACAAGGATCCAGCCATGAAAATACTGCATATGTGCAAATACCCTTAAATTTGAGAAACATTGAATGTAATTGCAGACTCAATATTAATCATTATTGTATGATAATTCATACTCAACCTGAATCAATTTTATTTCCTTTCCATTAATCTATTGTCTTAAACATCTTAGTGAGCCTCACATTTACTTCTACAATTCTTTGGTTGAATGTCTTCCCAGAACTTGTGCAAAATTAATCTCAAGCTTCTTGGGTCCTTTCACTCTGTATAACTTTTTCCCACTTCCCTTTTCAGTCTTATTAACTCTCATTACCCAATGCACTCTTGCATTGACACACACCAAGACTATTCACCATGTCCACGGATGTTTAAGAAGATCACATAATTTTGCTTGTTCCCCTTATGTATTTGCCTCTTTACAATTCGACTGAGACACACCCAACTTCAACACACCTTTCTCAACAGGACAGTGGTACCTCTACTTTTCCCATCACTGTTGTGTACTGTGAGAACTCTCTTACACATCTTCTTGCACACAGTTGCTTCAAGAGCTACAGTCCTTCCCTATACTCTGGTAAGTTCAACAGAAGAGATTTCTTCTCTGAACTACTTCAGGATAACTCAGGTGACTGACAGAAAGGTATTACAAAAAAATTTCAAAGTAATTATGTACTCAAAATTTTGTGTTTGACTTTGAAACAAAAACTTTAAATATAGCATTCAGGTACTAGAAACTTAACATGTGACTGTTTAACTTTACATAAAAATTGACACCATATTTTTTTTTTTTTTTTTTTGGTTTTTCGAGACAGAGTTTCTCTGCAGCTTTAGAGCCTGTCCTGGAGCTAGCTCTTGTAGACCAGGCTGGCCTCGAACTCACAGAGATCCGCCTGCCTCTGCCTCCCGAGTGCTGGGATTAAAGGCGTGCGCCACCACCGCCCGGCTTGACACCATATTTTTAAATCGATGGAAAGAATAATGAACTGGCCATTTGGTGGCACTTTATGTAAGAAAAAGCAAAACAAAACAAAACAAATATAAGAACCTCTCTGCCATGATGAGTCATGCTGCCCAGTACAATATTCTCTCTTCTTCTGTACTCTGACCTAAAATTCAAGTTTGCTTCCTCTAGAAAACCTTGTTGAGAATTTTTTCATAACCACTTTTTATAGTGTTTTCACTCCATTTATAGATACTTACTTCTAGAATTTTAAATCTATTTTTTTGTTTAAACAAACCAAGACTCCAATGGGTATTTCTTGAGATATTTGAAAATGTCATGGAAATAATTAATACCACATGATTATTCTTCAATATATATGTCCAATCTTGACATTTCCTTTTGCATGTAATTTCATTATAAACCCAAACAGAAAGCAACCAAAACTCTTATGTTATCCTATGACCCTGGAAAACACTTGTATTTTGTTATTATTGGATCTTCTACCTCATATTCTCTTCTCCACCTAGAGAATGATTAATTATATGTGTCCAGTGATTTCTTGATTGTTTTTGTGCAAAGTAACAATGCTTTTGTGGTTAGGCAATTGTTTTCACTTGGCAGGATTTCTACAACAGGAAAGGACATGTAAACGAACATAAATATATTAGGGTTAAGGCATCATCAATTTGATTTTTGATCAAGTTCTATCTATTTACATTTCTGGATGTTGTTCACTGAAATAAAAATATCAGTGAAGCTTTTCACTATGTACTAATTTGTAACGTATATATATATTTACAAATTAGTAAACATGTTTTAAATAGATTTATTATTTTTCATTTTCATTATTATTTTTTATTTGAAGTATCCCTTTGTCTTAGAACTAACATAATTACAAAAACGAACCTATTCATATCACGCAGCAATCCACAATAGACTTCCTATTTAGCATTGTTAAAATTTAAAATGGTTGATCATAATAAAATTGAATTCTGAGTTGTACACAGGACATGGATTTTATAATTAAACATAATTCTATGTATGTTAAGATAAATATAATTAATTAACTATAATTAAATGTAATTAGTTAAATATAATTTTATGTAGCTAAAACATACAAAGGTAATTATTTTAAAGCTGTAAAATTCTATTAGGATTAAATTATGAAAAATATGTTAAGCAAAAAAATAATGTAAAATAGAATGGCCAAATCTATTTAAGACATGGATCTGTCTCTGAAACACAAATTGTTATTTGAATTCATACAAATGCTAAACATTCTCTTCATTTTCTGCACTTCCTCTCTGTCACACATTTTGTGGGTTTTTAAGTGCCATTAAGAAATATGTGTGTGTAACCGGGCGGTGGTGGCGCACGCCTTTAATCCCAGCACTCGGGAGGCAGAGGCAGGCGGATCTCTGAGTTCGAGGCCAGCCTGGTCTACAGAGCTAGTTCCAGGACAGGCTCCAAAGCTACAGAGAAACCCTGTCTTGAAAAAAAAAAACAAAAAAAAAAGAAAAGAAAAGAAAAGAAAGAAATGTGTGTGCACGTGTGAAAGAAATAAAGATATCCTTTGTCATAACAAGGAAACTTAGTTTCTTCTAGCAAATAGTCTTTTATTTAAGTTTTATTTTTATAAATGATAGCATGCAGTAAAGGTCAGTTGCGTGATTTAAGTGTTTGTCATAAACTACACACCGGTGGGAAGTCAAAATGTTTTATTCTCGAGGGAATCGGATTCTTCCATATTTCATCTCTTTCTTGGGTGAAACATCCCTCTTCTTAGACAGATAGGCCACCTTTACCATATTACTTCAGATTCCCCAGGACATCTATCCCTTCATGACATTTAAATCTGTTTTTAGCTATTTGTATTCTGTAGATACTCCGGTCTACTGAAGCAGTGTTCCTTTGCCCTTTCAGATGAGATTCTTTCCTAGCTTACCCCCTCTCACCCAGATTCTCTTACCCAGGGTCAACTTTGTATGTATTTCATAAATTTAGGGAAAGAATGTGTGATTTATATTGGACAATAAGAGTTTTCAAATCTAGTCATTGAGTTTCCGTGCTCTGCAAGATATTTGCATATTCGTTTTATACAAATATGTGTGTGTGTGAATATGTATGCATATGTAAAATAATCAGGCTAGTGGGACAGCTCAGTGGATTAGAGCATTACTAGCTGTTCTTCCAGGGAAACAACATTTGATTCTCAGCACTCCTATAGAAGCTCACAGAAAACTATAACCCAGTTCTAAGGTTTCTGAAGCCCTGTTCTATTCTTCAGTTGTACCGAGTACAAACAGTGTACAGATATATATATGTATATATATACACATATATATATATACATATATATATATATGCAGGCAGAACACACAGAGACATAAAAATAATAACATTTTTATATACATTTTATATGTATAAGTATAAGTATAATATGTGTATACATATATACATACATATACATATATTACTTATATACATACATATATATTACTTCCCTGTTCGTTATTTTTACTTTAGACCTCATGATTATTTTACTGAATATAGATGATAATATAGAAGAAAGGCCTTATTACTAATTTTGAAACTCAAAATTGCAAAACTTGTATATACACATATTTTAAGAAAAACTCAATTGGAGATGCAGAGCTCCACAGCCAACTACTGGGCCCAGCTCCTGGAGTCCAGTTGAAGAGAGGGAGGAGGGATTATATGAGCAAGGTGTGTGGGGTCCAGATTATGATGGGGAAAAACCACAGAGACAGCTGACCTGAGATAGTGGGAGCTATGAACTCGGAGTGACCGTTGGGAAGTCTGCATGGGGCCAAACTAGGCCCTCTGAATGTGGGTGACAGTTGCATGGCTTCGTCTGTACTTGGGGGCTCCTGGCAGTGAGACCAGGATTTATCCCTGCTGCATGAACTGACTTTTTGGAGCTGATTTTCTATGGTGGGATATCTTGGTAAGCCTTAATGCCTCAGGGAGGGGCTTGGTCCTATCTCCTATCTCAACTTGACATACCAGGCTTTGTTAACGCCCCTTGGGAGGCCTTACCTTTTCTTTTTTTAAAAATATTTATTTATTTATTATGTATGCAATATTCTGTCTGTGTGTATGTCTGCAGGCCAGAAGAGGGCACCAGACCTCATTACAGATGGTTGTAAGCCACCATGTGGTTGCCGGGAATTGAACTCAGGACCTTTGGAAGAGCAGGCAGTGCTCTTACCCACTGAGCCATCTCTCCAACGCCAGTCCTTACCTTTTCTAAGGAGTGAATGGGAGATGTGACAGGGAGCAGGAGGAGGGGAGGTATGGGAATTAGGGTTGGTATGTAAAATAAATTTAAAAAAAATAATAATAATAAAGATCACACCAACAAAAAAAGCAAAATTTGATCAAATTTACACTTTTTCCTTATTGGTCTTTTAGTCATTTCAACAATGTAAAATTCAGTGCACCAGTCTGGTTACTAGACCATAAATGCACAAGCTAGAGAAAAGAAATATGATGTTCAGCTCCAGCTTCCCTACGACACACTGTAAGTTAAGAACCACCGGAACACATAATAATACACATTCTGACTCAGTAGGCCTGACTCAAGTTTGAGATTTCAGTTTTGTAAGGAGCATCTGGTTGGTGCTGGAATCCCGACCTACAATGTAAGATCAAGTATCTTGTATCTCTGAACCTCCCTTGTTTCTTAGTAATCTATTCCTTAGCAATGCACTTCAAAGCCTACGATGAGGGTAGAGGCGACTAAAGGAAAAAAAAAAGAGTACGTTAAGAGAAAGTGATTTAGGCTAAAGATAAGAAGAAAGGTTAGAATGGATAAAAGCAAGACTAATGAGGAATAAAATGGCAAAATTAAGCAGAAACAGTTACTCAGAATCCATAGTAAGAGGGTTTCAGCACGAAGGTAACAATTTCTTATGTACTCACATCAGGGATACAGCAGTTGCAGCATTTTTATTTTGCAATGCACTTTTGGCAGACATAAAAGATGGGAAAGTACCCTACAGAAGAAGTTGTATTGGACTTCAGGACAATTCAAATCACTTTAACGATTTTGATGAGTTTTTTTTTTTTTTTTTTTTTTTTTTTTATGAAAGCCCCCAAATAACTTTAACCACTGCATCTGCTTGGACATATTAAGTACATGGCTACAAAGTGGGGGGAAATGGAATTGAAATGGTACTATAAATAAACGGCAAAAGTTGGTTTCTAACCCTGCTTTACATAGAGTGAAATGTAAGTAGAATTTTCTGCTATAAACTAAATTGAAAAAAAATTGCACGGAATTTATTGACATACATAAGTATTCAGAGTGTCTTCGACAGCACTTCTGTCAGGGTTTGGGAGGGAGAGATTGTGATTCTCTGATGGTATAGCTAGCCAAGTTGCACATTCTCCATTGAGAAAGCATCTCAGGTTCTGAAGTAGGAAACAGGTCCATGAAGGCTGAAAAGTGGTATGAGTGTTGTATAAGCATCTTTAGTCCCAACACTTAGGTCCTAGAGGAAGTGGGATCAGAAGATCAAGGATTTCCTCAGAGGCAGAATATGTCTGAGGCCAGTCTAGCTCTTGTCTCATGAAGACAAAAACTAGAAATGTAAGACTAGACACTTTATTCAGTATCACTGAAAATAAAATTAATTATACTCAAAAAGTCATTATATCTACTTACAATATCTTAAAAATTAGATAGCACAAATACTAAAATAACTTTAGGTTTTAACTTAATGAAGATTTCAGCTATTTGTAGTTATTTGTGTCGTGCCAAAATTACATACAATTGAATTAGATTTGGCTCTGAAACACTGAAAACTTCATCAATATTTATATAGAGAGGTTAAAAGTGTGTTCCATTGTTATACTTTGCACATAGCCTAAACCATGCTGTTTGGGCTCAGCTAAATAGTGCATAACACTTTGCAAAGGTGACTGTCTCCTAATAGTGTGACTAATTCTGTAGCTGCATGCATGTTTGCTGTATTCTGGTTGGTTTGACCTAGTTCATGGAACTCTAGGAACATCAATTATCAGTGACTACCAAAACCACGTGATTAAGATATCTAAAGGTTTCTCATCTATCTAGCCTTTAAGCTTACCTTGTAGTATCTAATAAACTATGTTAAATTCTAAGGCTGAATAACTATATTCAATAATAGAGCTACCATTTATTTCTCTAGAACGTTGTATAAGTCTTTCTCCATTCTTGGCTATAACTGACATGGAAAACTACTTCTCATTCACCAGGTATCTTCAGAGATTTTGCCTCAGTGACTCTTTCTGACCTTTGCAGCCTCAGTCTCCCGTAAAAAGGATTCTGTAATGAGATCTGCTTTTGACTGGACCATGGTATCACATATCAAATATTTCTTGAGACTAAGTACTCTCATGATTTATTAGTGTTTTTCTAAAATAAACTAGTGTTTTCCTGTATAATAGATTACTTTGAATAGGTGCAAGAGTATTATAAAATTGAACTGTTCTAATTAACAATTTTATGCAATGTGAAGAATGGCTTAATGTAAATTTTATAAAATTATTTCTAGGCACCAAGTAGAGTAGCACACACCTTTGAAAGGCAAAGGCAGGGCCATCTCTGTGAGTTCAAGGCCAGCCTAATCTACAATGCTAGGAATTTGCACAGAGAAACCCTGTCTCAGAAAAACAAACAAAATAAAAAACAACAATAAACATGTTACTTCTAACCACGCTAAACATAATAATACTTTGAATATTAAGAGACAGAAATATTTGAGGTTTTACAATTTTAATATGACATATTTCTTTTTTATGTTTGCACACAGTGCCGTTATTGATGCTAAGAGTATAGGTAGACTCAGAAAAGTCAATGTTTGTGTTGTTTCCTTTATTAGTTAATAAAAAAAAAGCTGAAAGGCCTCAGATTAAACCTTGCTATACTTAACAATATCAGAGACACAAATGTTTCTTGAACGATAGAAGTGGTTTTCCTCAAGAGAAAAAAATATTAGATATGAAATCATACATAGAGCTGAATTCTTTTGTATAGATCACAGTCTGTGCCTACAACAACATGTAGAATCTGATATAAAAAAATAATAACTTAGTGCAGCTTAAATAAAGGACATCTGAACTGAACAAAATCTCCTTGAATCTTTCAAGAATAAGCTTCTGAGATATATAGCTGAAATAATATTTTATTCTATGCTTTTATTTGGAAAAACCAATTTCTATTCTTTAAAGTAAAGAAAATATTCAAAAAGATGAAAAGCGATCATTAAGATGTTTCTTAGCTGAGAAAAGTATAGAGCTCAATAAAAATTAATAAAAAATATTTACATTAAAGAAAACAACTGACAAAAAGATGTTTCTTTTACTTCCTTTCTAAACATGCCTTGTTTCCTATATAACACAGATAAAAGCATGTATAGCTTATCATTATGAAATTTTTATTAAACACTAAATAAACATAGGTTCACATAGTATAGAGAGGTTTCTAAAGTTCTAGAGCTAAGGGTATTGATCAGCTTCAAATACCCAAAGAGCAGTCAATTATTTCTTGTTGACAGCCTGTTTAAAACCTTTGTTCAGTGTTAACTTAATATTATATGCTTGACTTGTACATCCCAAAAGATTTGGGCCAGTTTTATTATTATGTTAAAAAAATTTGTGACATTAAGGGAATAATATAACAGATATGAGAGCAACTTAGGATAATAAATTAGTTATGAAAAGACTTCAAATATTCACATACACATTAGCCTCTTTCCTCTAGAGTAGCTATAGGCTGGAGAACACTTAATTTATGCTATTTCAACTTCATAAAAAATGTTTTGTAACTCACACTTTATAAATATTTAATGAAAAATAATTTTACTATAAGTTCGAAAATGTTTTCATGGGAAGGAAGAGTCAGTCAGCAGAGATTTTCATGCACTTCTTTGTAATAAGCATGTTAAAATTCTGATAAGAGATACAAGCTCCATGATCATTTACCCTTGAAAGACACAACTTACATAGACAGAGATTCTCTCTTGCATGTGGATATGAAGACTATCAATAAAGCAGAAAATTGATAGTGGGTTTTCTTGATAGTTTATGGACCTTATAGGGGCATATAGTCAGCCCAAGTGATATAACTTCATTTAAGTTTATATTCACATATATGTGTGTGTGTACATACACATAAATGTATGTTTGTGTTTTTTCTTGTTTTTGGATCATCTCTTAGCAGTTGAAGGACTCTATTGATGTTCACACTCAGTCATAGGGCATGAGACTTGGAAGATTTGGCTGGATCTAACCTGAAAATCTTTTTTCTGCAGTCTAGCTTTTTTGGTACCAGAAAGTACTATGCAAGCTGCCAAGAAAGACAAGCAAGATAGCCCTATCCATATGAATCAAAATAATTATTATCACAGCAAGATATCCTAAATGTTGTAGTAGTGATATTCAAATGTTGGTGGTAACCAACGGGTGTCTAACTGGACTCATGGCACATCAACAGTTTGAAAATCACGCCGGAAAACAGAAACTTAGCCAACTCGCTAGTCTAGTGAAGTCATGGATCTCCAAAGAGAACCTATAGTACTGCCTTGTTAGACTAGTGGAATTTCTTACTGCACTCTGAAATGTAGTGTGAAGCGGCGGGGCTTACGTAATATTATATCCTTCTGGAGTCTTTGATGGAGTTGAAGAATAAATAGATAGTTATAGATTTCCTTAGTTATGATAAAAGATAAAATAGATTTAAATATTGTAACTGTAATACTTGCTTGATAACTGTTTTGTTATATGTAATTTTGCTATGTTAAAGTTGAAGCCTTTCTTTTTTGTTTAAACAGAAAAAGGGGAAATGATGGAGGAGAGTTATCTGTCTATGTTTCTTTCATTGGTTAATTAATAAAGAAAACTGCCTTGGCCCTTTAAGAACAGAAAATTAGGTAGGTGGAGTAGACAGAACAGAATTGTGGGAACAAGGAAGTAGAGTTAGGGAGAGACGCTTCAGGCAGTCGCGTGGTGAGTCTCCATGCTGCTCCTCTCCGAGATGGACGCAGGTTAAGATCTCTCCTGGTAAGCCACAACTCGTGGTGCTACCCAAATTACTAAATATGGGTTAAAGGAAGATGTGAGAATTAACTAATAAGAGGCTACAGATAATGGGCCAGGCAGTATTTAAAAGAATAAAGTTTCCGTGTAATTATTTTGGGTAAAGCTAGCCGGCGGCGGATTAGCTGGTTGCTGGGAACTGGGCGGCGGGAACACAGCCCCGCCGCTTCACACTACACTGAAATCTATCTATATACCCATATGAAATTGAAGCTCTCCTCCCTCATCAAAAAAAAGAGCATTACAGAAAACCACAACTGATTTTTTTTTTAATATCACTGATACAGAACTCTGATATTACAGAGATAAATGGGTTGTGGGAGCCCAGTTCCATTGGATATGTCTACAACATGGGAACAGAAAGACTGTAAGAGGCAGAGGGAGAAGGGCTGTTGTTATTTTGTCTACTAGCAATGACAGGAATGCTACACCTCTGACACCTCCAATGTGGCCAACGACATAATCCTGAACATTTACAATATTAGTAAACATGCTAACATGAGAAGAGGAAATCTCACTGGGTCCACCCCCAGAAAAAGGCTTCAGGCAACTTAATGACTACTGAAAGAGAGAATTAGCCTCTCCTAGGTATAAACCCCCAACTGGTTATCCAAAACAAAGTGGCGAGCCCTGGAAACATAAGCACACAGCAATAAAAATTAACTTGACGGGTGGTATATATATATATTATATATATATATATATAATATATATATATACATATATACATATACTTCCTTTCTAAACATGCCTTGTTTCCTATATAACACAGATAAAAGCATTCATAGCTTATCATTATGAAATTTTTATTAAACACTAAATAAACATAGGTTCACATAGTATAGAGTATATATATATATTTCAGTATATATGTATGTATATATATATTTGCAAAAATAATAACAAGAGGCCATCAGTTTCAGAGGGGTGGGAAAGCATGGAAAGAGGTGGAGGGAGGAGACATCACAGAGCTTAAAAGGAGAACATGGAAGGTGAAAGTGATGTCATTATATCTTAATTAGAAAATTATAAAGTTGAGCACAGCAGTACATGCCATTAATCCCAGCACTTGGGAGGCAAAGCCAGGCAGATCTCTGAATTTGAAGCTAGCAGGACTTAGAGAATGAGTTCCACGACAGCTAGGGCTACACAGAGAAATCCTGTCTTGGAAACAAGAAGACAAGCAAGCAAACAAAAGACAAAACAACAAAAATTAAAACTTTAAAAAAAATAGATAAGTAAATAGTGTAAATTTAATCAAAACAAAAAGGCAGATATATATATATATATATATATATATATATAACTTATATATTTAAATTTAAGCATCAAAGGCAAAGAAGCAGAGACGACTAGAATAGCAATAGTGTTTCCGATGCTGCAGTTAAGGTGGAGTCTAGCTTCAGAATAAAGGAGAAAGCACGAAGCTAAGGAAATCATTTAAGGACTAATTACTAAACAAAAAAGGATGGTAGCAGGGTGACAATGCCATATCTTTCCATTTGAAAATATTGTCTATGAAAATTGCTGAGATGTTGACGGTGCAGTGCTAAGGGTGGTGAAGGAACAAGGATACTTTATGATAAGTATAATTTTCTCCATGTACATTTGCCACAAAAAGGAATTTGAAGCTTAAATTATGATACATTAGTATGTGTGCATGTAATATATAATTGATGCTGTAATAATATTCTGTGGCATATATCTACATGTAATAATTTATAATTTAGTCCACCTAGGTCCTTTCTCTGAGAGAGAAAGCAACTGGAAACCTCCAGGAAGTGAAGCCATTAGTCAGTGAATTATTTCAATCTCATTGTCAAAGTTTTTAAAGTAGTTTCCTACAATTATAATACATAATTTCCAGGATTATGTCCTACTGAAGCAATGAATGTTGCCTTTTAATCATTGTAGGTGAAAGCAGAATACTTGTGAATTCATAAGTAGACAAAACACTCATCTGCTATACATACAACATTGGAAGGTCAAATATAACGGGATTCAAATGGGTTCTCATGGAGGATGTATAAACACATTTCTTTTATTGTTTATTTTTCAGGTGAGAGACAACTCTGTTTCAGACAATAAAATAAGTCCCCACATACACCTGCCAATCATTACTAAAGCAGACCAATGATAATGAAGGTACAGACTGTAGGGTTCTAATATGAAAATATCATACTGGATATTACCAGAGTTTGCTTTCCTTAGAAATGATCAAAATGTGAATGACCAAAATGTATTTGATGGTTATCAATTTGAAACAGAATATATGAATTGCAAGTCTAAAAGTTAGATTCAAGTTAAGTGCCCAAGTCATTAAAGGCAGAAAAGAGACAACATTAGCCAGACCCCTGCTTCTCAACATTTAGCTGGAGGTTAGGCAGAGTAGCACTGTGATCTAAGTTCTACTTGTCCATAGTAGAACAGTGTGGGGATTGATGTTGCCTATTGCTGCCCTAGACTAAGAAAGAGAATTTTGTCTCTACAAAACACAGACGTCAAGATTCTTAGACTGAAAATTGTAATCATTAGCTGATCAGATCCTAGGGCTCTGCAACCGTACAAGCTGTTGCAAGAGAATGAGACCAGAACAAAGATGGACAATTTCTAGGAAAGAAATGCAAAAAAAAAAAAAAAAAAAAAAGAAAATGAAAGGCTGTGGTTTGTAGTAACAAGAGTCACCAAGTGATCAAAGAAGGTAGGGATCTGCTTCTTGAAGAAATATTACAATATAAGATACCAGTATTTTTAATTAGATTAATAATAATAATTTAAAACTTACAGCCAATGTAAGTGGGTAACAAAGCCAAGAAAGGAAGTGTCACCAATGAACTGATATGAAGGCCATCAATACTGATTACAGCCCCTGTCACATGGAAAACTGTATTCTTATCAGCATCCAAAACAGGACCGAATCTATCAGCTTAGTCAGCCGGTAACGTTTATGTTCCAAGGAGGAGGAACAAGAAGTGAGTCCTGTTTGGTGCAACTACCTTCAGGATTCGTCACATGTTGAAATCTACTTCTGCATGTTGCAATACTTTCTAACACACGCTGGTACTTGCACTGCCTTATCTTACCTGCCCTGTCAATGTATGGGTGTGAGAGTGTTTAGAATCCTTACGTGTTCTTCACAGGTACACGTCATCTAGACACCAGTGTTTAAAACTACCGTGGACACTCTTTACCTTCGCATTATGTGTGTGTGTGTGTGTGTGTGTGTACACACACACACATACATATTTTCACACAATAGCGCAACTGTTTTATTCATTCACCTAAGTATATAAGACATGAAAAAACTGTGCAGATGCTAGAACTGAAAAAAAAATGCTTAACATTTTCAGATATGATCAGTTGTTTACTTCTTTAAGTTAATAAAAAGTTAACCAAAGACATGATTATTCAGACATGTGGATCACTAATGAACAACAAATGAGTGTGTTCAATTATGTGAGAAAGCTAAACTCAAAAATATATCATTCCAATAGCACAAATAAAGAACAATAAAGACAATTTGACCCAGGATAGTCGATAGAAGCTCACTAGCTTAGCTTTTTGTTACAACTGCTAAGTAATTATTAATAAAAATAGCAAAATTAATTTATGTCTTTGACAACACTACATAATAATCTTCATTCCACAAATTAAGTTATATGAAAATGATGGCTAAAAGAAGAGGCATAAGGAACTAATGTTTGTCTCTGTATGTAATCACATAATTAACCTAATCATTGCCGCTGTCTTTAAAATCTGTGGTGACATGCCACTCCAAGGTACTCAGCTCTTTTTGCAATGATACAGTAATGAAATTTCTAAACCAAAATAAAGGGGTGTTTGTGGACAGCACTGCAAAGGACATGAACATAAATGGTAGAGTTATCAATAATTCCTAATGTTAATATGAATTTCAAACAGTTCCTACAGGATTCTAAGTAAAATGTTGCTGCCATACTTACAGTCTCAAAAAACAGAAGGATGCTCACCTTATTACAAAATTGTGACTGTCAATCTCCTTGCCACATTCACTGTCTAGCAGGATGCCAGAATTTCCAACAACGGCACAGGTCTTAAACCTGCGGTTTTTCATTGGTGAAACTTCAGGCAGGAGGCTGTGCAGATCATGTGAAATATTTAGGGTCCGGCGTCTGTCCAGCACATAGTGTATGACATCACCAGGCTTAAAACTGCTCTTGACCACAGAGACATCACGTTCCGCATCTAAGAAACGGAGAATGTTCTTCCTATATTTGGAATGCAAGCAAAGTTTTATATTAAAAATTGCATATCTACCTGATGGGGCTACTTAGACAAAGCATGCACAATATAAGCTGGTAGCTACTATTATTAAATCTTCAGGTGGTATTTAAATCAAGTAGATATTATCAGAAATGCATTTTTTAAAACACCATGTAGGGAGTTTGGAAAAATTCTATAAGTAGATATAGTATATACTAATATATCATCTAAAGTGAAGAAATCATTCCATTCATTAAAAATACACTTAAATATAATTCATTAAATAAATACAGTTGGTACAGTTGGGCTTTGAACCAGTAGATACTTGGTTAGTGTTTTCAATTATCAAGAGTCATTGTTCTTATTTAATATTGTCCTGTGAGTTGAATAACAATACATGAAGTAATTCTTAATTAGATTATAGACAGACATACTAAATCATTGAGAATCTCCCCAAAATACTTTTACCAAAATGGTACATGAAATCTATCTGTAAGTTTTTTGGGTTTTTTTGTTTGTTTGTTTGTTTTTTCGAGACAGGGTTTCACTGTAGTTTTAGAGCCTGTCCTGGAACTAGCTCTTGTAGACCAGACTGGCCCTCGAACTCGCAGAGATCCACCTGCCTCTGCCTCCCAAGTGCTCGGATTAAAGGCGTGCGCCACCACCACCCGGCTGTAAGTTTTTATTTATGCTTAAAAGTCCAAGAAGTAAGATGGTTTCAGTACAGAAAGTCCTGAACAGACTGAGCATTAATTTGATGTGGGAACTGTGTGTGTGTGTGTGTGTGTGTGTGTGTGTGTGTGTGTGTGCGCGTGTGTGTGCGCGCGCGTGTGCGCACACGCACAACACACACCCTGGATAATCAGTAAGAACCTTTCTAAGTTTTTAAATGTACATCTAGTTGTTTGGGCTGTTGAGTTGATCTTTCACATTGGATATGAATGTATCTAACGTAGGAAAGTATAAGAGAAACAACTGTAACTCAGCTCATCACTGCATTTTAAAGCCCATATTTTCATTTTTTACATTGTATCCCATCTCTTAGCTATTCTACAAGCTAATGATAAGATATAAGATGCTGTGCAAATATATAATTATGGGCATATTCTAAGTCAGTAACAGAAAATGCAAAAATAGACAGAAATGACGGGAGGGCAGGAG
Source organism: Arvicola amphibius (assembly GCF_903992535.2). Taxonomy (NCBI): domain Eukaryota; kingdom Metazoa; phylum Chordata; class Mammalia; order Rodentia; family Cricetidae; genus Arvicola; species Arvicola amphibius. Next base: position 96,466,087 of record NC_052054.1, on the reverse strand, counting down.
ACATGAGCATAAGATAAAAATGTACCTGGTAAAGTGGTTGGTCTTTTAAATTTTGGAAGTTGAGGGTTGTACACAATAAATTGATTGCTCATGGAAAACTGTCTTAAAAGTATTTAATTTTGTTAATTAAGGTGAAAAATAGGAGAATCATACATAAAATAGCCAGGTGGCAAGCAGCGAGGCAAAGGAATCTACCTATTGGAAGGGCCTGCAATCCAAAAGATGAAACTCTGCTGTTTATAGTTCCCATGTTTTACTGCACCGTGACTGGTAAGGAATGAGAGCATACATCATAGCTGTCCACACAAGAGTGATAAAATTATCTTTCTATGTAAATCTATAGATTTGAATGATGCAAACAGGTATGGGTTTTCAAATCACGGATTGCAGGACTATATTAGAATATGTTTTCCTCTTCTTTTTTATTGATTTTTTTTATTGAGCTCTACATTTTTCTCTGCTCCCTCTTTGTGTCCCTCCTCCCCGTCCACCCTCTTCCATGGTCCCCATGCTCCCATTTTACTCAAGAGATCTCATCTTTTTCTACTACCTGTATAGATTAGATCTATGTATCTCTCTCTCTCTTTTTTGTATTTTCTCTTTTTTTTTCTACTTTCAAATCTTTATTGTTTCAAAATCGGACAGGTCTTTTACAATGCAGAATCTTGTTATTTAAGTGATCTCTAAATGTTAATGTCTCTCTTAAGGTCCTCATTGTTCTCTAGATTCTCTGGGATTGGGATTTGTGGGCTGGTTTTCTGTACTGTATGCTTAAAAACCACTTATGAGTGAGTACATGTGATAATTGTCTTTCTGGGTCTGGGTTATCTCACTCAAAATGATGTTTTCTATGTCTATCCATTTGCCTGCGAAATTCAAGATGCCACAAATAGCATAAAATATCTTGGAGTAACTATAACCAAACAAGTGGAAGACTTGTATGACAAGAACTTTAAATCTTCGAAGAAAGAAATAGAAGACACCAGATAGTGGAAAGATCTCCCATGCTCTTGGCTAGGTAGAATTAACATAGTAAATATGGCAGTCTTACCAAAAGCAATCTACAGATTCAATACAATGCCCAACAAAATCTCAGCAAAATTCTTCACAGACTTTGAAAGAATGGTACTCAATTTCATATGGAAAAGCAAACAAACCAGGATAGCCAAAACAATCCTGTACAGTAAAAGAACTTCTAAAGGCATCACAATTTCTGACTTCAATCTTTACTACAGAGCTACAGTACTGAAAATAGTCTTGCATTGGCATAAGAACAGACAGGAGGACCAATGGAACTGAATCGAAGACCTGGATATTAATCTACACACCTTTGAACACCTGATCTTTGACAAAGAAGCAACAAATATCAAATGAAAAAAAGAAAGCATATTTAACAAATGATGCTGGCATAACTGAATATCAACATGCAGAAGAAAGAAAATAGACCTATATCTATCACCATGAACAATACTCTAGTCCAAATGAATCAAAGACCTCAAAATGAAGCCAGCCAAACTGAATCTCACAGAAGAGAAAGTGGGAAGTATACTTGAATGCATTGGCACAGGAGACCATTTTCTAAATATAACCCCAGTAGCACAGACACTAGAGAAACAATTAAGAAATGGGACCTCCTGAAACTGAAACGCTTCTGTAAAGCAAAGGACATGGTCAACAAGACAAAATGACAGCCTACAGAATAAGAAAAGATCTTCACTAACCCCACATCAGACAGAGGTCTGATCTCCAAAATATACAAAGAACTCAAAGAATTGATCATCAAAAGAACAAATAATCCAATAAAAAATGGAGTACAGTCCTAAACAGAGAACTCTCCACAAAGAAATCTAAAATGACTGAAAAAACACATGAGGAAATGTTCAACATCTTTAGCCATCAGAGAAATGCAAATCAAAACAACTCTGAGATTCCATCTTACACCTGTAATAATGACCAAGATCAAAAACACTGATGACAACTTATGCTGGAGAGGTTGTGGGGTAAAGGGAACACTCCTCCATTGCTGGTGGGAATGCAAGCTGGTACAGCCCCTTTGGATGTCAGTGTGGCAATTTCTCAGAAAATTAGGAAACAACCTTCCTCAAGACCCAGGAATACCACTTTTGTACGGTATATATCCAAAGGATGCTCAACTGTGACACAAGGACATGTGCTCAATTTTGTTCATAGCAGCATTGTTTGTCATAACCAGAACCTGGAAACAACCTAAATGCCCTTTGACTGAAGAATGGACAAGGAAAATGTGGTACATTTACAAAATGGAGTACTGCACAGCAGAAAAAAAAGTAGATTAGAATAATTTTTCAAGCATAAAAAGGGATCTTCAGAAGAATTCATTCATTTTTGTAACTCACGTCAAGGAAATAGACCAAGACCTACTAGCTTTTGAAGAAATTATTTAGACAAAAGCTTAGGAACATAACATACAAAAGTCCAAGATTATATAAATGAACAGCAACCAAAAGACAATCAGAGAAAAACAATAATAAAGTGTGCAAAGTAGATTTTATTTACCAATATGCTCTTAATGCAAGCTTTCAATTCCACAGGGATAAAAGTCAGTGCCTTGTAGAAATATATATGATAGAGACATATTTTTCTTTTGTACTAATATTGTCTATGCTCTATGATACTGGGTAAGTTTCATTATTAAGAACCAAACATTATAAGAATCTAGTTATTCTCCACAAATGTAGCCCCTACTATCAAAAGTGGCACCACAAAAAAAAAAAAAAAACCCATCTATACACATTTATTAACCACCACTGGATTGCCTGAGAGGACATAGGAAGAGCTTGTTGTCTATACTTTAACACATCGTTTCATTAGCTGTGAAGATGGCAAGGTTGTCTTGGAAATAAAGACTGCACGGATGTGGTTTAATCATCGAAGTGGGTGACGCTGCCATTTCCCTTTGAAGAGACCCAAAATGGGTGGCTGTAGATGCATTAAAAGATTGTGATCCACAATAGCATGTTTGGCAGCTTCAGATCAGATGATCAGAGTCGCAGGTACACAAGACGTTTGTGTAGCTTTGAAATGCAAAAAGGAAACTCCCTTTCACAGCATCAAAATGTTACACTTACACGCATGTGAACAGATTAAGAGGGACTTTCCAAAATTGATTTCTTTTCTGGCTAATAGAAAATTAGAAGCAGATTCGTTTCAAAATGTGTCATCAGATGCCCAAGTAAGCAGTACACATGGACTTTAGCTACTCTTAGGGAAAATATTTAAAAGGTGTTTTAAAGGTTTGAACAAAATTTGCTGATGCATAAACTGGGTAACTTTGGGGAGACAATAGCAGTCAGTGACATAATCAGATCCTAAGGACAGTACACGTTAAAGCTGGGTATTCTTCTAATGATGGGTTATATGTTTACCAATCATTTGTTTTTACAAAGCAGTAGTTAAAAAAAGCAAAGTACCTTTAAAAGCCATAAAAATTCCAAATCATATAGACTAATTAAAATTAAAAATAGAAAAAGCTTTTAGATAAGATTCAAAACATTCTGAATGTAGAATGTGCTATTTAAAATGGAAAACTAAAAGGAAAAGATTTTTAATGACATTAAATGATTTTTTTTGTATGTTTTGCTTTTTATACATTTAATTCTTACTTTAGGGCTGAAATTATGCATAGGAAGTTATTGGAGATAAAATGGTTGGTAGAAGTTCACAATATGCTGACAATAATTATTATGGATGAACAATATTGTGGCCTAGAAGCACAAAGCTCCTTTGTAACCAGTGGGAAATGGTTAGTTTCTTCTCACTTTTAGAAGGCTAAAACCATCTTTATCTGATTATAAATGCAATGAGACATAAGAATTCCCATGGATTTCCTATATGTAGTTGTCACAGACTGTATATATAAAGGGAGAAAAATATAATTAGTTGAATGTCCCTAAAAACAGGAAATGTACTTCTTAGAATAAATTGAAAAACTTTCAGGTTTCATCAGAAAGACATAAATGGTTTACTTTAGAACATAATATGAATTTAATTTTGCTCAACAGCAGAGTAAGCAAAATTGCTTCAGAAAAAAATGGAAACCCAGCTTAAACTCTAAAGTTACAGACTCACAAGTCAGCAAAAACTTATATTGTACATGAACCAAAAGTTTGCAAACTTTCTTGCTATGCGTTCAAGCCACTACAGTTATTTAAAGACAGGGATTGTGTCTGACTTAAAAGAACAAAGGCAGGAGATTACTCAGATCTCCAACTGTCATTTGGTCATTCTAATTCAGACCTTCAAACGTCTTTAGTTAAGCCAACACCTACTCACAGTGGCTGTTCTAATGGAAATTGGAAAAAAATTGAAAACGTGTTTCATTTTCATTGAAACTGAAAATCTTAGTCACAAAAAACCATTTTTTTTTTCCCAGACAAAGCTGGCTCAAACCAAAAGGTTGGTGGACTGTTAAACTGACAGGAAAGAGTCTACACAGAAGCTTCTCAACTGAAGTTTCAACCAGAACTTCCCTTTCCACACCACCCATCTCAGTTGTCAGAGCAGCTGCAGAGGCCCAGGGGACTAATTTACTACATACTGTTTTCATCTGTGAAGTGTTAAATATAGCTAACCCGCCGTCACATGCCATTCTCTCTTCTCTGTACATTTTGTCAACAATACGCGTTGTAGCAACTGAAATTCCACTGGAGCTACATTTGTGCCACCAGAAAGCACTGAGTGACACTCCTTACAGCAGGGAGACATTAAAAGTGGAAAATCAAATTAGCTTCTGTGTATAAACACACACATCATAATGAAATTGATATCCATTTGTTACAGTGCATATTAAAAAGAGAGAGGAGAATCAGTGTGAGAAAGAGCTTAGAAATTGGTGAGTGCATGGTTTTGCCTATAAAAGGAAAGAAAATCCCTACAAGACTAATTTGTCTAAAAGCTATCTTCTGAAGCATTTTGCCTCAAAGGTCTAAAAGAACAAAGTCCCTTTTTTACTTAGCAATTCAGAACTTAGGAACATGTTATGGGGGCGGGGGGGGGGGAGGTGTTTTAGTACCAAAAAGAATATCCGAAGCAATCACACAAAATGAAAACAAAAATCACTTCAATATATTGAAGACACTGGTTATACACTTTAGCACTTCACACTTGGCTATAAATTTCGTAAAACTGGATGATGCAACTTATAATTTCTGTTAATTTACATCAAATAAATATCGTGTACTCCATAAAGGAATACTCTACATTTAGTACTTAAATAGTATTTTCTGCAATTTTTCCAATAAAAGACTGGCTCAGCCAAAGCTCTGAATTGAAAGGCCAACTCTGGCTAAATGAGCTTCTTAGGCCACAATTAACATTCTCATCACTGCTTGATCACAGTTCATATGCGACTGTTGTATGTGGTGCTTTTTTAGAAAAGAAATCTATAAATGTAACAGCAAGTGATTTTACGGAACTAAACACACAAATGTGCACTTCTGCTGAGTTGAGCTGTCTTATATGATTAAGGACTATGACAAATTGAAATAGCTCACTAATTATTGGTTAGGCTTTTTTGGGAGAGTAGCTGAGTTCACTCATTTCTACACCTTTATGTGGCATTTGCACCTCTTAGTGTTTTGTTTATTTAATATATGGAGACTGAGAAAAGAAAAAAAGAAGCAAAATATATAAAAAATAGGTCAGGAGAAGACGCTGAGAAGAAGCTGACATTAACAGCCTTATTCACAAATAAGGAAGCTGAAATGTGTCACTTCTGAAGACAACGATATAAACAAACTATTGTCGATACAGCAAAGCCTTAGAATGTGGTAGTCACTTTGATTGTAAGTTTGCTTGTAAAGTGCATGAACTCCTTAAACCGTGAGTCTTCAGAGCACAAGAAACTCAAATCTCCTTCGACCATTTTCTACCATACAATTGCCTGGTAGGTCAATACCTGATGTACTAATGAAAGCTGCAGACCAAACGGGATGAAGGACTGAACACTAGAAACAATTCACACCCAAAAACAAAAGGGAAGGCTCCCATACAACTATTGAGCACTTTAATGTAAATTAACAATCTATTAGAAATGTCATTAGATCATTATAAATAAAATCATAATATTGAAGAAAACTAAAAAAAAACCTTAAAACACAATTCAACTATTTGTTATATAATAACAAAATTACCTATAATAACAAAATTTATTATAGGTAATGGACCAATCAAAGCATTCAAAGTGGAATATTTGTAAAACTTGAAACTTTGACAGTATCCAACTACCCTGTCACAGATGTGATTACTAGCAACAGACTTGTAAAATCTAAGTCAAACAACAAGATGTTTTCATATACTAAATCTTTTATTACAGGTGCCAAACTGATTAATACACAGTAGTTATTGCTGCTAGAAGCAACTGTGATTTTTACGAACTGTTTGCATACTCTGCAATAATGAACTTACAAATTATTACTTCCATGCAAATTTCTATGTATTATTCAATATTTGTTCACTGTTGCATTGTTTACCTCTTTGACTGTTAAGAGAAAAACTATGAGCATAGCTAGTACTAACATTTCATTCACATTATCAGCTATTAACTGAAACAGCGCACCTTCAGAACTGCAATTGCAGCCTTCATTCATTTATAAAGTTTTAACAGAGGACTCACAACAGTCAGTTTATATTTAACACCTTAAAATTGGCTACCTTAGTAAGAAGTAAAATGTAAATTTAAAGTCCCATATATATAATATTTATTTAAAAATGTCAGGAATGTGTGTACTGAAGTATTAATTATGGAGGCGTAGTATTCATTTAATACACTTTTTAGATTTTCATGGACATGACACATTTTAAGCATGGCTATGTATGTTGGTTAAACTATTGCAATTTTGTTTTGTATAACGTTTTATGGCTTTCTTGGACATCATCTATGTAGCATTACCTAAAGGTCACCTTTCTTGCCAGATAATTTTTCTTTGAAGTCATGACTTTCAATAGCTTTTCTTTTCAATCATTTTTTTCTCTTTTCTCTTACAATCAACTTCTGAGACTTAATGTCATGCTCCTCTATCACCTCATTCCTAATAATTAGCTCATGGCTAACTCATATTAGATTCCAGTGCAGAGCTACCTATGGGAGACACCAGAAGGGATACTCTGTGGGTATTACAAGATGACACAAATGTCAAGCTGGTGAAAAGATGAGACCCTCACATTTTAATCAGTCAGTTACTATTACAAAATTCTGATGTTAGTCTTTCATCAATGAATAATTCGCATTTTGCAAAAAACACTGAAATTTTATGTATATAAGGGAGGGATATATTCTCTCAAACTTCTTGAGTTCCTAATTACCAAAATGTTCTAGTTTAGGCATACCAACCACAGCAATGGTGCAATGAAAGTATAAGGGAAAATGAGATTCTTAGTTCCTCTATGCTTAGGAATGTCTAATCCAATTCTCTCATTAACTTTGGGTTGAAATAAAAGAGAGTGTTGTAATGGCTATAAGGAGTCACCGGAGTTTGCTTCAATAATTCATCCTGGCTTAAAATGTCAGTCTGGTAAAGAATAAGTCAGAAAAAAAAAAAAAAAAAAAGCCGGGTGGTGGTGGCGCACGCCTTTAATCCCAGCACTCAGGAGGTAGAGGCAAGCGGATCTCTGTGAGTTCGAGACCAGCCTGGTCTACAAGAGCTAGCTCCAGGACAGGCTCTAAAGCTGCAGAGAAACCCTGTCTCGAAAAAGCAAAAAAAAAAAAAAAAAAGAATAAGTCAGAACTTTAGAATGTTTATTTGCTGATTTTTATGCCCTTTTTCACATGAAATTATACAGGCATGAACACTTAAAACAATAGGAATCAAAGAACCTCTGTTCTATGCAGTTAAATGTCAAATCAGAATGAAGTCTCAATAAAGAAAAGTTAAGAAAATGATTCCTAAAATGAATGTCTGTCCTGATCAATTGAGTAAAAACATGCTAAAGGTTAGTACTTAGCTCAATATTTTACTCCACTGATAATAAGATAGTATATTCAAAAGTCCATCATCCTTGAAAATTTGACTATGCAATGATTTTATTTCTTGGTTCCACATTCTTCCATGAGGAACATTAAATATAACTGATTCACTTTTTCATTAAGGATTCACACTTAAGCCATAAATCAAGTGTCCAATATAAGTTTGCCAAACCCAACATATTTAAGATCACGATGTAAAATTTGGGGGACTTTTTAAAGAAACTCACCTTATCTCCAGGACTAAGGAAGAATTGATTTTCCAGCCTTGTACAGAATGTTGGAAGATGGTTGAGCCAGCCTTCCGAATGATTTTATCAGAGCTGTTGACAAGCGACCTGCTCAAACACAATTCACCATCTCTGAAACAAAACAAAGAGGCAAGTTGTGTGAGAATCAGAAGCACTACAATTATATTCACATTAGTGATTAAAAGTTATATATTATTTTCACAAGTTAGCAGAGAGGAGAAGCATGAAGGGGGATATTCTAGGAATTAAGTGACGGATGTTATCCCAACAAACTTCTGCATAATTTTTTAGAACAGAATCTGTCTTTCCTATAAGACAGACCTCAGGACATTTGAAGAAAAACAACCCTCATCAAAGCTCCAATGTCGTCTAGCCCCACCCCCATTGCCTACACACTAAGTAGTGTGATATTTGGTCAATGACTCTGGAAGCCTAGGACTTTGGCCACCAAGATTAATTTTGCCTCAGAGAAAGCAAAAGTAAAGTTTCATTTAAAAGTACTGAAAATACTTTTTACTGAGGACTACAGAGAAAATCTTGTGCATAGCAGATCTGTCCATGTTTTTGATGTCATGCAGTGTTTGCTCTGTATTCTTGGGCGCTACTACACTAGATCACTGTGTCTTACCTTAGCCTTATGACAAACAGCAATAGCATTACTTAATAAGCGATGACTGCGGAGATTGTACGTTTTCTCTCTAACAAAGTAACTTTTCAAACATTGTTGAAATGCCAATTTAAAAAGAATTATTTTCTAACATCATAAGGATGAGATTCCCAGGAGACAGAGAAGAAAACTCATTCTGTTCGTACACCTAGTGCTTTTGTATTGTTTTAAAAGCAACCACCTCTTTTAATTAATATTCTCTAGTAAATAGTATATCATGTGAACTGGTGATTTTATGGTTTTGGTGGTGTTACAATGGTGATAGACAGTTTTTTGTTTTGTTTTGTTTTGTTTCAGCCATGAGGACCTGTAGAACTAAGCAGTTCACCATTGAACAGACATTTATCTTTCTGATTCTGGTAAAGGATTCAGAAAATTAGAAGGACATTCACTATCGCAGAGGAAGAAAAAGCTTAGCTCTTTCAATATTTGTACTGGTTACTTACTGTAACTACGGAGCAATTTTTTTTTTGCCTCTCAGTAGCATTGCTAAAAAGCAACATGATTGTTAAAATCACAAAGTCAGAATGTGTGTATATTGCCTAGAGAATTTTCTCTACCAATAGAAACACAGCCTTTCACAGCTGTTAAAGGATTCTCAAACTGCAGGCTTGCTGTTTGTTTCTTGCTTTGCATTATTTTGCTAATTTTAATTTAAAGCAACTCACTGTGCTGATTTTGAAATCATATGAAAGCCACTCCCTCTGAAATTTGGAACTCCATAAAAATTAATATTTTACACAGTTCTACTGATGAAAACGACACATTGGCATGTCTGTGCAAGGGTAATGATAATCATTTTGCAGAGGTCACTTAGGATGTTAGGAAACAGAGTAAATTTTACGATGGAGTGATCCAGTCATTAATTTTCATATTATACTATTAATGATAATAATTACATGTGAGTGAAAATATGGATGTTCACAAAAGTTAACCTTAGTACTTTGGCATACACCTTTAAGCAGGCATAAATTATCATTATTTTCGTGGGAAGAGACAAGGATCTTCACTCCATTCATACCGGTCAATCTCTCTTTTCTACTACAGATTGCAAAGGTTAGGGTAATAATCTTTCCAACCAATATGTTTTTATAGAAGTAAAACTGCACACGAGATTGAATTTTTAGAATTTATATATTAGTATGGCACTTAATCACGGGTGTATTTCTACCTGTTCAGTGGTTTTCATAATGATAGACTTGGTTCTATGGAGCCTGATCAGACCTTCTAAAATCAAAATTCAAACAGCAATTTTTAAAACGTAAAAGTACACTTTCTGTGGACACTATGCCACCACAGCACTTCACTGCTTGAACTGCTTCTGTTAACTTTGTGATTGGCCACACATCACGCTTTCGTCATTGGAAAGAACCTTGAAGGGAAGTGGGCGGGTACAAGTCCTCAAACTTCTCTTTTATTCTCAGAACAGTCATCTGAGCCTAGAGAGCATACTTTTATTTTTTCTGCAAAGCTAGGCAGGTCCCAAGAGATGTTTTTGCACACGATATTAGCTTCACTCTGTCTTAACACAGACTACTACCTTCCCATGAACTCAAGGCATGATGATGGCTATTTCCACCCACTGCTTGCTTCTCTTTCTACCTGGACATGTCTTCTGCACTGGAAACATCCACAGAGTGGATATCTCTGTGTTTGCACAGAGATATCTCCCAAACATCCAACGTGCCATTTTAAAAGGGAAGAGTCTAAAGATGTCAAAGAAAACACTCAGTCCTAGAGGTTGTAATTTTCTAGTTTTCCTGCTTACCGTGCTGCAAAAAAGTCAACAAAGATGATAATATAGAACTTCCACGGCTAAGGAATACTCTTACTTCTGTCACTGAATATCTACAAATCTTTTGTTGGTGTTTTCTCCTTGATATGAGTTTCCAGACTTTGCAAATCTTTATTTCTTCAGTTCTGATATACACGACAAAGGTGGTTAAATATGCTTTCAGATATTAGGCCTCTACAGCCAAGTATCATCCTACTGAAGCTCCTAATGGCTACTTAGCTTTGGAATCAATGTGACTAGATTAAGCTTCCTCATTATTTTAAACTTCTAAAAGTAATATCAAACTAAGCTTGAATCCAAGCAGGGGGTATTTCCACATTTTATTACTAGAGTGTCAAACAAATAAAGGTAAGATATAGTGTAGTATAATTATAAAGATAATCTATGATGTAAAGTGGAAAACCATGGGATGTTGATTTCCAAAACCACCTTCTACCTTTAAACAAATTGAAACTCACTTGTCCTATGCATAATCTAAGCACCAGTGTTTAACTTTACTCTCAGCTTTATGAACGCCAGAAGTCCTAACTGTTGATAATTTAGTAATCTAATGTAAGCAGACTCAAGGGGAGGGGGGAAGATGTGCAATGGACAAGTATGCTTAAGTCTTATTTTAGTCGGCCAAGCAAGTTCTGGGGAATCTGATCCAAACAGACACCTCTGCACCATTTAACTTTGTCACACTTGCGAATTCCTTCCTCATTAGATGTCCCTGTGCATGTATCGCATGTGGGAATCTCCAAAGCCATTTCCAATATATTCTGACAAACAGAAAAAGTGGGAAAGTGGGACAAAGAGTGATGTTGCACTGAGTGCTTGGGGTCTGCTAAAGGAGGAAGGGCTGAATACAGACACTGCCTGCTAGGAGATTCTTATGGGAACGGGGACATTGAATATGAACCTAGAGGAACGTAAGATTAAAGGACTGGGTTGACACTATGGCCCACCTGCAAGGCATGCAGTGCCCCCCAAAGGCTGTACACTGCCTCTGTTAACTTCACTTCTAAATGAAGCTTTGGTCTGGGTTCCAGAGTCCATTGGCTCTTTAAGTCACCTCAAAAGTGGTCTCTCCTCATAAGCTCGCAGGGAGAAGAGAGATGAGTTAGCTGAGAGTCAGCTGCTCCACCAGAGGCACGGCTGGGGAGTTGAAAGAAAAGCATGTGCTTTTCTCCCCCGTAATGTTTCATTCTGGAGGAAAGGGAATGAATGTTTAGAGACAACAGCTTCCCCGCACTGCTCCTGGCAACACTGGCTCCACCTTGTGCTACTGAGTCTGGAACTCCTGGGAGTCAGAATTCCTCCAGCACGTGGGGTGGGGGGTGGGGGGGGGAGGGTTGTATTTCCACAACCAGATCCCTGTTTTGTTCTGAAAGGACCACAGTTGCCGGCTTTATTTAAAGAGGAGGAGCTTTGAGCGTGAATTTTTTTGTTTGACTGTCACAAAAGGTTCTCTCCTTTCAGAAAGGATGAACCCTCCAATCCGTTTCCTTTTATCCTGCTCTGGCTGCTAGTTCTCTGAGAGGAAAAGCTAGACACGAGGCACACCTCTCTTCCTGTTTTGTTAACTCAAGTGACTGCCTCAATCCTTTTCAAATGATCTGGGACCAAAGAAACTGCAGCTCAGCGGGCAAAGGGTGCAGGCCACGGCTTAGTAGAGCTACCCAGCCACCGTGCGGCTGCTTGAGGTTCCCCACCTCTGTTTAGTGCCTCCCAGAGCTGCGCCCACTCTCTAAAGGTTTCCAGAAAAAAGGCCACAGAACACGTGTCGCTGAGAAACGCGGAACGTCCTGGATCTGTTATTTCCCCCCAGGGCACTGGGGTGCATGCCTCCTCCCTGGAGACAGTTTACCCAAGCTAGGAAATGATTCCTTTCCAGTATTTGGAGACCCTGCTCGTCGCCACGCCCACTGCTGCTCACCAGGGTCTCAAACCATTGGAGTCCTGGGGAGGCTTGGCTGCTTTGTCTAGGCTGGGGCTCATCTTCCGAACCCATCAGTTCAGAAGGGAACAAAGAGCCTCTACTCACAAGCCCCAGCCTCCGCCTCTTCCAGGAATTCCCACGCGCGAGTTCACCACCTTCAAGACCCCTTTGTCTGCCTGGCAAAAACAGGTCTGCTTGGGATGCCCACACCCCTCCCATTTTTTTCTTTCCCACCATTGACTTGGATTTTCAAACCACCCACTTCTGTGTAAACGACCTCACATGGGTCTTTTATTTATTTATTTTCTTTTCTCTGATACAGACCTTCAATAGGTTCGCTGAAGCATAAGGACCATTCAGTCTACTCCTTATTAGCTTTCCTTTCTCCTACAGTCCCCTTTGAATGTGGTACTGTTAGGCTAGCTTTGTACAGACTGGCAAGTCCTTCCGCGAGGATACACCTGCGTCTTGCTCACTTAAATACGACTGATTACTCATAGAGGAGCAGGGATATTAAGAAAAGAGCTGCGTAAAGTTTCACAGTGTGTGTGTTACCAGCCCCGTGCCCCCGCGCAAACAAAAATGGCAAGCATCTTTCTTCGTTTTAAAAATGTCAGAGACAATTTAAAAACAGAAGGAAATCTCAGCCAGGGCAGTTTCTTTCCGACTGCGGAAACCTCCGGGCTTGGAAGGATTTCCGAAACAGGACTTTTAACAGAGTTGACAAGGAGGATCATATCCTCAGAAAAAAAGCTTCCAAGTCAATCAGAGACACGAAGTTACAAGGAGGTCTGCTCTCCAGAGACTTCAAAGGCTGAGAGGCCAGGGGAGAGAGGAAGGAAGTGTGATATTTACAGAACTTAATGGGGCTGGGGCGGAGATTTTGAACACATCTTGACAAACTCAAGAAAGAGAAGAAAACAGACTGTGAAGGCATAGTGCCCTTCTAAAACAGAAACCACGAAACCCAGGAGTTTTACCAGTGGAGGAGCAAGTAAGGTATCATCCTTATTGGCAATGTAATTGAAAATTAAAAAAGAAAGAAGACAGATCTCACAGGCGCCTCCCACCACCACGAAAATCAAAAACAAACAAACAAGGAAGAGTAAAGAAGAGCCATTTCCTCTTCTGTGAACTTAAACTTCTGCCTTTCGAGAAAGCCGCTTTTTATAGTATTTTCCTAGACTGGCAGGACCCAGAAGGGAGGAAAGACAAGGACTCGATGTGGAAAGACATCTCCTGAGTTCTGCTCAAGCATTAAACTGACAAGGGCACACGTTCTTTGTTGACACTTCTGCAGTGACTTCTTTGGTAAGCGGCACCCTGTGCCAATATATCTGTCACCACCACCACCACCACCACCACCACCACCACCACCACCACCACCGCACAGGACAGGACAAGTTAAACTCATACAGGAAACAGCATGGAACCCCCCATCCCCACACACACACCTCCAAAGAGCCATTGTTATTTAATTCATGGCACTAGCCATACAGAAGCTCAAACCAACACACACAGCCATCCAAACGTCACTCTATGCCCATTTCACTATGGCTTGACTGTGTCATATCCTGAACACGCATTTACCCGATGAGTTGCGTCTCCTGGTGCTCCTCAGTTCTTGCTATTTCTTTTGTCTTATAAAAGATCAGAAGTAGACTTATAGTGCAGATGGTCCACCGTTTTCTAATGGAGCGCATCTTGGGTGCCCGGGAAAGTCCTGGTTGCCCCAGCTCTGGCACCTTCTCCTGGTATAAAGGCTCCGTTTTGGGGAAATAAGCGAGGGGGAGAAATCTGAAAATTGAGAAGGGAGCGAGGAGCCGAGATCCCAGAATCAGGTCGCTAGGATGTTCTGCGGTGGAGCTCTCTGGGATCCCCAGCGCTGCCCAGCGCTCTGCCGCGCAGTTTGCACTAGCCAGGCCAGGGTCGCTAGGCGCCGTCTCCCCGGGGCTCAGGTTTCTTTTCAAATGTGACACCTTGTGCATAGGAGGTGGCGGTCGCTTCTGCAGCTGGGCTGGGGGCGTCACTGGCCCTTTCCTCGCCGTAACAGGGAACTGATAAGCAAGGCCAGCCAATCACCGGGCTGAGGGGGCGGAGGCTGCTGTTGCCTTGCGTTGCTGGCGGCTGCTAGGAGAGTAACGTCGTGGGCTCGGTTTGCACTATGCCGGGGGAGGAAGCACACTGTCACACGCGCGCGCGTTCTCGCGCACATACTCAAAAACCCTGACACACACAGAGACACACTCCTACCGTTTCCTAGGACGCCTAAACGACAACGCCACGGATCCACGAGTGTCCGGACTATCTGACAACATAATGCAAAGAGTGTGTCGGATCTTAGAAAGAAGAGAGACTCATCCCACCAGAGGAATGCCATGGATAGGACTAGGGGTGGGATGAGAAAGGAGCCTGTTACGGAAAGCGTGTTTGCTAAACATACATGATCGCACTAGCGAATAAACCTGTCCTATGTAGCGTGACATCCAGCAGGGAAGTAGAAGGAGGACGTTCATTATTTAGTGCACAACTCTGTCTGGAAAATACAAATATACACGGGAGTCAATGAGCTGGTCTCGGCCAGAATGGGTGTGTAATGAGGATCCCAGCTCGAGGTTTGCGGTAAGCCAGTGAAGTCAGAGGTGGCCTTATGAACGTTACGGGTATTTGTGTGACCCTCTCGCTGTCATTTAGAAACTACTCACGAAGAAGCGTAGGGAAGTCCACTGCCATTTAAACTTAACTGCAGAGAACCAGGATTCGGAGAAAAAGCAGCGACCTCTGGACTGGACTCAGGCACACCCACAAACACATTCGCAGTCCAAGAGAAGAAGAACGGAGGGGTTGAAAAGCAGGACCGACAGACACGTCTTGAAAATCTACCTCAAGCGTTTTGGCCTCTGATTTTCACCCCTCCTCCCATTTTCCTTATCCCTATTGTATTGTGCAGCTGGCGCGCTTTCTGAGTTTCGAGTGTGTGAGCACCTCTCCTAGCTAGTTTCCGGCACATCCAAGGGAGCTGACTGCAGGGGCTTATCACACCTACCATCTGCACTCTTCCCCAGCAGGAGACAGAGCCTGGAAGCCAGACTCCTTCCTATCTGAGTGCCTTAGCCCCTAGATGCCTGAGGCTCTGACGTCTGAATTCCGGCCCCTTAAGACTGAGCTTTGCCTCTGGTAGTCCACCACGCAAGCCATTTAAGTTTTCACGTTCCTCATCAGGAAACGATGCGGCCCACCACCAGGACTTGGCCATCCTTGGACTGGAGGAGGAATTCTGAGTAACTCCAGGGACAGCAAGGAATGAAAACACATCACTCTCTTTCTTAAAACCTGGGGTTCCAGAAGTTCAGGGATAGAGTTTGCCCAGCTGCCGAAGTTTATAAAAATAACATAAGAAAGCTTACTGTAAGACTTGGGTTCCTGGCTGATGCATGTCGGTCCCTATTTGGGGTTTACTACGCTAAAAATCTCTCAGGTTTTGAGAGCATAATCTTGGCAACACAGCCAAGCAAAGGGCTGACTCTAAAAAGCCCCAAGGAGCAAGTCATTATGAGCCTTTATTGACACTGCAAGTGGCCTGCCGGGAGCCTTCCCAGTTTATTGATGTCTAGGCAAATCCTGCTTGCCTTAATGCATTTTTGTTACTCAGACTTCTCAACTAGCAGCAGGGAGAAGCATAAGACAGTTTCTTATTTGAGTTAAAGGGAAGAGGTATTGTGGGGGTGTGTCTATGTAGCAATAAAAAGAAATACAATAACTATAAAATAAAATCTTCTGATTATTGCAAGGCAAATTATTTTTACATGGAGAATGTGTGATTAAACTTTTTCTATATTAATTCATTTTTCCCATAAAAACCAATTTAAATCTTTTATTTTTTTGTTTTTTATATGTTGCCTTTTTGTTATTTCCATACATAAGAACCAAATATAATATGTCCAATCAAGAAAGACCTTGACTTTGGCTAGAATGCACAATCATAAATTTAGTTTACAAATCAGCAAAAACTCTATCATTGTTTTCAATTCCTCATCATTGTTTGGCTGGCATAATATACATTCATATTCTTTTGCATACGTCGCCATGGTTTGTAGCCAAGCATGAATGTCTTTTTGCAATGGACAACAAGTACTATCAATTAATCTTCAATTCGTAATAGCTAATTTGAATATCCCATGAGAGGCATCTTTTAGCGTGTGCTGCTCAGAAACACCTCCATTTTAAGAACCATTTTAATTGCTTAAGGTAGACTTTTAAATTATCTATGGACCCTTGTTTCAGCCTAGGAGTTCTGTGGTGCTTGCTCTTACTACTTCTTATTACACAGCCCTTTGAGCTGTTAAAAATGCACAGAAGCACTACCACATCCGCATTTTGGTATATCCTACTCTATTACCTAGCTTTTTTTTTTTTTTTTTTTAAAAAAAAAAATGTTGTCTTTTTGCTTTGATTCTCTGATCGAACATGATAACTGGTCCTGCCTGATAGGAAGAGAGTGTCAGACGGATGTTCTTCAGTCCAGCTTTCTTTGGGAATAGACGTTCACTGGGTGATTGTTTGAGTCACTACATCTAAAAATATTATTAATGGTTATAATTTTTTAAGTGTGGCTTTTCAATCTTCTTTCTTGCTCCTGGGCTAATCTACTTTTCATTTCTTCTGTTATGAACTTTTTCCCTCACATTTCCCAACTGAGAGACAGAATTAATTTCTTTTCTAATGTATTTCCTTTCTTCATGATTCTCAATACATCATATTAAAATAAAAATAATATAACACAAAATTTCAAGGCCAAAAGAACTATCTGTTTCTTTTGAAATCTGAATATATATTCATATATATTATGACTTCTTTTAACAATTCACAATGAATAGCTTTGGAAAAAATTGTGTGATGGTTTATACAATGTAAAATTATATTCAGTGTTTTTTATAAAATAAATTTTGTAAAGAAAAGGACATCTTAATTGATTTTACAATATGTTTTGTATACCCTAATAAAAATAATATAATTGTTATTATTAACTGGCATGATATTGGTGAGTATAGTATACAAAAGACTTGCTCTCCTGAAAAGTGTGTTGAAATTAAATATATGCATTTACCTGTATGTACACACAACACACACACACATATACATACACACACAAGCACACATGCATTGCATTCCCTGTAGTACTTTTTTTTCCCCAAAAATAAGCCAAAAATTTTAGCCAGACTCGGACCAGTAAGAAGGCCCAACTGGTAAACATGCTCACCCAGTTTCAACAAAGGAGTTGGATCATGAGTATCTACACAAAAGATGCAGAGAGTGAACTTGTGCTAGTGGTCCTCTGCCCTCCACAATTGCATGTACACACACACACACAAACATATACACAAACACAAAACAAAATAAATATTACAATTAAGAAAAAACACAGACTCTACTATTCTTAGAGTGACAATGTTGTGGAGTTGATTAGCAACTGTCTTGTCTCTTTTTTTATATCTTTTGTTTATTCCAGAATTTTTATTTACCACTTTTAACTACTGAGGTTGGATTGGTTCACATTGAAATATACAAAGTAACCGATTTTATTAAAGGAGGTTACAGAGTTTAGGCTTGGCCTGCTATTGTACTAAGATTATGAAAATCTCAATTTTTGAAAAGTTAATTGGACAAATGAAAACAATCTTTCTGATAAAAAAAGTTTGAATTTCAAGCATAGAAATGCCTGATCTGTCAGTAAGGGAATACTGCTGGTGATGATGGATCAATAGACACCCATCGGAGAGAGCCTTTGAGAATAAGAGAAAAATAATGAGTCCATTTCACATCTGACCTATAACTCCCCCACATAAAGTAAATAATTGATCTTTCCTCTCTATTACCACAATCATAATTCCCTACCTATATCCCACTTGAAAATCTGTCAATAGCTATAGATATCATATGTATTGTGGTTAGGCACGTCATTTTCACATCCATCATTTATGCGATTATGATGATTTATATTAGCTGCAATAACAATCCTACTATTAAACAAGCATTATAAAAATTGAGTCACTATACAAGAAATATAAGAATATCATGACTTTTCATGTATGACCTATTTATTTCTCCAAAACATGCTTTAGAAGATGATGTAACTATGGTGGATTGATTCACTTTTAGTCTTCATGACAAGAGATTACATCTACAGTGAAGTTTTAGAAATGAATGCTTATTGTAACATTATCTGTAAAGTATTATTAAAATTGCCCCAGAACTGACACAGATGTCAGAGTGTATATGATCAGTGGCATGGAACCTACATGTTTGCACCAGGGTGTTTTGCAAATGCAGGTTCTTATTTAATACATGCCGAAGTCGCTTGAAAGAGGAGACCAATGTCAGAAGTATCAGCAGACTGCTCCCTAGACAGTATTAGTATTGTAAGCTAAAAGAACCAGCATTCTGTATAAAAGGGGGATGGATAAGAAACAAATTTCTGAGATATTTTTGTGAAACCTGAGAAAAGAAAACTTAATAAGACATGTAGTGTTGCTTGTGTCCTTGGAGCCTAACATTGGTTTTAAGGAGAACTTCGCCTATGGGTTTGGGAACATAGCATTCATTGTTTGTTACCAGGATCCAGTCAGAGGAAACATCCATCCTTGTGATCAAGCAGGGCTGACACTGCCAGTTAATTTTGAAACGAGAGCGGATATGTTCCCTAACAGGGCAATAAAACTCTTAATAATAAAAGAAACACTACAAAGTTTAAGGTAGAGAAACAGAAAACAGAGAACTTCATTCATAAAATAACATAAAAAAAATTCAGTGAAGTCTCAGTTTTCGTGGGAAACTAGAGAAATTAAGAGGACAAAAGCAACTTGAATTTCTGAGGTTCAAAATCAAATGGGGAGGTAAATTGAAGTAAAACCAAATTTGCTACAGGTGAGAAAGTAAAGCAGCTCAGGGACATTTTGGGTCACCAGAAATGAGGGCAGGAGAAAGTACGGACAGTGTAAAGGACAGTTGGTTACTAAGAGTAAGTGTGTACGTAGGTGACGGCTGCCGAGGAGGTGGAGGGGAACACCAGTGGGGCACTGCCATGGAAAATCAAAAGGATGCTTTCTCTATGCCTGGCCATAGCCTACCTAATGGGTCCCCCAAAAAAACCCTCAGAATTGGGAGCTGCTGGAGAAGGAAAGAATTCTTCAAATGGATGACGACAAACCAGTTGATTGATCTTCAATATCACAACGAAGGGGCAAGGATACTTATTTAGCAACCATGGATTGCAGATTATTGCGTCCTCCTCGTGTGTCATTAGTAACCATGGACTGTAGAGTATGGCTTCCTTAACTCGTATAACTGTGAACTTCAAATTAGTTTATTTATTCATATAATCTTTTTATATAGCAAAGGTGTCACCCAAAATATCAATTCAAGATTAATGAAAACCTGCAATTTGTACTTGGTGTTAAGATACTTTATTGTAATTATTTTCTAAGCTAGCATATGAGCTTCATTAGCTAGTTTTGAGCTAACAGGCAAGTCCACCAGTGATGGAGGTAGCAACATCTCCTCATTTCTTCTTCATGACCTATCGCCAGCTATTTTCTACAGCTCTGTATTGCTTGTCTTCTAATTCCCGAGTCCAGTCAGGAGGAGCACTCTCTCTGAAATAACAGCAAACGTCATAGCAGAAACTCCTAATGCAGCCCTCAGTTTGTTTTCTCCTCAGACATATCTGAGTGTTATGTTCCCTGCGTAGGCTTATCAAAGTTTGACATACGGTCAAGCTCGACGTCAGGAAGATAGTTAAAGGGTAGCTCCTTCACGAGTTTCTTGGTTTTCTACATATCCATAAATGAGTCTAGAAAAGAGAGAAAAGAGGACAGAGAAGAAGAAGAAGAAGAAGAAGAAGAAGAAGAAGAAGAAGAAGAAGAAGAAGAAGAAGAAGAAAGAAGAAGAAGAAGAAGAAGGCCGAGATTTAAGCCTGAAAAAGCATATCACAATAACTTCACCACATTAGATAGAAATATATATTCAAAAATAAAAGCCACAGTGTAATGAAAATATGGTTAGTGATAGCTGCGAGAGAAGGGTCAAGCTGCAGGTCAAGTCTATCACACCCACAGAGATGAGGAATTTAAGAAGGCAAAACTAATTTGTAAGTTCTTTAGGAAATATAAAAAAAGCAGACAAAGTGGAAATATCACTGTTGGAAGGAAAATCAGCTGTTTCATATTTCTAACCTCCTCTGTGCAGAAAACCAGAGATAAAAACCAGGGGCAAATTTTCATAATCTAGTGTCTCACCATGGACTTGACGATACCATTCTATCATCATTTCCAAGCGTTCTACATACCCAAGGAGAAGCTTGCTTTACTTAGCACATACAGGGAGCAGCCTTTCTTGTTCAACTCTGCGTGGGGGGTACATATGATTGCGTGGGGGTACATATGCAAGTCATATCATCTGCTTTAGGGCTGTGGTCTAAGCTTCCCTTTCACAAAGAGAGCCCAATGGGGAACAAACAAAATTATTGTTTCTTTGCTTTAAAGCACTGGTTTGCAACACTTTAACACAGTTCCCCATGTGGTAGTCACCCCCTCCCCCACCGGAAACCATAGATATTTTCTTTGTGACTTCATAACTGTAATTTTACTACTGTCATGAATCATAATGTAAATATGTGATATGCAGCATATCTGTTATGTGACCTCAAAAAAGAGTCACAACCCACAGACTGAGAATTGATGTTTCAGAGTTTCTGTTTTAATTTTAATCCTTTCTCATTAGCGTATTTAGTTAGTTATTTAGTTAGTTATTTTGAAACAGGGTTTCTCTGTAGGTTTGGAACCTGTCCTGGAACTCACTTTGTAGACCAGGCTGACCTCGAACACACAGAGATCCGCTCGTGTCTGCCTCCCGAGTGCTCAGATTAAGTGCATGTGCCACCACCACTCAGCTCACATTTATTCCTTAGAATAATCTATGTGTAGAGTTTATACACAGCTATCTTGACTTTCTCATATATCTTGGTATTTATTTGTGGAAACAACCATTTTTGGCACTGCTTTCTAAACTAGAACTATTTCCTCCCTAGGACTTCCAGAGAACAAAGAGCACAGAGGCTGTCCTGGAATCATTTGATTTGGTCACATATTTTCATTAAATTAACAATACTTTAGGAAATATTCCTCAGAAATTTTGAACATCGAATCAAGGACCCCAAATATTTCACAGATCAAGTAGACAAACTTGAACAGAGAAAAATTAGCTGTGGCCCCTCGGATGTTCAAAAAGCAGAAGAATTAACTTCATTTCATTGTCTTCTCAGAAAAGTAACTAGTAATTTTTACTTTCATTACATAATTCACATTTAGTGGATATTTGCAATACATTAGTCTTTAAGTATGTTTGGCGACTTAGATAACGTAGGTAATAGTAATACAGATTTGCAAAGGTTTAGGAGGTGTGGCCTTACGGGAAGAGGTGTATCACTCTGGGCAGGTTGTGGGCATTTGCAAGAGATGCACACTTTCCTAGTATTCTCTTTCTATCTTGTGACTGCGGATCAAGAGGTGAGTTCTCAATTGTTTCTTGGCTCAGCCATCATGAACTCTGTAACCATAAGTCAGATATAACACTTTCTTCCTTGAGGTGCCATGGTCATGGTGTTTTACCACGGCAACCGAAAGTAGCAACAAGGTATGAGTGTGTGAATTATTCAAATGCCTGGTACAGGCAGAGAACAACACAGAGCAACCGAGCTCCTGTGACTGGGAGGACAGTGTTGTTGACGCTACAACAGAAACTAACAACTACATGT
The DNA here is from genome assembly GCF_903992535.2 of Arvicola amphibius. Taxonomy (NCBI): domain Eukaryota; kingdom Metazoa; phylum Chordata; class Mammalia; order Rodentia; family Cricetidae; genus Arvicola; species Arvicola amphibius. Next base: position 96,443,643 of record NC_052054.1, on the reverse strand, counting down.
ACAAATCTCAAGAGCTTGTGAAACTGTTCATTTGGTTAGACATTGTTGGCTTTTAGTTTACCTGTATGATTTTTAAAGAACATTTTTTCCCACGCCATGAGAGGGCGTGGAAGGGCAGGCACACTCCGGACACAGATGGCCCACGCCGCTCTGTGATCGGACTCGGGATTCGAACTCGGGACGTCGGGATTCGCAAGCGCCACGCTTAACACACTGAGCCACCGCTCAGCTCTAAAGAACATTTTTTAATTTTTGTCTTTTCTGAAACATTTGTAAAGTTTTATTATTGGACTTAAGTAAAATTATAAAATACATTTCAAGATACCTCTCTGATTTTAAGGACAAATTTTAACAAAAGTATTATTTTTGTATAGATTGAATATAATTCAGCAGTTTGCTGGTAGAAATGTTTCAAATTAATCATTTTATAGAACAACTAATCATAGTATGGAATTGCAGCTAATGTTTGCTGATTTTTTTGCAACCATTTTATTTTGCAAAAAAATCTATTAATTCATATACAGAGTCACATTGTTACAGAATTGTATTTATTATGTTCTTTATGTTCTTTACTACCTACAAACCTTATTTTTGGCATCTTATTTAATTTATTGGATAATTGAAGAACATAGGCATTCTAAAATTCTTTTTATGTATATGTATTTCATTGTACATGTGATATGTTTTTATGTGTATTTTTTTTCCTTTGTTTTGCTTGACTTTTTCTTTTAAGATAGGATCTTGCTATGGAACCCAAACTGGCTGTATAGATGTTTGATTCTAAATATCTATCACAGTATCTAGCTGATATTTTGTTTTGATTCTAATTTTGCTAGTAATTCAATCATAGACATACACTTTTGCTTACAATTAATACTTATGTATGTGTGTGTGTATATATATATAAATACATACATATATATATATATATAGAGAGAGAGAGAGAGAGAGAAAGAGAGAGAGAGAGAGAGACTTAAATAATTGTTATGGTTTTGGTCCCTGTCCCTTTAAGAGACAAGCCACGCCCATTCCCTCCCCATCCGCTGAGACAGGCTGATCTTCAGCTTCCGGCCTGAGCTCACTCTCTTTTCCATCTTCCTCTCAGAGAGGCAGCTTCACTTCTCCCTCTCTCCCCACTTCTCTGCTTCCCCTTCTCTCTCTGTCTCTGTCTCTGTCTCTGTCTCTCTCTCTCTCTCTCTCCCTCCCCCTCTCCCTTCCCCCTTCATAACCCCCTTGAATAAATATTCAACCTCACCATGTCTCTGTCTTCTGCCCGCCTGCCATGTGTCTCCCTGCCTGGGACCAGCCACTGCTGGGGACCGGCAGCCATCTCTGCCTGGGACTGGCTGCTCGCAGGGCCCACTGTCTGCCACCACATGGCCTGCTACCACCATTTGGGACTTCATAGCATTTGCTGCTTGCCTACAGCTGCCACCTGGGACTCCGTAGCAATTTTTTAAAGAAACACAACAATAATGTCAATGTGCAATGTGTAGAGTGTCATGATTAGACTTTAATCATCTACGTGAGAAAATTGTACACTAATGAATTTGAAATGTCATTTGAAATGGTGATATTGTGGGGGCCAGCCATGATAAGCTAAGTCTGGGCAAGTTACCCAAAGGAAGCTCTTTACTTCCAACCATTATCACCTGGGATTCTGGAAATCGATAAACTTAAATGGAGTCTGGAGTCTCAATAGTTTACCCTGAGACAATGCCTGCCTGCAAGAGAAACCACAGACTGAGATGGCCTGAACCCCACCCAAGAGGAGACCATTCAAAGAAAATGCCTGGCATCCCAAGAGCTGTAGATAGAGACACCTGCCAGCGCACCTCAACAGGACACCCTGGACAGATGTCAGCCAATCAGGGGCCCCTAAACCTCAAAGACCCCTCACCCCCCGCCACCACTACTATTAAAAGACCTGGATAAATCCAGGTTTCCCCTCCCCCCACCCCCAGCAGGAAGAAAAAAGCCAAAAATCTAAGCAGGAAGAGAAGGATCAGAAATCTAGGATTAGCCGGTTCAGTGACTGTGTTTCAGGAACTAGCTAAAGATAAAGTTAGATTGTAATCTTGAGAATAATCTTGAGAAACAGGGAGTTTCCCCCTTGTGATTATCATTAGCATTTTGGAATACTGTGTTTCAGGAACTAGCTGATTATGACCCGGAGAATAATCTTGAGAGGCAGGGAGTTGCCCCCTTGTGATCATCACTGGTATTTTCAGAATTTTCTACACCCTCCCTGCCCCTTTTGGATCACTGGGTTGTGGTTTCATCAATTAAAAACTACTTCTCCCGGCCACTCAGGGTAGAATTCTTCCCCTGCGTGGGTTATGAGTCTCTGCCCCAGTGCACTGGTTCCCATCTCATCTCATCATTAAAAGCTCCTGTGATTGCAGCAAGGATGGTCTCTCGTGAGTTACTGGGGGAGTCGTGTTATCCTGAGACTATGTGAGAGTCTCCCCACACTGGGGGTCTTTCACTATAAAAACCCTATTCTAATTGAGCTCAGGGCTCTCCAGATATTCCAATATGTTGGACATGCGGAGAGACCGAGTATGCAAAGTTGATTAAAATAAAGGCTCTTTGTTTTTACATATAGGACTTGGTCTCCTCTGTTGGCTTTTGTGGGGACCCCATGGATTTGGGCATGACAATATATTTCCTGTGCCATGTAGGTTACATAGATAGTTTGCATTGATCTGCTCTTCTTCTGTTTGTTTTGTTCTATATCATCTGACATGGATCTGGAATTGGTCTAGACATCTATAAAGTCAGCACTTTCTAACTGAAGCTAGGGGATTATAATTTGAATACTGTCTGAGATAAATAGACCTTTTCCAAATCAATCCATCCATAAACCAACCAAGCAATCAACGAAATAGGCTAAAGCTAAGAAAGACAATTATTACTGGCAATTTGGTACCTGTTGCTTTACTCTTCTATGCATTTTTTCCTAAACATATTTTAAAGTCTACTTTATAAGACATGAGAATATAGTTTATTTCTGTGTTCTTATTAGATATCTTATTAAAGACTTTTCTTTAACTCTGATAATACCCATTCCTTTAATGGTTATTCTTTTTCTTTTATATATATGAGAGTTTTTCTATCAGGTATATGTGTTCAGAGGACAAGAGAGTGTATGGATTTGGAACTGAAGCTACAGATTTCTTTTGATCCATCATGTAGGTGCTAATCCTTGAGCCCTTGTGGTCTGCAAGAATAGCAAGTGGTCTTAACTACTGAGTTAACGTTACAGCCCAACAACATCCCCTTCTGTGATATTTGATCTATGATAGAGGTTTACAATTCTGAGGTTTCAAATTTTTTCTTCTTTTCCTTTAAACTTATTGTGCTTTCATATTTAAGGGACAATATTTTGACAATATATTATTGTGTCATTATTTGTCAAAATATATTTTTTCTTTTTTGATCATACCATTTAGAAAAGCTTACTTTAAGAATTTTCTTACAAATCATACATTGTTTATATCCTTTGAGAATAAGGCACCAAGAGAGGATTAGATATAGAAAAGGTATTGGAGAAATGACAGCGAGGAACAATAGTATGCAGCCAGTAGAAGTGGTCGAACAATCTGATACCCAAGACTTACTGCTGTGATGATCAAGGAAGGCTATTATAGGAATTGTAATCTCAACCTTGGGTATAATATAAATGTGTGTTTAAGTCACGCACACAGAAAATTTTTAAATGAAGTTTCCCAGCAGATAGGATAAGTATTCAAGCCATGACCAGTAATAGGTGATAACATTCCCCACGAAGTACGGCGCAAATGGAACAATGGACTCAGAGAATAACCTTGCCTTCCTATCATGAATACTTTCTGCAGTAGACATCTGAGTGGAATGTATCAGGTCCTGAATATTTGTGCCTTCTTCAAAGATGTAGTTTGTTATATTTTCAAAGAAGCAGCTCTTTTAATATTCTTCTCATCCTTGATGTTTGGGTGAAACTTATAAAGTAACTAGTTGGTTGAAAAAAATATTCTGTCACTTCTTTATTACCATGAGGTCATATTTTACAGTTATCGTTTCTCTTTTTTATTGTGCATATTATCATATTTATTGACCTTAGTAGCATACCTTGCATTGTACTCAAACCTTTGTTTATGGATTATGATGCCTTAGTTGTCATACTTTTCTGAACATAAGTAGATGCATGTGTCTGTTTATAATTAGATTAAAATGTATGAATAAAAAGATGTCCAAATCTGTCACATAACTGACAGATACCCTGTCCCTGGTAACTTTATTCAAGCATATCATTATAATTATTATTTTAAAAGTATTCTTTGCTCTTGGGTAATATTTAGGAGTTAGGCCTTACCGTGGCTGTAAGTCCTACCCTTTGTTCGTGCACATCCTCTGCCTATTTTCTAGTTAGATATTAGTTCCAAATATTGATCTTGTTATCTTTTAACTTAGACAAACCTTAAGTACCACTTAAATTAGTCCACATTTTCTAAGAGGTAGCTAAAAAAGAAAGATTAGATCTTAAAAATGTATATTGGAGAAAATTTTTTAAGACAAAGTAAGAAATAAAGAGAAGCAAGACGTGGGAGATAAGAGATTTCAGTAAGAGAAAAAAAAGAAAGATGGAAGATTTGGAAAAATGTAATTCCAGCAAAGTTGTTCTGATGAGATTTGTTTGAATTAATGTGCATTATTTGAGTCACTGTTACCTGCTATTTTAATTCCTGCATATAGTTGTTCGATACGTTTTGGTAAATTTTGCCATTATGAATTTGGAACAGAGAGTTTGGTACTTCTTCAGATGGTACTGATTAAGCCCATCACAGAAGTCACAAACACCAGAACAGACTACTTCATCCCATACCAATGACAAGCCATGATCAACTCTGGATTGGCAGTACTTTATTTCGAATCTTTCTATGGTTTGAATATGCATGCACCTCTTCAGAAGTACCCTGAGCCTCATAGAGGACAAGTTTAATTCAAGATTATGATAATGTTAGCGATTGCAGCCTCTGCAAGCAAAAGAGTATCTGTGTCCTAAGGAGAGCTGCCCCACGGATCTAACTATCATCTCCTACTGTCAATGCCTTATGAGGACATAGGAAAAGGACTGACTTAAATGAAGTAGTCAGTGTGCCCTCACTCGACATGACTTTTCCAGTGTCTTGATCTGAAATCTCTGAGTACCAGAACTGTCAGAAATAAATATTTGTTATTTATTCCATGCCCCTTTTGTTAGAATAACACAATAGACTTAGATACTTAAAATAGGTGCATGTTCTAAGACAATTATGAATACATGACTGATATTGGTGAAATTATGTCTGCTGATATGATACTAATAGCGCCTTTGACATAGATGCTGTTTTAAATTTTGAACTTTAGCTTCATTGATGATTAATCGCATATACTTTTAAAATGATTATTGCTGATGTCACTCAGCAATAATATACAATTCTATTCCCATTAGCCCCTAAAAGATACTGAAAAATGTTTTGAAGTTCATTAACTTGTATCAGCATACTATCCCAACTCAAAACAAGTGAGAGTGTTAATAATTACCCTCCTATAAATTCAGTCTTTTACCTTCTGCTAATTATGACATTCTCCTTGTCAATAGACACCCTTCCAATTTGTAGAAAAACCTCTTAACATTAACTATCACTCACGACAATGGGGTACTCAAATTTGTCAATTCTCTCTTCACTGGGACATTGATGATTGGTAGAATGTTTATCTATACTTTCAATATCATTATTTTTAGATCTTAATACTAGATTAGATGGATATAAAAAGTTTACCCTTAAAGCAGTCACAAAGATAGTTACTATAGTTACTTAGCCAGTGTTGCACCTGAGATGACTCTTCAAAGTCCTCGTTGGTAAGACAGGAAAGCTATACCAATAAACTTAAATTCATGCAGTGAGTAGGCTATCATAATGGCAGAGACTTTGATCCAAGCATTGAAAGTCTTTTAAGGTCAAGAAAATATCAAGACAGGAACTGAACTTCTGACAGTTCCTGAGGGCAGGCAGAGGAGTTTCTCAGTGGGAGGATATTTCTTTATATATCATATTATCAATCACATACAGGTACTGTAAATGACACAATATTGCTTATGCCTCAAAATCATGCTTATAACAATTTTAGGGTCTTTTATTTTATGCTGTCCATATAACTTTTATAAAGATGAGGACTGAACTATTCCCTTTCTTTAGCCTCCATTGTCATTAATGGTGACACATACGATGGAAATTTTCAGAGAAAATATAGGATTCTGTTATTTCCATTTCTTTGAGAGGTACATTATTTCAAGAAATCCACAATTTTATGACAAAAAGAATTTCAGTCAAGTTTCCAACACCTAACTTCAGCTTATTGAACATCACTGAAGGCTTTAGGAAAGTAAGTGTGGTGAATTGATTCTTGGAGCCTTACAGGATAATAAAATGAACTATAAGAAAAATAGCAGTCACTAGGAATTTTTATTGAAAAAAATATTTTATGCAGTAGGTTCTGATCACAGTTTTCCCCACCTCAACTCCTGATCCTCCCTGCCTCTCTATCTATAGAACTATGTACTCACACTTTCTCCTCTCTCTTTAGAAAAGAAATAAGCAAATAACAATCAAATAAACAAATCAGAAAAAAATTAAGGAAAAACCCAAAGCGCATGCATGCATGTACACACACATACTATAGAAACACAACATTAGAGAAAATAATTTTCAAGCAAAATATCAGATTAAAAATGCCAAATAAGAGCAATATAAAATCAAAAATAAGTATGCAAAAATGCCACTGAGTTCATTTTGCATTGGCCATCTACTGCTAGGCATAGCATATATACTTACATGTGATTAATATACCTAGTGAGGCTGCACTGGAAAAAAACTAATTTTTCCTTTACAAGTAGATGTCAGTTGGAATGACTTCTTGGTTAGGAATGGGAGTTTCTGTCCCTTTCCCCTTCTCAATATTTGGACAAAGCTGGCTTGAACCTGGGTAAGCCTTATGCATGCTGCACAGTCTCTCTGAGAGTCAGTCCTATTTTGTCTGAAAGATATTGTTTCCTTGGTGTCACTTCACTTCTTGGTTTCACTTCTTGTTTCTTGGTGTCCAACACTTCTGGATCTTACAATAATTCTACCTCCTCTTGCACATAGTGTCTTGAATTGGTTTTTGATGGAGACATACCATTTATGGCTGAGTGTTCCAGTGTCTCTTACTTTCTCTACATTTTCCAGTTGTGGGTCTCTGTGTTAGTTGTGACTTATTATAAGAGAAAACATCTCTGATTATGACTATTATCTATAGGTATAGAAGAATGCCATTTGGGGGGACCACTTTGTATTCTATGATCTTTTAGCAGAACAATATCATTTGCTTTTCCCTTAGATCCATGGCCTATCTAATCATAGGTTCTTGGCCACCTGAGCAGTACTAGGTATATGTTCTTCTTATGGAGTAGGCTTTAAATCCAATAACAAAGTGGTTAGTTACTCCCAGAATGTTTGTACCATTATTTCATCAGCATATCATGCAGGAAAGACATCACTGTAGGTCACAGGTTTTGAAGTTGGGTTGGTGGCCACCTTTTTTCCCCACTGATAGCCTGCAGAGTAGCTTCCAGTCCTTTGAACATGAGTCCATAGGGCTGAAGGCTCTAGGTATGAACCAGCTGGACTTTTCCTCATTCAGTGAGTTATATAAGTGTTATCTTCAGCCACAGGACCTTACATCAGTTTGTAAAGAGCAAACTATAGCCTAAGAAGTTCAGGAGTTTCCAAGAGACCCCTCTATAAAACTAAATGAAACCCATTTCCGGCACTGGAGGTTTCAGTTGGTGCTGAAAGATGTCCTATTAGGGTATTATCTTCTGCATGATTTTGTGACTCCATTTAGAGTTCTTTCATATATGTATGTATTTAAGAGATTTCTACAATAGGAGGCTTTCATGTGATCACTCAAAGGGCCTTTACTGTTAGTTGTCCCTCCATATAATTTCTTCTTATTCCTATCTTGCATCTGCCTCTCCATTTAATCCTCCTGCTCCAGTCTCCCCTGAGTCTCGTTATAACTCTGTATTTTATTTCTCATGCCCTGGGAGATCCTCCCCTGCCTGCCTTGCCTTTACTCTGTATATAACCTCTATAACTATAAGATTGTAAGCATGCCCATTGAAGGCTTGGAAGCGAACCTCTAAATATAAGAGAACACATATATTTGTCATTTGCGGTCTTGATGACCTCACTTGTTATGATTTTTTTTTCTAACTTCATTCATTTACCTGCAAATTTTATGATTCCATTTTTTTTCTTTTTTCTTTTTTTGGTTTTTCGAGACAGGGTTTCTCTGCAGCTTTTTTAGAGCCTGTCCTGGAACTAGCTCTTGTAGACCAGGCTGGACTCAAACTCACAGAGATCCGCCTGCCTCTGCCTCCTGAGTGCTGGGATTAAAGGCGTGCGCCACCACCGCCCGGCTCATGATTCCATTTTTTAACAGCATGTAAGTGGAGATGCTGGTTCATTTCCCAGCTGCCCAGACCTGAATAATTATACAGAAACTACTTTAATTACAACACTGCTTGAGCTATAAGCTCAGGCTTCTTATTAACTAACTCTTAAATCTTTAATTAACACATTTATGTTAATCTGTGTATTGGTGTGAGGCGATGGCTTACTGGTAAGGAGGTCATGTCTGTCTCCTTTGGCAGCTACATGGTATCTATCAACTCTGCCTACTATCTCTATATTTCTCTGTTCATATTTCTCACCTGGCTTTATTCTGCTAAGTCAATGTCCAAAACACCTTTATTCATTAGCCAAAAAAGCATCACATGTACAGAAGGGCTTCCCACTTCAAGAGCAGAACAACATTTAATTTGTACAAATGTATCATGTTTTCCTTCTCCAAACATCTCTTGATGGGATCTAGTTGATTTCTAATTTTTGGCTATTATGAACAGAGCTGCAATGAACATGAATAAACAAATGTCTCTATAGAAGAATCTAGAGTCCTTTGATATATATTCAATGGTATAGCTGGATCTTGAATTAGATCTATTCCCAGCTTCCTGAGGAACTATCACACTGATTTACCTAGCAGCTATAAAAGTTTGTACTCCCACCAGCAATGAACGAGTGTTCTTTTCCCACATTTTTGTCAGCATGAGCTATTATTTCTTTTATTAATCTTAACCATTCTGACTGGAGTAAGATGAAGTCTCAAATTAGTTTTGATTTGCATCCATGTTGACTAAGGATGTTGAGTTTTTCGATCACTTGTGCTTCATTTTTTGAGATCTCTCTGCTTAGTTCTGTAATGTATTTTTAATTGTGCTATTTATTTTTTTTATGTCCAATTTTTTAATTCTTTATGTATTTTGGATATTTACCCTCTATCAGATGTATAATGGTAAATATCATTTCCCATTCTGTAGTCTGCCTGAATGATGGTATCCTTTTCCATACATAAAATTTAAGTTCCACAAGGTTGCAGTTATTAACAGTTGTTTTAGTGTATGCTCTATTGATCTCCTGGTCAGAAAGCTTCCCCCATGCCTTTAAGTTAAAGACTACTTTCTCCTTTATAAGACTCAGGCTATGTAGCCCTATATGAGGTCCTAGATCCATTAGATTTCGGTTTGGTGAAGAGTGATAAATATAGATCTAATTGGATTCTTCCATTTGCCGCCATCCAATTTGACAAAAACCATTTGTTGAAAATAGTGTGTTTTTATCCAGTCTGTACTTTTGGCTTCTTTGTCGAAAGAAGAAAGAAAAGAAAGAAAGAAAGAAAGAAAAGAAAGAAAGAAAAGAGGTAGTATGTAACCTTAGGTGTGTTGAAATATATTGATATCTTTATTCATTTCCATTGACTAATATTGCAAGATTTATGTTAATAACACATTGTTTTATTACTGTAACTCACTAGTACAGCTTAGTAGTAGAATGACGATACCCTCCAGCAATTCATGTATTATTCAAGATTATATTTTTTCTATCTTCCAATAGCGATTTTAAGTGAATTTACTTATCTTATTCTTAGAAAGATGTCACTGTTCATTTTGGACTTGGATGGAATTTAATGTTAGCTCCTTGAAACGCCAGTGATATTTGCTGGTGGGTGGAACGATCCAAGTAGGAAGGGTACTTGTCTTCGTGGCATGCATCTCTGTTCTACTATTATCTATGCAATGGGTGATAAAACTCAGCTCCATCGATCGAAGCATCAGTATGTAAGAGCATCACATGGTTTATAGCATGCTACCCTGAAGATGATGTGGAGAATCACACAGTAATAAGAATATTTAATAGCTCCATAGTAAGTTAATGTATAACGTTATGATTGGAAAAGGAATAGTTTCAGTGAGAGATTGTACAAGGAGACATTTTGAATGTTCAATATGGCATTTATTTGCATGAGCAATGAGGAGTTCATATAAATGTTCACAAATGATCACATGGCTGCACATAATAGCTTCCAGTGGCACTTACCTGAATGTTTCCACAATGCTCGGAGACATTTCTACAGCAAGTCTGAAAGCACACATTATAATCTAAGAGAAAATGTAAATTGGTCCTGTTTATAGTCTTCGAGATCATCTACCAGTGTAATTTTGTGTGGGTCTCTGTATTGTCTTTAAAAAAAGCAAAACGTGAAGTGAGAGTTTTATGAACGTCACAGGTATTTCCTAAAGATTTATGACACAAAAATACAAAGGATTCAATAGTCATTTTGGTACTTTTCATAGCTTCATGAACTACAATAATAGACTTTTATTTAAGGTTTAGAAATTTGTGGAAAACAGATATGACTCATTTACATTGAAGTATCTGGAGAGTGCCAGTTATGTACTGCGCTGGGCCTGAAACACAAGTTCTGAAACTTTGTTCCCTCCACTCCACCCATGGAACCTCCTATTTGGGCTAAACTACTCTTTTCACTGATTAAAACACTGAAGTGCTTTGGAGAGGAATGGCTAGAACCAAGTAAGCACAGAAATTCATGAAAAAAGAATCCTGCTGTAAAGAGAATTCCTGGTAATAATAGTTTTCTTATGCTTTTCAGCTTTAGTCCTTATTTAATTGCATGATTTATCAAGTTAACATTTTCATCATCTCATGTGTCTGTTATTTTGTGTGTGTGTGTGTGTGTGTGTGTGTGTGTGTGTGTGTGTGTGTGAAAGCACTTAAGAACAACTATTTTAGCAAATTTCAGTGTGAAATCCAATTGCCAGTGAAAAGCTCTTTATTTTGCTCCCAGGACACATTCTTTTGCAACTAAAATATTGTACCTCTTTACCACAACTATCGCTCAACTCCCTGCCTCCATGCATTTGTATATTTGAGATTTCACTTAGATTAGAAATTATACACGTTTCTATGTCTAGTTTATCATATTTAGTACACTCTTTCCAGGTCATACAAATAGTTGCATGTCAACTTCTAAAGCTGAATGGTGCTTCACTGTGCACACACACACACTACAAATCAACATTTTCTTCATATCCAATTATCAAAAAGAGATTGTGTATGATTTGTACTATGGAAATCATTACGTATTTTTGGCACACTGTTTTCATCCTCTTTAGCTATACATATAGAATGGTGGTCTCTGAATCACCGGCAAAAAATAAGAAATATTTGTTTTTCCTTTACGGCTGGTACAAATTTATGCTTCCATCAAAAGCATACAGGAATTTCCTTTTTGTCTGTGTCTTCACCAACAATGCCTTATCTTTTGTCGGTTTTGACTTTAAAGCCATTCTGAAAAGCATGCGGTGAAATCTGATGTTAACTTCATTTCTCTGACGATCCCAAACACCTTTCCATATACTTTGTATGATTTCTTTTGTGAAACCTCTGTTCAGGCTCTTTATACATGCCATCACATTCCAAGATGTCAAAATATAGTCGCTACAGTGACGGATTATCAGTTCAGACAGACAAAAAGTGACTCAGCAGTCAGCAGGTAAGAGTACTTGCTGCTCTGGCAAAGGACCCCAGATTCAATTCTCAGTACCCACACAGTGGCTCATACCCATCCACTGCTGCAGTCTGAGATGATTTCTCTGACCTCCGTGGGCAGCAGGCAAGCACGTGGTGCACTTACATGTATGTAAGGCAACATACTCATGGTCATAAGATAAAATGAAACTTAAAAGTAGTTTTTAAATAGATTCACAAAACAATGAAAACAAGCTGAGTGCCCAAATAAATCCATATTTCTACGGTCACATGGTATTGCTGAGGTATTCAATGGGTTGTGTTTATAGATATAGATTGCAATACTATACTGCTTGAGCATTATTTCTTTTAAGAGAATATTTTGTCTGTCCTTTAGATAATTTTTCCTTGGGAGATTTTTGAAGTTTATTAATCCATATGGTCTTTAAATACAACTAATATTTTTTCCCCACAGACTACCACAAAATGTTCAATCTGACCTAATCAAAAATCAAGACTCCATTACACTCATGGAGAAGATTCATAAATATAAACAGTAAGTAATAATCAACATAAAAGTATTACAATGGGTAGTATAATATCATGTTTGAGAGTTAAGGAAAGACAAAATCTATGTGTGAAATACTCACTAAATGAAAGTGTAAGAAGGAATGGATGAGCAACATCTGTTTCTACAAGGCTGGATTTATTTGTCAGTAGGCTGTTTCCTATGCTAATTGTGGGTATTTATGTAGAAATTTAAAGTATCATGTTCTAACATTTCTTTTTATTAGTGTTGCCATCAGTATTTAAAATTTGCAAATAAAGAATTCTAAGTAAATAAAATAAAACAGAAAACAAAAAATAAATACTTATGATATAAAGGTTGGAAAGTTTTGTGTACCATGTAGGCTCAAAACAAACCACCTCTCTTCAGTCTTTGTCATGGTCCTGTGCTGCTTATGTAGCCATATAGAGCTCTACAAATACAAATTTTCTAAATCTGGTACATCGGTTTAATGACAGTAAGCAGATATGTATCTTTACACTACTTCATTCTTGAGAATCCTCTACTTTCTTCTAAAGAATGAAGTTACTTCATGAGTCCTATTTCCCCACCAGTTCTATATTCATTTAACTTCTTTTTTACCAAAGTCTATGGCATGTGCCTATCAATAAAAATTAAACAAACTGGAATGGAGCTGGTGAACAATAAAGATTTCACTGCTACTAACTACTATTCATGGTGCTGCTATGTAATTTGCTCACTACCAGAAAACAAAGTAACAATATATTTCATCCTGCTATAAAATTGATTTATGATAATGCAAGTAAGATATACAATCCTTTTGGCACAAATGCTATGGAAGTGATGAACTACTCTTAAAAATTAGATATTAGGGTCCACACCATGAGACATAACCCATCTATGACAGTGCTAATGTAGTCTATAATCTAAGATTAGATAGATCTTGGACGTAAGGGAAAAAAACTATTATTCTGCTAAAGGGAATAACAATTAAATGATTCCTAATGATATACTTGCTATACCCATAGAACAGAGCACTGTTCTGTCCTAATCAAGGAAGATTCTTCTTGCAGGAGATGATCAGTAACAAGGGGATCTACAACTAGAATATGTGCAGTAGAATTTTGGAGCACTTAGGGACCACTCATCCCTAAACATGTACATATTCATCCCCCTTTCAAAGCTAATGGACCTTTGGGAAAATGGAGGAGGAAGTACGGTAAAAGCCAGAAATGGTGTATGATTCCAAAAAGCATTTTTCTTTAAGACACAACAGGACATGATACACATATGAGCTCACAGGAAACCATGCCAACATGATTAAGATATGTACAAGTTCAAATTCAAGCTATCAATGAGAAGGGGACGTGGACAGTATTATAGCACATTGAGGCAGTGTAAACATAAAGAAGAAACCACAACAAAAGTAGAAAATTGTCCTTTAATCAAAACAATTCAGGGTGACATTCATTTCTGTTGGAATGGAGACTGTACCAATATGGCACAGGCGGCTGGGAATTTTATAGGGCAGAAAAAGTAATAAACCTTTGGGATGGATGATTCCCTCTGCAGGTCACTTCCCCCCTGCAGTCTCAAAGTGGTAAATACCACAGAGGTTGGTGTGCTCAGCTTCTATCAGAATCTTGATAGCTCACAGCTGTTATCAGTGTGTGTCAACTACCCTGTCTGGAGTTTCTCAAACTACCTGGGATTTCTGGCTCTTTATCACTTTATTCCATAAACCTGAGGCAAGAAAAAGAAGGAGGCAACATAATCCTTTATTCGTTGCTTCCCATGAGAGAGGAAACTGGGCCTGGCATGGACTTTTGGAACCTTTATCCTACTACCAGTGGCATACCTACTCCAAAAAGGCCATACCTTCTGACACTTCCAAACAACAAACAAACAAACAAACAAACAAACAAACAAAAAACAGTGCTACAATTGGGAACAAACATTCAAGTATATGAGACAATAGGGACATTCTCATTGAAGTCACACTGTTACCCTTTTTCATTTTTGAATAAAATACTTGGTTCTTGTTTTCAAGGGTTTACATGTCAAGTACTACTTAGATATACAATTTATCTCTTTAATAGTTGTTGAAATCCCGTTACCGATCTCCTAGACGCAAGCTTACCATTGTCTAAATTTTTGCAATAAGTTTCTTCTTGAGCCACTATATCCATCAGTTTTCTTGAAAGAGTATTCTTTGTAACTAATAATGTATTTTATAAACTAATGATGTTATTATGATTAAATGGCCTTAAGTAGCTACATGCCAAAATCAAATATTCATTGATGTGTATCACTATTTTTTTTCTTTTATGTTGGAAAATTTCCTGTTACACCCATTGGAGTTGCTGCTGGATTCTTAAAAAAAATTTCAGATTTAGACACACTACATTACTACATTTTTTATTTAGATTTCCTGAATTTTATGATATTTGTTCATATTTGTATATCTCAAAGTGGTTTAAAACATATGATACTCATTAATTTGTTAGAAAAGTCAGGTTGTTTTATATTTTGACTTTCTCTTTTTGCCATCATAGTTGGTTTAAATTCAATGACTCTAAATGCTCTGCTCATCTTACAAAATACTATTCCTAAGTAAATTAATATGGAATTTTACTGTTAGTGTCAGTTAATAGTAATTAATATTAATACGTAATACAATTGAATAGACACTTCCTTTAAAGATTCATTCCCTCTTTCCAAGATATATGGTAATAGAAATAAAATACTTTTATTAATATTATAGTTATACTTTTAGATATTATCTAGATTATACACTAACTTGAGTCATTAATTGTATTTATATTTACTACAGCATTCAAATTTTTCCTAGATTATATAAGTCATGCCTGTTATCTGAAATGGTTACTACTGATACATCAACCTCTAACTTGATCTTATCAAAGTTTTGTGTCTTAAATTCTTGCCATTTAACTGCGACGAGAGTATATTACATTACCAGTATATTTAAATACATTCTAATATTTAGTTTGAGCAACAACAATGTAAATCATATCGTTGGTGTGATGATTTCTTTGAGCAACGTAAAGCACTAAGAAGTGTAATAATGTTAATTGTGCCAGGGCTGGTTTTCTTATAATAAAAAAGACCCTCATCACATATACTGAGAGCAGTTTACTATAAAAAGAATACTAACATTCCTATCTAGGGAGTCATCAGCATTTATAAATTCCCTATGTTTTAATGTTCTTTTTGTTTTAATCAATGGTGTAAGATGCCATCCAAAATTAAATGCTTCAATAGTACTGTGCATTTTTTTTCATTAATGGAAGATTTAAAGGAGGCAAAGAAACAATGTTCAGTAACATGAAAACGCGATCTTACAGAAGTCAGTGTATAGTCCATCTGTGGAAACTAAAAAAAAATGTTGAATTTCTTTAATAATACAAAATTGAATCTCACCATAACATAAGCAGTACAAAGAATCACGTTTAAACATTCCCCATTTTAGTGAGCTCATTGTGTTCTAGGAAATGGTCTACTCAGTGCCTCCTTACACCCTGAGGAGCAGACTGAGGAAAATACACACATGCCACTCAACATGTTTGTCATACATTGTTCATCAACTGGGTTTGAGAAAAACTGTCCAAGATATAACACAAACGAAGGGTATGAAGCATTTTCCAATCCTTCAAAAGCAGTACTACATCAGTTAACATATTATGGTAACACTGTCAAATGAAAACTTATATTGAAAGCTTTCCATTGTAATCTATTGTGGCCATTATAATAAAAACATGGAAGTATTTATTAGTCAAAATAAAATAATCATTACTTAATTCATGCCACATGGTGATAATTTCTTTAAGTATAGGGTCAGTTTTCTTTATACTTCTGAGATCAGACACTGTTTTATTTATCAGTTTCTTATCTCCCTGCTTCATCCTTCTTCAGGCTGTTATTTATCTTCAGGCCAGAACACTGTTTATACTGGTATTATTACCTTCTTTCAACAGCATCTTACTCTAGGTAAGCTCATAAGTCACTTGCGTTCTCTTAGGAATACCCTAGGAGACACTAAATTTATCTAGAATGAAGATGCATGGCACCTGAATTGTTTTCTTTCAAATGCCTTTGACTAAGAGGAGTGGGGGAACAAGAATCATCAGATAAACCTTCAAAGAGGGAGAATGGTCCTGAGATTATTAATGTTAGTCTGGAGAAACCAGAGGACAGGAATTCCTTGTCAAACTTTAGATATTCTATTGGGTCCCTGATGTTTCCATTCAACATGACACATAATTATCTTCCCTTTCTCTTCTCTTGTATTCCCTTGCAGATATTGTGCCTCTGAACATAACTCCGTATAGTTCTTTTCTATAAATCTAACTACTCATCCCCATCTGCTCGGCAGAAAACAATTC